>NC_091739.1:13750000-14375000 GCF_030179905.1 Drosophila bipectinata
ATTTAGATTTTGTTATTGCAGTCGTGGCTCTGTGGTAGATAGTGGATAATGGACGACGGACACTAGACAGTGGACAGGGGCCGGCCAACAGGAAGGAATCAATTGGTTTCCCTTTGAGTAACCACGCTTAGTCATGACGAAATCATCGTCGTCGGCACGGCCTGGCACTTCCTCTTCGAGGCCCACAAGTATGTTCCTTTTGTTGTCAACCAGTCGGTCGCAGTTGTGGGGAGACGTCTTTTTGTTATTGAGATTTTTGTTTTCGTTTTCTGAATTTTATTTTCTTGCTATTTTGAGTTTTACGACCGCCTTTTTCGCCGTCTAGCCTACGATGGCCCGTAATAAAGGTGTTGTAAATTCATGCTTCTGCTGACAGTGACTCAGGCAGTCGGATAATTAGCGTCCAGGTAGACACCAGGTAGACATCCTGCCAAGGCCGACTCTCCCGGTTAGGAAGTTGCAGCCATCACCCATCATCAAGAAACAATTTGCGGCGGATTAGCACACTGACCTCAAGGCTGTCCTCCAGCCCGATCATCCAACCCATTAAGTCAAAGGTAAGGAACTGGTGACAGTCATCTTCAGGCAATTTTCCCAGCAAGGCAATGTATGAGATAATAATTATGATGAATACAAATTATGCGTAAGGTCTTCCAAGGATTGGAAAAGGTTTAATCTTGGTACTCAGGATTTTCCTTGGATATCTGCCTAACTAGATACTTGGTAATTCTTAAAAAATGCCAAAATAATGTGATGTATAATTTATATAAAAAAATCCCTTTCGATTTATGACCCATGGGATGACGCGTGTCAACTGCAACTGAATGATAAGTGCATTCGGACTCTTATTGGTTTTGATAAAAAACTAAAGAAAATCCCTCCGATAGAGTGACCGGAAACCAGTCCATCAAATCCCCAAAGAAGGGAAAAGCACAAAAAAACTAAAGAAAATAAAATGAAACAAAATAAAAAAAGAAAGAAAACGCAACCGAATGCATATCAGAAAGCAGAGCACTCAAAGTGAAATGTCAGCTCATTGTCCGGCGGAAAAGCTAAACGGGCCTTTGATTTGTGGCCGCCACACATATGGCAAGCTCCATCTTATGCATTATGCAGATCTTGTCCAGCTCGAGTTTCAAGTTCAATACAAAGTTCATGCCACGCAACTGTCAACACACGGCGTGATCTGCGGTCAATGAAAGTAAGGAAACTCAAACCCTGAAACAAGATATCTGAATACTCTTCCATAGTCTAACAAATTTGGAAAATATTCCTAATTTATTTTTTCAAATTAGTGATTATTTCAAAAGGTATTCCCCTAAAATCTTATCTAAATCAGAAACCGGAACATCTTTCTCCAACAGCCACTTACATCAGGTCCCATTTTGTTTATTGTTTTAATAGGAAATAAACATCTTACTCGTATACAGTGAAATATGAGCTTATCGTTTAATTACCGATGGTTATCCATGCCTATTTATATAATAACTTATACCCTTTGATTACACAACTAGGGGGCTATCATCACCTGTGCCCGAATAAACAAACAATTTGGCAATGGAGTGCGACATGGAGCATGCATTATGGAGTGTTTAGGCATCAATTACATAGAATCCATTAGCTGAAAGTGAAAGAAAGCCAAGACTGGGACTTGACTCGGATGTCTGGTCCATGGACTGTGGACGCGCAGACCCTGTGCCGTTTTCAAGTGCCCAATGTTTAATTGTCGAAACCAGTTAAGCAAACAGTCTACTTGATCCACCGCGGCAAACACTATGTCGTTTGTGTCACAATAGGAATTAGCGTAAACTGTTTTAACGCCAAACAAATGGACATATGAGCCGGGCCGTTGAGCGATGAGCTATGTACGGGCCAAAAGCTGTGGGCCTTTCCCAACGTGCTAGTACGGGAATCGTACGTGAGTTGCACTCGCCGGTGGGTCAATGCCGCCAGTGGGGCAGTGGAGCGGCTGAACTATAGAGTTGTGGAGCAGTCATTGATGAAATGCTGCTCGTCGGGAGTAAGTAGAAGCCGGGCCAGTTGGGCAGTTAGTTACAACCCCTTGCGCAGTTGTTGACGAGCTATTAAAAAGCCATATAAACAAACAGAAAGCTCTGTACGCCGCTTCGCTGAATGAATTGTGAGAGCTGCTGGTCGAACTGAACTCCGGCTCCGGCTCGAGTTTAAGTTTGAGTGGCGGCGGGGGAACGATGTCGATTGTCTTTCAAGTACGTAAACATAAACATAAACGGAAGACCGATCGACACATGCTGCACAGAGAGAAAGTATGCTTGGATTTGGGAATAAGACTATCTATCTTGGCTAACAATTTACATACTCCTTTCTAAGGTTTCATACCCATTTCTTTCCGTGCATCACACTATAGCTTTTCAAACTATTACCTACCCCCACCATAAGTATGCCCAAAAGGTACCCCAGGTATGCCCGTGTGTGTGTTTATGTTGGCAAGTAAGTGCGAGTACTTGGGCCAGGCCAGGCCAGGCCAGGCCACATCCTAAATAAGCAGACGCCGTTTTCATTAGGCAACAGGTTATTGCAATTCAGCGAAAAAACAACGACGTCCGCCGACGACAACAATGCGACGAAAAACGCGCCGCGAAGAGTCACAGAAACAGAAAACTCAAAAAAATATATACGTATATAAAAAAAAATCTGAAAAAAAGCCAACGGCAACAACAACGGCTAAAAGCAAAAGCCGCAGCCAAAAAAATGTCAGTAAGTAGCTCCCAAAAAATTATACACTGTTCAAAAAGCAATTGTAATAAATGAATACATTGTATGTGAGATGCATAAAACTTTATGGTTTTGGAATTGTTCGTATTGTTGGGCTTATTGGGAGACATTTATCTTACTTTGGCGCCCAGTTCGTTGTGCTCTGAATAATCAAATCCAAGATAATACAACCTAAGAGATTTCAAAAGGCATGTAGACGACACTATGAATCACTTGCTTCCAAAAACGGTTTGGATGCTGTTACTCAAACTATTCTCTTGAAATGCTTTTACACGAATATAATTTTATGCTTTTTTAGTTTTAACTGTAAAAAAAATGTGTTAATTAACTGTGTTAACTTTAATTAGTTTATTACTTTAGTTAGGAGGTGCAACCTAAATTAAAAGTTATATAAGTTACAAAATGTAAGAGTTTGCAATGCTATATTGCCAGACAAGATGTGTGCCAAATGTGAATCACCTATCAATAAAATATACTCAGGGCTTATTTCTAATAGTTCAAAAAACAATATACTTTAAAAAATAAGAAACAATAAGAATTTAAAAAATAAGAAGAAATAGCATAAGAAGGCATAAGAAATAATATCTTACGAATCGTAAGTTTATACATTTGAATATTTAAACACCACAAATATAATAGTATACCACAACTTCTTACGTATTTAATTATTAAATATTTTTTTATTGAATACAAAAATTAGCTTGACATCTTAATCTTTTGGTAAATCTTTCAAATATGTACTTTATTCAATGCAAACCGTTGACGACTTTTTTATGTCGAAAATCCAACTTTGCCATTGAGGTTTTCTAAGCGGCAAGGTTAATTTCACTTTCCTTTCGACTTGGCTGAGACTTAAGACCTATAATCGCAACTTGAGGCCGTTGTCTGCCATACTGAACGCCCACTGTACTTGGCGTTGACAATTTCGGGGAGCGTTCTCTCCCCACTAAGCTGTTATAATTGCTCAAATTACCGTGGCAGCGTGCCAGGTGATCAAAACTGATTTTTTTTCGTATTTTGAAGGGAGTGGGTGGTAGGGGAGGGGGCTATTACGCGCAGTGTATTCCGCCGGTAAAGCGACGCTGCTCTGGGCGCTGCTCAGGTAAGCTCAGGTGAGCTGGCAGACGGGCTGGCTGGCATGCAGGTGGCTCACCGGTCTCGGAGCTCGGCTTGGAGCTCTCGGCCGGGTGGCAAGCCCTGCGACTCGCAGACGCATGCGCAGTCGATAAAACACATTCGAATCGAACGCTAGCGGTACCGGTGCCGCGCAGCAGCAGCCTTAAAATCTTTACCTTAAAAACCACTAACAAAAAACAGAAACGAACTCGATTGCAATTTCCATTCATACCCCCCATTCATACGGATTTTCGGCGTCTTTTTCGAAAGCTTTACTTTCTTTCTTTAGCCGATCCTTGGACAGCTTTCATTTTCATTTTTCGATCAATCGCGAACCGGTTCGGCTTCTGGATCGGTTGCCCAGTTACTTAATCCCAGCGTTCATGTAACCATAATCCTGGACAGCGTCAGGCATGGGATCGGAGCGAGTGGCGCTGCTATATCTTGTGCTGATCGCCATGCAGCAGGTGGCCACGGCCACGATACGTCAGTCGCGCGAAATTATCATCACAGATGCGGTAGGTGTCCCCAAGGGGATTCCGAATGCTCGGAGAAGGGGGGTAGTCTCGCGCCAGGTCGTGCGCCACCGGAATTCCTAATTACTCTCGCTCGAGTGTCACAACGTATCGCACGCGTCGCGTGGCCTCCAAATGTCAAGCTAAAAATGTGCCAACAATCTGTGTTTGCATTTCGATTTCAGCTTCGGACTCGGGATTCCTACCTGTTTCCTGCCACTGTTTTTGAGACATGTTTGCTGTAATTGCAGGTGCGACGCATCCAGAACGACGGCTACAATGTGGAGCGCCACACGGTGACAACCAAGGACGGATATGTCCTCACCATGCATCGCATCCCCCAAGTAGATCCGGAGAGGGGAAGTGTCTTGCGGCGCCCCTTGGTGTTCATGCTCTCGGGACTATATGCTTCGTCGGATGTGTGCGTAGTTCCCCTAAAGATAATAATTCTATATGCTAATAGATACTTCCGCTTGCGGCAAATACCAAGTGTTTAAAAAGTGATTGTCCATTCTGTAGTTGTGATGTTCATTTGTCAGTTTTAAAACTTGTAAAGGGACAGAGAGTCAAGCAGAAACTTAGATCAAAAAATTATATGTTCTTATCTAAAGTGCATACCTCCTATAGTTTTAAAATGAAACAATATAGTTGGAAGTAACATTTTTAAAGTTTAGCTTCTTGCCTAAAAATGTAACTTATTTAATAATTAAAAAGTTCATGAAGGAAACACCTAATTAAAAATATTATTCGTGTTTCAGGTGGCTGCTTAATGGACGCGAGGACTCCCTGGCCTACCTCCTTTGGCGCGCCGGCTATGATGTCTGGCTGGGAAACAACAGGGGCAACATCTATTGCCGCAAAAACGTATGGCATAATGCTACCGAACGAGAGTTCTGGGACTTCAGCTGGCACGAGATGGGCGTCTACGATCTTCCCGCCCAGGTGGACTATGTCCTGCGAACCACAGGCCAGCGGGCGATGCACTTTGTGGGGATCTCGCAGGGAGGCACCGTTTTCCTCGTCCTGAACTCGATGCTGCCGCAGTACAATGCCGTTTTTAAGAGCGCCACCCTCCTGGCACCGGTGGCTTATGTGAGCAACACGAAGAGTGGCCTGGCCAAGATCATTGGCCCGGTACTGGGCACTCGGAACTACGTCTCCAAGATGCTCGAAGGCGTGGAGATGTTCTCCACGAACAAGTTCTTTAAGAAGTTTCTGTCGATGACGTGCCTGGAAAACGAGAAGCCGATGGTGTGCATCAGTCGCTTGTGGCCGGCGGCAGGCTACGACACTCGCTTCCTGAACAAGACCCTACTACCGGATCTGATGGCAAACTTTCCGGCCGGGGGATCGGTAAAGCAGTTGATGCACTACTTCCAGGGCTATGTGTCCACTCGATTTCGGCAATACGACTACGGTCCAGAGCGCAACTGGCTGCACTACCAGCAGCTGGAGCCGCCGGAGTACGTCCTGGAAAATGTGTCCACCCCGGTGACCGTTTTCTTCTCGGAAAACGATTACATCGTGGCTCCAGCTGATATTTGGAGGCTTCTCACCCGCCTGCCCAATGTGGAGGCGGTGTATAAGGTGCCGTGGAAGCGCTGGAATCATTTCGATTTCATCTGCGGTCTGGGAGTCCGAGAGTACATCTTCGACAACATCGTTCTTTCCATGAATCGCTACGAGCAGCGGAGACGCTAAGGAACTCGGGCGGGTGTGGATATTTACATTTTTAGGAAAGAAATGTCGCAGCCAGAACTATCACTAGTGCCAAAAACAAATTCTAGATTTACGAAACTAGTCTGCAGTTGATACGGTTACATCAACTACAGATACACGTACTGATTAATAAATAATTAATTTATAGATTAGACTACGAAAAACAAGTCTATTGTTTATCGAAACTGCCAAATTTCAGAAAACATTACACTTTAAAAACCTGTTAAGCCTCTAATAAAAAAACTCGATGTTCAACAAATTATTCCAATTTTTGGGATGGTAATAAAAGGAAACTTCATTTTAATTATTCCTTTTTTTTTAAATTTGTATAATTTGTTCCAAGGGGTGACCCATCAAATTTTAGGTTTTCTCAATTTTTTCAAAACTTCTTCCCGATGTTCATAGCTCTGCCAATTGGTATCCGATGTGGAAAAAAACGAACATCAGCAAACCCAGAAGCGCCTTTCCTCACCCAAAACATTTCTTAAATATCGTTTTGAAACTTGTCGACATTTTTTCCAAGGGGTTGCCCCATAACCTTCCGATGACCATAGCTTTAGACTTTTTGTCCATTTTTCGTGATGGGATCCCTTGAAAATGGGTTTTTCCCTATAGGGCCCACAGGGATGGCTATATCTTCCTCAATTCTCATCCGATTCCCGAGCGGAGTACCTTAAACGATTTCTAGATCGATTTCCCATCATTCTACATCAAAATCTTTAGACAAAATATTTTTTAGATTTTTTGTCCATTTTTCGTGACGGGATCCCTTGAAAATGGGTTTTTCCCTATAGGGCCCACAGGGATGACTATATCTTCCTCAATTCTCATCCGATTCCCGAGCGGAGTACCTTAAACGATTTCTAGATCGATTTACCATCATTCTACATCAAAATCCTGAGACAAAATATTTTTTAGATTTTTTGTCCATTTTTCGTGACGGGATCCCTTGAAAATGGGTTTTTCCCTAAATGGCCCACAGTGATGGCTATATCTTCCTCAATTCTCATCCGATTCCCAAGCGGAGTACCTTAAACGATTTCTAGATCGATTTCCCATTATTCTACATCAAAATCCTGAGACAAAATATTTTTTAGATTTTTTGTCCATTTCTCGTGACGGGATCCCTTGAAAATGGGTTTTTCCCTATAGGGCCCACAGGGATGACTATATCTTCCTCAATTCTCATCCGATTCCCAAGCGGAGTACCTTAAACGATTTCTAGATCGATTTCCCATCATTCTACATCAAAATCCTGAGATGGCCCACAGTGATGGCTATATCTTCCTCAATTCTCATCCGATTCCCAAGCGGAGTACCTTAAACGATTTCTAGATCGATTTCCCATTATTCTACATCAAAATCCTGAGACAAAATATTTTTTAGATTTTTTGTCCATTTCTCGTGACGGGATCCCTTGAAAATGGGTTTTTCCCTATAGGGCCCACAGGGATGACTATATCTTCCTCAATTCTCATCCGATTCCCAAGCGGAGTACCTTAAACGATTTCTAGATCGATTTCCCATCATTCTACATCAAAATCCTGAGACAAAATATTTTTTAGATTTTTTGTCCATTTCTCGTGATGGGATCCCTTGAAAATGGTGTTTTCCCTAAATGGCCCACAGTGATGGCTATATCTTCCTCAATTCTCATCCGATTCCCAAGCGGAGTACCTTAAACGATCTCTAGATCGATTTCCCATTATTCTACATCAAAATCCTGAGACAAAATATTTTTTAGATTTTTTGTCCATTTCTCGTGACGGGATCCCTTGAAAATGGTGTTTTCCCTATAGGGCCCACAGTGATGGCTATATCTTCCTCAATTCTCATCCGATTCCCAAGCGGAGTACCTTAAACGATCTCTAGATCGACATTTAAGACGATCTCTCATTCTACATCAAAATCCTGAGACAAAATATTTTTTAGATTTTTTGTCCATTTCTCGTGACGGGATCCCTTGAAAATGGGTTTTTCCCTATAGGGCCCACAGGGATGGCTATATCTTCCTCAATTCTCATCCGATTCCCAAGCGGAGTACCTTAAACGATCTCTAGATCGATTTCCCATCATTCTACATCAAAATCCTGAGACAAAATATTTTTTAGATTTTTTGTCCATTTCTCGTGACGGGATCCCTTGAAAATGGTGTTTTCCCTATAGGGCCCACAGTGATGGCTATATCTTCCTCAATTCTCATCCGATTCCCAAGCGGAGTACCTTAAACGATTTCTAGATCGATTTCCCATTATTCTACATCAAAATCCTGAGACAAAATATTTTTTAGATTTTTTGTCCATTTCTCGTGACGGGATCCCTTGAAAATGGTGTTTTCCCTATAGGGCCCACAGTGATGGCTATATCTTCCTCAATTCTCATCCGATTCCCAAGCGGAGTACCTTAAACGATCTTTAGATCGACATTTAAGACGATCTCTCATTCTACATCAAAATCCTGAGACAAAATATTTTTTAGATTTTTTGTCCATTTCTCGTGACGGGATCCCTTGAAAATGGGTTTTTCCCTATAGGGCCCACAGGGATGGCTATATCTTCCTCAATTCTCATCCGATTCCCAAGCGGAGTACCTTAAACGATCTCTAGATCGATTTCCCATCATTCTACATCAAAATCCTGAGACAAAATATTTTTTAGATTTTTTGTTCATTTCTCGTGACGGGATCCCTTGAAAATGGTGTTTTCCCTATAGGGCCCACAGTGATGGCTATATCTTCCTCAATTCTCATCCGATTCCCAAGCGGAGTACCTTAAACGATCTTTAGATCGACATTTAAGACGATCTCTCATTCTACATCAAAATCCTGAGACAAAATATTTTTTAGATTTTTTGTCCATTTCTCGTGACGGGATCCCTTGAAAATGGGTTTTTCCCTATAGGGCCCACAGGGATGGCTATATCTTCCTCAATTCTCATCCGATTCCCAAGCGGAGTACCTTAAACGATCTCTAGATCGATTTCCCATCATTCTACATCAAAATCCTGAGACAAAATATTTTTTAGATTTTTTGTTCATTTCTCGTGACGGGATCCCTTGAAAATGGGTTTTTCCCTATAGGGCCCACAGGGATGGCTATATCTTCCTCAATTCTCATCCGATTCCCAAGCGGAGTACCTTAAACGATTTCTAGATCGATTTCCCATTATTCTACATCAAAATCCTGAGACAAAATATTTTTTAGATTTTTTGTCCATTTCTCGTGACGGGATCCCTTGAAAATGGTGTTTTCCCTATAGGGCCCACAGTGATGGCTATATCTTCCTCAATTCTCATCCAATTTGATTCCGATCTGGAATTGAATTCCTTTAGTCTAGAATCTAGAATAAGCTCAAATAAATAAAAAAAAAAATATTAAGTTACTATGGTTGGATTTGGAATTTTAATATTTTTATGTTTAATATATCCATTTTGTTAATGATGCTTAAAATGTTTAACATGTTTATCACTTTTATCTTTCGAGTTTCTGCGAAATATTTCTAAAATTGGTATATTAATCAAGGTTCGATCATTGTGCCCATGAAGAAAATCTCCGTGGCCAAATTTTGAATCCTCGATGTGGTGAAACATAGCCTTGGACAACTTTCCCTTAAGTATGGCAATGTCTTTTTTAGAGACCCACCAATCGCCGTCACTGTAGAAGATGTGTAGGCTACCATGGGGCCGGACCTTCTCAAGATTATATTCCGGCGGAGTGGATTGATTGTACATGATAATGTTCTTCTCAACTCCATAGTCGTATTGTTGGAATTTACCAGAGCTTTTAACCTGAAAGAGGTGCCTTAGCTGACGCACAGAAATTGAGGAAGGATGCGTAGCCAAAAATCGGGTAATGACGAGCTTAAAATAAATAAAAGATTCTTTATATATCCAGAAATTTTTATAAATCATAAGAGCTCACCGGATCACGTTGGTGATTTGCATTTCCATATATGAGATTGTAATTGCATTCACATGTCATTTTTGGACACATGCGTTTGGCCACATCCTTAAGCACAGTATGGTCCGGCAAGAGGGAAGGCCTAGCCTCGCCATCCATCGAGTGTTCCAGGAGCTTAAAAAAGTCCCTCCACGGCACGGAAGCTTTAAAGTGGGTCATGTAAACCATCGGAGCGAGAAAAACAGCGTTATGAACAATAAAATTGTACTCTTTCCGAAGACTGAGGAGAACCATCAATGCCGCGCATCCTTGGCCGTGACATACGCAGTTTAGATCATTTTGTTTGGTCAGAAACGTAATGTATTCGAAGGAGGCTGCCAAATCCTCCAGTCCGATCTCGGGCCAGCTGAAGTGCCAGTACTCAGTATCGTTAATGCCCAGGTGGGGGTGGCGCTGAGAATATCGGTTGCCGCGGGCGTTCCCCATCCATACGTCGTAACATTTGTCGGCCAACATATAGGGGAGACCGATATTTTTCGCAGACAGCAGAAAAGCGTCCGACGATGAATACATTCCGTGCATTAAAAAGACCACTTTCTTGGCTTTCCTTTCATGACACTCGTGGGAGTCGGGAATGCGAAACACCTCAAGCATATAACCATCCTTGGTGCGCACCGTATGGTTTTCTATTGGATAGTGGTAAGACTTGATGATATCCACCTGTGAGAAAACTTAAATAAAAATGACATATACAAGAATTTTTCCCAATATAGATTACAGTGGTTAGTTCTTTTGAAGGACAATTCCATAAAGGCGAATTTACAATATCCTTGGGAGTTTTAAAAATCGTTTTGTGATATTCTGCTAAATGAATGCCGACAAGGCAGCTCCATAAAATAACAAATTTTATCCACTCCATTTAAGCCAACTGTGCCTTGATTTTTTAATGATGCAACTTAAATACGATACCAAACTGAATAATTAGATTAAAGCATTCCATTTCAATTATAGTTCAATTTTACCCTAAATTTTATATCCCCTACCTTTCAAAAAATTCCATTTAAAGTCAAATATACAATATTATCGAGAACCCCTTTTCAGAATAAAATTCAATATTTACAATTACTCATCATCTGCTGGGGTTATTTTTTCGAATTTATCAAATATTTGAATAATTGGCTTATTGATATCTTTGGAAACCGTCAAAGCATGTACAAAGTCCATGTGGTCCCACGTGCATCACCACCACGTGCACCATTTACTGGCCAAAATCCAGATGTCCGTGGCATTGGTCGCTGTAAAAAATATGTATACTGGGACAGCTGGCGGATAACATTTAGCTTGTAGTCCGGAGGCGATTTCCATTAGACCGTAGTCATATTGGCGAAACTTTCCGGAATCCGTGAAGTGGATGTTGTTTTCGGGTTGGCGGGTGGAAATACCCACCGGATGAGTGGCCAACAGCAAGGGATACATACTCTGTGAAGAGAAAAGGCTGAGGATTTCGGCTGAGGACTTCTAACAAGTAACTTTCATCTTACTGTATTAAAGTGATGGGATTGCTTTCCATTTACGAACGTCATACCAGACGTCAGACAGCATACAGAGTAGTCCATCATTGTGTCCATCCAGCAAGTAAGTGTCTGTCGAGCAAGTCATCCCATGAAGAAACAAAACCACCGGCTTCTTTACTGGGCGTTGGCAAAAGGAAGAGTTTGGAATCTTTAAACCTTTACAATTTTTTAAAATAATATCATATTTAAATCGATTTTTTTGTATTTCTAATTATTAATTCATTTAAACAAGCGTTTCCTTTATCGCCAAATATGAAATCAACATGGTTCCATGTCGGCATCACATTTAAATTCGACTCGGGTAGTATTCTTATTAACTTCCTTGAATCCTTAACATCCAACCACTTGTCCTTTCCTCCAAAGTACAAATTAATGGGCTTCAAGGTCCTTATACTTCCCAGAGGATAATCTGGAGGTTGCAGGCTGCCATATATTCGTAAGTTTTCCTGGTCTCCAAAGTCCAAAAGAGCAAATCTATCGTACTTGATGTTGGAAGCAAAGTGGCGTATTTGTCTACTCGAAATCCCGGCCAGTACAATGGACATAATTCTGGGCACCAGCATCTACGGAGGGAGGATGATTCTTAAAAGCTACCTTCCCATAACTCTATTTACTCACTTCATCCAAGTGTTTAGACTCTCCACCCGCAAAGAAAAACAGAATGTACTTGCATATTTCCCGTATCCAAGAAATAGCACAGACTGAGTGAACAACCTCTTGCAGGCTTGGATGAATGGCTGGAATTTCTATATCCGGAAGTTGAAGGGCATTCTCCAATAAGTTCCTTGCAAGCCAAGAGGAGGAATGCCTTTGAAATGCCACCGGTGCCAAGAGATGGCTAGAAAAAATCTTTTCGCCGTACTCCGGCCGCAATGAGAGCATCACCAGGAAAGCAGTGGCACCTTGAGAATGACCCACGAAATGAAGCCCTGCCTGATTGGTGTGTCTCAGGATAAAATCAATGGTGTCGGGAAGATCGTGGTTGCCCATTTCGTGAAAGCTAAATTGCCAAAACTGGGTTCCATCCGGATCGAGGTGTTGATGTCGGCGAGAATACCTGTTACCCCTGGAGTTTATCATCCAAACATCAAAGCCCGCGTCTGCTAGTAAAAATGGCAATCCATGGCGAGGATCTGTTATTACCCAGCAGTCAGAGGACATTAGAATACCATGCTGCAGAAGAAACACGGGTCTAGTCACATTAAAAGTCCCTGTATTGTGCGGAGAATTGGGTATCCTAAATACTCCCAGGATATAGCCATCCTCGGTGACCACATTGTGAAATTCTACAGGATATTTATGACGTTCAATAAATTCTGCCTGGCGGTGAACAATATTATTTTAAATTATTTCTAAATAAAATCCAAAACTTACAGTATCTGCGTGAAATAGTCCAAATAAATTAGTGAAAATTATCAGAATAAAGTTACAGACTCCAACTTTCTTACTTAACATTTTTTTAACGAATTTTCGAGCCATAGTTATGTATGTACAATTTCAATGATATATTCATATAGGATTTATGAATATAATATTTTCTTTAATTTAGTTGAGCTTTGACAAATCCATTAGAAATGGCCTAGTCAGGATTTGTAATGGATTTACTACGGTGTTTTCCTTTACAGACTCGAATATACTACATATGTACCTAGACTAGAATATATAGTATTTTTTAATTTGTATAACAATGCTTTTAAGTTTACCACTTTCGGAATTTATAACAAACACAATATCTCTTAGTTAAGCTCAACAAAGCAAAGCGACTCTTGCCATGAATTCAAGGACTTTTTGAAGGACTCATTGCCATGTTTGTAACGATTTGCCGGTAAATTAGTTTCTCAGCTTCCTTGGCAAAGACATAGTCCAGATGATTCCATTTAGCGACTGACACACGCCGCTCAATAAAGTTGAGCCCTGCGGTGGTCAGATGGTTCAAATCCTCATTGCTCACCAGGTCATCCGTTCCGCTCTGGTACACATAGAACTGTCCGGCCGGCATCACATTCTTCAGGATGTAATCCGGCGGAGTGACTCTACCGTACTTTTTCATATTTTCCGCCTTTCCGTAGCTATACTTGGCAAAGTGACCCGACTCATACAGCTGGGCGAAGTGCTTCATCAGACGAGTTGAAACACCCGTGGACTCCACGGAGGCGATACTGGGCTTGATTTTCTGAGAAGGACACCTTTAGGCATGAAGAATTCTTCTATCATAAAAAACTTACATCAGTAATATAAGATGATTTTCCGCCAATAAGCACCAACATTATATTTTGGCACAAGGAGGAAATCGCAATGTTGCAAATCATATTCATAACACCGGATGTCAAGCTACCGGCCGAGTACTCTTCATCCGTCAACAAGGGAGCCGCCTTTGCAACCATGGACCAAAGCTTCGATTTTGGGTGAGTACAGAAGACCAACGGAGCCAACAAATGGACGGACCTGAAGAATCGGTTGTACTGCGGGTTCTCCGAGAGCATCACTAAAAACTCAGTGCCTCCGAGAGAGTGGGCCACAAATTGGAGTTCCTTCTGTTGAGTGATGTTCAGCACATAATCTATTTGGGCGGGTAGGTCGTAGACTCCCAGCTCGTGGAAGGTGAACTGCCAGAACTGTTCCTTTTCCGGGCTCAACTTCTTGTGTCTACGTCCGTAAAGATTTCCCCGAGAATTGCCCAGCCAAACCTCATAGCCAGAATTAGAGAGCACATAGGGCAGAGCATATCGAGGACCTGTCAGCAACCAGGAATCTGAAGAACCCAAGATGCCGTGCTGAAGAAAGACAACCTTCTTGGGAAGCTTTTCATTGTGAAGAGTCGGCGAATATGGGATGCGGAACAGGGTTAGGATGTAGCCATCGGTGGTCACCACTTGATGCTTCTCCCCGGGAAAATTGTGCGAAGTAATTGTCTCCAACTTACAGGGATAATCTTATGAATCATATAAACTATGAATAGGGAAATGATTTTAAACTTACAGTATCTGACGTGGCTAAGTGTAGACTTCCTATAGCCAATAAATAAACCAAAACCGCTACCATAATCACCACCAATTGCAGCTCTACCGGCTAAGCTATTATTTTCGGTCACTCGGCAATGGTATATACTCTTGAACTAACTGATTTAATGACTACAGCATTTTAGTCACGGGGAAATTTATTAGTTCTACGAAAACAAACATTTTCACCTTAAAATAATCTATTTAAGGTGCACCAAAAACAGAAATTAATGTTAAAAACTTTTTAAACAGCCCCAGTTTTAAACATAAAAATAAAAAATAAATGTTTGCCCATGTGTTTCATTAATGCCGACCTATTTAATAAATAAAATCAAATTTTAAAAACAAATTGCCAAAGAAACAAATTTTGAATAGCGATCCTGCAATCGTTGAAGAACCAACAAACACTTCGATGACTACGTCGCTCAGGGATTTCTCTATATTTACACTCCATTCCATTCTCTCGTACTTCGATTCCGCCTAGTTATTTACACAATTTGTTGTCTAATTGGGAGCCACTCCGGTGCCTGGAATAGGTCCCATCTTGAGGTCAATAAAACGCCTTAGAGCCATAGCCTTGCCGCTGACCAACGAGTGCGTCAGGCTGGCCAGGAGTGACTTCGCCTGTGGCAGGTCGTTCTGCAGGGCCATGGCCACAGCCAGATTGTATCGCACCACATTCTGGGCGGCGTCAAGCGACTTCAGCTGCCAATCGCGAGTCTCCAGGTCGAATGCATTTAAAGTGGACACAAAAGCGGGATCCAAATGGAAGCGTGCCTCTGGTGCCTTGTCCATCAGCATTAATGCCTCGCCGGCATACATGTGTCCCAGTAATCTGCAAATAATAAAACGTTATTAGCATACTCAATTAATTTTTAGTTAATTGAAGTTACTTGTGCGCATCGGAAAGACGCTCGCAGGCCAGTAACTGATCGGACATTTCCAGAGCAGTCACATGGTCACCCAGGCGAAGGGACACAAAGCTATGTGCCGCATAGATGGCTGCTAACATGTTCTCCAACGACTCCAGACTAACAGGTTTGGAGGGATTGCAAAAATTATTGTCCTGCGGCTGCCGCCACGATTCCTGAGTGGGGTCCTTGGGCTCGGGTGCCTCCCCGTCCTCTGCAGAGTCTGCCGTGATATGGAAACTGGCTTTGTAATGCAAAGTGAGGGTTAAAGCACTCCGCAGGCACAAGGCGGCAAACTCTAAAGTGGGCTCAGGGACTCCAGCGGATTGGGGACTAGAAAGGTTTTAGATTTACAGATGGTAATTGGAAGAATTGATATCTACTCACTCGTATGGCTTGCTAGAGGATCCGGCCGCAGTTCCCGCCTGTGAGTTGCGCTCCTCTTCTACTAATTTCTGTTATGAAAACATTGAAAATTATTATCAGTAATTCAATGTTTATTTACGAAATCGGAACTTACTGTCTCGTGTTCCATGATGCATGCTTCTGCCATTCGCAGCCATAGGCGTGGATTACTGTGAAACTGCTTCACCGGCACCAAAAAGCACTGGAATGCCTCTTTGGGTCGACGCAAATGCAGCATGGCCACGCCCAGATTGTAGAGGATTTCACAGGAGCGCGCTGAGCTCATGGTTTGAAGCGTACTCTGGCGCAGATTTTGTGCCAGCTTCTGATCAAAGTTCAGCGCGTTCTGGAAGAATTTGGCAGCTATGGCATAGTGACGCACTCTTAAATGGATCACCCCCATATTATTAGCAATACAGGTGCTTAGCTGCCGAGTTACAGTTCTACAGAGGAAGGAGCTCATTATAACTGGCATAATATTTGTATTTTTAAACACTCACCCGGCCTGTGTGCACTCATTGTTGATGCGCATCAGCTGCTTCGCTGCCATTTGGAAGTCCTTCATGATGTAGTACTGCTGCGCCTTTAATGCCGCGTACTCGGGCGTTCCATCTTCGGGGATTACAACCGGTTTTCGGTTTAGCACCAGGGTGAGTAGCTGTAAAAGCTGTAGACTGCCGCCCAGAACGGAAGAACTGCCTTCTACTGCTGAGCTTCCACTAGCTCCAGTTCCGGCGCTGGCACCTGCGGGCGAAGCAGCCACAGTGCTTGGCGGGGAAGTGGAACCAGGAGAGGTTTCCTCCGTGGGCGGACTACTGCTCGGCGCACTGGCCACGAGGTTCAGCTTGTACTGCAAGTAGTCCAGGAAGGCCTCGGCCCGGTTTAGTTGATTGGTGGCTAGCAGCAGTTGCAGCTGAAGCGTGGCCACTAGAGCTGCCATGGCTTTTTCCAGAGCCTCCAATCTGGCGACCAGAGGTGCGAGCTTCTCCAGAGCCGTCGCATACATATGGCGGTGATAGTAGATGACCGCCCTGTTGTACCGTGCCACCGTGGCGGCGGCGGCACCATGTTTCAGGGTTAGTCCGCTGGATGTTTCTCCCGGGACATCCGCGTCGACTGTGAGCTCTTCCAATTCCTTTAGGAGAGCAGAGTGCTGCGTGCAGCCACCCTTATGGTAGTTTACCACCGCCCGGTTGTGGCGCAGCACTGGACCACTGCTCTCGCCCCTCGTCTCAAGTTCCTGGAGCACCTCAAGGCAGCGATCGAACTCCGCACTGGAAATCGGAGGGAAATCAATGGTATCGACGGTGCTAACCGGGCACAATACTTACTTGTTGAACTGCTCGTGCGCCTGACACAGCAGGATGTAGTTCTCGTCCTCGCCGGACTGCGATTTTGTGGGAGAATCCGCCGTGTCCATGCCAAAAACAAATAAAAAACAAAAAAAAACAAGAGCAGTGTTGCCGTAGATAGGGCAGGTGGCGCCATCTACAATTTTAAAAAGGACATCATACAAATACAAATATTAAATTAATTTTAAGTGGAAAGGCATTTACTATTCTTTTATATTTTAGTTGATAATAATTAAAGAAGCATATTAAAACTATTAAAAAAATGTATTGAACTTACATAGTCCCATCTCTAGAAAAAAGTGGCACCACTGTTTTTATTGAACCACAGATGGGGGTAAAACAAAATTTTGAGGCGTCATCTGCATGCCAAAATTTGAAGTTTCCCAGGGACAGCTCACTAATGTTAAAAATTAACAGAACTCGAGCGGGCAAATTTGAATTGTCACCAAAAAATACCAAAATATATACTAGATTTTGATTAAGATCCCCGTTTTAATTATTACCACTTAATTTTCCCACTTTTTAATTTAAAAAATAGGAATACTCCTTTAAATATTTTTGGAATTATTTTAATTTGATTCGAAGTACAATATTATTCACTAAACATTTTCAAAATATTCAATAATTTGCATACACGTACGAGGGATCGGATTTTTGGATCGGGATCGCTCCCAATTTTTTGCTGCTTCATTACTGCCGCAATGGGTCAAAACAAGAAAACTGAGAATCGGAAAAACGGGAGCGGGACAGGGACCGGTAGAAATCCGGACAGGGAGGGAGATCGCTCCCACGACCAAGACTCTTTTTGCGAGGCGGGCGCGGTAGGCATGTATTATGTACACTAGTCGTAAATATATGTATTGTATATAATATTTATATATATGTATGTATATTGTTATAAACTTGAATTTAGCATTAAAAATTCCCAATGCTTTTTAACTAGTCCCCCGGGGGGTGAGAGGGGGCTCAACATTAACTGAGCAGCAGCACTTTCGTCATCCTTCCATTTGAAAAATAAACATATTCCTTCTATTTCTTCGCGGCTCCGCCTCGTCTTCGTTCCTTCCTTATCGTCTCGTGCCGTCTCCACTTTTCCAGCTCCAATCTCGCCAGGCGCACCGACACATACACACAGATTCCCCAAAGATTTCGTAGCGGGTTTGTTCGTTCGAGTTTTTGCTTCATTGCATTGCTATGGTTTGCTATTAGTTATTTTTTAGGCTTGTCCCGGATGAGTCCCCCGCTTATGTGTTGCGAATCTTGCCGGGCACGTAGTTCTTGTCGATGACGTTCTCCTGGAGAAACATGTGCAAGCAGCGCTCGTTCTGCGCCAGCGGATGTCCGGCTATTTTGTTGATAAACGCCTCCAGGCCCTTGCGCCGCTCCTCAATGAAACTCTCGTCAAAGATGCCCTCGTCGCCGCGGAATGGCATCTGCCGTTTCCAGGCCTTTCCTGGTAGCGGCGGCACCACGATCTAAAATAGTAAAAGTCATAAGTTGAAATGTACTTGGCTGTTGTTTACATTGGAAATATTTTCCTTAAGGCGGCAATTGAAAGTAAAAACCCTAGGATCTATGTGTATTCGTGTGAATCGAAACACTCGAAATTTATTACTGAGAGAGATTATAAGTTGATGAATGGGCTGTTATCATTACTTTATGGCTACTACAGTAGGTTATATTGTCTGTTTACTGATATTTTAGTTTTAAAACCCTGTATGATGTCCTGGTTACCCACCTTGCTGTCCCGCTCCAACTCGTTTCTTAGCCATTCGAAATCGCTGTACCGCCTCCGCACACTGGACTCCTTTACCTTGAAGACGGGCAAGTTAGTCTGAAAGAAAGGAAATCAAGAGAACATTAGGCTTCAATTAGCACCCCCTGGGAAATGGGGCCCGCATGATTTGCCTCCGGGAATCCGTGACTCAAGTCCCCAAATCAGTGCGCTGCACTTGTGACTAATATTTATCACTCGTTCTGCTTTATAGGCGTATCGCCCGCACACACACTAATGTCCGAAAAACAAAGTCGCTGGCATACACACACACACGTAAGCCGCCTGCATGTGTATGGAAATTCCAGCTATCTTGAGTTATCATTTTTGCTTTTTTGCTTTTTTTTTGCAAGTTCAGCGATCCGATCAGGTCAGATCCGACGGGGAGCACTCACCCGCATCCGCACTTCGTAGTCCGTGTAGCGCTTCTTGCCCGCCGCCATGGTGGTCAGTGGATTGACCACGTCTATCTCCAGGAAGTTGGCGGGCACCGCATAGGCGTCGTCCAGAGTCTGTTTCTTCACGTTTAGGCGGCGGGTGGCATCGGCAGTTCCGTCGGACTCAACCATCATAGTGGCAGGAGATCGGTCGGCAGAGATATATGACGCCCCTTGTTTCTATATATCCGAACGCCGTGAAACGGGTTTTCCTTTGCTAGATGGCACTCTTTGTGTGTGGCTCCCTTTGCGGCGCCTACTTTGTGTCGTCCCTGGGGATCGGTGGCCAGTTGGAGCTCAAATATTCTGTTTAGTTTAAGGTGCCGTCAAAAATAAATAGTGTAATTTAATTAATCCATAAAAAAAACTTTCCAATGATTAACAATTGCAGCAGTGTTGCCAGATATCGAATTTTATTCCTCCCTGAAAATGCACTAAAAAATCCGGTTTCCCTACTAGATTCAAAAATGCGCAAAATTTAAAAAAATATATACTCAAAAATACCAAACAAAAATACACAAAATTTTTTATACATTTTACAAAAATTTTATAAACTACAGAAACGTAAGCCGGAAATATAATTAAACTAGGAGGGACGACAAAAAAAAACAAGAACTAAATTTAGTTCCAACTTGTAGTTCCAAACTACTTGGAGTGCTACACTCCAGCAGTTTATGTTTCTTTTGTATCAAAACTAGCCTCCAAAAATTAATAACAGGATTTTTTTTTGTTGATTATTAGTTGACTTGTTTTATTTTCTCTTAGAAAAGCTAAATTTAAAGTAATATTAACAAATTCCAGACTTTGAATCAGCCACGGGAGTCACTGTTTCCACCTATTTCCGAGTTAGGACGTGACATTAAATTGTTTCTGGCATCTAAAATTTTAAAAAAATATTTATTTTTTTTAAAGCATATATTTAATACTTATAAAATATATTAGATCACTTAAAGCTTACAACTTGGCTCGTCCTTATTAGGGTTGTTTAGATCATATATTTACATCAATTTTGGTCTAAATCAATCTTTCCACCTATTTTGAATAATTTGGTTACATTTATTAGATATGATATGCATAGATATGATATATTATGGTAGATAGCCAGGTCATAGATAACAGGAACCCCCTCTTCTGCAGGTCGTCCCTTTTCCGACAGTTCATTTCACTAAATCAATCACCAGTTGGACGCCCTCTTTAATGGCTGCAAATTCTTAAATAAAAAAGGACAAGGATCAGCTGAAAACTTTTTCCAATACTTGTTCATTTTAATTTACTTTGTATTCAGCGAACCTTCAATTATATATCAATAAATGCATTCCGGACGTATAAATATTCAACAGGTGTCGTGGCCCATTAACCAATTAAAAGAAACGTTTGAAATTTTATTAGCGCCCTTTTATAGATGTCCCGGTGTTTTGTGACACTTTTCAATTAACAAAGGATATTCATAGTAAGCTTTAATGTAAATAAATACTTCCTACAGCAGCTCAAATAATTTATGTCATTTAAATGGATATCCACATGCAAGTACTCACGTAAACCCCATTCATGAATCCGTTACGTATTTAAATTCACCTGTGCAAACTCTTCATGAACCATTTATTGTGTGATTTATGCAAATCGTTTATTCCCACAAGAAACTAGTTTATCTTCGTCTGAGAAGTTGACAAAAACTCAAAAAACCATTATATATATAGGCGGTTACTAATTCCAGCCTTTTGAAAGTTGGGCAGTGAAAGTTGTATTGAACTTTTTGCTTCTGTTTCGAAATCCCCAACCCAGTCCGGGCAATTGCACGTAGTATGCATACTGAACAGCACGTGTGGCGGCAGCCACATTTCTTACAAGAATAACAATGATTCAACGCGGACTGCATAGTGGCCAAACGTTGCCTTGTAGGGGAAATGGCAGTTATAAATACTTGCACATACCCAACATATTTTCTTTACCCACAATTTTTACTGGTCGAAATTTATAAAGCTACGGACGGCCAGAAAACGGTTTATTGTACTTTTAGGAACCGTTTAATTCATATCTATAGGCTCGATCGATTCGAAAATGCGAAACAAATACTTGGCAGTTCTTATATGCGCTTCCTGCATTTGCAGTTGTGCCTCGGTGCCAGATAGCTACTCCGGTGATGTTCAAACGTCGAATTCGTTGGATTTTGGTGTGTGAATCTATTAAACATAATCTTTTAAGCTTTAAGATTTAAAGTGATCTTTGAAAGTGCTATGGAAACCTCCTTTAATACTACAAAACGAAAGTGCTTTGTGATTCTCTAACATATCCCTTTTCTAAATCAGGCAATGATAGCGGAGGATATAGCTATAATCCTCCACCAAATAACAACTACCTGCCGCCTGCAACACCTGCTCCGGACTATGGACCTCCTCCAAATAATGGATACCATTACAACCCCCCGCCAAACAACAACTACCTGCCGCCGCCCCCAGAGTACGGGCCACCTCCCAGTTATCCTGTTTACGGACCTCCGCCCCCACCTTTTTATAAGCCAGCGCCGCCTCTTCCGTATTCCCACGACTCTTCGCTTCTGGACAAACTGAAATCCAAGATCAGCCTTTATACGCTTGGAAAAATATTATTGAAACTCTTGATATTCAAGAAAATTGTTAAGTTTATTGGCCTCATTTTTCTGCTCTTGGTTTTGCCAAAGCTGAAGAATCTCTTCAAGGACGATATGATGTCCATGTCCAGCTCTGGCGAAAGTGACGGAATGGAAAGTAAATTTGTAGAAACTGATAAGGGTAAGATGGTTGTTTACCGTTTCTACTGAAATAGTAAATACTATTTATTTATAAATTTCAGATAAATTAGCGCAACAAATCGAGGACCTATACGATTTTGTTATAAATTCTATAGAAAATTTTGAAGGAAGAAGGACATAGATGCAAACCAAATCTAGTTAAGATTGTATTATTTAAAATTGTATTACAGTAATAATTGGTTATTTATTTATTTAAAAAATTTTCATAAAAATAAAATGCAAAAATAGGAGTATGAAATATTTATATTTTTGGGATTCATCTGACTGTCCATCTACGCACCGGAATGTCTACAGTAAAATTCATGTACAAATAATTTTAATGTTATACTCACTGAGCTTACTGAAATGTTTCAACAAATATTGCATAACAAATGAATTTGAAATAAAAAAAAACCTTTATTCTTTGATGAGATCATAAAAATATATAAAATCTTAAAACAAATTCAAATATATTTTATTCATATTTTGACAACCCTAAACCAAAGCCAAAGTAAAATGTATGTAAGAAGTAAATTTCACCGTCGAATTGGACTGGCCAAAAACGATATTTCGATATAAATAAATACTTTTGACATCGCTGAGATCGGCTTATATATATGTGTATTTGGTCATTCAAGAGCCGACAACCTAAAAATCAAGTCAAGATGCTGCTTTTGGTGTTCATCGCAGCTTTTAGCTTGGCCAGTGGAAATGCCCAGGATTTGCGCAGGGTGGACGACACCGAGTTGATTCAACTCCTGACCGGCAGCAGCAACGTTGTGGTTTTATTCAGTAAGAAATTAAATATATATGTAGTGGCAGCTCGGCTACGTGGGCGCTGATTGGTATTAACTAAAGACACTTCGGCCTAATGCACTTTCTAGACAAAAACAACTGCCAGCGCTGCTTGGACTATGAGAACGTGGTGTCCAAGATACAGCCTCAGTTGGAGGACACTCTCTCGGCCAACGTAGTGCAGGCAGTGGACAGCAATCTGGTCTCCATCTATGATCCCAGCAAGGAGCCATCCCTGGTGTTCTTCCGCCGCGGCATCCCCATTCTTTACCACGGCAAGGCTAACGATGACGAAATCCTAGACTTCTTCAACGACAACCTGGAGCCAGCGGTGAAAGAGCTATCCGATTACAATTTTGAGCACCTAACTCAGGCCTCGACCGGGGCCACAACCGGGGACTGGTTTGTCTTCTTGTAAGCTATATTAGTCATTAGCCGAGGCCGTCGTCTCGGCGTCATAATGTGAATTTGTGTATATGAGCTTGCCCACCCACCTGTAGCTACTCGGCCGAGTGTACCGTGTGTCAGCGTCTTTATGCCGTATGGGAGTCTGTGGGCGGGACCCTGAAGCGAAAGATGAACATTGCTCGAATGAACAGCGGCGAATCGGGAATATCTACTGCCAAACGCCTGGGTGCATTAGAATCCCCAGCTTTTATTTTGTAAGTTATTGTATAAAATATCATAACTAGGAAAATATTGAAAAAAGAAATATTGTCAAAGCTTGCGGCAAGGAAAAATGTATCGCTATATGACCAAGGAATTCACTCCCGAAGCTTTTATCCAGTTTGCCGAAAAGGGCTACTTAACCAAAAGTCACCCACAGAAAGTTCCTGAATTACCAAGCGTTGTGTAAGTATTTTCGTTTAATCTTTTATTTCTATTTCAAAATTGCAATCCATCGAATGTTAAAAGCCCGATTATGGCCTATTTATAGGGATTTGTGAGAGACTGATGCATGTCTTTAGTAAGTGAGCCAAAAAAACATTTTTTTAAACTCAATTTTGAAGAGACTAATTTGTAAATTGTTTTAAATTAACTATTTACCAATTAAAATGTTTAGTTTCTGGTGGGAGGTTGTCTAACACCAAAACACGGTCTCTGACACAGCCAAAATATTTATTAAAATTTAATTGTACAAATGTTTCTTAAAATACATAATTCCTTCCAGCTACCGTTCTTAAATTCAATTAATTATAACCCTTGTATAATATACATATCGTTTACATCAACTTAATCCAGATTTTGTAAATTGTATATAAAAAGTAAAATCAACTTGAGCCCTGGCCTAAAACTTTCCTGGTTAAAGAAAACAGACTTTACTCAAAAAATGTTTATACAAACACCTTTTATTCAAAAATAATAATGCGAAATATATATATTTTCAGAAACGACTTCCTGGGCCCTCTTCAGAAGTTTTTCAGTCCAGACTACTTAACTACAGCGGTACCAGTGGGTGTTATGGTCCTGGTTTTAGTACTGTATTTTACAAAAAAATTAGTCGGCTCAGAGCCAGCGATAAAACAGAAAAATAAATCGAAGTAAACTAATTTCTTTTACTAAAAACTAAAGGTGGAGTTTTTCTGTCTTCGTAATGATCGGCGCTTCACAAGACACACCACAAAATATCGAAAGTAAGCACGAGAAACCACTACTGCAATTCCTAACGCCAGCAAACTGCCAACTGTGCGCCCGCGAAACGGCGGAAGTGGAACATGCAGATACTGTATCTCAAAGATACAGTGTTCACTCACTCCCCAGCGAACGCTTAATTCGTTTCAATTGTTTTGGGTCAAACAAACGAAAATATTTGGATACTACGATGATAGTTTGGCGTGGAACAATTAATTCGAAACCACAGTGTTTCGCTTCCTAAAAATTAATTTACGCGTTCGTTCCCGTGGACGTTCTCCAGTATTTTGAGGATTATTTTTAGGAAGTTTTTTGCCCGACTGCATCTTCGGTAAATCACTCAATAAAAAAAACCCCTGCTATTTATTTATACATCTCAACTTCATACATATAAACGGGAATTTAGTGAAAAAAGTACGCTCACCAAATGTCATTTGACGTCAGAAGGCCTTAGTACGAGTGTTAAAAAGCCCATGCATATATGTATATGTAGATACGTTTGTATATTCGAATTAACCAAGTGAGATCGGGGGAGAGCCCAAGAGAGATCGGAGAGGTCCGATATTTTGGCTGTAGTCAAGCGCACATGAGTCAGATTAATATTTTGCTTTTGTTCAGATTCAGATACTCGCTGCCAGCCGAACCGAAGTGAACTCGAATCTTAAACACTAAATCTAATGTGTGTAATTAAATATAAAGCAGCTAAAAATGTGCAAACATACTACCATATGTATGTAGTGAAAAGTGCTAGCATAAATCGCATTTTTATTTTGCACGACGACTAGAAAATACTACTCGTACAAAGGCACACGTACACATGTGCACGGGCGAAAAAATTGATATTGTGTAAGTTGTATCTAGCATTGAAAAGATGAAAAAAAATGTCATTCCTATAAATACCACCGAATCGCAATAAGTGAACATTAAAACTACTAGAAACGTGCATGTCATCGAAGGAGTCTAGGGCTCCAAGGGCTGCCAGAGCTAAAAAGTGTAGTGCGCAGCCATCATGAGCTAACTCACCACCCAAAACGGCAGCCCATATACAGAAAATCGATATTCTAGTCTCGCAGTTACACCTACCCTACCTATCTACCTACCTGAAATACAACGCAAGACATTAGTATACTGAAAACCTCTTCCGCAAATGGTCGAATCCGCCTCGAACCGCAGACAGGCAGGCTTGAAAATAGTTTTGCACTGGAACAATCGCATGTGTACATGTGTACACATCTAACTACATATAGTATTTAGCCTCAAAACCATCTGTGATACCTAAACAGTTTCCTAAATGAAAATACAAACGAGTATGAAAATGTACTAGCCAGACATCCATCCAGGCCATACAACTTACACCGATCGCGGGTAAAACTGGAAAATTAACAATGCGTCTTGTCCGTAGTAAATGTTGTCAGCGTGATGTATCCGTATCCGAGTATCTGAGCACAACTCCCACACCCGCCCACCGCCCGCCGTCCACTACAACCGAGGTCCAACACCACCAGCACCACACCAAAAATATCTTTATACGCTACTGGGACGATCACATAAAAATGAAGGATTCCAGCGAGGACAAGACCAGGAAGAGCCCTTCCCCATCCGCCAAGCACACTCACGTCACCTTCGTCCGGAGCACTGGACACGGTAGCAATCCTCCAGCTACTTGCGATGCGAACGGCAATGGAAAGGCTGTACAGAGCGAGTGGACATTTCCCCCCAAGGCGCCAACTCCGCACATCTACAATTGCCTTAGTCCCGTAAGTCCCGGGACCATGCCACCCGCTCATGTTCAGAAACTATTTACTGATTAGCTAGCCGCAGGATGACGTAACGGTTATAAGATACTCTCCACGGGTAGCCACTTTAGTATTTACAGGTCTTTTCCGCTTTTCGTATTCGCTGGAAGTTTTTAATAAAAAGTAAAAGTAATAGATTTTCGTAGTTATTCGATTGATGAGAGAGAAAGTGGCAAACTGTATTCTGCTCTTACTTTACTAAATAGTTCTGAAAGCTTATTTTTGAAAACAAAGTTTAAGATCTACACGGTTAGCCGCTTCATATTGAGGTCTTCCGCTTTTTGCTCTCGCCGGAAATTGGCAAAAAGTAAAAGTAATATAATGATTTCACATTTTTCAGAAATGAGTGAAAGCTAATTTATTTTTGAAAAATTCTTTATTTTCTTGTAAATAGTATAAATATGAGAAAATTAACTACAAATAATGCTGCTAAAAATTTGTTTTATTTTCTTCAGAAATACTCTACGAGTCATTGAAGATAAGAAAATTCATTTTACTCTTATTATGATTCCATTTTTTTGGAAGTAAATATTACGAACCATTTCAAATCAGAAACAAATAAAAATATTTTGATAAGTTGACCATGAAAACATTTCTGCCATAAGTTATTCAAATGATAATAATTTTGAAACGGATTTAAACCCGGAGCAAAGGAAAAGATTTAAGCGCAAAAGTTCAAGCTTAAAAAACTCTTGAACTTCAAGTGGTTCAAAACCAAAATCCAACCGATTCTGCAAATCGGAACAGCCCCAATTAAGTATCGTTAAGTGTGTTGGCTTTTATTTGTTGTGTGTGCGGAAGATAAAGAGGAAACACTTCAACAATTGCCGTCTAAATCATTAGTATGTATGGAAGTATGAACTTACTTGCGGACATTCGGTTGTATATTATATTGACTATAAAATGGTCGCATTCAGCATTCGAAAAATTTAATTTTGGTTATCGCTTTAGTGATAAGTATTCCTAGGAATTCCAATCCTAGGAATTCCAATAAAGATAAAATCTTTTTGATAAGAGCTTAGTGTTTACAAAGATTTTAGTTGCGAGATGTTAAAGATGTTTAAACAAACTTTAAAAGTTGCCTGTTCGGGTTCAGCTGAATTTATTTGATTTCTTTCATTTCCGGCATTTACTTTCACTTTTGCGATTCAAATCTTGTTTTTAATTTTTTATTTGGGGCAATCAACTCATTCAGCCACTTTATCTCAAACTTTGAATGGATTTTATTTGCAAGAATGAAATATAAGTATTGTCGATAGCTTAATTGATGAATGGCGGGGTCTATGACAAAATATTATCAGAAAAAGCGGTTAAAAAACGATCCATCAAAGTGAAAGCTAAACAAATAATGGAATTAGCTTTTAATATTTTTGATAGTGATGGCATTTGAAAAATCAACAGCATACCTAATTAAATTCTTTCTCTGTTTTCAGGACATGATGGCGGCAAGTGATAAAAACAGCTTTAAAGGATTTCGCAAGCAATTTAGTGGACGATTTAAGCGCTTAGTTACTCGAAAAGTGGAACACACTCCAGTGATACCTCCAGAATTGAAGCCGCAACTAAAAACAATATACGTTTACTAAATTAAGATGAAGGAACAATTGCAAGCACAAGTGTTTTCGCTGACATAATGCATATTTATAAGGCAGGAGACATTAGTGATAGGAAAAGCAAGATACGTTAAGTTATCATTATACCATTCTGATTGACAATTTTAAGTATTCAGCGATTCGTGCGTATTGTTAGGCTCAATAAAGGAGAACATTTCATTTTACAAAGTTTTACTGGAACTGGAGCTGGCTATTGGGTTGCAAATTAAACCGCAATTATGTATTTCATTATTTCGATATTCAAGAGATATAATTTTAGAATTGTATTATTTGTATGTTCATAAGAACTCATTTTTTCACTCTATGTTGAACTTCAAATTTGTGTGTGCTTACCAATCTCAAAATGTAACAGATTTCCTGCACGTCGTCCCAAAATTTACTTATACTGGAATTATGATTAAAATTCAATAATAATTACCTTACCTGTATATTTTATTTCGAGAACAAAAAGGGTGAATCTGGGAAGATATTATTCAAAATAGAAATGCTGAAGCATAAATTATTATTATTTTTTTTTTTTTTTTTTTTTTTTTTCGCGGTCTTTCAGAATTTGGAAATGGCTTGTGCATCAATAAGAGCATCAGCTAGCATTCCTGTATTCATCATAAAGCTTAGAGGCCCAGACGACCGAGGGGCGCTCAAGAAACGATTTGTTAGAGTATATTAAGTTATATGTTAATTATTAAGCTAAGAGGAGTTAGTAAGGAAATTTAAAATTCTATATTTTAAATTAGAGGGACAGGAAAGAGATGTAATAGAGTAGAGACCATTGTAGTTCGAACATAATACCCTAAAAGGGTCATGCAGTGCATATGTCGAACTACAACGGCTAAGGAACAGAGGACTAAAGTTTCGAGTCCTTCTATTAGGAATGTTGAAATTTAAGCGTGTTAGTAAATGCTGGCTATCTACATCCCCGTTGATAAGGTTATGCAGAAAAACTACACCGAGCATTGTCCTACGATTTGTTAAGCTAGGTAAGTTAATAAGTAAAAGTCTGCTACTGTAGGATGGAAGCTGAAGATTTGCATCCCAGTATAGACCTCTAAGTGCAAATATTAAAAAGTTCTTTTGTACGGATTCTATGCGGTCCTTATGTACTCCATATTGGGGACTCCAGACACATGAACCGTACTCTAGTATCGGACGGACCAAAGAAATGAATAAAGTTTTGGTTATATAGGGGTCATTAAATTCTTTTGACCACCTTTTAATAAAACCAAGGACTCCTTTAGCCTTATTAACCATTAAGGAAATATGGTCGGCAAATTTAAGTTTTATGTCTAATAGGATGCCGAGATCATTAACCTGGGTTAATTTTTCTAAGGCAATCCCATTAATGGAATACGTAGCTTGCAGAGGGCAAGAACGATAAAAAGACATATGCTTGTATTTTGATCCATTAAGTATTAGATCATTAGCCAAACACCATTTTTGAAAGTTATCAAGGTCAGACTGAAGACTGCATTGGGCAGAGATGGATTTATACTGAAGACAAAGCTTTACATCATCTGCATACATAAGAACTAGAGAGTTCGTTAAAGCAGGGGGCAAGTCGTTTATAAAAAGCGTAAATAATAACGGGCCAATATACTCAACATAAAACAGAATTCATTTTTTAAAGATATATTAGTAAGATATTAAAAAAAAAGTTCGCAAAGTAAATAAAGAAGCTCCACATTCATGATACCATGATACCCATGATAAGATTAAACTACTAGTGATATGTCGCATAATAATTTTCTCAGATAGATGTACGCCAGAACTTACTTGTGACTGAAAGGCCCCCACAGATTCTTGCCTTCTCTTACGAAAATATTTTAGAAATGCACACACCAAATGACGGAAATACCAACAGAAAATGACAAAAAAAAACACCCATCTGCGCGCATATTTTACTTTATCGATTTGTTGTCGAATGGCATCTGTATTTGAAAGTAACTAACGCTATGTAATTAAATAAATTGCTTATTTTATTTCGATCTTAACATACACTCAAACACACTTCAACTACTCGTATAGATAGCTCCACCGACCAGAGAATTTTAATCTACGTTAGTTCCTGGTTGGTCGGTTGGGTTCCAGTCTCGTTTTGGTTTCTAGTACTAGGTCCATTTTCTTTTGAGTCTCTATTGCTGGGACCAGCTCCGTCTGGGTCTCTATTGCTGGGCCCGGCACCACTTGTCCCCTGGCCTTGGACGCTGCTGCCTTCAGATGGGCTCGTCCTGTGGGATTCCCTTGGTCTGTGGTCTTCCTCATCGGATACGCTGGAAATAGAGGAACCTACCTGTGGAGCAAAGATGAGAGGATAATAAATAATGTGGCGTGGAGACTTTTTATTTTAAATGACTTACATCTTCTCTAGTTGCGTTCAAAAACTTAATCCTATGCTCTCTCCGCAAACGCGTCAGGCGCATCAAAAGTGAATAATGCTGCTCCACACGGTGTAAACATGTTTTGCATATAGTTTTCGGCAATGGATCAGTTGGAGAAATCTGTGACGATAGAAAAATTCATTAATTACAACAACGATCGTGTGCAGCCCAATTTTTCAGTAGCTCTTTGTGTGCATCATACGAGTGCATTTCACTGCGCATTAGGAAAATCCGAATGATATCTCGTCCCAGGTTTACTCAATACTTACAGTTATTGGTAAATATCCATTGATTTTCTCCACAAGGCACAAACGTTGGCCATGATCACTGTAAATGTGAATTACTGTCCTATGCATTTCCGAACAGAGTCGGCACAAAAATCCGGAAATACACGCCTTTTCGATGCTGCCCATGGCGACGGAAGTCGTTGCTGGGTCGCAGAAAAAGGCAATTGATACAAATTAAAGGGGGTCGGCAAAATCGGTAAAACCAAAACAATTTCCCAAGTATATTTATTATAATAAACTTTTCAGATATGTTGTGTACATATGTTCGCTACAAGGGTTGCCTTTCCGATGGTATCGATTACTATCGACACTAGTTCCATAAGCAATCAGCTGATTTGTTTTGCTAGGAACAATATGAAAACGGAACCGGAATCTTTAAGATACTTAGATGCAATTACTAGATACTTAGATGCAAGTACTAGATACTTGCCGATTTCCAAACATTTATTCGTTTATAGATTATAGTTCAATTTATTCTGTGATTTTAATTCTACAAATACTTCATAAGAGCTTCATATATTAATATAGTTTCTTAAATTATTTTAATATTATTCCTCATAAACATCTGGCTTTTAATATCAAGACAGAAATGACTGAAGCGTCTCAAAGGATATAGACGGATTGTTGAGAGACTTGGAAGTCGGAACTATGAAGCTTTTGAAATTGCTGCACTGTTGAAAACCAGGATCCCCCATTAGAAGCGATTGGGTCTTTGGGTTGGACAAACCAAAAAAGACCTCTCCCTGCAGCTCGAATGGAATTTTCACCTTTACATAGGGGCATCTTTGAATAGTATTCAAAAGTTCCATGTGACACGCGTTAGCGCTTTCGCCGAAGAACACACCATCCAGATCGTTGTCAGGTATTATCTGGAATTGAGGAATCCCGGCGTTATTTAATATCTTGCAGGTGAAAACACACTTCTTTCGCGGGTCTTTTGGGTGTGCGAAAATACGAGTTGCGACATATCCGACTGGATAGATCCAGTTCTCGTTGTGGAAATTGACATTCCCAGAGATTATTTCTCCCAGGGAGTGTAGCAATACGCTATTCGGGTTCACGGGGAAAACAGACTTCTTTTTGCGGATTATGCCAACATTCTTTGGTTTTTCTTCACTGAGCTTCCTTTGCATAGCAGCCGGCTTAATCTTTTTCAAGCTGCCCGCCTGGTTGTCGGTAGATTCTGGTTTTCCATTCGAAAGGCTGTTCCGGACACTATTTGATTTTTCCAAACCCTCATAAAACATAAGTCTTTCAATTAAATAAAGTCTTTGTGATCGAGTGGCAGATAACTCGCCCTGCAGGCTACAAATTTCGTCGGTAAGGGCAGCGTTTTCCTAGAAATAGATAAACGACAACAATTTTTAATGAATAAACTACATTTGTTGCGAAACTTCAACTATGTACATAAGGGCCCTAGGTTGTGGCTAAATGAACTCATATTTAGTATCATACTTCGGTTCTTACCAACGTATAGTTCTTGATGCGGCGCTTCAAATTGTCGTACCGCCGCTTATATTTTAAATCCATGATTTTTTAATTAATAAATTCTTAAAAAGAACAAAACCGTGAAGTGTATTGTTATTGTTTTCGGTTTGTTTTGTTTATCGGGAAACAGGGCTGCAGCTAGTGACTATCGTTTGTGAAGACGGAACGTGGAATTGGAACACATAGTATTAAACGGTTCAGATAACATATACCAAGTCAACTAAACAAAATATCTTATCTTCAAAATTTGTCTATAATAACGTTATTCAGCTTAAAAAACTTAAAATGGCTTTATTGCTTGGATTTAACTAATGAATTCTAATAAGCAACCAAATATTCTAATTTGTAAAGGATATTTTGAAGATGACTAGATATTTCCGGCGCCCGGATATAACGATTTATAAGAAATTTAGGTAAATACGTAATTTTATTGACTTAATTATAGTATTCGAAGGGCCTTCTAAAGGTAGTGGTAAAGAAAGTGGTGGTTTTGTTAAAAGAAGAAGAAGAAAATGGTGGTAAGAACTATACCTGTGCCCATACCTGTTTTTGGTTTGTATGTGTTTGTAAGGGCCAACACCATTAGTTTTGGGCAGTGACCATTAGATGTCCAGTAGTTTTAGAGATTAAACTCTAAAAAAGCTGTTTTAAAACAAACTTAAACAGTAAACAAAAAATGCTCAGAAAATATACGCCGATCTCCATGGTAACTAGAAATACAAATGTATACGGCCCAACATATTCGTACAAACTTATAATGCGTGATATTGTACGGAAGAGCGTGTGAACTGGCACTGAGAAAAATCTACGTCGGAGAGAAGCTTTGGATTGTGAATCACACAAACGTTTGCCCAGCGCCAATAAGCCGTTAGTATGTTTTAGCAACCCGGTGCCACTTGTTGGATTCTGTGCTCCCCAATCAACCCCACCAAAAGACATATATCGACCCAAACATGGACGAGGAACAAATGTGGAAGGGATTCTTCTTCAAACTGCAAGAAATGAAAATGAATCCTCCCACAGAGCACGAGCAAAAGTAAGTTGGATAATCGGATCCATCAATCCAGAGGCGGATTCTCACGCATACCTTTGCATTCGAATTAAAAATTCGCGGATGTTTGTCTTCCATTCATATGCGGCAATGTGTGTTTCTTCAGATAAACGAAAGCATTTTGGAGCATCGCCGTCATCAGAAAAATAAAAGCTAAAAAGTGGAACATCCATGTGTGGGATGTAACTGATGTAATGGCAATCCAAAGCCCGGATTCGATTGAAAATCATTAAAAGCTAACGAAAACATGACTCAGTTGCAGGGAATTTCTCACTCTGCCTTTAAATTTGCTAATGACTTATATTGTATATAGTCCGATTGTGCTATGATGACAAGCATATGAATGTACTATTTATCTTATCACAGTGAATCCCAAAACTCACAAAAAAACAATTAGTCAAAAATTAATATATTTAACAAAGCTTATAGGCATAGTTTGGAGCAATTATTTTGTGCTTTTAATAAAAATGTTCTCTTGTTTTTAGATTGCAGGATGGCGATGATGGATTCTTCGAAAAATTCGGCTCATTACTTAGACAAAAATCCCAGATTGATGAGGGGGTCCTGAAAACCTCCCTGGCACCCTTGGAGGAGGCTCCGCAGGATGTCGATGGAGAAGTTTTTGAACACCTCAGCCCACTTGACGAAGAAAAATCACAGATCGATGATAGCACCGGGGCTGAAGGATCCGATACTACTCCTGATGGAACATCCCAGTTCAGTCAGGATCCAGAGTGCTCCAGTACCTTTGATACAGAAAGTGAGCAAGCCTCAATTTCTGATAACGATATTAGTACCAAAGTCCTGGATGCTGCTCCTGTAATGAATGTACGTATTCGTTTTTAAGAACCCAACAAGATGGTACGGTAATAGATTAGATAATGTTCAAGAGATAGTCTTGCTAGACCTTTTTATGTATTTTTTTTAGTACCAAAACTTAAAGCTCCTTTCAAATCAAAGCTTAAAGGAAACTTACCATTGTTTATCTTTGCGAAAATGGGGGGCTTTCAAGCCTGGTCACATTGGAGCCATGGCAGGTCCAAACGATTAGGAAATTTCGAGTTGGGTCAGTTTTTCGGCTGGCAGCGAAGCATAACGCTCCAAGTGCCTCCAAGCCTGTGCAATGCTTTATCTTGTACCAACATTTTGCTATTCGCATGTTTGCTGTCTGGGAAGGTGTATATTAATTGAACTGAACAAATTAAGTCGTGTCCATAGAAACGGTCGAACAATAAACAAATGAATATTCCAGAGGTCTTTGGATAAAGCTACTCACTTGCTGTATAAACAAACTCAATAATGTACACTGATATAATAAACAATAACTAGAAAAGATGCAAACATATAGGCGAACCGATTGTGAGCGAGAGAAAAGCCAAACGTACTTTAGAAAATTTTCATTACCACCTTGAGCTTTTTCCTTTTAGTTTCCAAAAATAAAACATTTTCTCTTAAATCTGCTTCATGATTACTCACAAACACTTCCCAACCATCGTGTACGTAGGCACATATACATATAGGATCCGAATCAGAATCGAAACGAGCGCATACACTTTTTATCTCATGGTCAACGCACAAGATATTTCGGATATCGCTAAGATCGGATGCTATTGTACTTAGCCACAGACTCTTAACTCAAGCGGTTGGAAGTGGTCGGTGTTCTCATCAATAAAGTGATCGTGCTGTTTCTATTGTTCGGATCAGATATGTGCGTCTGTTTTAAACGGTATATATGCAGAAAAATATTTGCCAAAAATTTTCCTTGCACATAAACACAACGCACTGAGAGTGAATTGGACTGATCGGATTAGTTACGTTTGAATAATTATGAGTTATTTGTCGTTACCACGTGTCCTGAGCAAGCTCGGATCACAAAAGCAGTCTAACCATATTTCAAAAAGTAACAGCCTTAACCGAAACGGATGCATCGACGACATCCGCCTGGCGAGAAAAGCATCCTCGACCCAGTCTCTGAAAGAGGCAGTCGAGCGCCGGATGTGCATATTGAATCGAAATGGAAGCATATCCAGTCGTCACTTTCGAGGCGTACATAAGCATTTACTTGAAAACCATGCGAAAGCAGTTTGCCATTCAATGACCGTAAGTAATCGTTAAAGTTCAGGCAATTGCTCAAACAATCCAACGAAAGCGTTTCCTGTGGAAATGCTCAACGCTTTCATAATTTATGATATATAAATACATATTTTCATTCACAGTGCCTAGGTAAACAAAGCGATTGTATAAGTTCATTGATTTAGCATTGTTGTTGAGTCACTTAATTTGAGAAGATATACTTTTGGGTCTATTTATGCACTTGTTTTTTGTGAAATCTTTGACAAGGACCATTTGGTTTTTTAGGCTAAATACTTAAAGTCTTTCCCTTGGGGAATAGATTAATTTTAATGAATAATTGAAGCTCTTGTGCTTGGGGCGTATCTAAGACAAACATATCTAAACAAACATGACATCAGCTGAATTCTGGCTAGGCTATTTTCCTTATGACGTATTTGTATACATTTCCGCGATCTGGAATTTGCTGATATTTACTTAGGCTTTGACCTTTAGCAATTGATTGCTTTCTATTTTTACGTATAACAAATAGAAATGCCCCTAGAAATAAACAGTTTCTGATACAGGCGGGGAACTTTTCAAGAGCGCAGGGAGTTCTTAAGCTAATGAATATTTTTTAATTCTGCAGGTTACGGATCTTTACGAAGAAATATTATTTGAAATTTACAACAACATTGGCTGTGAAAACAACGAAGAATGCACAGGTACTCTCGTTGAGTTCGTACAAGAAGCATTCAAGATTTCCAATTCTACGCACTTGGAAATTTCTGAGGCGGCAAGGCAAAAGGAGCCGCCGAATGTCCGCTTGAACGTGGAGATTATAAAGGCCGAAAACCTGCTATCCAAGGACTCCAATGGCTTGTCCGATCCTTTTGTTACACTGTACTTAGAATCGAATGGATCCCATCGTTATAACTCATCTGTGAAGCCTGCCACCTTAAATCCTATATGGGAGGAACATTTCTCACTGTAAGTTTGTTTAAAAATAATAAAAACTAGTTAACTTTAATGATTTAAATATATTTTTAGGCCAATTGCCGACAATGCTCGAGATGAAGTACTCATTGTTGAAGTGTGGTAAGATTTAACGAAAACAAGCCAACATTTAAAATAAAATGCACTCATTGAAACAATCACAGTACCTAACAGGGTAGTTTTATGGTCGATCATTCAGTTTTCTGATCCACACTAACCAAAAGGTATGGCTTTAAAAATCATCGATATATTCCCATTTTTCAAAAACTATGTAGTTGTTGGTTTTTAAAATAGATAACAGTTGATTTTTTTCATTTTTATATTCAAGCATGTAAGCATTCACTCTACTAGCTTTATTCTTTGGTGCATATTTCAAGAGCTACTGTTATTAATCTATTAAATTATTTTAGGGACTTTGATGCCGCTGAAACGGTTAAGGAGAAAGTCAACAAAATTTTGGATGTAAAAGGAGTGAAAGGACTAAGTAAGCTAATGAAAGAAATTGCTGTAACTGCTTCGTCGGGAAAGCACGATAATGAACTGATTGGAAGAGCGGCCATTACCTTAAAGGTATTTAGTATAAATAATATTACATTTTCATGACTAATAGATATCCTTTCAGTCTATTCCAGTTTCTGGCTTAACCGTCTGGTACAACCTAGAAAAAGGTGGCAAAACCCGCAGCCGTGGCTCTCTTTTGGTCAACTTAGCACTGAGTGCCGAGAAGAACAAAAATGTGGCCGTGCAGGAGCATAAGAATCTATTGAAATTATTGCTGATGCACGAGCTGGAAACCTCGCAGGTGGCCAACTATTGGTGGAGTGGAAAGTTCAGCCCCAATGCAGAGCTAATACGGTCACAGCATGCTGCACAAAGTGGCCTCACTCCGTTCGACTGTGCCCTTAGCCAGTGGCACGCCTACAGCACCATCCATGAAACGCATAAACTCAACTTTACTCTATTTAATTCCATACTCGACATTGTGGTTCCCGTCATTAACTGCATGCAAACCGATTCCGAGGATGTGAAAACATTTTGGGATGGCGTGAAACGCCTACTGCCCTCGTGTTTCGCTGTTCTCCGTAAACTAAGGGCCAAAAACACCAGTGATAAGAATATTGTAAGAGCCTTAAATGAAGTCCTGGATATACTTAAGAAAATCAAAGATTTGGAAGTACCGGAAAATGTGGACATTTTCCCCAAATCGGTTTACGGCTGGATACATACCAACGGTACCGATGAGACGTGCAATATTGACACTGCCATTATAGATGCTATTAATACGGGAGCCAAGGAGTGGCTGGAACACATAGTCGAGGGCAGCAGGCAAACAAAAACTCACGAAACTGATGAGGAGAAACTTCAGTACATTATTAAACTTATACAGTTGGTTCGGTCTGACCTCCAACGTGCAATGGAATACTTTGATAAACTATTTTACCAGTAAGTGCTTACAAAAGCCTGTGTGTTTCAAACATTAACGTATTTTTTCTTTTAGCAAAATTCAGCTGAACTACTCGGCAATCCTATATTTATTTTATGACGCTAAACTGGCTGAAATATGCAAGTCAATTATAATAGATGTGTGCAATAACATTAAGAGATTAGATGTACCGGACGATCAATTCGAATATTTACCGAACATTGATAATGTGAACATGGGAACATCGTTGTTTGAAGTCTATTTGATTTTGAAACGATATGTGCAACTTGGTAAAGTATTTTAAAGGGTAAGCATTATACTAGATTTATTAACAATACTTCTCTACATTAGGCGAATCACTTTGCTCGGAAAACCTGGAGCTGTCAAACTTTTATCCATGGTTTGAGAGAGGCGTCACTCATTGGCTAGATATTTCTATAATAAAGGCTCTAAATCGTATTCAAAAAGCTATTGATTTGGACCAATTGAAGGCTGTTGATGAGACAGTTAAATACAGTTCCTCTGCAGTGGATACTCTATCCATATTTTATCAAATCAAAATATTTTGGCAACAACTGGATTGGCCAGAAGTCGAAGGATCCTATACTTTTGTTGCCAAAATTATTAACGTAAGTTTGAAGGTTCAATATTGTTTAACTTTATTTAATCATTTTTCAATACAGGACATTTGCCGATGCTGCATATTTTATGCTCAGAAAATGTCAAATAGGGTAGAGAACTTGGCATTAATCGGAGATAATAACAAAATGTTTGGTAATAAATTTTCTTGCCAACTGTTTTACTTTTAAATAACTTTTATTTCATTCAATAGTTTTGTCTCAAGAGTGGTGTATTGCCATCAACAATATGGATTACATCCGCCAAAGTTTGCCTTCCTTTATCAAGGTAATTATTTAATCTAAATTCTAAAAGCCATCTCTAAAAGTATTCTTTATTTGAAGGAACTGGGTACAGATGATATTATTAAGAGATTGGGAGAATATCGCACAAATCTAGAGGCTGAACGCTGCGCTTCCACAATCAAAGCTGTCATCGAAAACGCATTAGATACGGAACGAAATCAAATTGTCGAACTCATTGAGATCGTAGCCCGTAAAATGGCTCCTCCGATTAAACGTTATTTGGCTGAAGGGGCCGAAGTCCTTGCTAAGGATTCAAACTCAATGGACCAACTCATGAATTACTTAGAAGGATCATTAACTACACTTTACGAAACACTTAACGAAGTTAACTTCGGAAGAATACTCGACAGCATTTGGTCTGAGCTGGCTATAATAATGTACGACCTTATTCAGTCGAATCTTGATGTGAGTATTTGCTTATCGATCATAAAAAAAGGTGTATTTATATTTTATTTATCTTTGTAGAAACGCCGTCCTCCAGCATTCTTTCAAAATTTAAACAATACTCTCCAAACTATGTTAGATTGTTTTAAAATGGGTAATATAGAAGCTTCGGACGTGAAGATCCTATCAGCCATCCAAAGCAGGTTACAACTATACTCCCTGGAAACAGCAGATCTTATTCATCAGTATTATATGGAGCGGCTGGAGTACCAAAAGAATCAAACTTCGTCCCAGTATGGACAACTAACTATAATGGCTAATCTAACCGATTCCGGTTTAGTGGTAAGCTTGATAAACTTTAACACGCAAAAAACGATTCTAATTTTTTGTTTTAGTTAAATATTTTAAATGCTCGCAACTTGCTCCCGATGGACTCCAATGGAACGGTTGATTCGTTTGTTAAAATTTCGCTTTTGCCTACAATTCGTTTTAACGATGTCTCGCCATTGAAAACCAACGTTCATAATAAAAACTGTTTTCCACTCTATGACCAAGAATTTCGAATGTAAGTATTAATTATACATAAAATGATCTTGATTATAATTAACTTTTATATTTTCTGATTCAGAAATTTAAGTGAACCGCAGCGAACTGATAAAAATAGCCTCATCTTATTTAGTATAAAAGATAAAGATCTTTTTGGAATGTCAAGTCAATATATAGCCGAGAGCTATATTTCATTTGGAGACATTGAGGCTACACCTGGCGAACAAATTATGATGAATTTATCAAGACCAGAATATACAGGTAATTTATTTTCTACCTTATTAAATTCAATGACAATTAAATGATAATTTTTATAGATTCCGATGCGCTGCGTGCCTTGGAGTATAGGCAAGGTGATAAACAAGCTAAGGACTTTGTTAAAAAACTAAAAAATAGATCATTCTCCTAGAATGTAATGAATCATATAAAAATGATTTTAATATGTGTAAAAAACTTAAGCAATAATAAATGTATATTTTTTACTAAAAAAACCAAATGTTTTGTTTCACAATTAATGGTACTTTTATTGGAACAAAAGCCAACACGGTATTTAGGTATAAATACATAACATTCACGTTTTCACAAATTAAGGGTACTTTTATAATAAATAATAATTAACTTTCATTTTGTATATTATTCGTAGAGGGTTTGATTTTTTCAGAAGTAATTAACATTATGAACTAGTGGCGAAAAACTTTAATGGCAATAGTTTTTAGGCCAATGAGTGTTTTACTGGCGGCGACGAGTGTTGCGTTGTTTGTCGAAACGCATTTCCATTTCTTCAAGAACCTTTGGGGTGTAGCGCACAACCAGCTTTACAGATCCAATAGCTTGCTTTAAAAGTTCTACCGCCTTTTCGTGGTTTTCTCCTTCCACAGACTAAAATAATTTAAAATTGTAAAAACTTATATAAGCTATTTGTGAATACTTACCACTCCATTGACAGAAAGAAGCTGATCACCTCTCTTAAGACCACCATGCCTGTCAGCCACTCCGCCAGGAATTATTCGAGATATATAGATGGGGGAATTTTGTTCCTTACCACCCATTACATTGAAACCTAATCCTGTAAGACAAAATTAGACATGGTTTAAACCGCTTTCTACACTATATGTAGAAGAGGATGGACATAATATGGCTTAAATGATATTTGTAGTGTTTGTAATAAGCATCCTACTTGGCTATAGCTTTATAAAGACCCATTAAATTAAGCAAACCTCCCTCTTACCCTCTTCTGTTTTTGGCAGCTCCACAACTCTGGGATGGGCATGGCCTTCGCTGGCAGCAAAGGCGGCGACGGTGGCCTTGGCAGTGGCAGAAGCCCGGACGTCGTGGGATCCTTGGATGTCCACTGTCTCGTATACGTGTTCGTACACCTCTCGCACAGAAGTCATAAAGTCTGAGTTGAGCACCTTCTGTAGAGCAGCCAGTTTTGTTGTTGGGAAATCTCCACTGGCCTGCAACTTTTCCAACAGCTCTATCGATCTTTTGACATCTGCAATAAAGATACATCTTGTGGGTTTACAAGATTTCGTTGGTGTTATTATGATTCCTTACCTCTGGCCAGGGTAAGAGGTTCCGCATTATCGGCCATGGTTTTGTAGAATTTAAAAATATCCAATAAAATTAACCTGGATACTCTTTTTTACCAGAATTCTCAACAGTGCTGCCACTATTTTCTTTGGAAATTCAGTATAAAACAGTGGCTTCAAAGTTGCCATATTTTGTAGGATTTTTTTTATTCTGGATAATTTATATAATAGTGGGGCTTGATTATGGCTCAAACAATTATGCTGGCGTTATTCTACTTTTGATCTAAAATCCAATAATCCGAAATAAACTTGAAATTCTGTACTTTACCATCTGGCAGCACTGGGAATTGGGTGGTGCTGCCACTCAGCGAAGAGGTTTCACACAGCTGCTAGTGCCGGATAAAAATATAAACAATTTGTAAAGAATAATAAAAATGAGTCTACCAGCAGCATTATTGCAGCGCTTGAAGAAGCGTGGACTTGTGACGAAACAATCCAGTAAGTCCTTATTACCAAAAATAGGAAATTTCAATTATTAATACATTTATATGTAAATGTTACTCCCTTAGGTTCCGCACCTGCATCGGAAGCTATAGAAGAAATTATAGCCGAAAACTATGACGACGACGACAAGAACAGCAGTCCCTACGTATATAAAGAGGAACCCGAACCGAAGCGCAAAAATCCCGAGGAGCAGTTCTGGTCAAACAGGATCAAAGAGCGGATTGGAGTCAACGAATCGCATCATGGTTACAAACTGTGCCCCAACAAGTACAATATCTGGCACAAGTGCTCCCTCTACTGCGTCAACAGATGGACCAACGCTCCGAACTTGCAGCCCAGCCAAAAGTATCTCAAGCGCTACAAGAGGTTGTTGCGTAAATACCCACTGGAGTCGAGCTGGAAGGACGTCTATGACAAAGGCTGCAAGGCATACTACTTCTTTAATACCACCACTCAAATGGTTTCCTGGCTACCGCCATCCCATCCCAAAGCCCGGGTTACTCCTAGTGCAGCAGTGTTTCGCCGGCAACTAGCCAATTCCAATGATGAATTTAACTTTGATTCCCAAAACCTGGTCCTGCAGAAAACTTCTGGTGGCGGCGACCTAAACGACGGGGAGAATCCTTTCTCTTCGTCTGTTTACGTGCCCGCCAAGAAGCAAAAATCAAGGGACTTGGATAGGAAACTCCAAAGGCGCCGACGAAATGAGAACTAATCTAAATAAGCTAATACTTTTCAATTAAAAAAATAAAACCAGTACGTGGTAAAAATACTCTCCCTGGTCTTTCATTTTTATCCATAAAGATAAACACGGATACTTTCATTAGGTTTAAAAATGTACACTCTGCTTTATTGAATTGCTAGCTTAAGACAATGAATGGTGGAGCCGCGAAACAATTAAATCGGAGGAATAGGAATTTTATCAGGGACGCACGAGTTTGGAAAGAGGTTTGATTTAATTTGGACGCGGCAATAAAAGCCCTCAACATGAGGATGCACGGGAACCACTTTCACCAAACGTGTGCCATGTGTAATGCGTTTTAACCAAGTTTCTATTAGTGTAAGATAAATACAAATAAATTTTGTGTTTACTTCAAGGTCCGTTTTCCCTTAACAACAACAGGCCGGTTTCGAATGTAACCCTTGCGACGCTTTGCATTCTGAAATCATTAAAATGAATTTAAAAAAATGTTTGCGGTTTGAAATTTAAAACCATACCTTTCTAGAGATTGAGTTTCCTGGTGGAATCGTCCTTTCCTTTGCTTTCAGAGCGGGTCTGTTGAATTCATGAGGTTTCTTAACCCTGTATATGCGAACCAGCCAGTGTTCCGTTGTGTAAGCTTCTTCCAAATAAGTCAAATCGAAGTCTTTGTTACCGATGACGGCGTTGCGAGTGCGATCGTAACCCGATGGTCCCCTGAAATATACAGATGCTTGTAGTAAAGTTATTTTTCGTTTAAAATTGTGTAGTTTACAAACCTATAGTCCAATTTCAACTCCCCAAATCTGTAGTAGCTTAATTTGTACATAAGGCAATTAAGTAAAGCTGGCGCGCCTTCAGCATCGACTCTGAATTCACCCCGGTCCGTAAAGTAATCGCTTTCCTTGATATCTTTGGGATGCTCGCCCTCGGCGATACGCACCATCCACAGGAACTTGTTGATGTCGTCGCCTGAGTAGCCAATGACACCGCCAAAGATCACAAGCACATAGTCTACATCCAGAGATGTCATGATTTCGTACGACTTCTCTTCGGTCGATGACATAGCTTTGCCAACCAGAGCTATGTGACTATTATTCCACGTATTATTGTCCACTAAAGTTGTTCTATTCGCCATGCCGGCTATCTGATAGCCGTAATCCCACCACGACATTACCCTAGCGTCATCGGCAGTGTTCTGCGAAAGCCAGTAGTAGGCCTCCCTGAAATCGTCCAATATATTCCGCGAGCTGAAAGAAATTTAATTCTTTAGTAAAATATATGGGTGTGACTATAAGTTTTCATACCCATCCTGGCTGTTGTGGAAAGCTAGCACAATGGACGGGCTGGAGTAGGCATTGCTAGTGACCCAGGTGCAGTGGACAGCGAACATCATCAGGAGCATAAGAACAGCCAAGATAACGATACTCTTTAGGTTTGAGCTGATACCCGTGTCCTGTTGAGCGTCATGTTTGGTACGGTGCTTCAGTTTTCCAGCCTATAAGGAGAGAATAATTTAGTTTATAAAACAATTTTATGTATTACCATCTTACCTTATCGTACAAAGTCTTCTTCTCGATAGAATCATCGGCTTCATCCACTTCGGTAGCGGCATTTATGGCTGTACCGACCCGTTTTGATGAATCCTCCTGCAGGAAAACGTCCAACAATCCTGAGAAGGCCACGCCCGCCAGCATACAAACAACAGGGGTTAGGGTCAACATTAGACGCACCATCACACCGGCGAAGTACACAGCACTAATAGCATACAGAACTACGAAGACGCGCTCATCGTTGATATGCTTGATGGAATACCATAATCCAACTGGAAAAGCGCATACCAAGATGTGGAGATCGAAGAAGAAGGAGAACCAAGTCGTCGGCTGGTGCTCCGACACAGAGGCAATGATTGGAATGTGGATTTTCGCGTAGCCTGTATCCCACAGCGAGTAGAAACGTCCGCTCCACGGGGCCACGACGCCCAGCATCGTAAGTACCACGACGGCCACGAAAACGCCAACTCCTACTAGCAGGCCACCGACGATGAACAGCTTCCGGAACTCATTGCGCGAAAGCACCGACTGCAAATGTTTCAAGGTAGCCATGGCCATCAGGAGGACAAACACGCCCATCGCAGCCATGTGCTCGCTGGTACGGATAGGCTGGAAGCCCACAAATGGAATCTGCATGGAGAACAGCAGGCCCAGGATAAAGAAAGTGCTGTAGCTGGTCAGTAGACGCGGCGAGTACCTTCCCATGATGAGCAGCACAAAGACGTGCAGTGGAATCAGGTTGATGATGAACACGTAACCGCCCCAGGCGGACACCATGTAGAAGTAGGAGAGAGCGGCTCCGGCCGACCAGAATACTGACCCAGTTTTAACTGAACGCACCCACAGGAAGTAGGTGAACTGCAGGGCGAAGATGGCAATGCCCTCGTTATCGTATGATCCTGCCACCGATCGGCTGATGTATCCCGGCACAATAGCAATGAAGCTAGCCGCAAACAAGCCGGCTCCGGAAGACCACAGCTCCTTCGTCAGCAGGTACGTGGAGATAGAGGTAAGCCCGCTGAAAACTGGAGCCAGAAACACGCAGATGTCGCGGATGTGGACCGGAATGTTGAGGATGTTGAGCAGCCAGTGGATGCCGCCAGAGGTGATCATCAGGCCAGGGTACACGGTACCGCCGACGATACGACCAAGCGGGTACCAGGCACGCTCGTCGAACCAGTTGAGAAACTTGTACCAGCCGTGCTGTACCATGTAGGCGGTGGCCCGGTAATTGAACCACGGATCAAACTCATGGATAATCGACTCGAAGCGGATGACGGCGAAGAGGCGACTCGAAAATCCTGCCAGCCAGGCGATCAGAAGGATGGCGAAGGTTATAAGGCTGCTGTAGCCAGCCACCTTGCTGTTCAGCATCTTGGGCGTCTTATTCATGTCCGGACCTTTATCCTATTCCGATGCGTCGGGTAATTTGAACACCAGACGATTCCAAAAAACTTAGACACGTAGCCTAAAAAAATTGCCGGCTGGGCTGCCAACTCAAGTGTTTATAGTATTAAACAAACTCCGTCCATGTGGAAGTTTACCAACACTAGAATTGTTCTTTGCCACCGTTTCACCAAAAAAAATAATTAATAATATTACATTTTTCTTTGTAAATTTGGTTTTATTTTTTTAAATTTATTATCCTGAAATGAATAATTATCCCTAATTACAGATTACCAGTTGCAAACAATATTTCCTTTCCGTTATCGATTGTTGCCCTATCGATGACCGTCTGCAAGCTGACTACCACTACTTTTATAAAAGGTCGCGGCAACATAAAATAGTAAACAAATTAATATCTGAATTAAGATGAGTAATAGAAACATTAAAACGCTGCCGAAGAAGCTGAGTGTCTCCAAGAAGCCGGCAGTCAAAGTTGACTCGCCCTTGGCCAAATATCCTTTTAAAACTCACTTAGTCGAACCCCTTGCATCGATCTGTCCTTGTACATTGAAGTGTTATTAAAGTTATGCTTTATTTTTAGGATTTTTCGAGGCTCCACCGTCTTTCTTTGCCAGTAAAACTATACAGGCTCCCAACTTTAGACAATTGTTATGTCTGATGTTTCTGAATATGGCCTAGGTTCAGCTAACACAACGGTCCATCCCAATCCTGGCTTGGGATAGTCCATCCAATTCATTATTGTTATTATTGGCTCCATTGCTAGTCCGCTTCAATTTTTTTTGGTTCGTCCAGTTCTGATTCTTATTATATGGATGCTACCTAGCAAAAGAACGGATATAATATTCATTAGTCGATGCTTCTTTGATTTTAATCTTTTCTCAATCTGCTATGTGGTTTTCTTAACTTTAGGATATACGTATGACTCGTCAGGAATCCTGACATGTATTATTTGCAGGATTCCCATCAAGCCCACGGTCTGGAAGGTACACATCAACTCCAAGCAACACAAGCTCAATGTAGACCAAGCCAAGCAAAATAAGGTCGAAAAATCGGCAACAAAACCAACTACTCCTGCTCCCAGCACTATCACCCCCGCTGCTAAGGAATCTTCAGCTCCATCTTTCAAGGTCCCTTCTATACTAAAAACCAGTTTACAGCAGGATCAGCCGCCTCCTGCGATAAGTCAGGATAAGAGTCCTCAAAAAAGCAACGAAAAGACTCCACAGGCCAGCGCGGCTGAATCTATTGCTGAAGGGTTGCCTGAAAAGTTTTTCGATGAGGATAAATCCAGTAAGGCTGAAGCAACTCGAATCCAGGACGAGGAGTGGCAACGGTTTCAGCAGGAGATTAAGAAGGCGGCAACAGAATCTAGTGTCATCGTTGCCGACGAGCAGGAGGATATCAACCTCAAAAGGCAGCTAAAAGAAATAGACGAGCAAATAGATAATTGGAAGAGATTCATTAAGATAAATGATCAGAAAACCATCCTTTTGGGTAAAAAGCGGAAAATTAATATAAAAAAGGAAATAGATCCTGAGTTGAGTTCCAGCGAAGAAGATTGTAGCGTTGATGATTTGTATAATTGGAGAAGTAAAAATTTAAATACGTAAATAAAAATCTACAAACTAAAAAAAAAAATATGATTTTTTTTTTAATGGATCAAAGCCAAAGCTATCAGCTGATGTTAAGACAGGTTTTAACTTAATAAATAAAAAAAATTTATATATTGAAATATTATATATATACAAAATATATATAAAAAAATATGATATTATAAACTACATTTTAAAAAAATTTCGTAAAATTTTACTATTTTCAAGTTTTATTTTTTATAAATTGATAGCGTCTATCAAATCCATATGATTGTGAAAGTGAAAGCAGAAGATTTACTTTCCATTTGAATATGTGGCCACACTAGTGACACTCTCACGTTTTTTATCAAGCTTAAGAAATTTGTACGCTACATTATGTCCGAACTTAGTACATATTTTATGTTACATTAATTAGTTACACAGATTTATTTATTCTTAGTCAGTATTTACAGAAATTTGTTTACTTTAGCTTTCCAATTTTTGAATTTAGATTTTCCAAAAATGTTTTAGTTTTTGTAAATATAATTTAAAACATAGTGAACTCGTTGTTACAATGATATCTGATTCGTGAAAATGAATTTAAAGTATAATTTATTATGTTGGATGTTGATGATGAATTGTTCCAGCCTAATGTGCTTGGAAAATTCGAAAGCTTTCAATGAATCCGCCGCCATAAACACCATCCATACGGGCCAAAATAAACGAACCAGTAAATTTCTTTTTGATACAATTTTCCGTATAAGTTCGGGCGTATCAAATGCTTTTGGATTTGATACCGAAGCCGACGACGTTGAGTACCCAGAAAACTCCAGCCTGAAAAACTGCGACTGCGGTAAGTAAAGATCATTTCAAAGAATCACCCTAATATAACTGAAGACTATGTTTATTTTCTGATCTGTTTAATGACCCATTTTCACTTTCAGATTGTGGCTTTTCCAATGAGGAAATTCGAATTGTTGGTGGAAAGCCTACTGGTGTTAACCAATACCCATGGATGGCCAGAATAGTTTACGATGGAAAATTTCATTGTGGTGGATCGTTGCTGACAAAGGATTATGTGTTAACCGCAGCCCATTGTGTTAAGAAACTAAGACGATCAAAAATAAGAATCATTTTCGGTGATCACGACCAGGAAATCACTTCAGAGTCGCATGCTATCCAACGAGCGGTGACATCTGTGATTAAACACAAGAGCTTTGACCCAGATACCTACAACAACGACGTAGCCCTGCTCAGACTAAGAAAGCCTATTGCGTTCTCCAAAATTATAAAGCCCATCTGCTTACCACGCTATAACTACGATCCAGCAGGTAATTTTCACCATCTACTTTGTGAAAATTATGAAACCTATAAGGTTTTTCTTATAAAAAATAAGAGACTTGTTAGACTTTCTTTAAAGTTTTATGACCGTTAAAAACCACTTAATTTTAGGTCGCATTGGCACAGTAGTGGGCTGGGGAAGAACATCAGAAGGAGGAGAGCTGCCGTCCATTGTCAACCAAGTCAAGGTTCCCATTATGTCCATCACCGAATGCCGAAATCAAAAATACAAAAGTACTCGAATTACCTCATCAATGTTATGCGCGGGCAGGCCAGCAATGGACTCTTGCCAGGGCGATAGTGGAGGACCGCTGTTGTTATCTAATGGAGTTAAGTATTTTATCGTTGGAATTGTATCCTGGGGAGTAGGTTGCGGCCGCGAAGGATATCCAGGTGTTTACACGCGCGTCAGCAAGTTCATCCCATGGATTAAGTCTAATCTCGAAAATACATGCCTGTGTTCTTAGTCAAAGATGTATGCAAATACACACAAATATTTATTGCCTAGTTTAAGTCCACGTGTCTTTGTTAAACTCCAAATGAAAATAAAAATTGATGTTTTATTTAAATGCAAGTTTTATTTTTAAAACAGAGAGCCAATAATAGGTAAAATAAACTAAAATGGAGTGTAAATGTAGTGCTCACAGCTATGAATTCTTAAGTACCATTTTATATTACTATAATATATGATTATATTGAATGGATTATACTTTTATACATCCATGTACCTGTTACTTAAGACTTTTTTTGCTCCCTTTAAAACTTCATTCGATATTTTTCCGCAGGTCGAGGCGGTTTCTGTATTCAGTGCTTCACGTAGAGGCATTAAAAACTGGGTGTTGGCATTAGAGCCCAATTGATAGTTCTCCATAGCTTCGTAAATGGACTTAAAAAGCGGCTGCCTATCTGAATGGAAATATCCTCGATTTCCATGAATTAATTTTACACCGGCATGTGTCATGTTGCAAATGCTCATATACATGCAGTGGTCTGGACGGTAGTTATATTCGCACGGCATGATGTACAGTTTGTCAGGATGGTAGTAAAATAAAATATTAATTATGTCCTGATCCCCCCAAATGATACGTAGTTTGTACTCCTTATGTATGGACAAGATATGTTGCTCCCATTTCATTTCTCTCATTCGAGTGAGGTTCATAAGCATGACACCAGAGTTAACTCCCAATCGGCCGTAAAACGGGTGCCTGGCAAATCGGTTGTACCAGCCGATGTTTTCGTTTTCGTGTTCCGGCGTCAGGGCAGAGATTTGGCTCTCATTGAATTTTTTGAAATAATGCCAGATATCCGATATCGGTGACAGAAACAGAATGTCAGTGTCAACATACAACAATGAATCCACCTTCGTTAGCAAGGACTTGAAAAAGATAATTAAAATTAATTTGTGTATTATTGGTTGGAAAAGTCGAGGCCTACCGGTAAAAATAAACGCTGAGCTGCACAGGGCTTGAAGAGATTTTTCCATTCGACTTCGTTATTCGTTGGGAACTTTAAGGGTAAGATCTCGAAATCAAATGTAAATGGTTTGATGTCGCGCCAGTCTGTTAACTTTTCTCTAAACTCCTCGCCCTTTCCGTCCTCAGTAAAAATCACAAACTTAAGATACTCCTGGTCGTAGTTAAATAGAATAGCCGATTTGATCATAACAAGGGTCTCCTGTACCCTTTGCCCACAGCAAACCACCACTATATATAAAGGGGTTTTCCATGATTGTCTGTAAAATAGAATTATTGTATTAAAAGTATTAATATTCTTCGTCTCTGTTTTGAACCAAACAACTATGGCAACGAGCAATATCTATCTAGCCTAGCTACGTACACTTGGTTAAAACCCTGCGGGGTAGCCTCCTTGAATTCGGATACCCACGAAGGTCGTTGATGAACGAAATAGGATAATATTGCTAATGCAATTAAGCACAGCAGACACATATGAAGGTGGTGCTGAAATAGGAAAAAGTCTCAATAATAATTTCAGCACAGTTTAAGCCAGGTTTTAGTTACCATTTTCGGTTTTGGCAGAAGCATTTTTAAGCCGTAGTTTGTTTTTGTTTCCAAGGGCCGAAATGGACGGTGCCATAATCTACCTTGATTATGTGCTTGTTAAGGGCATAAAACACCGCCCAACCAATTCACAGGCATGGTATTAACCGGTTGTAAGTACTCATATTAGGCGCATAAAATTTAATAAATAAACATTTGTTTTCACATGTGTCAAGATAGTAACACAGAATTCTTCGAGATGGGTCAATGGATCAATTTTGAGTGTTCCGTTTCCATGCGTTTCCCTGATATGTAGCGATAGTCCACCCCTACCGGTCTGCATGTTGAATAGCACATCCCTATCTATACACGTGCGAGAAATAATAACAAATAATAATAAATAAAAATGCTGCGAAAACAGGCCCGTCAACGGAGGGAATATTTATACAACAAGGCTCTGACCGAGCGTCTAAAGGCAAAGCAAAAGATCCAGGAAACCGTGGTCCAAAGCTTGGCCGAAAACAAGTCCATCGGTTCCAAAAATGTGAAAAAGAGCATGACAGTTTACAACTCGCTGAAATATATTGATGATGGTATTTATATATTGAAAAATAAAAAAATAAAGTATAACCGGAAACATAGAAGTACTAAACCTAGTAACAGACTATATTTAGCAACAGGGCAGAAAACAAAACGACGTGTTCGTGACACCTAATTAGCAAGTGCAGACTGAGAAACTAACAAGTCGTAAATAGTAATTTCCTCGGCATGCACACGTTCAGGCCACGCTATCAAACAATCCAGATTGGTTTCTATACAGCGAAATAGAAATAAGGACAAATCAATCTATTGTCTTAATAACAATATACGTTTTAAACCTTTCTCTAAAAATACTCAGTTTTTATCTACATTTTTTAATATAAATATATCATATTTCTTTTTAAGGTGTCGACGACCGCACAGTCCATGATGAGTACCATTACGCTGGAGCAGAAGATCCAAAAATTATGTTAACCACCTCGCACAACCCTTCGTCCAGATTAAAGTTGTTCATGAAGGAGCTGCGTTTGATATTCCCCAATGCTCAGCAAATGAACAGAGGAAACTACCAGTTGCCTACGCTAATGCATGCATGTCGTGCAAATAATGTAACCGATTTCCTAATTGTGCACGAGCATCGTGGCGTTCCGGACAGCCTTGTGGTTTGCCATCTTCCTTACGGTCCAACTGCGTTCTTTAACATATCAGATGTTATAATGCGTCATGATATTCCCGATATTGGACACATGAGTGAACAGAAACCGCACTTAATTTTTAACAACTTCAAAACGCCCATTGGATTGCGAACTGTCAAGATACTAAAACACTTGTTCCCTGTCCCGAAGGAAAACTCCCAAAGAGTCATGTCTTTCCTAAACCACAACGATTCGATTATCTTTCGACATCATCAATACAAATATACGAATAAAGAATTGGAGCTTAGCGAAGTTGGCCCAAGATTTGTCTTGAAGTTGTATCAAATTAAATTGGGAACACTTGAAAACATAAAGGCGGCTGATACTGAATGGATAAATAGACCATACATGAACACGTCACAAAAGAAGCTCATATTTTCTAACGATCCTGGTCTAACAAGTCGGGATACTGAAGTATAGAAATGATTGTACCGATAATAAATAAAATCAAAACGAAAATAAATGTTAATTTTTTAATTTTAATAGTGCAAGTAATTATATCGAACCACACACTTTTTAAATTTTCTTGCTTCGTTAAATAAACCAGACTTTTATGGCGTCGGCGTTTAGCGGTCTTAACTGTTAAGCGAAATGAAAAATATTTCTCATCAATCTCAGAAATTGACCGAGTCTTACAAATTGGACACTCTATCTAACTAAATTGAGTTTGAAAGTCCATAATAGCTGCAAGCTAGTTTTGGTATTTGAATTAAATAAATTCAAACATGCCAAACAATCGGAAATTGGTATTTGTTTTAATTAAGAGCATTAAAAACTAAGTTTAAACTAAAAGCATTTTTTTGGTTTCGTCAAAATAAATTGTAGTATTATTAAAAGTGAAATTTTCATTTTTCAACACTTTAACAAGACTGATAAATGAAAAAGTTAAAACATGATTGCGATAAAAATAAATAACTAACATCGGAGAATACTTTGTAGAAATACATCTTGTAGAAATATTAAAAAAATCAAGACAAAATGTCAACCCACATTAAAATGATGTAATGTTTTACAACAAATTTTGAAAGGGGTTATTAGAAAAATGGACAAAAAACTGAATCAAAAATAGGTTTAAGGGTATTGGTGGAGTTTAACGAAAAATTAATCTACAATATAAGATATTGATATCGTGGTGTACCATATAGGCTGCTCCCATCATTTCCCCCATTCGAGAAAGGGGTTTCATCAGAAAAATAATCAAAAAAGAAAGGAAAGCTATCTTTGGGCAGAGCCGAAGTTGATATACCCTTGCAGTTAAGTGGCAGTTTATGTTATAGGGTATGTAATCGGCAGGGCTTTATATTGCAAATTGGCCGATCCTTATTGGAAAGTCTTGTATGCCCAAGCAGTTAGATAAATGACAGATTTAAGATATAATCGGATATACAAGCTAAATATTACAATAAAAAAAAAAATAATATAAAAAAAAACTAAAAAAAAATTACAAAAACTACAACAACATCAAAAACTACTACAACAACCAAAACTACAACAAAAACAAACCAATAAAAGTCCAGAAAAATAAACACCAACATTTACACAAAAATAAATAATGAATTTCCCGATTTTTCAGGCCTGCTTAAGTGCATCCTATGAGAATCGAGGAGGAGGGCGCTATTTTTTAATTAATTATTTTTTTAAATTTTCATTGAATAGCTACCAAAATAAAGTTGATTCTTCAATGATATTATATGCAAATAAACCGTAAAATTGTACTCCTCATTAGTATAAGACTCTTTGGTGCCCTTAAAAGTAGGCAATAAAAATATGGGTGTTTACATTTTTATTTTAAAGTTATATAAACAAACATGTTTTCCTTTAAAAATGCTAGAAGAATTCTGTTTTTATGATAATCTTCGTAAGATTATATATCCTGGTAACGGAATTTCCGATAAATCAGTTATATGGCAGCTATAGGATATAGTTTAAGGGATTCCATCAGAAAAGTAACCAAAAAATGTTTATCAAAAATACGTTTGAAGGTTTTGATGCAGATTCATTGCGAATCTAACCACAATTGTTTTAAAGTATTCCGCTTCAGGATCGGATGAAAGATGGCAAAGATATGGAAGTCGTGATGTGCCATATAGGCTGCTTCCATCATTTTCTCAAATCGAAAAAGGGGTTCCATCAGAAACATAATCAAAAAATTTTATCAAAAATAGTTTTGAAGGTTTTGATGCAGATTAACTGAGAATCCATCCACAAATCTTTAATGTATTCCGCTTCAGGATCGGATAAAAATTGGCAAAGATATGGAAGTCGTGGTGTGCCATATAGGCTGCTCCCATCATTTTCTCAAATCGAGAAAGGGGTTCCATCAGAAACATAATCAAAAAATTTAACAAAAATAGTTTTGAAGGTTTTGATGCAGATTAACTGAGAATCCATCCACAAATCTTTTAATGTATTCCGCTTCAGGATCGGATGAAAATTGGCAAAGATATGGAAATCGTGGTGTGCAGTATATGCTGCTCCCATCATTTTCCCCATTCGAGAAAGGGGTGCCATCAGAAAAAAAATCAAAAAAAATTTTATCAAAAATAGTTTGAAGGTATTGATGCAGATTAACTGAGAATCCATCCACAATTCTTTTAAAGTATCCCGCTTCAGGATCGGATGAAAATTGGCAAAGATATGGAAGTCGTGGTGTGCCATATAGGCTGCTTCCATCATTTTCCCCATTAGAGAAAGGGGTTCCTTCACAAAAATAGTCAAAAAATTTATTTAAAAGAGGTTTTAAGGTTTTGATGCAGATTTACAGAGAATCTATCCACGATGCTTTTAAAGTATTCCGCTTCAGAATCGGATAAAAATAAGCAAAGATATGGATATGGTGGTGTACCATATACGCTGCTTCCATCGAGAAAGGGGTTCCATCAGAAACATATTCAAAAAATTTTATCAAAAATAGTTTTGAAGGTTTTGATGCAGATTAACTGAGAATCCATCCACAATTCTTTTAAAGTATCCCGCTTCAGGATCAGATGAAAATTGGCAAAGATATGGAAATCGTGGTGTGCAGTATATGCTGCTCCCATCATTTTCCCCATTCGAGAAAGGGGTTCCATCAGAAAAATAATCAAAAAAAATTTTATCAAAAATAGTTTGAAGGTATTGATGCAGATTAACTGAGAATCCATCCACCATTCTTTTAAAGTATCCCGCTTTAGGATCGGATGAAAATTGGCAAAGATATGGAAGTCGTGGTGTGCCATATAGGCTGCTTCCATCATTTTCCCCATTAGAGAAAGGGGTTCCTTCACAAAAATAGTCAAAAAATTTATTTAAAAGAGGTTTTAAGGTTTTGATGCAGATTTACAGAGAATCTATCCACGATGCTTTTAAAGTATTCCGCTTCAGAATCGGATAAAAATAAGCAAAGATATGGATATGGTGGTGTACCATATACGCTGCTTCCATCGAGAAAGGGGTTCCATCAGAAACATATTCAAAAAATTTTATCAAAAATAGTTTTGAAGGTTTTGATGCAGATTAACTGAGAATCCATCCACAATTCTTTTAAAGTATCCCGCTTCAGGATCAGATGAAAATTGGCAAAGATATGGAAATCGTGGTGTGCAGTATATGCTGCTCCCATCATTTTCCCCATTCGAGAAAGGGGTTCCATCAGAAAAATAATCAAAAAAAATTTTATCAAAAATAGTTTGAAGGTATTGATGCAGATTAACTGAGAATCCATCCACCATTCTTTTAAAGTATCCCGCTTTAGGATCGGATGAAAATTGGCAAAGATATGGAAGTCGTGGTGTGCCATATAGGCTGCTTCCATCATTTTCCCCATTAGAGAAAGGGGTTCCTTCACAAAAATAGTCAAAAAATTTATTTAAAATAGGTTTTAAGGTTTTGATGCAGATTTACAGAGAATCTATCCACGATTCTTTTAAAGTATTCCGCTTCAGAATCGGATAAAAATAGGCAAAGATATGGATATGGTGGTGTACCATATACGCTGCTTCCATCGAGAAAGGGGTTCCATCAGAAACATATTCAAAAAATTTTATCAAAAATAGTTTTGAAGGTTTTGATGCAGATTAACTGAGAATCCATCCACAATTCTTTTAAAGTATCCCGCTTCAGGATCAGATGAAAATTGGCAAAGATATGGAAATCGTGGTGTGCAGTATATGCTGCTCCCATCATTTTCCCCATTCGAGAAAGGGGTTCCATCACAAAAATAATCAAAAAAAATTTATCAAAAATAGTTTTGAAGGTTTTGATGCAGATTAACTGAGAATCCATCCACAATTCTTTTAAAGAATTCCGCTTCATCATATTCCGCTTCATATCCCGCTTCAGGATCGGATAAAAATTGGCAAAGATATGGAAGTCGTGGTGTGCCATATAGGCTGCTTCCATCATTTTCCCCATTAGAGAAAGGGGTTCCTTCACAAAAATAGTCAAAAAATTTATTTAAAAGAGGTTTTAAGGTTTTGATGCAGATTTACAGAGAATCTATCCACGATGCTTTTAAAGTATTCCGCTTCAGAATCGGATAAAAATAAGCAAAGATATGGATATGGTGGTGTACCATATACGCTGCTTCCATCGAGAAAGGGGTTCCATCAGAAACATATTCAAAAAATTTTATCAAAAATAGTTTTGAAGGTTTTGATGCAGATTAACTGAGAATCCATCCACAATTCTTTTAAAGTATCCCGCTTCAGGATCAGATGAAAATTGGCAAAGATATGGAAATCGTGGTGTGCAGTATATGCTGCTCCCATCATTTTCCCCATTCGAGAAAGGGGTTCCATCAGAAAAATAATCAAAAAAAATTGTATCAAAAATAGTTTGAAGGTATTGATGCAGATTAACTGAGAATCCATCCACCATTCTTTTAAAGTATCCCGCTTCAGGATCGGATGAAAATTGGCAAAGATATGGAAGTCGTGGTGTGCCATATAGGCTGCTCCCATCATTTTCCCCATTCGAGAAAGGGGTTCCATCAGAAAAATAATCAAAAAAATGTTATCAAAAATAGTTTTGAAGGTTTTGATGCAGATTAACTAAGAATCCATCCACAATTCTTTTAAAGTATCCCGCTTCAGGATCGGATGAAAATTGGCAAAGATATGGAAGTCGTGATGTGCCATATAGGCTGCTCCCATCATTTTCCCCATTCGAGAAAGGGGTTCCATCAGAAAAATAATCAAAAAAATGTTATCAAAAATAGTTTTGAAGGTTTTGATGCAGATTAACTGAGAATCCATCCACAATTCTTTTAAAGTATCCCGCTTCAGGATCGGATGAAAATTGGCAAAGATATGGAAATCGTGGTGTGCAGTATATGCTGCTCCCATCATTTTCCCCATTCGAGAAAGGGGTGCCATCAGAAAAAAAATCAAAAAAAATTTTATCAAAAATAGTTTGAAGGTATTGATGCAGATTAACTGAGAATCCATCCACAATTCTTTTAAAGTATCCCGCTTTAGGATCGGATGAAAATTGGCAAAGATATGGAAGTCGTGATGTGCCATATAGGCTGCCCCCATCATTTTCTCAATTCGAGAAAGGGGTTCCATCAGAAAAAGAATCAAAAAAATTTTATCGAAAATAGTTTTGAAGGTTTTGATGCAGATAAACTATGAATCCATCCACAATTCTTTTAAAGTATCCCGCTTCAGGATCGGATGAAAATTGGCAAAGATATGGAAGTCGTGGTGTGTCATATAGGCTGCTCCCATCATTTTCCCCATTCGAGAAAGAGGTTCCATCAGAAAAATAATCAAACAAATTTTATCAAAAATAGTTTTGAAGGTTTTGATGCAGATTAACTGAGAATCCATCCACAATTCTTTTAAAGTATCCCGCTTCAGGATCGGATGAAAATTGGCAAAGATATGGAAATCGTGGTGTGCAGTATATGCTGCTCCCATCATTTTCCCCATTCGAGAAAGGGGTTCCATCAGAAATATAATCAAAAAAAATTTTATCAAAAATAGTTTGAAGGTATTGATGCAGATTAACTGAGAATCCATCCACAATTCTTTTAAAGTATCCCGCTTCAGGATCGGATGAAAATTGGCAAAGATATGGAAGTCGTGATGTGCCATATAGGCTGCCCCCATCATTTTCTCAATTCGAGAAAGGGGTTCCATCAGAAAAATAATCAAAAAAATTTTATCGAAAATAGTTTTGAAGGTTTTGATGCAGATAAACTATGAATCCATCCACAATTCTTTTAAAGTAACCCGCTTCAGGATCGGATGAAAATTGGCAAAGATATGGAAGTCGTGGTGTACCATATAGGCTGCTTCCATCATTTTCCCCATTAGAGAAAGGGGTTCCTTCACAAAAATAGTCAAAAAATTTATTTAAAATAGGTTTTAAGGTTTTGATGCAGATTTACAGAGAATCTATCCACGATTCTTTTAAAGTATTCCGCTTCAGAATCGGATAAAAATAGGCAAAGATATGGATATGGTGGTGTACCATATACGCTGCTTCCATCATTTTACACATTCGAGAAAAGTTCTTTTAAAGTGTTTCTCTTTAGGATCGAACGAAAATATACAAAGTGCTTACGCCCCATCCAATAGATTGCGTTTCTCACTAGGTAATATTAGCATAGGTATCGATTTTATTTTCATATAGTTAATGGGGACGAGTGCTTAGTTGTTTTCAACGTCTGGGAGAACGTGTTTAGAAATTGCATTCAGGTTGCATCCGTCGTTCCATATCAGTTAGTTAGATCAAAGGTTAACACGATCTAATAAGGTGTAAAACACCTGACAACACCAACCATATAATTAAATGTGTTTATACTAATTCTGTCTATCATTTAACAGCTGTCTGATGTTAATGATGGAACGCATTCTCCTAAATAGCCAGCTCGGCCTGCACAGGCAGTTTGAGCTGGAAGCCTATTACGGGTAATGCCGATGATCAGCAGGCCGACCGACCGAAGCATGGAAACTCGTACACCAATATACGATTTCGCTCCGTTTGGACCACATACTACAACTTGATCCCATGAAACAATAAAGGGGATGAGCAGTCGGACAGTTGGACACTCGGACGTGCTGGTACACACATACACCTTTTCGAAGGGGCAGACTCACTCACATGTGTGGAAACCAGAAATCGTGTGTGCCTTTTTACCTTTTTACCGATCGCCCTTTTCTAACACCTTTTCTGTGGTTCGATCTTAAACACAGGCGTGCCGCTGCGTTGTCGGCGAGTAAAAAGTGAACAAATGAGTGCCGGTCGATTATTTAAAGCCAATATCTCTAATTACGGTTCTGACACATAGCACAGCAGTTTCCTTTTTAATTTATGGGTTTCATTTAATGTAAACTACTTCTTAAGCCATTGTTACGCTTTGTTGGACAGGTGGTGCCTTAGTAAACTAATGTAGGAAATTATATAAAATATGTTTACTTGATATTTGGGAACATCATTTTATAAGACTTATACAAAAAGATATTCAAAAGTGTATAAAAATTGAAAAATTGTAGAAAATATTATTGAATTTAGTTAACCTAATTGTTCCGATCTTATTATCGTTAATTCGTCAGCAGGTTTATACGTTTTTAGAAGTAATAAATAAATCTTAAATAAATTTTAAATATCAAATTTTCCAAATAGATTGATTCTTTGGTAGCTTTGCCATTAGTCTTCTGAATGGTTTATTAATTAATATGTAGAATAAATCTTAAATTGACGATTAGAAACATCGACTAATTGTTTTTATGGCTTTATTTCTTGAACAGATTTCAGACTAATGATTGGGTTTTGTGGTATATTATTATTTTCTATTAATTATTTAAAAGATCAAAGACCCAGATAAATTTGTATAAAAGTTTATAAATAAACAGAAACCAGTTAAAGCTTAAATAAATGTTTAACTGCCAAAAGGCCCATACCTCCAATGTTTGAGTAATTCCAGAAAACCGATTGCAGCTGCAAATATTATGAAATAGGCATTTTGTCAATGCGATTTTTGTCAGCAATGCAAGAAATGGGTTTTTAATTTGAACCCGGGGGGTATGTTTTGCCTTTCAGATTTTCTGTTTATTTTCATTGGTTTCCGTTTCGGTACAATTCGACATTAAATGGATGATTGTAGCAACTGTTAACCGTATACCGGAGAAAATAGAATTAAAGCGTTACTTTCTGTTTGTCGGATGTCCTGATTATTACGCATTTACAAGGCAAATGTCAAACCCACTGGGTGGGTACTGAGTCTGAGCCCAGCAAACAACAACATGGTGAATATAAAAAGATTTATGGTCGCGGGTTAAATACCTTGACCATCCCTCTGTTAACAAAATTCTTATAGCGCGTTGTAATTGTTTGGCGTGAAATTTGTTGTGATTGTATCTGTTGTTACATTATGTTTGTGTGCTCGCAGCCCATTTGATTGAGCCAACCTCGGCGGCTATAATTTTATTAAAAATATGGTACTGTATAAAATGTAAATTTATGTTTCGCGTTCGTTACGCTAGCGAATTTTGAATGCTTATTCATGTTTCTGTAAATGGTTTTTAAATAAATTTTAAATAAGATTCACGGTTGAATTGGGGTCTAGGGTGTCCTAGAAACAATCATGGCAGGGGAAACAGTTCCCCGCCAAATTGTAATTTCTCACGAAGATATAAATAAAGGACAATAATTTTTTTCAAAAGAATTAACAATAAAGTTCTTATGAATGATATTTCAAAAGCCAGATTCAAAGCCAAAAGTCTGTTCCTACGAGAACGAGACTCCAAACTTTGCACACAGAATATAAGTTGGAACGGCCGAGATAGGTCGACTATATCCTACAGCTGCCAGATACTTTGGAAATATCATAACTTTGGTGTTTCAGAGTTAATAGATGTGATTTTCTTAGATTCTTCTCTTGGCTACTTGATTTTACCTGCCAAATTTCAAAATAATCGGTTGGCTATGAACTATAGCTGCTACTATAGCTCGTTTAGCTAAAACGATCGGAAATGACTCAGAATTGGTGTTTTTGAAGATAAAAGCTTCGGTTAAAAATATTTGATCATTATTTATAAAAAAAACCGGATTTCAAATACTTATTTTAAAAAATTCGATTCACAATGAAATTTCCATATGGATCGTAAAAGTATATCCGATGTTTGCGATGTATATTCGCTCTTATCTACGAGGGTATATCAACTTAAGCTACGCCCGAAGTTAGCTCTCCTTTCTTGTTGAATTTAAAATTGAAAGCTGTAGATGTTACAAATATTGATGCTGACAAACGAAAGGACTTCTGTTTGTAGGTCTAATTAGTTTTATGGAATAATTAGGTAATTTAGTTTTATTAAATGATTCTTTTACATTTTTTTCGCTTTTAGTACAATTGGTTCTGAATACAAACATTTGTAGATTTAACATTCAGTAAAGTATTTTAATAGCACATATAATATATTTTTCTAATCTTCTTATTCTACTGAAACTTTCTACAAATATTTTCATTTTCAAATTATTTATTCAGTTTTCAACGATCTTTTAATGTCCGTAATGGTTACCAAAGGGTTTTTCGAAACAAGCTTTAGGGATGAAATCGGGTTGAATGGAAAACTGTAATGGAGGTTCCTCCATTATTAGCATATTTACAATATGGCCGTGTGCGACAAATTAATGTCGCAATTTTTAGCAAAAGCACTCACCACAACTGAAGTAATAAACTCATTCAAGCTGCGATGTAGTTGCGTGTGTGTAGTTACATTTGTAATTATAGCCATTATATTAAGTACATATTTATATATAATTTGGTACAAAAATATCATGACTTTGCTGGTTGCGGTAATTTGATTACTTATGGCATATAATTTTACGGGATAATTGAATTTTTGTAGGCATTTAAAACTCGTTAATGGTTAATCAAAAGTGCTACTGTAGACATATTCATATGTCAACTTGCATTAACATATACAGTTTTATTACTTTGGGCTTTTTGGCCACGCCCCAACAAATGTATTTAAGCCATGGCCAATCCCGTCCTAGGTTTTATTTTTATTATTGTTTGGCTCGTATAGACCAGCAAGGGAGCGAGATGTGCGATATCGTTGTGGTGCCATCTCGCTCCCGGCGGACGACTCTCACCCAGCCATTCCTCTCCAGGTCTCGCTCACCAGCCCTGTCCCGTCCGTCCCAGCCGCCCTCTAGGAGCTGCGCCGTCGCTCCGGCACATCGTTGTTAACCTTCGCTCGCCGAGCACCTAATTATCGCTATGAACGGCACAATTATGGCCAATGCGATTGTTATTTATAAACAGATAAATAAATTCTTAATTTACTACAATATCCGTTAGGGACCAGTATCGTAGTTTTTTTATTTTTTTGGTCCGAAATTATAGGTCTGAAATAGAAGAGATTTTATTGATTAGGGAACATGGCTTATAAATATATAAAATCTATGCTTAATTCGAGCCACGAAGTTATAAATTTTATGTAAAAATTTTATTATTTTAATCAAAATAGAGACAGACCTTGTTACCAAGAAATAAATTGTCGTAAAAATAGCTTAAAGTTAATTTACTTTAACCAATTGGTATTTTAAAGTGGTTATTAATTCGAAAGAATGCCTGCTCATTAATAGCTAATGCGATTCTATACACCCATCCACCGGAGTGCGATTTGCTGGTCTATCAGGCGCACTATTAAAGACAATTATCCATCCTAGTGTTAAATCGAGTCTCGTGAAATCGCAGCGAAGCTCAAAACAGGCAAAAGCAAAGGCAAAAGCCAAACCCACACGTTCGCCGAATGCGGTGGCAATGTGCTTTGGCTTTTACGTTCTGTGGAATCATGGCCGAGTCCCAAGCAGGCAAATTAACTAACAAGATTATGAAAACGTAAAATCAGTAAATCGGTAAAGTGGTTGTAATTTTCTTTTTCAACACCTCTCTCGCATTGGGCCGTTAGCCAAAGCCAACGCCAAAGCCAAAGCAAGCCAAAGGCCCAGAGTCCCAGCCATGGTCAGAACCAGCTGCCGGGGCGGCTGCTCTTTTGTCCGGAGCAGAGTCGAGGCAACGGCAAAGGCAAAAGCTAAATAAAACCGACGAGATACTCCCCTGAAACACATAAAAAAAAATATTATGCAAAGTTGAAATTTTGAAAAAAATAATTCGTGAATAAGTTCCAATTTTTGGTTTTCAAAAAACGGGTCTTTATAAAAGCTACATAGCTCTAACAAATAAAAGTACAGGGTTCGTTATTTTACTCTATATTTTAGTTGTAATTTATAAACTTTAAAAAAGCTAAAATATTCAGAGCCCTAATTTTTTTTTGGGTGCAACCGCCGCAACCACCGGCGGGGCATTAGCTCTTCGCCAGAGCGGAGTAGTGTGGTCTGGTCGGACTGGTTTATTCGTTTAGTAAATCTCAGACTCTTTGCTTTGGCTCTCCTCGCCCAGCTCCGGCCAGGTTCGCTTTGAAGTTTCGCCGTGGCGGAGGGACAGGGATGATGCATGTTCGCATCGCGGTGATTGGGAGAGAGCACGGGGGCAATGATGTGAGTGATTATATTTTGATTGCATTGCTCACTGTGGTTGGTTGTACGGGGACGGCATTGCTCACTTAGTACAATAACCGGCACGTCGTCTGCCAGTCTGCTGAAACAGTAATTTTTTGTGTGCCGTGTTCTTCGTTTGTTGTCGTTTGTTTTGTTCCCTCTCTCTATCGCTATCTTCGCCTCCAGTTTGGCCGATGCCGCCGAAGTCTCTGCCGCTACTACCGCGCACTCCCCACGAGGCACGGCACCCTCCATCATCCTGGTCACTCCCCGCCGCACCGCTCACGTATTCGCATTCAGCTTTTGATGGTAATTTGCCAGGCCGGGGGAAACCTCAGTGAGAGTGCTTTTACATTCAGTGTCGTCGCTGAAGCTTATAACGAGCGTAGTTCTTGTGCAGAGTTTATTGCCGACAGTTCGCGCGATCTTGTTTGCCGTCGCTATCCAATCGCAAATCGCCTCTGCCTTTCCTATGCCGTTGCCGTTGCCTCCTCGGACGTCATGTCGTATCGCCATTACACCACCATAGGTTACTTAGTTCCTCCGACGGTTAAACCAGTGTCCTCCAGTGTCCGTCATGCACTGCATTTTATTTAGGATGTCGAAACTGAAATAATTAAAAGCATTAATTATAATTATTAAGTGCATTAAAAATATATTTAGTTTGGCGCAATAAATCGCAGAAAAGTAAATCACCTAGAACAGTTTCGCCTGGCCGGGTCACTTAACGGATAATATACGGACCCGTTGGCAAATATGTAACACGGTGATGTGTTGACCCAGTACAACCCAGTACATCGCTCAATAATGCCCAGACCCTCGCGAGAATCCTACGGCGAACAGAAGCCCCCCTACTCGTACATTTCACTGACGGCCATGGCCATTTGGAGTTCGCCGGAGAAGATGCTACCGCTGAGCGACATCTACAAGTTTATTACGGATAGGTTTCCGTACTATCGCAAGAACACCCAGCGCTGGCAGAACTCGCTCCGGCACAATCTCAGCTTCAACGACTGCTTCATCAAGGTGCCGCGTCGGCCGGACAGGCCCGGAAAAGGCGCCTACTGGGCTCTGCATCCGCAGGCCTTTGATATGTTCGAAAACGGTAGTCTGCTCCGCCGGCGGAAGCGCTTTAAGCTCCACAAGAACGACAAGGATCTGCTGAACGAGGAGCTTACCGCCCTGGCGAATCTCAATCGGTTCTTTTTCACCACCCGGAATGGAGGTAGTGGAGCGCACATGGCACCGCTAGACATGAACGCCGGAGCCATGCGGCTGGATCCGATGCCCAGGACGCCGAATCACATGCCAAACTCTCTGGGCATGCCCCATGTCATCCCAGGATCCATTTCCAGTGCGGATCACACGAACCTGTCTGACATGGGACTGACCAGTCTGCCCTCGCTAACTAGCTCGGATATTGAGCTGCGACCAAAGCGATCCTTTACGATAGAGAGTCTGATTACGCCGGACAAGCCGGAACATCACTCCGAGGACGAGGACGACGAGGATGATCGCGTGGACATCGACGTTGTGGAGTGCGGAGGCGGCGGCGGTAGCGCTGGTAGTATCTCTCGGTATCCTGGCACGCCCGCCGCCTCGGAGGAGTACATGTCCGCCAGCCGATCCAGCCGCACTGAGGATCCCCTGCCACCGCTGCATACGATCAACGCCGGAGCGCACGTGCCCTTCCTGCACTATGCCACCGGCGGAGCTAATGTGGCCGGACTCCAGGCGGCGGGGCTTCCGGGCTCCAGTGCCAGTGCCACCTACGAGCTGGCTATCTCGCATCCGCTGTTTATGATGACAGCGCCCATTGCCAACATGCACAATATCTACTACAACAACGTCACATTAGTGGCTCCGGCGCAACAGTATCGGGCACCCGAGGTCCAGAATAGAATAGACAACGATATGCGTACGATATAGTATTAGATAAGCCGTTTGAAGCCAACAAACAGCAACCACAACAATTATGTATAGCATTATTTATGAAACGATATATGTATATCCATCCAAACGTAGTTCCTTTTGAATTAAGGTTAATTGTAATAGGACCAAAACATATGGCACACCTAGGTGTTAGAAGGCATGTAAATAAAGCTTGTTATACAAATTTTAATAGCTTGTATTACATATCCGTACTAGTAAATTATTTATTTTATTTGTATATCCTAGTACATAGATCGATCATTTTGTGAAGAATATAAACCTTTAAATAATGAAAAAAATCGTCTTTAAAAATCTTGCCATAAATATTTTCAGCATATATTTATAAGATTAGATTCGAATTACAGAATAACTGAGTAAAGACTTGATCCCGTTTTTAATATATTTGAAGTTAAAACAAAATATAGAATAGCTAAAGGGAAGATGGGTTTCTACAAGACTAGATTAATATCACCCCTATTAAACTTTAAAAGCATATTTCAACACCATATTAATATTAGAAAAAATATTCTTAATTTTTTGATTAAGAATATTTAATTGAATAGACATTGTTTCTGTTTGTATCAAGTTTAAAAATCTCTCAACTGCTCAAATAAAGTTGGCAAATTTTGCAATTATAATTTATTTTGGTTAATTTAGTAAAATTGTAGGAAATTTTATAGATTCTTTAAACGTTCTTAATTGTAAATCGCAAGTTTCAGGAATAAATTTTAGGAGAATTATTTATCTTACTTCACTGATGGATAGGGAAGTGGTATAGTTGTACGGCATAACTCAGTTACTTAGTTTACTTAGTCCAATTCTAGGATCATCAGTAGAGACTAGATAAAATATCCCATAAAAATATTAAGTCTTGAAAAAAGTCACGAACTTCTTCTCCAATCAGATGCCTATTTGTCGAGTTTGTTATTCGACATCTATAGGGTATAGTCGGACGATTTCATTGAAAGTTAGTAAAACTAATCATTTGTTTCTTCCAAAATTCATTTTAGACCAAAAAAGCTAGAAGCTTTTATAAAATGGATGTTAAAGCTTCAATCTGCAAAATGTTATGGAAGTTTCAATCGATTAATAATACTATAAATTACCAAAAATTATGTATCATGGAATTGGGAATTATCCCGAATTAAATTATTCGGCAATATAATTTCGAATAGATATATATTGCGTTGAAAGGACCTTCCTATTTATACGAAGGCACACAGACGGACAGACTGTGTGATTCTTACCAAGAACTATATAAAAGATCTCTCCTCCAAGAACTTAAATATACAAGACAAGGTGAGGTAGAGTATTAAATTTCTAATTTTTTCTTAAAGTATCCCTCAATGTCTAATTTACATCACTAAATCTTTTTGAAAAATTTGATGAAAACAGGCAGCATAATCATAAAGCTGCCCGATGCATAATTAGTCTGCAAGGGTATCCTACATCCCATGCCGGAGACCCCGAAGCAAGTCTTCCTTTCTGGCTGCAATAAACGGTTGTATGTACTTAACAAGCAAGATGCGTGAAATTTAAAACACTTTCGGGTTATTAACATAAAGGAAGCAATAATAACAAGGTAACAGAAAACTGGCCTTAATGGATACACCAGCTGAAGTGTTTGGCCATCTATATAACTGCTTTGAGCTGTTAAATATTTGTTAGTCCCTTTTGCGTTCATAATCTAAAGGAGCGTCTAAAATACACATTTTCGTATCCTTTTTCGAAACGTTCGTATGTATAGATGTATAAGCGTGTCGAATGTATAACGTGCTATGGGCATTTAAAGTATTATAACAAAATAATATTACAAGAAAAGGTGAGTATAAGTTTCTTTATCATAAACATAAATTGATATTATTAATTAATGATTCGGAGAAAAACGCCATATGGCGTTTAGGGATCTTGTTAGCTTTAAAAGGGGCTTATAAAAAAATTAGGCTCCTTTGGCCTGATCTGCGCTAATGACATAAGGATCTTTCTAATTAAGAGAACTAAATAAATTTATTTTAGAGGAAGTGATAGACGTGGAAGGTGTTATATACCCTGCTCGTTACGAAGGGGACTTTCTGTATCGTTGAGAATCGGGTCAATTGGCATAATAAAGATGTTTAAGTATTTATCTCGAAAATTGACAAAGCTCTGCTACATTTTATCAAAATGCTGTATGAAAGACACAGAATTTTGAAGCTGATGATTTATTGGGCAAAACTTAGAAAATTATAAGATTAATATTCAACCTTAAATAAACTGGTGTAAATTCAAATAAGATCAGCCCACCTAAACATATTACCACTAATTATATTTTACTTATTTTTTACTTGCCTTTTATCTCCACTTTTCTTGTTATAAATCTGCCCTGATCAGTCGCGCCTTTTTAAAAGAGGTTTAAAAAATCGAAGATGATGACTGCAGCGTAAACACCCCAATGTTCATATATCATGTTCCATTAAACGAAAAAATAAATCTTTATCGGGGTACCGGACCGTCGGAAAACATAAACCTAGCGGTTTTACCTGCTTTAAATATATTTGCTTTAGTCAAATTAGTTGAAACGGAAAATTAGCGGCAACATGAAAGGTGCAGACAAAAATTTACTTTCAACTCCAGCTGCGAGAAGAATTATGCTGTAATAATTAGTTACAAACATAACAAAATGTTTTCATATAATAAATGGTGTCTTGGTTGTGTCATTACTATTTGTAAACATTTGCCGCCAAGGGAAAAATATTTGAACTTATTGAATAAATACAAAGTCATTTTAGTAATAAAATGAAATTTATGATTGATTTTTAAGGCCTTACCGACACCATTAACTGGAGGTAATTTCAGTTTGTGTGTATTTCAGTTTCTTTGGTCAAAAGTTACTCTTAACTTTTGAATAACTAAACAATTAAACTAACTAAGCTGAAATGATCTATAAAAGTGGAACATTTAAATGCAGTTTTAAAATGAAAACTTGACCTCGATTGTTAGCACATTTCATATTAGGCCTCCGATCTATTTTAATAATTTTTATATTCAAAAGATTAATTTGCATAATCGCTTTGGTTGGTTATAGGAACGTGAAAACCATTTGGAGATAATCAGGCCAAAGAATCAAATTACAGATACGATTAAGGTTTGTGTTGAAATCATAAAATTCGATACACTTAATTTTCTTCTGGAAAGACTTAAAAACGTAAATATTTGTGAGTTGTAGACCAAAACTAGTTTTTGATAAATCAGCTTATGGCTTACAAAAATGTTGTGCAACAATTTTAATTGGAAACATGCTAGTTGGAAATGTAACTCTCCGACGGTATTTTTATCCTTATCCTAGCCTAAACTTAGATAGACATTTAAAGAATAAACTAAAGTTATTTATGTTTTACAAAGACCTTAACCAACTGACAATCCTCTCACCTAAAGTTCAATAATTCAATTTACCCAGGAATCCACCCTTGAAAATGCAAATCGATCTGTAAGCTCCTCGAAGTCAAAATTGTTTCCTTTTGTGCGATGCAGTCAGTTGGTCAAAAACTATCATACCCAGCGCGCAAAGGTAACAAAAAGGTGCTGGCTTAGACAGTGGCTTTAAATTATCGCCACGGGTGTTCTCCCAGTCGGGTCTTTTAACAGTCGGAAGCCTTTATAGAAATCCATTAACAAAACCATCATGTTTTTTGTTATTGCCGGTACATCAAAGAGCTGTTCCAAAGGCTTTGAATACTTAGAGTGATCGGAACGAATAGTAATCGGTACTTTGTCACGAGCCCATCTGTATTTCGGCCGATTCAAATTGTTATGGTTACGTATGTTTTCGAGTATGTTTTTTTCGTCTGCCCAGATCCCCAAGATGCTTAATGATATGTGTACCAGTTTAGGGGATATTAATTTGTTTCTGTAAATAAAAAAGGGTCAAATCGCATTAAAGCAGAAGAAGCGTATCGGCTGCAAGTGTTTAAGCCACATGTTTGTTAAAAAGATATAATAGGTGGCTTAGTGCTCAGTATACAGAGATTCTTACGCCAAAAGAATCCTACAGTTGAAATAAATTTTAAGTTTAAAACATTTTCTTAAATAAATTAAGTAGCTTTATAACTTCAACATCTGTTTTCAGCTTTTGCAGTTGAATTTGTCAAATGTATAATTTTTTAGATCTTATTTTGTTTTCATTCATTCACACACAAATATTGCAAAGTCATCGCCGTTGAAAAGGGGCTCGAACTCATAAACACTAATGATACAATAAATCAACACAGTGCGAAAACATCACTTCCTAAAAGGATCGTCATGGTGTAGTAGGTTAACATTAACAAAATGACTGAGGTCTTTACGATAAGGGATGCTGGGTGATGTGTTCCACTGGGGATGCCGTCGGTCTTCAGCGAGTGCAAGGATTGGCTTTATGGCACCCGATAGCCATAGGAAGGTAATGAGCCGCAATAGCACTTGAGCATTTGGCCAGAGTCATCGAATTTATTACCACAAGTGTCACGTGACCACTTGATTGAGGTAATTTTGTTGGGGCATTATTTGCAATTTTTTACAAAGAGTTGCACACACCAAACCTATTTGTATTTACAATTTTGAATTATTAAGCAATCAAACGATTCCCCAATTTCAAATTGTTTCACGGGATATTTCTCTAAAAATACACTTTCAGGATAGGGCAAGAAGCACGAGAGTTCGTTGTTTCTATAGAATTTTAGGATTAAAAGTTCCTTAGCCACTCTTGACAGCTTAATTTGGCCCAAAAGCGATACATATTTAATCGTAAATTAGATTTGCTTATGCGGTAAGATGAAAAGGTATAAAGTAAACATTATCTGAACAGGAGATGTGCTTAGCAAAATGTGGTATGTCTCGCTAAGATTGCCTCAAATTCCCATGCGATCGATCTCGTCGACTGTTAATGCCCGGTGCATGCATACATGTTGAAGTGTATGAAATCCCCCTCGGGAACTGACGACTTATCCGTCAGTGGAGCAGCAGAAAAGCCCAAGACCGAGCCAAGCATCAGCCTAAGTAGCTTCAACACCGAAAACTAGTTTCGCACACAGACTAGTTTGCACTCGAGCTCGGCTCGGGTGTTGATGCTGATTAACCATATTTATACTTAAAAAATTGAAAAGGGTTTTTTAATGCCTGCAGAGGTGTTGGCCAATTTGGAAATACCCTCTAGTGGTATTACTAGTAGACAGTCAAAAATTGCACATATACTATATCATACTGTACATGTTGGTTGGAGTTTCTTGATCAAAGAAAATTTTAATCTTAACCCTTTACATGGTGGTGATGCAGATCTGCATCATACCGTTTAAATTCAATTATTTATCAAACTGCGTTACAAAACTGTCTAAAATCTTTTTTATGCAGTTCAGCAATTTTCGTTTATTATATAAAAAGTGTTGATCACTCAGAATTCTGTCCAATTCTCAACAGGTGATTACTTTTCCCGCCAATTTGGTGAATGTGGTAATCTGAATTGGTTGTGCAGTTTCTGATCCAAAATATAAAAAATCAAAAAAAATTGTATAGTTGATTCAATTAATGTTTAAAAACAGGTAAATATTATATTTAGTTGTATATTATTGAGTTTTTGTGTTTATTGCATTATTATACAATTAAATCATTAATTTCGCTTAGTTTAAAAAATTATATTTTTTTTGCTTTTTGTAAAAAAAATTAAGAAAAACCAACCTTAAAAAAAAAAATAAAAAGAAGTGTATTTTTTATTTTTACTTATCTACCGAACAAAAAAAAATCAAGAAAATCGGAGTTATTGCCATGTAAAGGGTTAATGTGCGAAAGTAAATTGGTTAAAATATATATATTATAGTAGTTATGGAGCAAGCCAAAGGTGAAAAACAAAAGCCAAATCAAATGGTTCTAACAGCTTACTTTGTATTTAAGCAGGAATTGTGCGAAAACAACCAGCCTACCATCGCACCATCACCACACCACCATCTAAAGGTATTTCTTGATCGACCGACCAGGCCGACCGACCGACCGGCAGAATACCGCCACTCTGTCTCGCAAGTCAAAAGCGGCATTTTTAAATTGGTAGTCAGATCTCAGTTTCTCGGTTCGTAGAAAGGAGCTCGGGCCATTATGGCTTCCATCGAAGTGATTTTTACTGTGCGCTGCTTGTGCGCGGCCTGTTTGTTAGCCTGATGTCTGAGCACACCTCTTATTATACTTGCCACACCACCCCGATCCCCATTCTCCACTCCTCCCCCGCCCCGTTCCCCCTCCGACGCACACACACACACCTTTGCGAATTATAAACGTCTGTGTAGGGCGGCGGGGCGACTAGCGGCTGTTCAAATTGCAAAATATACAATGCGTTCCTCCTTCGTCCATACAAACACCCAAACCCAAACATAAACGCAAACCAAAACCCAAACACACACACGCAACAGGAGAAACACCACCAAGTTTAATTTGATTTCGATTCAGCTTCAGCTTGAGCTCCAGCTCCAGCTCCAGAGCTGAGGAAGCAAGAATCTCTGGCCTGCCAGGCGGTTTAATCATTTACCCACGTTCATCGTAGCTGGAGGATCCACAAGCGAGAACCAAAGCCAGGCCGCTCTGTCATGAATAAGGTTATGATTTAAATTCGGTCCGATGGGTGTTGTGTGAATGATATAAGGCGAGCGAAAGAGCTGACGATGTTCATTCTCACCTCGTCGACACTAACGATTGAGCCGGCCGATGCCCATTTAATAGGGGCAGTAGGAAATATGCCTCTGGGGCGGCTGAGTGCACTATCCATAGAGCATCGCCAGCCAACCGTTTTTGCATTCTTTATCAGTAATAAAAAGGGCTTATTATTTTCATTACGTGGAGTACCTTACAATTTTTTCGTTGGTACGATAGGAATATGTGCTTAAGAACATGCTCACTTTTTTATTTAAAAATATAATAAAAAGATTAATGATATATAGATAAAACTAATGAGTAAAGGTGAAACCTAACAATTTTATTTGATTAAAGAAAACTTAAATTAAAACTGTTTTAAATTCAAATTTGATAGGTTCAAGATCAAATACCATATAAGCTTAGTATAAAATAAAAATATTTCATAACTTTATTGCAAAATAACATGGATATCTTTTCAAGCCGAAACCCATTTCGAAACTAGTTCATTATAATCGTGTATCTAACAGAGATTAGGATTACATATTTTAGGTACATAAGGTATTTTACTAGAATGTGACTTCTGGCAGAAATTATGTTCTATGACAAAATTTTATTTTAAATAAAACTGAATCACATAAATCCTTGCACCCTATAAAGCACAATTTTTGCACCAGCAAAATTCCAACTGGGCAGTATTCCTTAGCGCTCTTATATTGCAGGTAGAAGCATGAACACTGCACTTAAGCTTTGTCGGGAAGATTCAGAGGAACCAACACATGCATACCGGTATACTTCGCAGCTCCTCGGGGTAAACACAACTCAACTCCTCAAATTAGTGTGTTAGCCTTCAATAAATTGGCGGCCTGTTGTGTTCAAACATTTATTTCTTACGAGTATAAAGCAATACAAAGCAGACAAAATCCCCAACACATAGGTAAAATAAATACTGACGGTTATTATCCCCGACACCAGCAAAGATCTTGTCTTCGCTTCGGACTCCTTTTCGGAGCGTACAGTATTTTAAATCAAGATAATATTGCTAAATATGTTATTTGGACGCTTTAGACCTTTGGTGGGAATCAGCCGCTTACACACGGTTCTGCCAAATATTTAATTATGAGTAAACTTGTAAAGTTTTTAGCATTCCTACCAATAAGTTCAGAATACCTACAGAAATGTAAAGTCCTTACAGGGAGAGCATACTTAATTAAATTGATTTAGTTTACGATGTCTCGAGACTCTTTCATCTTAGCGTCTCAGCAAAAAACAGTCGACAGCAGAAGAGGAGAAAAACTTATCGATTGGGTGATTACGGAGTAGTTGTTTTTACTGAAAGACTGTAACCCATGCCACGGCACCTTTTTTTCTTGTTTTCACACCGGACCTGGCCAGGACCATCTGTGCGCATGATTGTTGGCATCTTTGACACTAAAAAGGAGGCAATAATCGCAATAATTTGGAATTTGTTTGGCAGCATCTTTAGGAAACGCTAACGTAGTATTAAACAATTTTGAAAACTAAGGCCTAATGATTCTGGCTAATTTTGTGTCATATAGGTCAATCCTTTGGCCATCTCTTTAAGCCTAAATGCCACTCAGCTAAACCTGTTTAACACTTCTGACACGCCCCTTCCGGTTAAAAGTTTTCTTGTTGCTTGAGTCGGTATTGAAATTTGGAGAAGATACTCAAATTTATTTTAATAAGGACGTTTTTTATTGAGAAGTTGCAGTGGTACATTAAAACATACCTAAGGAAACAGCCTAAGGAAGGAAAGCCTTTCCTAAGGAAAGGAAACATTGAAGGTTAAAATAAATATAAAATGTATGCCAAAGCTACCTATGGCTAGCTTTTTGGCTAAATTTCTTGAAAAATTAAGATCACAACAAATTTTTTAGACGGCCTAAATTTTTGGTAAAGACCACAAACAATAATATTCCTAAGCTTTGTTTCAGATTTTAGAGATTAATTCTGTAAAAAAAAAAAACAATTAAAGCCTACTCCAACATATTATCAACACAAAATAAGTTTAAATACATTAGATACTGTATTTAAATAATTTTATAAAAATATACAGATTATAAACTTCTATAAAAAATACTTAATTTTCAAAGATGAATCAAGAAAATGATCATCGATATAATTAATAAAACTTTGATGAATGTTTTGTTTTTTTTTTAACAGTAACAATATTTTTTAAACAGAACAGATTAAACAGATTATTTTGGGGTAGATAATGTAGAAAAGTTATAAGTTTTATTACGGTAATAAAAATAGAAGATACATTTTAATTACAAGTGCCATTTTGGTGTGTGGAAAATATTATTTATTTATAACTAAGATAAAACAGATTCCTGTTTTTTTATTTAAGCCCTGCATTTAATCATTTACGAATAAATTACTATATATTTGTTTCAAAGATCTCGACGGCAAATGAAAAGTTATCTATTAGTAAATTAGTTAAAATAGAAACATTCAGTATTGTATAAACTTTTTAATGAACCCTTATTACTTGGAATTACAACTATTCAGAGAACACCTCTTAATTTTTCATGTTCCGTTCATCATTAAGCTGATAAACATATATCATAAGGCAAATATGTACATATATTTGTGTTTATAATTTATTTTTCAATTTCAGGCAAAAGCCAAAAGCAATTTAAACCATTTTGCGGAGGAAAGCAGCGCGATGGGAAGTGAAATACGAGCATTTCCTTTATTGTTTCATGTTACGGCACGCCCACAATTCATATAGAATAAACAGGTATTGACAAAAGCTTGCAAATCAAGGGCTCCCTCCCCTGGGACATTGTGCTTTTACAGCACGCATGCACTATCACTGAAAATTGAAAATGGCGATGGGAAAAAATGGGGCCTCGTTGCCTTGTCGCTGGGACAAAACGCTTTTCCGCCACGCTCCTGGTGTTTTTGGCTACTACAACTTTGTATGAGTAATAGCCGGAGCGATGATTGGCCGTAACTCCCCGAACAACCCCACTCCGAGCCTGGCCGTAAACAACACCTACGGTTGCCATTGGTACAAAATTCAGACAGGGACAACCAGATGTGATACCTGTTTCCACAACGATGCCGGACCGACTGCCCTCTCGCTCGGAATACGTATGTATAACACCAAGAATACTCTCCGATCCGGTCCGGCTCTCCCCGATGAAGTTGGCCTTCCATAAAACATGAAGTTTGGTCGCCCCTCATTTTAGTCTTAACGCTGCTGTCGCCGAGAAAACATCGCTCTTAAAAACCAAACAAATAAAGTAAAGAACGTAGCGGACTGATTGTGTGAAATTTTTTTGAACTACCCGACGTCGAAATGCCACGCCCATTGAAAATGACTTACGGTGATCAGAAGCCTCCATACTCGTACATATCATTAACGGCCATGGCCATTATACATTCGCCGCAAAGATTATTGCCGCTCAGTGAGATATATCGATTTATTATGGAGCAATTCCCTTATTACCGGAAAAATACGCAAAAATGGCAGAACTCATTGCGGCACAACCTGAGTTTCAACGATTGTTTTATAAAAGTGCCTCGCAATGTTACGAAAGCCGGCAAAGGATCCTACTGGACTCTCCATCCCATGGCCTTCGATATGTTCGAGAACGGCAGCTTGCTGAGAAGACGCAAACGTTTCCGTGTCAAACAGCTGGAAAAGGATTTAACCAACTGGAAATTGCCCGCCGCTACTAACGAAATGGCAAGTGCACACTACTTGGACGATCAAATGAGTCATCTGGGCTTCACAGAGCCGGCCAGGAGTGCTGGACACATGCCTGGAAACTTTGACCTGGGTAGTCCAGTTCCTGCCTCGATTCCAAACTACAAGACTTTGCCGACGATCATGCCGACGTGTTTGCCGCAGCTACCAGTTCGTCCGAAACGGGCGTTCACCATCGAGAGTCTAATAGCACCGGATCCAAAGGGATTACCACATCCGGATTTCGGAAGTGCCGACGTCGACGCGTTGAAAAAGCCGCAGTTCACCTTGCCATTTAACTTCAACGAGCTGGCCACGCACTATCAGTTGTACTTTCCAAACTTCTTGTATAACAGCCAATATGGCAATTTACCTTGCTATCAAAAAACACCGCCGCTTTTTCACAACGGGCCGCTGCCAGTATTTTGATTCCAACAGTGTAACTAATTGTCCATAAGGGCAAAAATAACTAATTAGTGGTCCTATTATTATTATTATAGTTTTATGTTATTTACTTGTGTATTCGTATTTAAATATTGTAAGAGATTGAATTTGGAATAACTCTGAAATCAATAAAGAACTGCCCCATATCCTTCTTTGAGTTGCAAAAATTGGAAACAGTTTTTAGTAAACAATAATATAAATTATAATACCCATACCCAATAAAGATGTAATTGTGATAGCATTCAATTCTTCGCATTTTCCTAACTGCCTTCCATGTTTGTTTCCGCAAATAATTATAGTCAGTAAATAAACTACGATTAATTCGATTACAGGTACAAAAATAGGTATGCAATGGTTAACTTGGCCCCATCCTTCTCCTCCTGTCTTGTTTTGTAAATCATTTGGGCTCACACCCCGCACACACATATTTGACTAGCCGTTGTTTCCATTAGCTGTCAATCATCCTTACATATGTTTGACTTCGACCCTAGTTGGAATGCCTCACTCTCGTTACCGTGTACACACGTGTAAGTATGTTTTCCGTTCCTAACACCGGTGGGAGTCGGGAGGATAACGGTCGATATGGCGGCGAATGTACCTTGCTATGTCTTACAAGAAAGGCAAGTCGGTGTCGGAAGTCGAATCCGTAAACACCCTAGTATTATGTGTAAGATTATTTATGGACTTAACAAGGTGTTATTACCAACATTTAAGTACTGTGTCGCTAGTAGTTACTAGCTACCATTTCAGAAACAAGGCGACAATATAACGCTAAGAAGTATGAAGCTTTTATAAGAATAGATATCTGACAACATTTACTTTTTTTATAATTCCTATCCCGGGATAGTTCGTAAGATGACATGCAAACCACAGAGTGTTGGTTACTAATTAGGAATCTTGAGAGTACAATATAGACTTACCACTTTAACATTTAAAGGAGTAGTTAAGTGTTAAATGCCGCAAATTTGATAAGCTATAGTAGCTCCCGATTAAGGCTCCAGATACACCTGCAAGGAACAAATTGAATTAACGTGTAGATTAAATCATATTAGAAACTTCATTGATACATCGATGACTTATTATAATACAAGATTGTTCCTTCATAAATCCTTCTTAATGTTTTCCTTACTTCCACAAATAGTTCAACATCCACACAAAAAATTTTACCCACGCCGAAGTCAAAGAGGCCAGGGACTCCTAGAAATCAAAAGTTATATTAATTCCTAGATAAAATCTTCCTAGAAACTTGTTTGATACTTAGTAAACTTATTTTTCTTGAAGTTTAGGCATTTCAAGTCTTAGAAATGTTTTTAAGATCCCACAAAAAGTCCAAAAACATAAATAAAATCAAATGGTCCAAGCCTAGAAAGCCATGCCGCCGAGTTTCTAGCTTCCGATTTTCGATAAAGACACACCGATCGATAATAGATCGTTAGTTTCAAATCTCCTTGTTTCTTTACATCAAATGTGAAATTAGTCAATAATTTATTCGATTTCAATGCATAAATATGCAATAAAAAACAAAATTTTAATATATGATGTGTTCAATATAGAAATGGGGACACCTTATTGTAAATCTAACTACTTACTTTTTTGTATAATGTAACTTAATATTCTAAGTTTTCGTAAGTTATAAAATTATACAAATTTATTTTTATTAAAGTATTTTTATTTAACACGTTTAAACTTAATTTTAGCTTTGATTTCATATTCCATCCGTTCCATCTTGGCCAAAACTCCGGCAACGCCGCCCCGCCCCTTTTTCAGGGTTGGAAAGCGCGGTTGTGATTTGGTACCATCGATATTTCTATCGATTCTATTTCCTCCTATAGTTGTTTTACATTGCCATTTTGTTAATGTGAGTGTATAAAATTGAAGAAACCAAATTAGCTTTTGAACCAAGATTATGAATATTGTGATATAAATCTTGTGCCCAATTTCAAAATGCTCTGCTTATCTCGCCCATCCGCCACCTAGCCACTTGACTCGGAGCAGCCCCAATACCCGAACTCGGCCTCTTCGCTTGTCCTTTGTTGATAGAAATCACATCGCGCACCGTTAGAGAAAAGGGCGAAGAGGAGACGAGAAAAGAAGTGAAAACAGTTGCATTCCGCGGAGAGGCATTTGGTGGCACTTCAGCATGTTCAGCATAAGCGAGTTGTGCTGCATGTTTTGCTGCCCCCCCTGTCCGGGGAACATTGCGGCCAAGCTGGCCTTCCAGCCCCCCGAGCCCACGTATAAGCTGACCCCCGCCGACGACACGAATGCCAGGTACAACTTGCAGCTCTTTGACCGCGCCGAATGGCAGTACTCCGAACGGGAGAAGTCCAAGGTGGAGGCCTTCTTCACCCGCACCTCGCGAGGCAACCTGATCACCTGCATCTACGTCCGGTGCAGCAAAAACGCCAAGTACACGCTACTGTTCTCCCATGGTAATGCCGTTGATCTCGGGCAGATGAGCAGCTTCTATCTGACCCTCGGCTCGCAGATCAATTGCAATATCTTTGGGTACGACTACTCGGGGTACGGCATGAGCGGCGGCAAGCCATCTGAGAAGAATCTGTACGCGGACATAGAAGCTGCCTGGCAAGCAATGCGAACGCGGTAAGCGAATAAAGTATTTACGGCAGTGATAATTAGTCCATATTTAGCTCTCCACCTCTACAGCCTATTCGATAAAGATTTTAAATTCATATTAATCACTGCCCTTCTTTTATAGGTACAACATCAGTCCCGAGACAATAATCTTGTACGGACAGAGTATTGGCACAGTGCCGACTGTGGACCTGGCCTCCCGCCACGAAGTCGGCGCCGTAGTTCTACACTCGCCTCTTATGTCCGGTCTGAGAGTCGTGTTTAGGAACACAAAGAGAACTTGGTTCTTTGACGCATTTCCAAGGTAAGCGTTCGGTGTCGATGTATTCAAGCTACCTTTATTTGATCTTATCGCATTTCCGAACAGCATTGATAAGGTCGCTAAGGTAAAGGCTCCAGTTCTGGTAATTCACGGAACCGATGACGAGGTCATCGACTTCTCCCATGGTATCGGAATCTACGAGAGGTGTCCTAAGACAGTGGAACCGTTCTGGGTGGAGGTAAATGTTTTTCATTGATTGATTGCTTTTTGTGAAATAATATTGTGCAGTTGCCCAAAACATATGTGTGTCAATAAGACAGTTGGTAGTTGCTCACTAACCGCACCAATAAAACAATTATTGCCTTTCTGTTGACTGTATCTAATGTATTATTTAATTTCAGGGCGCTGGTCATAATGATGTTGAGCTTCATCCCCATTATTATGAACGCCTGCGAAAGTTCTTGTCGGTGGAGCTGATCACATGACAATTAAAGAATAATGTGGATGGAGGTGTTAGTGACACTACTTCTGGTGTAGTATCCAATTCAAACCCTGCCGGAGCCAGTGTGTCCCTAAGTTCAAAACATCCCAATCCATCCTCAACTACCGTCGGAAGCGAGTCAAGTAAAAAAAATGCGGAAGCTAATAAAAAACGGAGTGAAAACGATGGTTTGTAAAACATCATAAATATTGCAATGTAATTATTTATATACATACATAGCTCACATCAATACATTCGATAATTGCATTTTTAAAAGGTTAATCTATATATTAAATATGAATACGTCAGGAGTTTTTTGTACCAAGATCCCCATATTTACTGCATTGTGATCCTGGTCCCCCACTATGAAACAATAAGTAAAATCATATCATCTAACTTAAAATGAAACATGTAAATGCTATTTAATATTATTGATACTGATAGGCAAGAACACACAAACAAGAGAAACAATTACGTTTTGTTTGAATATTATCATTTAGCAAATACGCATCAGTAATATGGTTTTATACATTAATGTAAGGACAAAAAGTTTGAATAAAGCAATTTTTGATACTTTGGAATTTTACCTTTTTCTATTTACGCTTATTAAATCGTAACAAAGATATGTGTATATGATTTGTCGCTTTAATTACAGAATATTCATAAGGAATTTTTTTACGCTTCATATTCTATCTAATTCTCTTCGATAAGCGGTCATCTTTCAGAATATTTCTAATGAGTATGTTCGGTCTTTTTGCAGGTGCCTCAAATTCCAGCCAGAGTTCTACAAAAGTTCTCGACCAGAAGTTTCTTTAGCAAAAGCAGTCGGGCTCGTGTTTTAAAGCCCAACCATTATCACCACAGTTCTCAAGAATTGAATTATTAAATAAACCGTGCGGTAACAGGCAGAGCAAGCAGCATAGGAAAGATGACCCACCTTTAAGTAATGAAAAGTCGAATGGCTTTTTTGTTTCCCGATTAAAGCAACCAAACATGGCTCCAACACTTCCAGTTCTCTCTCCACATTCTCCGATGAATGCAAACTTATACATTAATAGCCAGCATACGCAACTTTCCGGGCGTTATTTAAACAACAAAGTGTCTCAGCAAGTCGATGCTAGTAGTGTTAGGCGAGTGGCATCGAGCAGATCTCTAAAGGACAGTCAAAAAGTTTTATCTATTTCATCGACATTAGTATGCAATTGTGAGAAGGAACATTTTCATCATCATCAGTCGAATGGGTCTGACTCGGAAGCCAACGAAGAAATCAAAATTAAATTAAATTCAGATACAGGTACTAAGCTGGCCAATAGCGCCAAGATCCAAGACTTGAAAGTATGTAAGACATCCGAAAAAAATAATTCCGCAATAGACGAGTCTGCCAAGGGGTGTTTGCAATTAAATTGTGCTATGGGAAAGGATAAGAGAGCAGTGTCTCCAAGACTGTCATTGCATAAAAGTGGTTTTCAGCAAGCCATCATTATTTCGGACGAAAGCGAGATTACAAAATCTCCGCGAGGTGCTAACAAAACAACGAGACAGCTCACCAGCAATGCAGACAATCAATTTTATCGTCAACTGACTCATAAAATAAGTAAATCGGAGCAAACTTCCCCCAACAATGTGGAAATGGACAAAGCAAATTTCTTATACGACACGAACAATAGAAGTACCAGTTGTTTGGTGAATCCCTCAGATCCCTGGGTTAAGAATTCCGATATAAGAAGTGATATCTCATCCAAAAAGGAAAAGCATTTAAATTCCCAACAGTACATTGATCCCTGGGTTCGACGGCAAGCAGATGTCCCCGTGGAAGTCTCTCAGTTTCCCAAGAAGAATATCTATCGCGAAAAATCTCTCTCTTCCCTAAATAATAAACTTATTTCGACCAGAACTGAAAAGGCAAAGGTTGTGAAGCCGCAACTGAAGCATTCGAAGACGGCGCTGGACGAAGATCACGTATTTTTAAATGAACCCGGACTGCTGTTTGCTCCATTCTCACCGCCGCATAATAAAAATAAAAACTGGTGCCTCGACCAATCCCATAACGATCTAAAAGGAAATATACAAAGTAAATCGGCAAGTGTTATTCCAGACAAAGTAAAGGAGACTTCCAGTCCGTTAGCAAACCATGTTAGAAAATCTGTATATCAAAATAATAGTAACTTGCTTTGTCCAAACGATCAAGCCAGATCCTTACTTCAAGTAGAAAAATTGCACTCTAGACATAGCTCCCTATCGATTCCCAATCAAACCAATGACGAACTTCCGCTAAATATCCGTCGACTCTCCGAGCAGATTCGTGAGCCGCCCTTGGAGCGAAACCTCCAATTGTCCCTCAGCGATCGGAACGTAAGCAATATGCCGCCAAGTGAAAGATCTGGAGGCAGGGAACAGCAACCAATACCCCAAAAGTTGGGCTTTCACATTTCGGATAAAAACCACGGTAATAAAATTATGGCAAGCCAGCACGAAGACTTTATCTCTTTAAAACGAGCCTCCAAAGATTCCACAACTGTTAATATTGTAAAACCATTTACGAGTACTCATAAGCCTGATCCACTTCTAGAAACCACCTGTTAAACCCCATTTGCTAGAAACCCCGAGAGTCGATATTAAAGTGTCTCTGCATTAGCTCATTCATAGATCATGAAAATATAACAAAACATAATATACATATATATAAAAAAAACCACAACACACAAACATATACATACTTCTTATATATATCAATCGAATCTAAATATGAGTAATAAATAACAACAAAAAAACGAAAAGAGAAAAAAAAAAACATAATAAAAACTATTTTTAGTAGTATCTTAAGTTTGAAATTTTTACAGTGATTTTGCATTTATATTAAGTAACACGATAATGCCCTGCCACCAATAGGGACAAGTTCTAGGCTTAATAACATTCGCAAGCATATATATGTGTGTAATAGTGTATTTTTTCCTCATTTTATTGTCATTTTACATATTTGTTGTAATACATTTTATAGTAATAAAATCTTTATAAAGAGCTACATGAATCATAATTTGTATTCGAATAATTGGCGGGTTTATCTGAGTGCTCGTGTACGCAGTTTCCGTTTCCGTTGGACACATGCACAGTGTATCTTTTTTTTTAGTGGCGATAAAATCCACAGTAGCAGCACCATACAGTAGTAAACAAATACTAAAGTAATACTTTCACATCTTTTTGTTTGGGCATTGCATAATATAAACATACTAAGATATTTTGAATACCCTACCAAAGTGCCTTACAAATTTTAATCCCACAATATTTGATTTTATTACGACCCCAAGTATAGAGTGTTACATTTGGAAAAGCCCACGCAAATCAAGCATCTCTTTTTTTTATAGATATGTGGACTCGTGACAACATAATTACATTCGTCACAGTCTTTCAGCAAAACCTTTCACTGAGACACAAAGAAATAAATAAATTAAGTTGGTTTTAAGCCAAGCCAACAATTCACAATGTTTTTATATAACTGGCAACCATATAAAGTGTGTCATTTGAGAGCCAAAAGACAGTTGTGGCTTGTGCCTTATGGTGATCATTAAATAATGATTGAATTAAAAGTGCTTTTGTTTTACAATATACTGCTAATTTGGATTGTGCAAGGAGACTGCAGTGTATCATTTCCAGTTTTGAAAAACAATGAGCTCATTGAAGCCCAATCGCTAGCCAGAATTGTGAACAGACCAATCAACAAACTGGGCCCAGAAGAAGGCCATGTAAATGATATTACTCGTGCATCAAATATTGATAGAAAGTATCCATCGGATGCATCTCAAGAGGGTGTTAGTGAAGAACCAAAAATCAACGAAATGCCTCCTTTAGTAACCAGTAATGGACATGCAACCTACATGAGCAGTCAGTCGACCCACTCAAGCCAATTTTCAGTGCAAATGCAAAGTCCACTGGTTACCCAGCATATTCATTACCATTATCTGGTTCCCAATGTTCCCTCAAGTGCCCCCATAAATTATGCATCCCAATCGGCTTCGAACGCCCACAACGAAAAAACACAGAATACATATTCGCCGACTTTTGATTCCACGCATAGGAATGTACTTTATGGAAACGAGGGCCAAAGTCCAGTGTACCGGCCCACAACAACTAATGGATACTCTTCCGACCCTACAGATGAGTACCAGGTACAGGCATCAGAAAATAATTCTGTATACGCACCGGTGGCAAGTCACCAGGGAGAACTGCCTAAAGGGGAAGATCAAAGACGCGTAGAGGCTGCCCCAATCCAAACAAATCCCCCGGAAGTGTACTTCATACAATACAAGGGCAATAAAGATCCACAGCCTACCAGTACACCTCTGCCATATAACCACAAGGAGTCGTCAGATGCTACTTTTGATGGGAGTGGCCTCATAGATATCAGATCCGGAAAAGACGAAAATACCACAAACAGTCCCATCGAAGATCCAGAATCCAGTAGTGTTCGGGTATACTCTGCGTATGATGTTCCGCTGTGTTGAAAATGATCAGTTTTAAATTGTATTTATTTTTAAATAGCTTGTGTATTTATTATAAATGATTAATACAAAATATATTTGCTTATTCATATCTATTGGTTTTCAATTGCGATTGTTGAGTGGAGAGCTTGACAAACGAGTTTTCTAAATAAGTCTGTCTGTTCATATTTATGCATTGAACGTCATCGGGACAAACTGCAAAGAGGTCACCTGCTTCGTAAACCTCCATTTTATTAGCGTATATTTTGGAGAATTCATCTGTGTGAAAGAAATTGGATATTTCCTCTTCCTCGACTTCATTCTGAAATAAATTTATTTTTAATTACTAATTGAAGAAAATTAAAAATCTGATATGAGCACCTCTCCAGGGACCCCCACGGTCTGACCATATGGATGGCAGCTCAGGAACTCATATGTGGAATTGATTGATGGCAAAAAGTAGCCCTTCACACAATATTTAGATTCCGATAAAGGGTCAGTGTTCCCGCCCATTGGTAAACTTAAGATCCTGTAAACAACATGGGCATTTCTTAGGGTATCTACTAATTCTTCGGCTTCTCTTACTACGACGGTGTCGTCTGTCCTTTCCTCAATCATTTGTCTGTAGGACGCAGATTGACTCATCTGATATAGGTATAAAGATACAAAATTGAGTGTTAGTGAAATGTAAATAAATAATCTTACCATTTTGCTTAGTGAGGACTTGCTTTCCTTTAATACTTCCATAATAAATAATGTACTTTCTTCATCCTCTGGCTTTTCATCAGCAAACAACCCGTTTTCATGTAGAGGCCCAAAGGCTTGTAAGAAACGATCGTTAGAATTATTATCGTAACCTCCAATAAGCCTAGCTTGTCCATCGCATTGTTCTTTCTAAAGTTTTTAAAAAATATGAGCCTAAAAGTTTATTTTTAATAGTTTTGATTTAAAACCTACTTCAGAACTACCGCTATTGGCTTTACACATCCATTCGGTGCTGGCAACCAAAAGATCTTCAGCTCTTGGTTGAAAACATTTACACCAAAATGCAAACAAAAAGATTATAAAAAAGAAAAGATTGATTAAAAATATGCGTTTTTTCGATGTGCACTCAAAGTTTCTTCCAGGTTGAAGGGTGTCGAACCCATAGCGAGCTATGGGTTTAATACAAAGGCCTAGAATTGCTTTTAAAAGACCTGGAATGGGTGAAAATAAACTAAAGCTAATAATTGGCATTTATAAAAAAATATTTACCCAAAAATAGGAGTAACCATAATAAAAATAAAACAACGTTTAAAAATATACGAATGAAGTTACGTGGTTTCTCATCATTTTTGTCTTCTTCCAAATCAGTTATACAAATATCATGTTTTTCATTTCCGGGCGGGCAGTTATATAAAAGTCCAGCCTCATCCTGAGCTTTATGGCTCATTTTCTCACAGACATTGTAATTAATATAGGTTTCTAATGCGCCCATGCAGTGGCATTGACATCGCCAGACACAGAAACACCTTGAATGGAATTGTATATCCATTGACCTTTTGGCCACAACCCCAACTTTCAAATCGTCATTTTGGCTGCCGGTTGCGGCCTTAACAACCACTGTAATTATATATTATTAATAACAAAAACAAATCTATAATAATAAACGTATGCATGTCTTACCATCGCAACGAAATTTGCCTTTTTTCTTCAAGCTTCGAATAAATGGCAACAAAAAAGTGACAGTTTTTCCAACGTGAGGCAGAAGTAATTTTGTGGTACTCGAGGTAGTCGACAACCCAAAGGATTGTTCGCAATTACAAATGAATATTCTAAACTTTTCGCTTTTCATTCCTTTGTTAATAACATCAACTGAAATTTGAAGAGCATCTTTTGTGGTGGCATCGGTAACGATTCTTGCTATTTTAACCAAATTTTTGTCTCGAACAAGAAAAGCATTCTCTCGAAAGGGTATTTTGATTTTTATGCTAAATTCTAATCACAAATGTTTTACCTCAAAAATAAAAGGTTTAAAGGAAGCCTTACCTGGTACTTTTCCGTCGCGAACATTCAAGCAAAGATCCTTGTCTTTGTGGGGACATTTCACCAAAGTATTTATAAAAGATGGAAGTTTTCCTAAGCCCTCGATTTTTTTAACTCCTTCGTTTTTTAATTTTTCTAGTTTGGATATCAGGGAACTTGTTATATCTCGAATAGATATATCTTTGTCTGTGTCGTCGAGCAGGACACTGTCTCTAACATTGTCCTGATATTCTTTTAAGGTATAGACGGATCCAGGATTTTCTTTTTTTGGAATAGCAAGTTTGCTGTTAAGTAAACCCATTGATTTTTCCATGCGAAGTATATCCACGTGAGAAGTAAATACCACTGATATATTTTCGTTAGCATATATACCATTCATGCTATTGAGACTGAAACACGGATTACTAAATTTTATTAAATTTTAGATTAAACTTCTTACGTTATAATTGGGACAATACGCCACCAGGTGTTGCGTCGCCTTCGAAATATTCTAAGCTTTGTTGTTAAAACGGGCACTGGAGGATTGATTTTGAATATAGAATAACCAATATAATTTGAACTGAAAGATGAATAAAATAAAATAGACATTTTCTAGTTTTATTAACATACGTTTTGTTTTTAGACTCTCGAGTTTCTTTACTAACTTCGCAATTGCAAACATCAGGGTTCCCTACACAGCCACAAGTTTCGGAAACTAATGTATCATCATTGCAATTATCGTGTCCTTTACATTTTTCGCAAGGTATCACAAGTTCATCATTGCTTTCCAAAAGATGTTCTGATTTGGGACCTCCAGGTTTTCCACCAGGCTTTTTATTTTTTCCACCACACGTGTCACAGGGTATCTCTTCATCAAGCTTCAGATGAAAGTTTTGCATTTTTTCTGCTTCCAGGGAACCTGGCAAAGGCTTCGGATCGGGTTTCTTGTTTTTTCCTCCACAGGTATCACAAGATGCTTCATTGCTAACTTCTAAACTGATTTTATCAACATCTGGCAAAAAATCATCACCAAGGTTTTTATAGTGGTCTCCATATATATCAAAGGGAAGATGGAAATCATTTGGAAAATCTAAACTACCCGGAAAAGGTTTTTCACTGGGCTGTTTGTTTTTACCTCCACACGTGTCGCAGGAACTTTCATCGTACTTTATATGGAAGTCCTGAATCTTATCAGTATCCAGACCCCCAGGTAAAGTCTTACCACCTGGTTTCTTATTTTTTCCTCCACAAGTATCGCAAGAACTTTCATCGATTGAGTGTAAATCCAATGGCATGAATCCAGACGGAAATTTAAAGTCTGGCTTTTCACTTGAACTTAAATAAAAATCACTTGCGATTTCATCCAAATGTATTTTACTTAAATTATGGATATTATGTTCGTTAGACAAAGATATTTCCGTATTCTTGTCAACTTTAATTTCATAAAAATCAGGAGGGAATAACATTTTTGAGATTGATTTCTTTTCCAGCTCCTCATTTTTGTCGTCTTCAGTTTTCGGATGTAAGTCTTCAACTTTTTCGGATTCCTTGCCACTAGGTAAAGGTTTTCCCTCGGGTTTTTTATTTTTTCCACCACAAGTATCACAAGGGATTTCATCGTTGATTTTTAAAGAAAATTCATCATTTTTGCTATCCTTACTCTCAGTCGGCAGTAGAGGAGCGCAGAAACTTGGATCAGGATTTTCCGTTGTTTCTTTATTTTTGCCACCACATGAATCACAGGAAACTTCATCGTTAATTTCAAAGTTTTTTAAATTATACATTTTTAGGGCGTCATCAACTCGTTTTTCGGCCAATTGAGATGAATGTATTTCTTCTATATTATCAGGATTCAAAACAGCACGTTTTATTCTTGGGTTATTTCCTACGCGTCGCATTGGCGAAAATCTATGGAATTTTGGTTTTTGATAATATGATTTGGGATGCCTCATAATGTCCGGAGAATAGTCAAGATATTGATGATATTGATCTTGAACATTATATTTGGACTCAGTGCTCAGATGGGGTATCTTGTAATATTTTTTGTAACCAATTGCATGGTCTAAAATAAATATATTAGAGATTATATTAATATAATAGGTATCATTAAGTACTTACTGTTAAGGTTTTCATTTATATGACGATTTGCAATACTTTCAAGGCTTTCCATATCTGATTGACCCATCAAGTTATTTTCATAAACTCGGTTATCATCGACTTCATCGAAATCATTTTCATAGTCGCCACCATTGCTTTCTGGATTTTCATCAAAGTGCATGTTTTTATTATTTTTTTGTTGATAAGAGGAATGCATACTCGGTTGATATATTTGCTCTTTGAACTGTATATTTTCATCGGTTCTATAATTCTCATTTTTATACTCTTTTTCATTCCGAAATTTCTTTACATTATTTTCATAATTTACAGAGTCCATATAATAATTTTCTCGATTTTTACTTTTAACTGGAATATATTTTGATCGTAATTCATATTTATTTCCATTTTCATGATCAAATTTCTGCATATTCCTAGAACTAGTAGGGTTTTCATATTTATATTCTTTTTGGATGCCGTTTTCCCAGCGTTCATTATTATCGAATACCATTGGGAAATGTTTGTCTCTGTTTTCTATCCGCACTTGATCATTACTAAATAAAATAAAAAAGTCATCAAAGAGATTATATTTATATACATGAAAAATACAAACTTCATATTCGGTTCTGAGTCCATTGAGTAATGGGGATTCTCTTTAACGTCTTTATACTCTTTTTTATTTTCCAGATTATTTTTTTGGTCCTAAAAATCAATACTTTTAAACGTTTAAATTAAAAAAGAAGGCAATCATACTTGGATATGTTGGACCGCATAATTATGTTCTATTGCTTGTACTTTTTCAATATTATCCTTCTCCATTTTATTTATTTTAGAATAAAATCCCAAAATTGGCTTTTGTATTGGTACTTTCTCTGCAATCTTTCCCTGCATTCGTTGATTGGCTCCTATCGTGTTATGAACTGGGAGTTCTTTATTAAAATCTAAAGTTTTGTTCATAACAGAAGGGTCAAAAACTCGGACTAGTCCCAGATTTGATACATCATTTTTACCATGAATGTTTCTATCATCGTTATTCACTGATTCTGCATTGACATTTTGCCTCTTATTTGAAAGACCTTTTTTTGAACCTTTATATTTGTTTCTCAACGAGGTTGGGTGATGACTTCTTTTTCCTAAAATTATTATATTTGTATACAAATAACAATAGTTTATTAGACCCGGATCCTGACTCACTTCTAAAATCACTTTCGGGCAACTGATCCTCCTCGTCTGTAGCTTGTGGAAGTTCTGTTGTCCCTTTCTCCTCTGGGAGATCCATTTTAAAATCTTCCTGATTCACAGACTAGGAACGAAAAAAAGTTTACTATCTTCAACTAAATTTTATGATATTTAAACAGACTTTAAGATACTGAAGAGGATACATTACAATGGGCTCGCCCCTGGAAACCATTATCAAATAGGGAGATATTATTTTCATATTCGCTCTTTTTGTGGGATCGTACACTTCGTCTAGTACCCAAAACTTATCCATATTATCCACATCGAAGCTGGGATTCATGTGTATACTAATAATAATCTGCACCTCACAGGACATGTTCTTAGGGTCCAGGGGACACTTGAGCAAGACGGCATTAATACTTTCGGACATGTGTGATTCGGGTATTTCATCGGGCAAACCATATATCAACAGGTTCGTCAGATATCCAAATGCCAAAGCTATAATTATATGCCTCATTATAGTATTTGTCTAATTTTTGAAAATTATTCAAAAGGCTAGCTTGTTCTTAGTATCTAAGTTTTAAGATCGAAGAAATTTTATTTCCATCAGGGAATCCTGCGCCCAACGTAATTACAAGCCAACAATTTATTAACAGTATATTTATTGAAAATATACATATTTTAAATCTCAAATAAAAACAATACTAATAGGTTAGTCTCTAAAACAACTACTTTTCAAAAATTTTAAATTAAATACTTGTAGAGGTGTCAATCAAAGAATATTTAAAGCACATTGCAGGTTTTTTGTATATTGATCATAGATCCCGATGGACATTTGAAAACTTCTGTCGCACTCCCGCCTTGGGCCACGAGCCAACCCAATCTGTAAATAGGAATATGTTTTAAAAAATATAATTTAAAGTAAAATATGAAACATACATATTATCAAACTCGGGAGCATTCGTATCGATACCCAAGTAATTCGATTCAGCACACAGTTCCTGGCCGGAAACTAAAAAGAAGATTTGTGTTGGCGTTAAATTAAGGCCAGGTAGTCTTGCCATTCCTTTAATTGGACCGGTTAACGAAAGCATTGAGTGGTATGAGATCTGCATTCCTCCCGAATGTATCAGGATGTCCATGCGGCTATAGTTTGAGAATATATTTACAGAATGTGGAACACAACGCATTGCCTTTTCGTCGAACGATTTTGTAATAGAGCGTAAGATCTCTTTGGCAATGGAAACGCCAACAGAGGCATAATGCAAATATGGAGGCAAAACAGCATTGAAATACGGTATGAGTATGACAGATAATGGAACAACTGCAAAATAATTACAAAACATTATGCTTTACATATTTTGGGCAAGTCAGTTGACTAGACAAACCTATAGAGTGGCTCAAAGTGTCGTAAAATATTGTAGACACAATAGGATAAGCCCAACTGTTAAAAAATAAGTTTTATATACAAAAATTCATATAATTTTAAAAACCAAACCACTTACGCATCATGGGATCCTCCGTGCAGGCTTATATCTGTAGGTTCAACTTTATTCTTTTTGTAAATTTCCAAAATGTTTTGAAACCAGCATTCTGCTGTTATGTCCAGGGTTTGAAGCGAACTCAATAGGTCTGTGGTATTGGAGAATCCTTCCCAGGTCTGTGACTGAATTTTCAGAGCTGAGAGTTTAACAAGAGCAGCTCCTTTTAAGGATGGAGCGCGTTTCAAGTGGGCCTTAAGTGATTTAAAGATAATCTCCGCCTGAAAAATGAGCAACAATTGATGTTTAGGTATTAAAATATATTTCATTTGAATTACTCGTTTGGTTATGTCCTTTAGCTCATCGGACGAGTGCTGGGCTATGTATAAAGCCGACGATAGTTCTGGTAGTGCCCACATGGTTGATCGAGTGCAAACCTCGGGACTTGGATAATCCCTAGGCAATATTTCTAAAGCACTAAGCAATAGCAGGGAATTGTGCGCAACTCTAGTTGGATATTTAGTAAGAAAATACTCTAAGGCTTTTAGATAATCACTATTCCTGACAACAATAGGTCCACTCCAGTTTTGTGGAATAAGCAGGGTCCAATTTAGCTGATAAATAAAACGATAAATATTAAAAATTGAGATACAAAACGTTTTTTACTATATAATATACTTACAACTGGATATAAGTCTTGTAGACTTGATACATTATATAAAACGGTGCTATCCCAGAAGCCTCTGCGAGAGTGCTCCACTTGCAGCTTTAAGAAAAGATATCATTTTAAAAATAATCAATTTTTTACCTGATTTACAACTTACTTTATTCAGGTCCTTAACAAATTCGAAAATTGTATCCTTTTCGGACACTCTTTGAGCATAGGATACTGAGGGCGGTAGAAAATTGTCGATTAGATCGGCTAATAGTTTAGGTACTCCTTGCTTAATGCGACTTGGTGGTGCTTTGGGGCTCATCCATCGTATTTTACGCTAAATTGGAATTCATTTATTAATAAATAATAAAAACAGGCTTAGTTTTGTTACAGTTACCTCCAAAATAGTTGAAGAGGTACTAGGTCCACTAATTATTAATAGAATGTGCGGTCTCCTGCCATAGCTAAGATCGTAATATAAGTCTACCAAAGGGCTTGGGCCGAGATCATAAATTTTTGCTATCAAAGGAGCTATTCTAGAGGGTCCTACGGAGCCAACAGGTAGATATCCTCCCAAACTGTCGAATATCCGGTGCATTACAGTTGAGTTAGTTGTCTGTTGCAAACAACTCTCGAACAAATTGTGCAATATATTAAAGCTCCCGTTCATAATCTTATTCTGAAAAAGATCTGCAAGCCAAAGGATTAAAAATGAGGTGTTGGGATGCACAAATAATTGAGAAAAACCTACACAACATTTGTGAGTCCACACTTTTTTGAGAGTTTCCCATTTCAATTAGATTAGTTATATTCTTATTCCGTGTGTTGCGCCAGCAACTGAACTTTTTGAACTCCGAGCAGGGATCCTTGTTCCAATTGAGCCTGGCCTGAATACTGGAGGCCACGGTCTCGCAAATGGGATCCGTGCATTCTGGTGGTGCAGAAACGGCGGGAGAACACTTGTCACCTTCCATGTAGCAGTCTCGGGGCAAAGGTGAGGGTGCTGTGCTGATCAGGAATAGAATGGGCGATGCCACCAGTAGAGTGGTCACCAATAAAGTCGCCGATGTGATGGCCATTTTGTGGACAGCCGCCGAGGTTCGCAGCCAAATACATGGTGCACAACAGATCCATCCAATAATACTATTCTACAATTGGCATTTTTAAAAATGAATAAATATTTTTAATATTTTAAAACGAAATATATATACCTTATTATATCGATTATTGAAATTTTCGATGTTCGAGCTGTCAATCATTTCAATCTCATCGGATTTGCCCATTTGTTTTGATCCCACGGGCGTCTTGAAGGATAATTGCTTTTGTAGGAGGGACGCACTACTCCCGCCGGATGGATTGGCGGTCGTAATAAGATTCCGTCCGTGACCGTTGTTGCCCAACCCGGCAACCCCATTCTTCCGGAATACATTGCGTGCGCTGGAATCAGCTGTCATTGTTTGGATTGGCTTTGGAAAATTCGAAATTTTCCTATGGACACATTCATATGAAAATGCGAACACGCTTGTCTGTTCGAATAGCGTGATTTATATGTTTTACGAAACTCCCTATAGGCATTCAAATCAAAAATTAAATATTATTTTGTTATTGGCAATGGATTAATCAATACTCCGTGTTTGCTTACCACACATTGGAATCCTTGGATATGGCTCTGCACATGGACCGTTAGCTTTATTAGATGGTTAGGCAGCTTACGTGATCCAGTAATATAATAATAAGAATATTTTTCATTTGTTTGGCATTGCATTTATTGTTTTACAAAAATTATACTTTTCTGCCAAAAAAGGAAATGACCACTGGCAACACTTGAATTCTATTTTCAGGAGCTTTTCGAAAAAAAGCTCTCCAACCTGTAATAGTTTCCTGTAAAAGCTCGCCAAAATTGTATGATTTTTTTGATAATATTCCTCCAAAGTTCACCAGAGAAAAAAAACATTATTTTGTGCATTTCACATTTATTTTTTAAGTCTCGAGTTCATATATCTTTGGCGTAGAAGTATAATTTGTTTTAATTCTTTTTAAAGCTATGACTTTGTGTAGGCTGAAAAATTTGACCTTTGTTTTATATGATATATATAAAAGCTAGTTGATTTTTCTTAAAGCAGTTCAAAAACTACATTTATAGTAATCGTTGTTTTGAAAATGATTTATTATATATATATTTTTTTAAGCCTGCCTTATTGCGAAAATTGGAATACAAAAATAATTATACTGACTTACTACCATATCATATGACTGGACAAAAGCTTTACGCATTAGCTAAGATAGATTAAAATCGCGTTGTGTTCTTTGGACCTTATAGAAATATCTTATCCTTGTCGTAGCTCTTAAAGTATCCGTCGTATTTGCTAAGTTCCCTGGCCGTTCCAGACGCGGAGACCATTGAGGGGAGGGCTCTGAGAAATCCATGCAGCCCGGACGGAATTGGAGGCGTAGGTGGCACTGACAGTCCACATCGATTATACAAGAAGGGCATGATTCCCGTAACATTGGTGTGAAGGGTCAGCACTGCCTCCAAGTCGGACTCTTGGGCGTGCATTAAGAACTGATTGTAGGCACTTGACGGTATCATTCCAAAATGGTCGAAGGAGTCCACATACGATTCCGTATCTCTTTTGTAGTTCTCCAGAAAATCACCCAGAAGCTTGGCAACCATCGCCGACCGGGCTTTGCTGGCTACCTTGAGGTTTTGCATGTTGCGGAACAAAACTGGTGGCTTCACACCCCCACCGAATTTGTTTAGAAACTTGAGTATTATCTTCTCGTGGCTATCTTTCGGATCTTCGGTCAGGCGTCGCATGACCGACTCCAGGTACAAACTAAAGGTCTGTCGTGCTTGGAATTGGGTTAGCTCTGATCCAGCGGATATCTTCTTGAGCATCACCTTCCGCAATCTTCGGCCCTCCTCTTCGCACTTCTCCATAGCCGGCTTCTTAACGAACGGAATCTCCGAATCAGTTTCCAAGGCCCGTTCATACTGTTCGATGCGATTCTCTTCAGTGTTGTCATCCTTGCTAAGCCGTCCATCCTGGCAGTATAAATTAAAGTGCAGCATTTGGTTGTAGTTATGTTGAAGAATCGGCGTTTGGAATGTCTGACTTTGAACAGTCGGTGTTGAAATCGGAATGCCATTGGCGGAATCAAGGAAATTGCCATATCGCTGCATGGTGTCGTCCGTGGGGAAGATGCGGACGAATCCACCGCGACGTGAATACTGATGGCGGGCATTTCGAAGGATGCGCTGTTCCTCGCCCGTGAGGAGGTTGACATGGGCAGCGGCTCCCTTCTTTTTGGACTTCTTCGAGGACTTCTGACTGCTCGAGGGCGGGGGAACGGTGGCTTGTCGTTGGCAACTGGAGCTGCGGAACCGGGACCACTTCTGATCGTAATGAGATCTCATTTCCGGACTATAAGCCGGGATGCCGACGCACGTCAGTAGATCAGCCATCAGGCAGGATTTCACTTTTGTGTCCAACGGACTGTCCACCCCCATAGATGGGGACAGATTGATTTCGAGGAGCCAGGGCTTTAGCGAGTTGTCAATGAGTATATCGAATCCGTACAACTCGAAACAGTTGTTTCCATTGGGCACAAACATGCGACAGGCCGAAATAATGGTTTGAGCACAGGCTAGCACAGCCTTTATAATTAAATCTTCTATGTTCAGCATGAGCTGATGAGTATCACAACCCTGATACTTCAGATGCCGCAGGAGTGCCGACAGTGTCCACTTGTGGCCAACGTCTTCCACCTGGGCATCAGAGCTTCGTATGTAGTCCGAGTGGTATTTGTTAATGCTGTAGTTGCAGAGGTGCATGCACGGATTCCACAAATTGTCCGCATGCCGATCGTATCTGACCGTGGCCAGTCTAACGATGCCCTCTTCGTATAAATAAATAATCAAAGGATCAAACGATGTGACTAATACATATACTCTTAAATCACACTTGTGCCCGTCAATACAGAGCGGGTCAACAATATATTTTGAGACTAGCACCTGTTCATCCTGAGGAATTTGATCCGGCTGTAAACAAGAAGGCAATTAAATATATTTCGAACATAATTTTATTGATATTTTTGGTTCTTACCGAATTAACTATAAAAATTCCTCTTCCGCGACTTGAAGCTGCTGGTTTCACAATCCATGGCCCTCTATGTTTGTTATGCGCCACCATTAGATCCCGAGCTTCCAAGGGCAGCACAAAGGACTGAGGCACAATGTCGAAATGCTTCATTCCCCGCAGATGCTGCATTCGTTCGATGTTTTTGTAGAGCCTATCCTTGCGGGTCAACTCGTAGGACCTGTGTAAAAAATATTGAAAAAATCTCAAAAAAAAACTTTAAATAATATGAACTTACCTTGGAAAATGATTAACCCTCTGGTATGGGGCTAAATTCCTCAGAATGTCCAACTTCATGTGAACCCCGGTCCACAATAGATTAAAATTAGTTTCGCCTTGCGTTTCTGTAAGGCCATGGACTGTAAATAGTTTTCGCAGCAATTTCGTTTCGGTTTGATGAAACTTGTAGGTAATTTTAAGTTTAAAGGCAGGCATGTTAACACCAATCTCGTCGTCGTCTTCGCTGGTCGCCTCCGGATCCGGATCCTCCTCGCTGGTGTCAGCGTTCGAATTGGATTTATCGGGCTTGATGGACTCGTAACCGCTTTCCTTCGACGAACTTTCCGCTATTGAAATATTAATGGCATTCTGATTGGTTTTCAGGACGCGCGACTTGTTCTCATTACTACTGCGAGCCGGCTCTTCCCCTTCGCTCGAAATAGAGGTATCACTCGAGGAATATTGATTCATAAGCTTCTTAAAAGGACTTAAAAATTTGGATTTATCAGATTTATCACAATTTTGGTTGTTTCTCAAAAAGTAAATCTTTCGCTGCGCGGGTTCTTTCAGAGCTTCGTTGCTACAGGTTGCTGACGAGGTGGAAGTTTTCTCCTCCGGCTCCGTCTTTTCGCACGAAGCCGGGGTCTCTTCATCGATGTCTTTGGGATCCGACAGCGTTTGGGCGGATGACTTTTCCGACAAGGTCTTTCGAGTTTTTGGATTGAGAATATTCGTTCTGAACACGAGTACCGCCTCCCGCGAACCCATTTTTCCACTAGTAATCCAATCATCTTGTTTCAGGAAATCAAGACTCACTCTACAATGTGCACCCGAAAGGACAACGAAATAGAAAGGATACAATTGTTCTATTAAACACATTTCTAAAGACCAGCAAACTAATAAGCAATTTCTTTATTTGTTTAGGATGTAAGCATAAAGATATAATAAAATCCTGAACAATCTATTGCTTAACTAAGATTACTTTACTAAATATTAGAACCTATTCTTAACCAAATTAATCAAAAACTTACGAGGAATTTGTGAGAGCATCACTCAATGACGAAGGCATAACGACTCTGAAATAGTTAAGTATAAAATATATAAGCATATTATCTATTTAACTGTTTAAAAGAACGTTAAGTGGAACAAAAGAAAACTTTATTTTATAAGGACAAAATTAAGAACTAAAATATACATATATTAGCAGAATTAGGCACATAAACTCGGGATCTATTCAATAGAAATTTAATATTTGTAACATAAGAAATTGTTGGGCTTATTAAAGCGGATTTGAAATTGTATTAGAACCTATTGCTACAAAAAAAAAAAATAAGAGAGCTCCCACAATGGTGTGACTTTAAATCTTTTAATTGGCTTGGAGAGCGATATGTGTTAAGCAGCGATGGGTATTCGTTTCCCATCGAGGATCATCGAGGATTTCACTAGACTCTATGCTATACATGCTACGATGTGAAAAGGCAGCCTTGGAAAAGGATGTGGGTGGAAGGGTTTTAAACAATCAAGTACCTTTTAAATGGTATTCAACGGTCACGATGATTTCGGCTGATTTGTTTTGTGTTTTGCCTTATTTTAAAGCATGCATTAATTCGAGTCGATACTTTCCTCTTCTGTGCCATTAAATGAATAATGGTGATTGTAACATCGTATTCCAGATACTAGATAGCTTTCCATAGAGTTTCACAGAGTTAGTTTCGATGTGCTATGAAATAGCACAACTAATTCATTTGTCGCCATTGCTCCGCATTTGAAGAACCGTAGACGAGATGCGCGATCCATGAACTTATAATTATTTTCTTAAAAGTCTAAACTAACCAAAGCATAAATAGTTTTTTTTTTTTAATTCTATAGTTAATAAATAATAATACATTCTTTTGAAATAATAAAAATTAAAAATACATTTTTTAATGAGCATAAAGAGCTTAGAAAGCAAAAAACCTTCTAATAGTCTTTTATTTTTTTTTAAACATTACTTTAAAAATATTTTCCAAAAGTATTTGAATCTATAACTAATAATATTTATTAAAAAAAAGTCTTGATTTCATGGTAATAAAATCTTTATTGCATATTTTTAGTATATCTTAGCGAATACAGTTTGAGGACATCTGCATAATTGAAAACGTATGTTTTGAATTATGTTAAAGTTTTATTTACATTACATTGTTCAAATATTTCACAAATATTCAATAAATGTATGTCTCGAGTGGTTTTGAGAATTTCATAGAAATTTCGTTGCTATGCTTAAGCGGCTGTGACGTCGTCTCTCGGCTAATAATTGTGGCTTCTGCGGTTAGAGTTGTATGTGGGGTTTAGATTGGTATTGAAGTTGAAAAGGGAGGACATTTGCAAGTTGTTCGGCAACACGCTGCTGGACGACAACGACGATCCGCCAGTGCCCGGCTGGGTGCTCGAATATCTGCCACCAGATGATCCGCTGCCATATGGATTGTTATTTAGCCCGCCGGATCCCAAGCCAAATTGATTGCTTGAGAGTCCTCCACCGCCCGACCCAAATAGATTCTGCTGAAGCCCTGCGGGTCCGGAGCCCGATCCATATTCCGAGTTCCGAAGTCCTCCGGACCTAGCACCATATTGATTGCCCTGCAGCGATCCCAATCCAGAGCCGTATTGACTGCTCTGAAGGGTGCCCGAACAACTGGGATATTGAGTGTTCTGATAACCACCGGATCCACTGTTCTGACGGGAGCCAGAACCAAATCCTCGATCCGATGTGTAATTCTTGTCGGAGTTAGCCATGTTAGAGTTTTTGTTATTTAGGCGAGCCACATTTTCTGAGTAATTCTGACCAGTAAAGTTACTGGTCTCATTGTTTGTATTTAAATTTCTAGTCGAGTGTTGGGACAACGGGTTATCATTGGCCTCAGAGTCAAAGGGAGAGTTGCGTGAACGAATCGGTCGATCGGGACTGTCCGAACTGTTCGGAGGATCGTCCTGACGCTTCTTCTGCTCAATTAAGTTATAAACTTGAAGGATTTTCTGCAGCTCTTCGCGATTAATTGATGTTTTCCCTTGGGAAACTAAAGAAGACGCCAACTTGGCGGCCAGTTCAGTTTTATCGAACGGCTTTTTGGAATTCTGATCTAAGAGCTGCATCTGATTGGGATTCTTATTCTTGTTATCGAAACCAAAGCCTTGTGGTTTCTCCATAACCTGGGGAGCAATTTTTATTGAATCTGGATCTTTGGGAGCCACAAATTTGGTGGCTTCTTCCAGCAACATTTCAGTGTCGTGGACCGCCCTCTTTAAAGCCTTCTCTTTAGTGGGATCGTATATTTGTGAAATCAGGAGACCGGTGAACTTCTCCTTGGCCGTCTCCAAAATAGCACAGTTTTCAGATGTCAGAATTACATTGTGAACCCTGTCGGGATACAGTCTTTGGGTTTGCAAAGCCTTGGCCAGCATTTCGGTAACAAAAGGACCCAAACTTCCCAGATAATTCTCCAGAGCGGTCAAAAGACGGAGAACGTGAATCACGTTCGGCGGCTCGACCTCTTTGGGCGGAGAACTCCGGATCTTCTTAGAGGGATCCGGATGCCCTTGCTCGGGTTGTCTTGGTTCCAGTTGACGGGGTGCCATTTGACGCGGTTCTAGCTGACGCGGTTCTAGTTGCCGGGGTGCCAGTTGATGTGGTGCCTGTTGGCGAGGTTCCGGTTGACGAGGTTCCGGTTGACGCAGCTGAGGCTCTTCAACACCGCGCACATGGACATGATACTTTTCATTCTCAAGCTCATGATTGGTCAGGGGCAAGCACAATCTTTCGCGACATTTCAGTTTAATATCCTCAATTTCGAGGTTGTACAATTCATCCAGACGAGCATTGAAGTAGTGAATCCACTCGTTTTGGAAATTATAGGAGCGATGATTGATTCCGGCCTGTATTAGCTCGTCCTTGCGACGCTTCCAGAACCTCTGCCACTCCTGTTGATAGTTGGGGTGCTGCTCAGGGTCTGCCTTATAGGCATCGAACGAGACGTTCAGATCCCGCACCTTCTGGTCGACCATGTGGCGATAGGCCTGCCAAATATCCCCATCTCGAAGGGGAGACAACGATCTGCGCTCCACGTTCCAGAGGCGTTTTGTTGGATTGGCGACAGTTCTCTTCCTCTGTTCGTTGGAAGGAGAGCGCGACCGGTTGCGCTTCGGGTTCCGCGATCCATGGTTATCGCCCCTGGAGGGACGATTTCCTCGCAGGAATCTATCCACCATGCGCTTGTGAGTCTCATCATCAACGGTCTGTGATTGTGGCGGATTGTTTGCAGGCCCCTCTGGGTTGTAGTTGGCGTAGTTATTGGGACGAGCCTGCTGAGCATATGGTTGACCATAGGGATTCGAGGGTTCCATGCCCATCAACGGCTGAGGCTGTTGCTTGCTCTGGCGCATCTTTTCAATCATCTGTTCGACTTCCTTGGCGTCAACCACGTGCGTGAACGAAGGGCCCAGTAGCTCCGAGGCATGGCGTCGGCTGAAAACTTTGGTGGTCAGAGAGTTGCGATCTTTGCCAAAATAATACTCATAGCACATATACGGGGACTCGCGACCGTGGTGCTTCTCAATGGCCATGGCAAGTTTTTCAAATATCGGCATCATTATCTTGGCGACATCGCTCTCCGGTACATTGGCCACATACTGGCGGTACTGGCGCATCGCGGTAGGAAAATGCTTGTCAAAATACTTCAAGCGGTGATTATAACCGACCAAGTGGTTCTGCATTCTCTGCTCATCGGCGGTAATGTCGCACAGGCAGCACAAATATCTGGCATTCCTGGCGTTTACACTTCGAACTATTTTCAAAACATACTCCACGCCAACAAGTCCCAGGATTTCGGTCACGTTGCTAGACTCAAAGGTCAGGCCATCGGGTCTGGCTGTAGAATTTTCCGAAACCGATGGATTTATTTGTTTGCCTACAGCCGGTCGTGAGGATGGTGGAGCACTTCTTTTTTGAGAATTTTTGTCCACCTCTTGGGCGGGCTGCCTTAGCCCTGTTTGAATCGGTATGGAGTGGTTGGCATTCTCCGATGGGGGATCTTCGTCAATCACTATTACATCCATAGGCATGTCATTATCATCTTCTTCGGGCTCTGGATTGGAGCTAATCAGCTTGGCCAGTGGTACAATAGAAATCTTGTTGGACAGCGGATTTTTGACAATGTTTGGTACATTGTTTTTGTTTTTGGCCGAATTGTCCCTAGGAGCTGGTTTATCATTCTGTCCAGGTTTTCTTTGAGGTTGAGACTTGGCTGAAGAGTTGGTATTGGGAACACCTCTCGAAGGGGGTCCGTTGCCCGAAGGCTTTTCTGCAGTTGAGGGCTTTGGTTCCTCTGCCTTTTTGTTGGCTCCAGAGTTTGGAGTAGGTTTTTTCTGTGGTGACACGTTTCTTTGGACAGGCTTGTTTTGATTCGAATTGTTGGAGTTTGAGTTGGAAATATTAGGTTTATTTGAATTCGAGTTGTTTGGCTTGGAATTTGAATTAGCGTTGTTGTTGGAATTGGAGTTTCTTGAATTCAAATTGTTGGAATTGTTTGAATTCGAAGCATTATTATTGTTGGAGTTTGAATTACCAGCTGGCTTATCTGCAGGTCGGCCTCTCTGTGGCGGTGGGGCACCCCTCTTCCTAATCTGAAGGTCCATAATACTGGTCAGCAGGGCATTGTGCTTCTTGCCAGTCAAGTGACTGAACAAGTTCTTGTCGCCGAACTGAACGACATTGCAGACATTGCATTGATACTTCTTTGTGGAGGCATCCTTGCATACTTCCACCAGCAGATCCCATTTTTTGGCTTGTGTACGGCGGAACTCATACTTGAGCACTTCCTCCAATGATATGGTTGACAACATCTCTAGAAACTTTGTCCCATCTAAGGGCTTGTTGGCTGGAGTGTTTCTGGCATCCATCTTGTGCTTGCAATGCCTCGAAACACCCAATAATTAATATGTGGCTCGCAGTTGACTTAATATTTATATTTTATTTCTTTAGGCGCATCAACAGATGCAAGACTCTGGTTAGATTTCAGATATTGAGATGCTATAAAATTGAAGGAAAAAATACTATTTTTTTATAATATTTATGAAAGTAATACCAAAAAATACTCTTAAAACTAGATTCTTAATCTAAATGTCAACTACAACTCATCAGTTTATTAACAGATATATGTACAATATTATGTGATTGTCAAGAGTTCCTAATTTTGGTCAAAAAAAAATATTTGTTGTATTTTTGAAACATAAAATTCTTTATTGTACATATACGAGATATAATTTAATTAATACAATTAAATCTAAACCATAACAAATAGTGGACTTCGAATACAAAAAAAATGCCATTCAAAATTGCACATCTACTCAGCAGTAAATTTTCAATTAACTTCAATTTACTTAATTTAATTTATGAGAAAGGACCGGATACTCACTCTATAGAAACTTAGTTTCCATTAAATGCTATCGGTCCTGGTTAGGCACATACTGTCTTGAGAGAAACAATGTTTGGAGAAACGATATTTGATTTTTAAATGTGTGTTTTTTATCTGTATTTTTATCAGTACGTTTTGTTTTCTTTCGGCTTCTTGTATGAATAAATCTGTATTCCAAACAGGGAAAGATTAAACCCAAAATAAACTGCAGAATTTTCTGGACAGAGAAATAGGGGACAAGCCTTTGATGTTCTTTTAAAGATGCATTTTTTATGGGCAAGAAACCCTCATTATTATAGAATGCGGCCTCCAGCCCATGTCCTTAGAGTAAAGTGTATTAATTATACACTATTTTCTCAAAGAATTTCAACCCCTGTAGAGGGCCTTTTTTAAAATTTAATTAAATGCTATTTGGATATAATTTAAACGCTGTACTGCGGAATAAACCCAATAGCCTCCAAAAGATTAAATGTGTCTTTTGGAAATACGGAAGTAAATATCATTCCCACTATATACATATATCCCCTGATAATGAGTCATTTAAAAACAAAAATTACATAACTGGAGTATTAATTTTGATGAGTTTAAATATTAAAGCTGGCCGCGCCTTCTAGTTGTATATTTAAGGGCATTTATGCTCGGGTTCATCGATTTCAACGATTGAAAAATAACACATTTCTAATGTTCAAAAGTCAATCAAGCGAAACCAAGTGTTGCCATTGCAATATGCCGACCTTGCACTTCCTGCTAGCATTTGCATTTCGGTTTCGTTTTTCTCGGTTGCCGAGCATGTGAGTCTCCCATATATCTCCCTATATGGAGGGAGTATCTATATTTATTTATTCAAATAAAGTTACTCGCAACTTTAACCCATTTTGCAAATGCAGAGAACATTATATCCAAATATATGTATTTGGGCAGGCAACTTGTCGTCGTCGTCGAGGGTGTAGAAATAAAAGTTAGGCCTACCGTTTGATGCCAGCAAGGGTAGAACAACCCCTAAAAACTCGAGTAGAAAGTAAGGGCTCACCACCCAAATGCACAGGCAAAGGAAAACCCATATATGACCTGAATTTAAGAAGATATTTCTATTACACACGACTGCAGACCCCCCTTCCAAATAAGGAGAAACTTTCAAAATGACATCACGAATTTTGAGGTTCCAATGATACGGGGTGATGGAGGAGCCCAGTCCAGGAAGTGACTGGGAGGTCCAAAAAGGGAACTGCATACGGAGATACATACATACATACATGTATGTAGCTGCCAAGCATGGTATTGATTTTTTTGTTTATGCGATAGCACGTTCACATGAACTCCGCTGCACGCACTCGATTTTCGCTATATTTTATTCCTTAATTTAGTCTTAAGTGCTAATAGCCTGCGATTCGAGGCTTGTTGTGGGACTCACCGGCAATGGAAACTTCTTTTACCAATCACGGTCTCAAAGTTAGGGGTACCTCCGCTGCCACCTTTTCCAATGTCCAAACTCGAATCCCTTCGTTGTCAGTTCGTCCTTCTGCCACGAAGCTCTTATCGAATCGCGCATATGCAAAAGCGGCAATTTTCGATCGAATCGTAGTTAATTACAACAGTAATTTGCTTTTACTTGAATTTGTAACTTGCAGGGAAAAGATGGACCTGAAAATTTTGAAGGCAAGCAGATGTCAGGTGGGAGAGGGGGCTCCCAGTAGACGGTAATTTTGATCCTATCGAAAACGGTCACCGGCGTTGGAATTTTCTTACAATCGAAAAACGGCCACATCTTTGGTCATCCCAAAACTTTAGCTGCCATATCTTTGAACTAATGAGAACTAGTTCTTGAGCTGCCATTTTTTTAACTATGGGTTTCTTGTCGCTGCAATAAGTTCACATTCCCGAATTTTTTATTTACGCCATTTTTATTCGCTCTATAATTCAATTTTAGACCGGTTTTCGCTTCTGTTTTAGGTTTTCTCACAAAAAATCAGAATTAGTGTTGGGGAAAAGACGAATCAAAACCTTCGATAACAGCATCCAAAAAACATAGAATTATCGGGTTTCATCAACCAGCGCGCCAACGGCCACACTTTCCCTTTTCAGATTTCGTTTCCGGCAAGGTGTTTTTTCTCCGCATTTTTTTTTGCAATTTAAACCGACCGTCGAGTACCTAGCTTGCCATGTGCCATTAAGCCGACTGGCGATTGCAACGAATATCAAGTCGAATTATTAATAAAAAAAGTAACCCGCCCTCGTAGTTTATAGAATTTTTACATGATGGACAATTCAGGAAACAACCGCTACGAACTGTTGTTCATGGACGACGAGGATGCAGTTGCGTCGCAGGTGAAGGTGGCCGCCATTGCGGTGCCGGCTAAGAAGCAGGAGGCTCCCAAGGCGCCTAAGAGCAAGCAGGAGAAGGAGAACAAGCCGGTGGCTCCCAAAAAGGCGCCCAACGCGGTTGTCCAGGGCAAGAGCCCGGTGAAGGGCAACAAGCCTGTGAATGCCGGCGTCAAGAACCAGGTGACCAACGGCGCCCACCCGGGACAAGTTCGCAACAACACGCGCTTCGGCAACAGGGAGAACAACCATGCCGGTAACTCTGAGTTCGGCAACGAGCTGCCCCAGCGGCAGTTCAACAATCGTGATAATCGGGGACCACCACGCTTCCGCGGCGGCGAGCGCGGCGAGAAGTTCGGAAAGCGAGAGTTTGACCGCCAGTCGGGATCCGATAAAACCGGTGAGTTATCAAAATGATTTCTTTCAAGAATCTGTTAAAAAAAAAGACACTTGGCAACAAGATTACATGTTAGGTCTTCGGTCTTATCTTGACCGCCATGACGAAGCAAAAAGTCAATCCTTTTTTTACACCGACATTTCTGACATTAAAATATTTAATTTACATTTTACAGGCGTTAAGGCCATTGACAAGCGTGATGGCGGCGGTGCCCACAACTGGGGATCCCCGAAGCAGGACATCGAGGATCTGAAGACTGGGGAGTCGGCCCCGCAGGCGGAAAAAGACGACTCGGTCAATGAGGTATCGGCAGAGGCGGCCATCGCTGCAGAGGAGGACGAGTCCAAGCAGATGACTCTTGACGAGTGGAAGGCTCTGCGGGACCAGCGCGCCAAGCCAAACTACAACTTGCGCAAGGCCGGTGAGGGCGTCGACAACGCCGAGTGGAAGAAGATGGTTGTGCTGAGCAAGAAGAAGGAGAACAACAGCGAGGATGAGTTGGAGTATGATCCGTCTCTGTATCCGCAGCGTGTGGGTCGCCTTCAGCGCATCGTCGACATTCAATTCAACTTCAATGACGGACGCAAGGCTGGTGGCTTCCGCAAGGGCCCGCGCCCGGGCGGACCTCGTGGCGAGGGATTCCGTGGAGAGGGACCCCGCGGTGAGGGTGGTTTCCGTAACGATGGACCGCGCGGAGAGGGCGGATTCCGTGGTGATGGACCTCGCGGAGAGGGCGGCTTCCGTGGCGATGGACCTCGCGGAGAGGGCGGCTTCCGTGGTGCTGACGGACCCCGCGGCCAGCGATTCAACAACAGCAACGGATACGAACGACAGGACAACAACCGAGCCGGAGACAAGCGCCGCAACGGTCCCAAGCCTCTTAAAGTTGACGACGAAGCTCAGTTCCCGACTCTCTCTTAGGGGCGAGGACAATAAATGATTTCACGTATTAGTAATAGTAAGCAGCTGCGGTTAACGAATAACCACAAGAATTTCGGCCGTTATCCATGAAGCTTGACGACCGATTAAAGAACCAACAAAACCAACAAACAAATCCACTCTTACCCCATAATTCCTTAGTTTTAAACAAAAATTTTTGAATTTTTTCACTCATCCTATATGCATTTAATATAACTATTACAAATAGTTGAAATGTTGAAATAAATTTAAATCATTTAAAACCAAGGGACAGCTCATTGGTTTAAATTATAATTTGTTTTATTCATTTCTTATTTTTTCTATCAACATGCCCAATTCTTGCGTTGAATAGGATTTTTTTCGAATCTTTTTCGGAGCCGGTGGTTCCAGAGATGACGGTTCGCTGTTGGTCTTGAAAGAAAACCCATGTTAATTGAGAAATAAATATTTAAGATCATAACTTACAAAGTGCTTGTATTCTGGAGAAATAGACTCCAGCATAAGAATTCTGTCCTCTAACATTTTAATGCGACTGAAGATGTTTTCTTCGCTGTTTGGTGGCAAACCCATGTACGATTCAATTGTTAGCAAACGAGAATCATATAGAGATTTTCTCGTCTTGTCGGATGGGTCGTTCTGACCATCACGCGATCCCATTAGCCTATTAAGTTCAAGTTCATAGTTGGGTCGCAGCTCCGTTTGCTGCGAATAGCTGCGATTGTTTACCCGCCGAACTGTGATAAATAGTTTACACAATAAGCTAAGATAAATAAATGGTAATATAATAACCCACCTTTTATATGGCAATTTGATTTTTCCTGCTTTATTACAGTGCTTTGAGTTCGGGCACAGGAGTCGCTCGACTCTGGGACTGAGTCACCGGGCGAGTGCTTAAAGTCAATTATATTTTGGGAGTTAATTTCAGCACGTTTTCTGTTAACAAAGCATTCTAAGCGCTTGCTTAACTCGGCATCATTAACTCTAATTTGCACTAATTTCTGTGGGACGTCATGCGATTCCTCGACCCTACAAGGGCACGCCGAGTAGTTGAAACCACTTAAAGACTTTTCTGAAAGGCATTAATTAAACGTTTCATTTACAAGTGTATTTTCAAATATACAAAATCAAAAGAATACATGTCATGGTGGTGTTTCAAAAACTAACTACTGTTGCTTACTGGTCCTGATGGATTCCTTGTTCTCCTTCCATTCGGCTTTGTGATCCCCTTCGTATATTTCCTTTTTCCATATGGGTACACGAGTTTTTAGCTGGTCTATGGCGAACGACACCGACTCCAGTGCTTCTGAGCGATGTGGGGACGAAGCTGCTATGACTACACTGGCCTCCCTAACGGGCACAGTTCCTAATCTATGATGAATGACTATGTGCTTCAATTCGGGCCATTTGCTGCGTAGATCGGAGCAGATTTTGTTCATTTCCTTGATGGCCATGTTATCGTAGGCCTCGTAAGCCAACGAGACCACCTGTAAGGGCGATAGAATAAAATCAATCAATAGATTCCATAGTTTAGATAGCAATTCCCACCTTCTTGCCCTGAAAATTATCGCGTGTGGTGCCCACAAAGACCGAAGATGCCCCGCAGCCATCGTCCAACAGCAACTCATGGATATGGGATATGTCAATGGGATCGTCGACCAGCTTCACGTGATCCATGGTGAAATACCTATCCTCCACTTAAGGGCGGAATAACAGCCAGTTCGTCGCCTTCCCTGAACAGAATCTTATCACTCAGATTCTCGATGTACGATTCGTTGTGGGCCAAAATCAAGTTGTCTTTAATGGAAGCCAAGTCGAATCTGGTAACCAGTTGGTCCAAAAGATCTGAGGCTACGATCTGGGAAGGCAAATCCACATTGGATCGGGGGGTTTGGGCTAACTCGCGGGACTTGGCAAAGAACAGCACATGTACATTGACAACAGGTCCATCCGCACTCATATTTACAAATACTCGCATAGAGATGGGATGGCCCTTTATATACCTACTGATATATCGATTAATATCGAGGTACTTAAAGATATTTATTCATTAATGATTTTTGACTTTATTTTATGTTGATAGCTTTTCAAACTCATTTGTGGCATCTACATCGATTTGGTTAAATAAAAGAAAAAAATTTCATAGACATGTTAGTCCCTTCATTGCTTCCGAAAATTTATCGATAATGCGTAGTGGTTTCACATCTCTAATATTTCCGATATAAATATTTCGCTACAAGAATAAATTTTGTTTTCATTTTTTGTTGTTCTTGATCTGGATTTTTCGCATGTCGAATTTCACCACAAATCTGTCAAACATTAATTGATAAGGATTTTGTAATCGAAAAATCAACAAACACATCTACCTTGTTGACAACTTTGAATTCCATGCTGGAGCCATGAAGACACGTTTCAATACTTATGATATAATTTGCGGAGTCGCCGAACTGCAAAAGTACGTTAAACCCTCTAGTTTGGAGAGACTATCTTAATAGTAAATTATTTTTCCCATTTTAGGTTGGTAGGCTGGCGCGTGAATCAGATCTATGACGTGGATAACAAGACGTATCTCTTCCGGATGCAAGGAACCGGAGCAGTTGAGAAGGTGACTCTACTGATTGAATCCGGAACTCGGTTCCACACCACCAGATTTGAATGGCCCAAAAATGTAGCCCCCTCGGGATTCAGCATGAAGCTGAGGAAGCATCTGAAAAACAAGCGCCTGGAGAAGATTCAACAATTGGGTGCCGATCGTATAGTTGATTTTCAGTTTGGTACCGGCGATGCCGCCTACCATGTTATTTTGGAGTTGTATGATCGGGGAAACCTTGTTTTAACGGACAGCGAATTGACCACTCTGTATATTCTGCGTCCTCACACTGAGGGTGAGAATCTGCGGTTCGCTATGCGTGAGAAATATCCGGTGGAACGGGCAAAGCAGTCGTCGGAAGGATTGAAGGCAGAGGCCTTGGAGCAGCTACTGGAGAACGCCAAAAATGGCGATAACTTACGACAAATCCTGATGCCCAACTTGGATTGTGGTCCCTCTGTGATCGAGCATGTACTCCTCCAGCAGGGCTTGGATAATCGTATCATAGAAAAAGCGAAGAATGCTGAAGATGCTCAGGAGTCAGAGGAAAAGCCAGAGAAAGGCGGTAAAAAACAGAAGAAGGGACGAAATCAACAAGCTAAAGTTGAACAGAAGCCGTTTGATATGGTTAATGATCTTCCACTTCTTAAAAAAGCAGTAAAGGTATGGTTTTTATTACAAAAATATCTTAAAGCATCTAACATTTCATTACCTAGAGTGCTGAAGATCTTCTTACTGAGGGAACTAGTGGACAGACAAAAGGCTACATAGTCCAAGTTAAGGAAGAAAAACCAGCCGAGAATGGAAAGGTGGAATTTTTCTTCAGAAACATTGAATTTCATCCATACCAGTTCGTCCAATTCAAAGAATTTGAGTGTGCCACCTTTGAATCCTTTATGGAGGCGGTAGATGAGTTTTACTCCACGCAAGAATCACAGAAGATCGACATGAAAACGCTGCAACAGGAACGTGAGGCGTTGAAAAAGCTTTCTAACGTTAAAAATGATCACGCCAAGCGACTCGAAGAGCTTACAAAGGTCCAGGACGTGGATCGAAAGAAGGCCGAGTTAATCACGTCCAATCAAAGTCTTGTGGATAATGCCATACGCGCTGTTCAGTCCGCCATCGCCAGTCAGTTGTCCTGGCCCGACATCCATGAGTTGGTCAAGGAGGCTCAGGCCAATGGCGATTCTGTAGCAAGCTCCATAAAGCAGTTAAAACTGGAAACTAATCACATATCGCTTATTTTGAGCGATCCCTATGGGGACAATGAAGACGATGAACTGGAAACTCCAGAGGCAACTGTGGTGGATGTAGACTTGGCTTTGTCAGCGTGGGCCAATGCTCGCCGGTACTATGATCTTAAACGTTCGGCAGCGCAAAAGGAAAAGAAGACTGTGGATGCTTCACAAAAAGCTCTGAAATCTGCAGAGCGTAAGACGCAGCAAACGCTTAAAGAAGTGAGAACTATATCGAATATAGTCAAAGCAAGGAAGGTCTTCTGGTTTGAAAAGTTTTATTGGTTTATAAGCTCAGAAAACTATTTGGTCATTGGAGGACGAGATGCGCAGCAAAACGAACTTATTGTAAAAAGGTAAATGCTTTATTTCTACTTTAAGAAATCAAGTTGGAAACATTACTAAATTCTCCGATTATTTTAGATATATGCGGCCCAAAGACATCTATGTTCACGCTGAAATACAGGGTGCCTCAAGTGTTATTATACGGAATCCTACAGGAGAAGAAATACCACCAAAAACTTTATTGGAAGCCGGTTCTATGGCCATCTCGTACAGTGTAGCTTGGGATGCAAAAGTAGTTACCAATTCCTATTGGGTGACAAGCGAGCAGGTCAGCAAAACAGCACCAACTGGCGAGTATTTGGCCACTGGTAGCTTTATGATCAGAGGAAAAAAGAACTTCCTACCGTCCTGCCATCTTATCATGGGTCTCAGTCTGCTGTTTAAGTTGGAGGACAGCTTCATAGCTCGCCATTTGGGTGAGCGTAAAGTGCGCAGCATAGATGATGAGCCAAGCGAACCTGACTTTAAGGAAACTGAAGTAGCAAACGATCTTTTATCCGAGCATAGTGACGATTCAGATGCCACTCCCGTCGAAAATGTTTCGGAGCCAAGTTCTAATACGGATATAACTGCCTTTCCCAATACCGAGGTGAAGATTGAACACGACACTGGTCGGATAACAGTCAAATCCAATTCTGTCAACGAGGACCAAAATGAGAATGTGGACAACGGCAATGTGCTAGAAAAATTATTGAAAAATAAGCCTGCCGAAGAGGAAACCACAATCATTACGTCAGTTCCAAGCCGCAAAAAGCAAGTTAGTGCTAAAAAGAGCAAAGAAGAAAAGGCGAGAGCTGCCAAGCAGGAAGCTAAAGCAGCGGAAGTGGCAGCTATCGAATCAGAGCCGAAGAATCCATCGCAGATCAAGAGAGGTCAGAAGGGAAAACTAAAGAAAATAAAACAGAAATATAAGGACCAAGACGATGAGGAAAGGGAAATTCGCATGATGATACTTAAGTCGTCGGGCAAAGAAAAGGCGCAGCCCAGTACTGAGAAAGTAGTGGAAAAGAGCGTCATCCAAAAAGAGGAACCGAAGCAACATAAAAATGCACCACCCAAAAATCCAATTGAATTGGAGGATGCTGATGATGCACCTGCTGGCGGGGATGTGGATATTCTCAATAGTCTTACAGGGCAGCCGGCCGAGGGCGATGAGTTACTATTTGCAATTCCAGTAGTGGCTCCGTATCAGGCTCTGCAGAACTATAAGTATGATGATTGTATGAGTTTATTAGTATTTCATGTTGACATAATCCATAATATTTTCAGATTCAAAGTAAAGCTTACTCCAGGAACTGGAAAGCGAGGAAAGGCTGCCAAACTAGCTCTCAATATATTCGCCAAGGAAAAAGGCTGCAACACTCGAGAGAAGGACTTACTGAAAAGTATAAAGGAAGAGTCGCTCGCTAGAAATATCCCTGGAAAAGTTAAATTATCGGCACCGCAACTTCAAAAGTATCACAAATAAGATGTAAATGTTAAACCTTATATGAAAATTGAAAGTATTTTAAATGCTTTTAAAAATTGCTTTAATAAATGGATAGTAAAGCTTACTCAGTATTTATTTGAAATGTACACAAATGGCGGTAATATTGATTTTGATAACGGTAGAGTCCTGCAGTTATCGATAGTCAGGAAAATTTGAAACACAGATTTGCGCGCATGCGCTTCATATGGGAACCGAGTTTGCATGTGTTTGTTTACTTCGGTTGGCTGTTGGGAAGTGGTGTTGTATAAGTAGATATTTTGGTGCTAAGTTGCCTGTTTTGGCATTTTGTACTAAAAAGTTCGCAAAGTTCTCGTCATTGTTCGATACATGAAATTAGTTTAAAGCAAATCCGCATCCGCCTTGGTGGTGATTAAAAAGAAAAATGGAAAACTAACTCCCACAATGGCCGACTGAAAAGAAATCTAGAACGAAGCTTCCCCATCACGGAGCTCCCCCAGCAACAAAAGACAATACAACGGAAAATGTATCTTTCGAAGGAAATTTGTGTAATATCCTTTTGCAAAGTGATCCATTTATGTGCGTAAGAGTTTTCTACGGATTTGTAGATAGATTTTATAAATGCCAGTGTTTTCGTAGCCCAAAAAGGCTAGCGTGAAAATAGAAAGAAAATATGTGAAAATTGAAGAGGCGTTTGTTCGGTGAAAAACTATGGCCTTCAAAGTCCCACCCAGTTAGAAGGATGTGGATGTGTGTGCGTGTGTATGCATACATATGAAAGCCTGTATTGATTGAAGACGGTGTTCTGCTTTTTCGGCCATGTGAGGAAAAATTAACATTTAAAGTTTTCGTGCCTTCAATTATAAAATAAAAGTTATGCATATGGCCAACAAAATTGCATGCCAAATTTTAAAGGACTTCGTGTATGGGATCAAAACTTAATTTGTACCTACAGATGTTCGTGTATGTATATTCGTACATGTATGTATACCTTTCATGCACCTGCTCGGAAAAATACCCCAACACAACCCGATGAATATTCACAACATTCGAAAAGAGCAAAAATATGTTGAACAAAATATGTTAGGAAAGGCCTAGCTTACCCCTAGTATTAATTTGTAAAAGAAATATTTTCTTTTCAGAAATGTAAAAACCCCAAAAATAATTTGTCAGCTTAACTAAAGCTTGCCAAATAAAATGAGGGTTATCAGGATTGCTCAATTACCTATCAAAACATTATCTTTGCTGACTAAGCTACTCTGTTGATAGGACTTCTAAGATGAAAAAATAATAGAGGTAAAAAGTTTTATACTTTGTTTAATAGCTTACTTTATATAGAGCTAATAATTTCACAGCAAAATGGAGCCAAATCATTATTACTGCCGGGGTGCTATGCAGCAGACTTCCTCTGCTTCGTCAATTCCACAACATTCGTCCAACAAAATCAACTATGGGATGAATGCCGGGCAGGAATATGTGACATGCAGCTCCAGTCAACAGCAGTCGGGATACAATTCCAAGGACTTGGTGCCCCGCGGGAACGGGAACAACAAATCGCTCAGTGGAAATGACAATGGGATGGGAAGTCCTTATGGAGGATCCATCTGCAGCAACAGTGGCCAATGCAGCAAGAATACTACTGCCAATGCAGGGAACTATATCAATATAATGACTGTTCCACTGGGAACTTTGCAATATAATCGAAAAAAGCTATCTACTCAGGACTATGAGTGAGTAAAACCATTTAAAGGACTTTTATGGTAATTACTCAATATTAATAATTTTTTTTTATAGATCGCATTTATATTACAATACCACGGATGTCAAGTGCCGCGATAATTACTACTTAGCCAATGCCAATGCGGCAGCAGCTATTCCACAACTCCAGGCACACCAACCGCAACAGCAGCAGCTTCAGCAGCAGCACCACCAACAGCAACAACAACAACAATCCCATCAGCAGCACCAGCAACACCAGCACCACCAACACCATCAGCAACATCAACAAAGCCAGCAACTTCAGCAGCAACAGCACGCCAACTTTCTCCACATCCAACAGTCTCTCCAGCATAACCACCAGTTGGGCCACCCTGAATCAATCCATCAGTTGCCGCAATTGGCGTCCTCGGTCCCCGATCCGCCAGATGCCTTCGACAACTGTGCCATGTTTCCCAGCGCCGGGGGCACAGGTCGCGTGGCTGCCACACAGACGCACCAGAATAGCTCCATGATCGCCTGTGAGCAACAAGCTCCCGTTTCACTGGCTTCCGTCAACGTGCCTGTGCCGCCGATCATGTACACCGTTCATCGGGTGGTGACCACCGCCCAAATCCAGACCGCGGTGGGCAGTACCTTCGCCTCCTCGGCTAGCGTCTCCAGTGTGGTGAGCACGGGACAGAACGAAGGTGATTGCCTCTCTCCGGCACAGGTGTCTTCCGCCATGGCGGCCTCGGCAAATGCTCCGTGTCTGGGCGGAATCGGTGATATGGGCAGCAACATGATAAACAACGCCAATGCTCTTTGCCCTCTCTCGGATCTCAGAAGTCCTTCGGGTAAGGGTCTTACTTCTAGAAGAATTTGGCTCTTAATTATCTTGGATTTCCTCCTTTCCTCCTTTAGGTGTGATTGGCAACTCCTCATTTATGCCGGCTCACCACAAATGCAGCACCAGCAACGATTCCCAATCCAATCCTGCAATCCAGAAACGTGTGATGGCCACAAGCTCAACTTCCAATTTTACAAATACCGGCAAAGCTGCTTCCAATCTATCTCGTGCTCTTCAAAACGTAAAAAGACACATTTATGTATTTGAATATAAATATTAATAATATCTCTATTTAGGTAATTCCCACTTGCGTATATCTTATGTCCCGTGTGGCAGTACATATGGAGATCGAGGGTACTGCCCAGTGCCCATCCCAGGTCATGCTTGCGGCAGCTTTGGGATGCGAGGAGCTGGGAATCTCCAATAAACTTTTAGCCCAAAGCGTGTTCGGCTTGTGGATGACAAGTGCGCTGCTGGAGATGCAGTTGAAGGCCCACCACTGCCCTTATATAGTTCGAGTAGCGTGGCCCAATCTGCTTCAGAAGTTCAGCAATAGTAGCCCCAGTGATCGAAAGTTTGATGAACCTATGATTGTCTTGAAACGAAATGTTTTCTTCTCGAAACGCGACGAAGAAAAAATCAAGTAACTAGTTTTTTTCCATTTTGAAATCTTGGAAAAATAAACAATATAAAACATTCTTTTAGGGATCATCGGATTTTAGAGCTTCTCTATGAGGAGGCTAGGAATAATGTTCTGACTGGAAGGTACATCATGGAGCCAGTGCATTCTCTCATGTTGGGCGGCATCCAAGCTAGAATAGAACTCGGGCCCTACAACTCCCACACTCATACAATAGGGTTTTTTCGGTAAATTCTTTAAAAAGTATTTAATTAATCAAAAACTGAATCTGAATCTGTTCAAATACAGGGAGAACCAAGCACGTTTTTTGCCACCGCATGTCGCCAAAAGCTCCACTTGGCTGTGGCTGCCAATAAGCCAGAAGAATTCGGCAGAGGTCAAGCTATTGGAGCAGTTTAAACGGGTTCCCCAGACAGCAACAACCAGGAAACTTATGCGGAAATATCTGGAGTTTTGCTGGGCACTGCCGTTTTATGGGTAAGAAAATTATTATTAATTGTAGGCTTTTTGCCCTATTCTATATATAGAATTCTATATATAGGCTATATTTTGTTGGGTAAAACAACTCCGTTTTTTAAGCGGAGTACCTTAAATGATTGGCGGGTTTATTCTCCATAGATCTGCATGAAAATCTAACGACACACAATTTTTTAAATTTTTTTTTCAAATTTTGTGGGGGATCCCCTTCAAAAGTGCAAAAATGTATGGGACCGACAATATGGCCCACGTCGAAGGCTATATCTCTGCCAGAACAAATCCGATTCTTGAGCGGAGTACCTTAAATGATTTGTGGGTCGATTCTCCATAGATCTGCATCAAAATCCAGGAACAAAATATTTTTTAGATTTTTTGTCAAATTTTGTGGGGGTCCCCTTCAAAAGTGCAAAAATGCATTGGACCGACAATATGGCCCACGTCGAAGGCTATATCTCTGCCAAAACAAATCCGATTCTTGAGCGGAGTACCTTAAATGATTTGTGGGTCGATTCTCCATAGATCTGCATCAAAATCCAGGAACAAAATATTTTTTAGATTTTTTGTCGAATTTTGTGGGGGTCTCCTCCAAAAGTGCAAAAATGCATTGGACCGACAATATGGCCCACGTCGAAGGCTATATCTCTGCCAAAACAAATCCGATTCTTGAGCGGAGTACCTTAAATGATTTGTGGGTCGATTCTCCATAGATCTGCATCAAAATCCAGGAACAAAATATTTTTTAGATTTTTTGTCAAATTTTGTGGGGGTCTCCTCCAAAAGTGCAAAAATGCATGGGACCGACAATATGGCCCACGTCGAAGGCTATATCTCTGCCAGAACAAATCCGATTCTTGAGCGGAGTACCTTAAATGATTTGTGGGTCGATTCTCCATAGATCTGCATCAAAATCCAGAAACAAAATATTTTTTAGATTTTTTGTCAAATTTTGTGGGGGTTCCCTTTAAAAGTGCAAAAATGCATGGGACCGACAATATGGCCCACGTCGAAGGCTATATCTCTGCCAAAACATATCCGATTCTTGAGCGGAGTACCTTAAATGATTTGTGGATTTTTTTGTGGTTTTTCTATAAAAATCATAATAAAATTATAATTTGTAACCCACAGAGCCGCTTATTTCCATGGACAAATAGAGCAACCAGTTAGAGGAATAATGGCTTTGGTCAACCAAAAGGATATGGAGGTTTTAATAGCTGTTAACGAAAGGGGAGTGTTTATCATAGACCCATATGAATGCGTAAGTATTAATATAAATAATTATTTTATAGTGTTTAAAAACTGTTTTTGCACAGACTCTATTGCTGGGGTTGAGGTACGAGGATTTATCTTGGGATTATGCAAAACCAAGTGCAAGTGATGATCCCGAATGCCTGACTTGTATATTTCTGCAGGTATATAAAGGATCAGCCTCAGACTGACCCAAGGCTTTGAGTAAAAATGTTATTTATTTTACAGTTCGATGTTGTCGAGAATGGAATACAAGTTTCGAAGCTAATGCAAATATTTTCTAAGCAAGCTGCTATGATAGACGCACTTATATCACATTTTACGGATCAAATACGGAATAAAAAACAAGAGGGAAATACAGCAGAACCTTTTCATGATGGTAAGAAATATTTTAAATATTTATTAAACACTCATTTTTAACTTTTGAAACTTTTTCAGAGCCAAATCCAATTCAAAATAATGGAAATGGGGTTCTATGCAATAAATTGTCACGATTGACTTTGGCGACCTTTGACGAGGAGGGAGGTCGGTGCATTGGGCAAATGGGATCATTATCTATAAGCTATTAACATTTGTTACTAATAATAAACTAAATTTAAGTTAAGGGGTGTTAAATAAAAGTTCATGCATATATTCATGATTGTTGATAAATTCTCATATATAAATACGTATGTATAATCACGAGTACATTTTTAGCAAACGGAATCTACATATTAACGATCACCTGCATAATGAATTTTAAATAATTTATCTGTGAAAAATATGTTGATAATACAAAAACATAAACATTGACATTGCTTATAGTTTGTAAACACTTGTCAAGATCTATAGATCCAAGAAAATAATTCCGCACCAATTTTTTGATTCCTTGATCAAGATCAATTTATTTGGTCTGGGCCGTTTGAGTTCTGACAGATGCAGTGTAGGGTTTTAGTAATACTATAATTGTTTACATTTATAATTAAACAAGAATTTACAAGTTAATGTCCCCGAAAAGTTATCCGTTTTTATTTACCTCTAAGGTAAGGCATGTAGCATAAAATAAGAAATATTGACAAAAAGTATATGGGTATGTGCATTTGACGTATGCGTTCAGAATTAGTTTACTAAGCCTTCGACTGAAACAAATTATGTACATAATGAAAAAAAAAATTATATGTACAAAATTAAGGGCGTACTGCCAACATAGGTTATGTATATATTTAAATTTGTATGTATGTATAAATTGAAACTTAAAATAAATACCGTTTCCTCATGTTTATACAGAAAGTAATTAGGAGTTTACGATAATATAATTTCAAGTTCAAACAGCACTTTATTGTTTTTAATTCTTTTCATTTATAACATTATGAATAAAACTTCCCCCATTTTAATGGATATATTTATTTATTTAATCCGCAATGCCTTAATATCAAAGATTGCATTATGAACCGCTTGCAATACTTTTGATGTATTTTTAAATTATTTTATGTTTCCAATAGTGGTTTTATTTACCATAATGTTTGTTTGTTGCAAAATATTTTTCAAAACAAAAACGAAAAAGAATAATAATGAAAATGTTTAATATTATATAATCTTAATATAGTTCTAATATGCAGACACACGAAAATTAATCAATACAAGTAGGTGTAATCTAAAAAATTATAGTTGATAGACGATTTATTTAAATATGTGTAAATCAAACATAATACTAAAGGCTACTTACTTTCTAAAATGTGTCTTTTAATAACACAATAAAAAAATTTAAAAACCAAATTACAAAGAAAATGATTTTTATTGGAAAACCTTTAAGCAATGAGATGTTTTTTGAGTATTCTGGGTAATGAAAGCTGACATATTTTGAATTGTGAATGGCATTTATCTAATAAATAGTGCGCCTCAAAAGTAGGCAATGGAAAATTATTAAGGAAAACGAAGGTCCTGGAGAGGTGTCATCTTTCCGGATAGTTTCCTAGGAGCATACTGGGGTCTATAAGGAGGGAGTACTTAAAAAAAAATTTCAGAATCTGAAAGATCTCCGAATTAATTAGCCGATACTTCACCGAAAGCAGGCCAATTGCAAAATTAGATCGAATGCGGGAGTTATTCGTGCTATTCCATAAATATTCGCGACTCAAAAGTGCAACCAAGTCCACATCCGTATCAGATTCGCTCACGCACATGCCAAGAGGTTGGACAAACACAATCGCAATTGTTGATGGGAGGTAAATAACCAGTTTTTGAGCCACCTATATGTGTACATATGGGCACAAACACGCACACATGCACGCGCCGCAGTAGGCCTACCCGGGACAATTTGGAAATGTGCATCCAACCCATCTGGCCGCGAAGAAGGACGCGAAGAAGGCAGGCCGAAAAGTAGAGCTCTCTGCGGGCTAAGAGAGCGCTGTCCCGCAGAGCGCGGCGAATCCTTTTGGCCCGCAAAGAGAGTCCCAGAACGGGACATGAGTAACAAGTTGTTGCACTGGTGGTGGTTATCGGAGAGAGCTGGGCCGAGAGAGCCTGCCGTCCATTGGCCAGAGATATGTAGCTTTCTCTTCGCCGCAGATACCTCGGCTCATCTCGGAGATTCGCTGTTCGCACTTCGCAGTTCGCTGTTCGCTGCCCGCTATCCGCGAAATCGGACTCAGAATCACATCCTTTTGCGAGTTCGAGGAGTGAACACTGAACACCGCTCGTACGGCAAAGTCGAGAACCCGCTGAACCGCCAAATCGTCAAAATCCGCGCCTCGAATTAACCGTCACCCGATACCGTTACTTAGCCATGGATATTTCCGCCTACCAGCACATGAACATCCGGATGAGCACGCGGGGCAAACGACCCCTGAGGAATCTGACGCCCAACGATAAGGTGCGCGCCATCCAGCGCATTCACAACGGCGAGACAAAGGCCAGTGTGTCGCGGGACATCGGTGTGCCGGAGTCCACGCTGCGTGGGTGGTGCAAGAACGAGCAGAAGCTGCGCTTCATGTGCCGCCAACTGGGTCCGGATCACCACCTGGGACTGGACACACCGCCCGAGAAGCGGGCCAAGTTCGAGTTGCAACTCCAGTTGCCGCCGAAATTCGTGGCCCTCCCACCAAACTACGAGGAATTGGGCTTCGGAGGACTACCCTATTCCCCAACGGACTATCCGGTACCGGGAGACTCGCTCCTGGAGAAGCTGAGCCTAGTGGAATTTGTGAAAAAGAACGGCGTCCAGCCCAACGGAGTCGGGGTGATGGACTACTCCAACAACATGCTGCACCAGCTCAACCTTCTGGCCCTGCTGAACTCTAAGCTGACACCGCCTCCTCCCCCCACAGTCGATGGTCTATCCGTTGATGCCACCAAAATCCCAGAAGAAGACAACAAACTGGTTGATTCTCCTCCGCCCGCCACAATCCCGGAGGATTTCGGCAAAAACAGTAGTTATCCCCTGTTGAGTGTTAAAAATTGGGCCAAGGATCCGGCCAAGCAGTCCGGTCCGGAGCAAGTGAACGACAAGAACAATAACGCACTGGAGAGCAACAGCGCTGATCTGATCAAGACTCCCGTGTTCCCGGACACCACAACAGTGCCCCTACTGCCAGCTCCGTTCCCCAATCCTCCCGCGGATCTAGCGCCTGTGATAGCACCACCAGCATCGGCAGTCCCCAACGGCTCCAGCCCACCCGCTGAGATGGGTGGCGACCAACAGGGAGCTGCCCTCCTGGACTGGTGCAAACTGTTCAATGCCAGCTTGAATTTTCTGGCCTTCGCAGCAGCGGCAGCATCCATGCAGCCAGGCGGAGGCAACGGACCAAGTTTCAATCCCAACCAGACGGGAGCCAATCCCCCTAACCCGACCGAACACGAAACGGAGACATATCCATTCCACGAGGGGCTCCTCAAGCGGCTCAGCCCGCTGGCCCACAGCGAGGCATCCAACGAGAGCTACTGCGACAGCGAGCCGGAGGACCTGTCTGTCCGGTCTTGCGCCTCCAAGGCCTCCTCCAGCAGATCCCACAGCCCGGCCAAGAGCAGCGGGTCGAGCGATGCCGAGCAGTAGAGCCCCGGTAGAGTCCTAGTTCTTAGATCATGAATTGTGTAAATACCTCCATTTTTTAATTGTTAATAGCCACTTTAGTAATTATAAACGAGAGATCATTTTGCCATACAAATGCTATTTGTATTTATCAATTAACGTATTAATATCAATGCAACAGGTATTAATGGATCTGCATACTAGCTAGTATTAACTAGAGATATCGACTTTGACTGTGTGACTTCGACAAGAACTCGTTTGAAAACCAAATTCAATTCATCTACACGTATAATAACAAATACTAATTGTGTTAAGTAGCTTAATTATTTGGCGCGTTCGTAAGCCATTCCGATCGATTTGTTTTCTTATTGCTGTAATCTCCGTAACTCTTAATAAGCATATAAACTAATTACTAATGAAACGAATAAATATTTATTAACAAGACAAAAACAAAATAAACATTCATGTTTTTATCTCTGAGGAAATTTAAATGGGTTTTTATTTTTCAGCTAAGATTTTCAGCAATACGTGGGTTTAAAAATATTTTTTTAGATGTTTTGGGGGCTTAATATAAATGTAATTAATAGGACATAATAGATATCCAGTGATTAAAAGGTAAACAGAGCTTATCATTATGGGATAGATAAATAAAGTTGATTTATATTAGAAAACATTTTAAGAAATATATCCTGTAATTTTTGGATTAGAATTAGAAAGCCTAATTTTAACACCTTTCCAATTTATGGAATTTTAGAAAATTAATAGCAAATAGTAATAATAATACCATTATGTATAAAATTTCGGTTTTTTTTTACCTGTCCAGAATTCTCTAAGCGTTGCGATTATAAGTATGCGAAAAGTCCTTTAAATTAAAGGATCTTATCAAGTATACCAATTTATGTACACAAATTTATTAACCCAGTATTAATACTTCACAGTATACAAAATTATCCATAGACCTCATGTTATTCGTCTCCTTTCTTGGTAACTGAAACCCCAGAAAGAGAAACCGCAGAAATGGTTTGGGCCAGTTTTTCCCACGACTTCTACTAGCATACTTGCAGACGAGCTTCCTAAGAGAGATAGAGATCTTAATTAAGATCTTTATTGAATTTTACTACAATTCAAATAGTTTTTATTGATAATTCCGTTATTGAAAAATATAGTTGGGGAAAAGATCAAGGAAACATGACAAAGGACCTTGGATCGGTGTGGTTTTGATGCTGACTTGAAGTCCTGCCATAAGGGCTACACATATGCGTTAATGAGTTTCTCATCCTTTGCCGTGGCGTCTGTTGCCAAAGCGTTCCGGAGGCCAAAAGACAAAAAAAAAAAAGACAAGAAGAAAAAAAGTAAAAATGGCACCAACAAAATGCCACAACCACGGCATCAGAAGCGACAGTGGCAGCGGCATGAAGACGAATTATTGGCTCGCCTTTTGGAAAAATTAAATATCGCGTGTTGGTAATTTCCGCTTGGCTTCCCATTGCCGCTGCCATCGGCTGAAGTTGAGGCGAATTATTACGATGATTAGGCGACTGACAGTGCTCCCAGGCATCCATGTCGACTCTACCACTGACCAGAGCCATCCAGCCGTCCAGCCATCCAGCCATCCAACCATCCCGACGACCATCCGGTCATCCAGCCAGGCTGCCAGCCTGCCAGCCGTGATCTGTATGCATGTTTTCGCAGTTCGCATTTTCGCATTGCATGATGTGTTCTGCGTTCGGCGTCCAGCGTACAGCGTTCAGCGTCCAGCGTTTTGTGGACATCTTCGTGGCATTCTGGTTCTGGGCGAGGATTAAATTACTTAAAACCGATCCGATCCCCTGGGCATATCGACGGATCCAGTCGCTGTCAATATTGTGTCGCCTCGTAACCCGCAAGATCGAAAAACGAACGCGGTACTGAGTGTGGTATTCCGAGACTTTCAAATACAAGTGCCCCAAAATAATTGAGGATGCGGTATATAGGCTTTTGAATAGGTTAAGTTTTATTTATCATCTTAGCTTAAAGTTAGCGAAAAGGTATATATCTCAAATATTTTGAACTCAAAAGCCTGTTTACTGACATTTCTCAAAACATCTGATTGACAATCGCAACGACTTGGAAATTACCCGTCGAAATAAAGGATATGGAGCTGCCAATATCGATACCACATCCGCACCGATGGCAAATGGTGGTTGGGCATTCATAAATGCCAATGGAATTGCGTGAGCTTAATGTGGGTCTCACTTGAATTAATATTTTTTGGAAATTTTGCATACCTTTACCTTTATTTAAAAAAAGAGAAAATAAGCCTTATAGTCTTGGCCTTTACAAGAAGCGTAAAAATATGTACATTTATTTCGAATTGAAGTCTAAAGCCCATGTAGGTTAAAGTCAATTTATTTGGCTTTCTTATCCTCGCGTTTGAATAATTGGCTACCAAGTTACCTTTACGAGATCGAAGCATCCGAAACCTTCTGGATTTTGCGTGTTCAGGCTCTTTTTCATTCTCATTCTCTAGCATGCATCAATTACAATCAGATTAGTTGCATGTGAGCAGGAACCCTTTGATGGAAAACGATCGCGCCAGATTACGTCGCGAACCAAGTCGAATGGTGGAGAGCACTCGGTTCCCGCCATCCGGCTTCCATATCAGGCACGAATATTGGGCTCCAGCATGGGAGATCCCTTGGAGGAAGGCGACTGCAATCCTAGGTCTCTAATATTAAGGGTTTCAAGTGCTAAACATTACACGAGTCATAGCAACTCATAGTACTAAAATACTATAAATAGTCCTAGCTAGATAGAAAAAGGCTTTACTCAGTAATGTACTTGGCTCACCATCATTACCATGAATCTCTTTTTGGCCAAGTAACAATGATTTTTGTGCTTTCATAGTCACTCGTACTATATTATTTTGGCTTGGAAATGATGATGAAGACAACTTTTGATATAAATTGCAATTTATTGTGTCTTTTGGTGAAAAAAAAAACAAAGTGTTGTTGTTTCAATAGTTCATTTTTTGTTTGTTTTCCTTTGCTCCGTATTGTTTCTCTTTTGTCCTTGCGGACATCAAAGCCAAATCAGGACTTTGTCATCAGCCTCCTTTTTGCTGTTGTGTTTTACTAACCGGTTCGCGTTCAAGGCATATTTTTTTTGTGTTTAACCATTTTCATTCAAGAGCTGGCTTAGAAAAGAACAAATATTAAAATCAAGCCAAAAATTTGCATAATCTTTAAGCAATTGATTAGTTTAAGATTTAAAGAAAATATTATTTGAACAAAGAATCTTTGAAATTCAAGGTATGTACATGCATCTGAAAGTTTCTCTTGTCTAGCTTAATTGTCATTATGATAAATACAATATTTTGATTGTTACCTGAAGGTTTGTTGTGAAAGTATCCTTGGAGTGGACTTCCCTCGTCAACCACGAAATAAAGAGCCGGAAGGGTGTTCATCCCTTTTGATTAGCGCGTGTAAATCAGACTGACTGTCCTGCCCGACCGATGTCATCCTGAGAAAGGACATTGCAAATGAATATGTCATAAGGACGCGATAAAGTTTTCACTTTATTGTCAAAATTGTCGTGTTATTAACACGAGTTGCGTTGATCGAACGTGGACTGTGCGGCGATAAGAGGCTTTGGGTTTCGGGACAAGGGATTCCCAAGACACAAGGCTCTCTGGTCTGGTATTTGCATTGTTTTCCAGGGGATAGCTACTTGATTTCAAAAACAAAAAAACCGGATTGCATAAATTCTGGCACGCAACTTCTCTGACCGCAAAAACATGATCAAAAATCATTTCTCAAGAAGGAATTCCTTTAAATTTCATCTGCATAGTTTTGCAAAATATATAGTTTACAATATTAACAAAACCAGTTTAAAATTAAAAGGATGTCTAATGAAAAACCAGTATAAAACTTTCTTCTGTTTAACTTTAAAAAGAAAAGACATTTCCTGTATAAAAATGACCTCGACCTTAGAGTTTTTCTTCAAGAAAAGAATAAAACTCGTATCTGCTCATAAAGCATTTAGTGTTTGGATATAAAAATCAACAAACTCTTTATTTTGAATTGAAATCACCTAGTTGGGACACTATGTTTATGTAACCCTTATTCTTCTCTGTGGTAAGAGCGGAACTTATCACTGCGCTTGAATGCAAAACTGGATTAAAGGTCGCCGGGACAGAACTTTGGGTCCTGTCAACATTCGTCCCATCGTCAATAAATCAGGCGGTGGAAAATTCCGTTACAGGACACACGGGTTTCGTGAGAAAACCACGTTTAATATCCCAAAGCGGAACTGTTTTTTTCCACTTTTCATCTCATGTCCAGTGCCCCGATGTCCGGTTAAATGACAGTTGAGGCACCAAACTCTAATCAAAATACCGGTTGCCCGTACACTCCTTACATCATCCAATATTTTTAGAATTAGCATTCCGTGTTTCGGTCCAAGAATCGTCTCGGGAACTGGTTGTCTTCCCCGTGAATGCGGCGAAGGATATCCGGATATGAATATTAAGCAGCCGTATGGGTATTTATCTAATCTTAACAAATGACTTGATGTCTTCGTCACCGCTGTTAGCCGTGCAGAGGACACGGTACGCAGAACACAGCACACGGGCAGGACATGCAAATAAAGTTTTTACGGAAAGGTATTTATCTGGCGGGTATTAGTGTCAAAGTTTTCGGTTCGCAGAATTGACAAATGACACACAGTGACCAGTTTGGCTAATCTAAGGACGAATCCTTTTCACAGGATACTGATTGGGGTATGTGGTACCTGGTGGAGGTAAGTTTTCGAAACCAATTTATAAAGATTTATAAAGTGAATTTTCTGGTTTTCCTTAGTTATACTATAGACTTCTTATAACTATTTCTGTAACCTAGTCCCTACTGTACCTTAATCCATTTGCTAACAAATCCCAACGCCACGAAGCATCTCAGCGCCCACGGAAACCATTTCAAGGGTTAGTTTTGCCAATGTCCACCGTAAACTGAAATATCTAATGAGTTTCGGCACTTTTTAACGACCGACATTGTAGTATTCCTTCCACAGTCATTATTATAATAACGAAAATACAGAAAACACCTACAAACGTACAATATCCATGTAACTCAAGAGCACATAACCGGACATGTTTAGTATATAATGTGCCGTATATTTGTATAAATTCATGGGCTTATATGGCATACTAAATGTAAGCACTAAGCCTAATATTCAAGGGGTATGTGTAGAGTTGGAGGTTGGTGGGTGGGTGGTTGGCATAAAAAACAAACCCCTTCACTTGTTGTTAAACAAACTCTTGCGATTTCTATTTTTCATCGCCGGACCCCCGCCACGAGTAGTGGCCGCAGATGGCAGGAGTCCGCCTCCAAAGTGGACAGAATTTAACGTTCCAGAGACTCGTTTAATAATTGCTCAGAGTGCGTGTGGTTTGGCGGGGGGTTGGGGGGTCGAAATGGGTCGGTCGACCGTCGGCCGTCGACCGTCCAACCTCGACCATCAACCGTGTCGCTAGGCCTGTCGTACGGGACAGGCCCGTAACGGACTTAACCGGACCCAAACCGGACTCTAGACCAGGAGCGATCCCGGACCGCCTGCCCTGCCCGGCCAGTTTCAAATTTGTGATAGATGCGGTTTTCGGAGGCTGGGACATGGGGCGCGAGGTGTTGTACACACACACACAGACACTTATACAAAGACACAAACAAACACACTTACTGAGTGGACAGGACCTTTTGTAGCCTTAACCCCTAAGTGTCCAGAAAAGGGATGAAACGGCTGAAAAATGCTTACGCCGGGTTTCGAAAATGTTATTACGAATATATTATGCGAACATTCACATGCAAACATATATAAGTAAACTTTTACTTTTTGTACATACATACATATAATATATAAATATATATGTACAAATATGTGTAGTGGGCTTTATATATTCAAAATTATATATTACACAGAGACGGACCTTTAGTTGGATACATATTATATATGACTGGACCCCGGCAGTGGTCAACAGATTTGTGATGCTTGGCAGAAGCCTACGAATGTCCTGAAATAAGGTTATTACGAAGGACACTAGAGGCCGGGTGATAAAGGCGTGAGCAGTCCATTTACCCCGGCTCCAATGTTTTTTGTTTAGTTACCTCCGGAATAGCCGGGAATCGGGCTAGTAGTGTAGCTGGAGAGTGCTCAGTGCGGAATTAAAAATTGACATACTTATAAATTTTACAGCTTACACGTGGCCATAAACGACAGCCCACACAGACACACACCTACACACCCATATGTATCCTTATAATTTGGCCAACTTATTGTCTTTATATGTGGGGTGCAGAAGATTTTTTGATTCATAATAATCATTACACTCCCACATATGTAACTTCAATATAGACTGTATTTTTGGAAACCAAACTCAACTGCAGAGGGAATTGAATCTTCCTTTTATTTTATTTTTTTTCTGTATAAACTGCCAAGTCACGAAAATTTTTGTGACCTTGTGAACTTTGGTCTTAAAAAAGCATTTAACTGATGCCCAGACGCTTGAGGAAAGTTTTTCTTTAGCACATAGCATTGAGACAAGAAGTCTGGCCAAGAACTTTGGCTAACAAGTGGGACAAATAGTCAATTTAACCTGCCATTACATATACTTATTTATACTTGTAAAGATTTATACTGGTGTAGGAAGTAAAAATTTGTTTTTTAATCCAATTTAAGTTGACTTTTTATGATTAGTTTTATGTCATAGTCATAGAATAGTCATAGAAAGTCTTAAGCGGAAGTCAATACTTGTTACAATAGCACAGCAGATTAATTTTATTTTTTTTTTAAATTTATTATATTTACTAGTTTTTGAAGTTTTTGGGAAGCTTCCGTTTTTTTTATTTTTAAAGTAGAGTCTTGAACGGAAGTTGTAGAGTTTTAGAGTATTCAGAGATTATTAAAATAAATAAGCCTCTTACTTTTAATGAATGTTCAAATGAATATTATATTTATTAGGTTAAGGTATTTTAATATTTAGGAATGTAGGATTATATAAAGGATAGCTAGGATAGCTTTCGTGGCTAAAAATAAAAATTAAAGAATACCTAATATTCCCCCTTAAAAATCACTTAGCTTTGAAGGACCAGCAAGTGTCGGGACTCTTGTTTTAATGGCAGGTGACCACTATCCTGGCCAAATCGGTGTTCTTCCTTTCCTGGCAGCTGTTCACGGCCAGCGATTTTTTTCTGCATATGACACTTCATCGCGAAAGGATGGTGGAGAACAACAACTGGCGGAGGAACTCCAAAAAAAAAAAAACGTCCTGGCGAATGGCATTGAATTACGGTTGGAGCCATCAAAATTGCACCATATGGAAATTAAGTTGGCAACTGCCGTGATACCGTTGACGCCAGTGATACGCGGCCAAAACAACAAAAAAGCGCAAAAAAACAGAGAGAGGGGGCAGAGGTGGACGGCAATCTGCAGCCGTGTGTGCAAAGGTCATCTCTCCACTCCACTTTGTTGCCTTTTTCTGCAAGCCAGTGCCACCTTGCCAATGGCCATTGGCCAATGCGCCAAAATTGCGGTGAAACAAAAACGCCAACAAGTGCACGGAGTGCAGAGAGTGCTGCCACAAAAAACGCGCCGTTTAAGGGGATTAGGCAGTCAGTTGGAAACCGCTTGCTTGTTTGCTTGCCGGTGGCATGCAGCTTGATGCACTTGACTGTTTTTTGCTGCCCCGTCCACCATCCACCATCCATCCATCGGCGTGCAGTTCTTTAGGTCCTGAATGCGTAGGACCACGGTCCTGGTCCTGGATCCTTGCCTGGGTGTGGGCGAGGAGGAAATGCCATGCGATGCGATACTGTCGCCGATTAGGCGTCTATAGACGGGAAAAGTGTTTTCGGCGTGTGTTTTCGATGTTTGTTGGTTTTTGACGCCGCGGCAAAAAGCGCATTTTTTCCATGAATACTTCAGTTTTTTACGCGATTCCCTCTCGGCCTTCTAGGTTTTGGCCTTCTGGCCTGCGACCTCAGTTTTTGGTTGCTTTTTCCGCAGTTTGACGGCTTAATTGGCGAACATTGTTCTCTAATACTCCTTTCACCTCGGGATAACTGCATAAGCCGCGAACTAGTTGGCTCGAAACGATGATATTGCAGTTATGGTATTTGTATTTACTTGGCCGAAATAATAGAGTGTGTTATAAGGTAGTTGGGATTTAGTTTCTATCTAAATGGCTTAATATATAAATGATTTCAATAGGAATACATAGAGTATATCTATCATAAAGTATAATAATTTTTGACACTCTTACAGTCAAGTCTTTTAAAGAAATCTAAACACATTATAGTTACTTACTTTATACCTTCAAGAAAATTAAATAGTTGATTTTAAAATCAAAAAAGACAATTGAACTTATTATTTTAAGTATTAAACCCACCCAGAGATAAATATGTTTAGTTTTTATAATTTGATGTCTATTTTGGGAAAACTATTTGAGCCCCTGGGCTAGATGTATTTTAAGATGTTTTTGCCGAATCTGCAATATTATTATTACATCTTGCGTTATTGCATATCTATTGTTTTGCTTCAGTTTCACGTTAATTGCTGGGATATGTGTTGTTGCATGCATTACGGTTGCATTTTCGCAAAGACTGCAACTGCAACTGCAACGGCAACGGCAAAGGCAAGTGCAGCTGCAGCGCCAGAAGCGCTATCGTTGCGTCTTCGTACGTCCTGTGGCCAGGACTCCTTCATTTCCAACCGCTGTGGATGCATAATTGCTTACGATGCAGCCAGCTGGGAGGAATGGATGGAGAGGATGGAGGTTGGAGATTGAAGGTTTTCTGAAAATAGAAATCTGAAGTAAGGAAAGATGCCGGACACGGCAGGACATCTGGCATTGTTCGCATATATGTGTATGTGTGTGTGTGTGTTCGCTGAAGTATATTTGAATTTTCTCCCGGTACTCAAGCACATACATATACATATACATATATGGTATGGCATGGCATCATATCCGTGGAAATGAGTGAGTGGGGTCAGTCGGCTTCGTCTTCTGGCTGCTGCTTCTATTGCTCCTGCCATTTCAGGTCCTGTCAAAACTAAAACGCGCCACACAGTCCAAAGTCCAGAGACCAGCATCCAAAGTCCTGAGTCCTACGTCCCGAGTTCTGAGAGTCCAGTGCCCAGAGCCCAGAGTACGTCGTCCAGACATGCACAAACTTTCGCTCCATACAATATCAGCAATTTCCTTCGTTAGTCATTCGTTTCCTCACATCTCACATCTCACAATTCTGGCCCTGTGTGTTGGCCTGGCCTTGTTGTTATGGCTCCCACCGTTCTGCGAATTTGGGCCCGTCCCATTAGCCCGTTTCACTTTGATGCAGAAGCTGCCCAGGAGTAGGATATAGCGATATATGCTTGGCTGGAGGTGTGTGTGGAGTGTGGGTGTTTTAGGGCGCTTCAGGGAGTGGGTCCGGGGGTGGTGATGTGGCGTTTTGTGGGTCCTTCGTCTGGACTAGCAACCAGAGGACATCTCGACGACGACAACTCCTAAGCTCACGTATATTCCATATATTCCGTATATATGGCACATACCGGACTCTGGACTCTGGACTTTGGACTACCGACTACAGACTAAGGACCCTCCTTGCTTGCGTCCCTTGGACCGAAAACCAAAAGCCCCGGACACACTTCGAGTCGGTGGGCAGGCATACTCATACATGGACACATAATGTAAATGTCCGCAATTTCTTTTTGGGCATCTCTTAGCTGCCGCCGCCACTGCCGTTGCTGCTGCTGCGTTCTTGCCATTTAGACTGGCCATCTTGAATACGACGACGACGACGACGTCGAGGACTACGAGTACGGGCACGGACACGAGTACGGGTATGCTACAGTCCTTCCCCATGTGCCCTACTTACCCTTCACTCCTACGAAGGCGCAGAGCAGCGGAGATTGCTTCTGCTGGCTCGCTGGAAGCTGGAGGCAGGAGGCTGCCACTGCCACAGCCACTGCCACTGCCTTCGTCACCACTTTTCCATCATAGCACCCAACCACCTGGCGCCAAAGGCGAGTCGATCGATAATTTCCATAGTTGACCACTGCTGTGTATGCGAATTTTGAAGCGGACATCTACACAAACACATGGCCGGCGGACGGAGCCATCCTTTAGCCACCGCGTCCTCAACCCTGCCATCCCGCCATCCTGCCATCCTGCCATCGTCCTGCCACCGCCGAAACACATACTTGCACACACACAAACTGGCGCACACTCTTAGACGTTACAACGGCGAGCTGAGGCAGAGTCAAGCTTCTAGTAGCCCACAGATACAGGATATGACAGGATAATAGTACTAGTATTTTTCAAATGCTAATTAATGGAACAAATATTATGGAAGTGCCTATTTTCATACATTGGTTTTTTATGTCTAATAGTTTAAGATCTATTTTAAAATTATGTTTTAAGATCCCTAAGATCTGCTTCGAAGGTTGAAATTAAATCCTCTATTAAATCAGAAAACGTAGAACAAGTTTAAAAAAAGTATGTATATATTTGAAGAAAAATTCTTTCATTGGAATCCTATTATTTACTTAAATTAAGAAGACTATATAAGTTGAAGTAATATTTTAAAAGTAGGTGTGTATTTTAGAACTATTTTTCTATCATTGATAATGGTTATTTTAAACATTAATTTATTTAAATAATGATTTTATCAAAGAGATATTTTATTAATATATATTAAAAACATCTAAAATGTTATAAGCCTATAACTTCCACCTTTGACCTATCAAACCACCCTCGTCTGTATGCAGCATCTACGTCAACGGGTCCTGGCCAGCATGGACATCAGGCTATCCAAATGCGGAGGTTGAAAGTGAGCGGAGTGGGGTGGGTTGGCACGGGCAACGGCCACGGCATCGGCATCGGCAACGGTGCTGGTCAGCCGGCTCCGGCTCCACAATAAGTAAGGGTCTGCCATGAAGATAAAACGAAGACCAAGGAACGAACTGTTTCTGCAAAATGTTGTTTGCATACGACTTGCGACATGTGAAAAGGATAAGAGTGAATGTGTGCGTGTGGGCGAGGGTGGGGTGGAGAGTGTGGGTGGCGGGGGGTGTAGGTGTAGGTCGAAGGATGTGTTTCCAAGTGTGTGTGTGTGTGAGGGAGGGGTGGGCTGCTAGGGATGGAAATATGTATGTATACGTGCATTTGGATCTAGATGGACGGGAAAGCGGACGTTGGCGGCAAATACGTGAGTGGGAGTCCGGCGCGTTTGGGGACCTCGCCTCGGACTCGTCGTGGGCAATTGCCACGACCACTGGAGTGGGCGGGGGGTGGCTCGACAAGCAGGAGGCATGGTCAAGCCACGCGGCTGGGATAGACGACGACTTGATGGTTCGAATGGAGATGGAGTGGAGTGGCGTGGCGTGGGGGAGTAAGGTAGAGATGTAGATGCTGCGGAGAAGGACAAGGAGGAGGTGGTTTTCCAGAGCAACGGCTACGGTTCTCGAGGAATGGCACGGATCGGGTGGGTGGGTTAGGTGGTGAGCATTGGGCCAGCGTATGGGCATGGTGGTTTTTTGGGGCCGGCGGGCGGATGGGATGGGATGGTGAGTGGACGCAAAGATGTGCGCTAGGCGATTGTAAAATTTCACATTTTAGAGAATTAGACGTTTACTGGGGATACAAACACACGCGCACACTCGCATACACACACACTTGAAAACTCGCACACCTACACACATGTCCGGCCATCTATTGCTTAAATTTAAGAATGTGTATATATGCAAGGATATCCGTATGTACTGGACCTGCGAACAATATAAGTAAGTGTGAGGGTCTTCGCATACTCGTATGTATAGATGAGTATTTTTGGGTTTGGCTCTGCGAAAGTTGGAATCTTGTATATAAGTATATGTAGATGCTAGTGCCTTTTGGGTTTAAATACATATACATATATAAAATATCAAAATTTTGCTTAGACATTAATTTGCTGGCCAGTACACACTCCAAAGTCCACACACACACACACCCCCACACGCTCACGAAGGAAAACTAAGGAAACTATCTAAGGAAAACCAAGCTTATGCCGAATTTCAGCATTTTGTGATTGTTGTATATTTAAGATTTTCGGGCAGATGACGCCTCCTCAGGATTTTGCCGCATCTTGCCAGGCAATCCATCCATCCATCCGCATCTGCATCCATCGTCTTGCATCTGAAATATGTTTGTAATTAGTGTAATGTACCTTCCTTTTGCGGTTGCCGAAAATCCTCAATTAATTTTCAGTATACGTTATTTCTGCACAGCCCGGACTGCATCGGCTTTTTGCCAAAGAGCTTCGATTCTGGCCAAGCCCAATCCCAAGCAGCTTGATGCTAGATACTCAACATGCTCTTTGAACCTCAAGTTTCCTCCAAAATAATCATTGTCCTTAGACTGCATCCATAATTGGTTTTCAGTCTTTGCTTTAGAGTTTACATTTAATCAGTATCTCCGATTTAGTTCCTCAAATCTTGAATAAATCTCATAGATAGATAAACAAAATACAAGCTGGCTATTATTTTTTTATGTTTTTTTTATAGACTGTCGAAGGTCACACAAGTCACCCTAAAACCTTGGAAGGTAATAACATTCCAAACCCTTTCTGGAGCGAAAAACAAACATAATACTTTGAGTGCTGGTGCTGTCCTTCCAATTTTATGATGTCTTTTTACGCTGCACACGACCGTATTTACAAATATTTACGATTACGATTTACACTCGATTATTCGGCGAATAAAGTAAATATGCTATTAGATTATCCTAAGTATACTAAACACGACTAGGATTTGTTAAAAAAAAAGGTCTTCAACCTCTGGTTTTTAAAGCTTAATGTTTGTAAAGAATACTTTATCGGTATCTTTTAAAAATTGGAATATTTCACAACTAGTACTGTTACTAGTACTTTCACAACTCTTGAATAGTCACAACTAGTATTATATTACGTATACGCCATGTGGTTTGGAAATAGTGAAACTGTGCAGAAGAAACTCAGTCAAATCGACTTTATAAATAATAAAATAGAGAAATCTGCAAAAAAAAGGATTAAAAAAATATGTAAGATGAAAACATTACGTATACGCCATGTTGAACCATGAATTCTTTTCTGAAGCATTATTATAAGAAAGAATAATTATAAAGCGTTATTGGATAAGGTTCGAATAAGTCTAGAAAGAGATTCTTCGGAAAACCCCTCATAAAAAGCAAACCCCTCATTCATTCATTAAAAAGCTTTACAATAAAACTTGTCTAGACCGGAAATCCACTTCCTACTATTGAACTGAATAAATACATCATTTTTATGGCTCTGTATCACAAAGGGCTGTAGGCCGCATTACCATTTTACATATCACTTTCATCGAATATCCTTTTCGTCGCATTTGCAAAAATAAATATGCTTGCTACTTAACTCCAAACAGATTGAATGGCCTTGAAATGGGGCCGTTGACTTGAGAAATGTGTAACATCCCCAGTGAGGTTCAAGGTTATGATTATTTACGACATAATATGTACTTCCGTGTGGCAGAAGCATATACTTAAGGCCTATGTACGGCTTACCCGCATGCATGTGCATCCAGCATCCTCGCACATGTCCATGTACAACTAAGTACCTACTTATGATCCCCCCGACTGGCCCCCGGGCCCAATGCCATAAATGCAACTGAATGCAGCTCATTATCATTTAAATACGCAATGTGTTGGCCTAATTTGCAGCAATGTGTGTGTGGCAGTAGGCGTGTGTGTGTTGACTTGACTATTTATGAGGCAAAACCAACAAACCTGGCCCACTGACAGGCACCCGGCTTATATACCAATGCAATTATAGGGACATATAAATGTGTATATAATTATAATGCACATTATAGCGTCTAGCCACATAGCACAAATCGCTGCCTATGTATAGGACGTGCGTGTCCTTCAGGAAGCCGGAATTATAGTAAATACTTGGTCACTCAACCATCTAAATACATGCTTAAATGCATGATGTGATTTTGATTCTAAATTTCATTGCCAATTGAAGGCTCAATGGCCTTGCCATTAAAATATGTTAAGAAGTATATAATAAGAAGTCATTTGTGTTTGATTAAGTAGATTAACAGCTCCTACTTATAGGTGGAGTGGTTAGTCTTTAATTTTGAAGGATAAGATAGTTGTATATAAAGCTTATTGTGGTCAAAGAACTTGTGGCTTTTATTTTGTTTAAAATAATTAACACATCCTTGATAGGAGTTATGCGATATTTGAATTAAAGAATGAAACTTTTAGAAGAGGCCTGTAAGTTTCTGTTAAACTACTTCTAAAAGATAGTTTGTCTGTTATCTCTGAAATTAAATAGCTCAGGGCCTCATTGAGAAGCCTTTAATCTTAATTGTTTTATTCATAAAAATATCTGAGAATAAAATTTGCACAAAAATATTCCTTTAATGTCTACTGGCTAACCACATATAGGTCCTTGCTGTAAGTATATCCTAAAGAATTATAAGCAACCAGTAAAAAGGAAAGCGTTTTCTTTTCAAGTTTTCACTCTTTTGCCAATTCCGCAATGCATTCTATTTTTTTATTCTATTTGTCGGGTTCAAAGTACAATTGAACGAAATCGAAAGTTTTTTTTTCTTATATTTTTTTTGTTGTGTGTTTTTTTTTGTTCATTTTTCATTTTATGTGTGTTCTTGCTTACACTTATATGGCCAACTAACTGTACATAAAAAAGCAGCATATATGCATTCAGGAGAGCACTTCCGTCCGAAGCAACACTCACACATACATAGCTACAGACACATACATATATAGATATACTTACTGTTGGTATGTGTAGAAGTGCAGCAATAAAAATGTTGGATTTAAATTATTGCTTCACAGCGAGCTGGAGGGGGCGAGGGGGATGACCACAGGAGGATGTCTGGAAAAGAAGTGGGACAGAGGCCACCTTTTGCTGTAACCTACTCCCACTGTCTAGTGTATGTGTGCTGGAAAAATAATGTGATTCATGTCCTTGAATCATAAAACCAATTTTTTTTTTGTGCTACTCCTCCAATGTATGTGTGTGTGTGTGCGAGTGCTAGTGTGAGAGTGTGCTCCTTACAGCCATTTTTTTCTTCCTTCTTCGGTTTTGTTTGTTTGCACTTTTTTTGAGCAGACGTTGTCTATATAAAAATATATATTCCATGTCATCGTTGGGTGCGGTGGTCTGCTCAATGCCAGACTGCCGGCTAGTGCCGGCCACTGGAACTGGATCTGGGCTAGACGAAGCCGGCAATATCCATTTAGGTGACTCAATGCCAGTCGAACGTTCGGCCACCCATACATACATGCACACAAACCTACTAACACACACTCACCACTCTGTGTGTGAGTCTGGAGAAAGGCATCAAACTTTTATATTTGTTTTTATATTCAATTCAGAAGTTCCAAACAGTTCTAAACGTTACAGAGCCCCACCTCCCGAAATCGGCACAGAGGAAAAAAAAGGTCCTTCGGTACAGTTACATAGGATACGAGTATCTGTTGCTTCTCACCAATACACCAGCGCAGACATACACACATACAGTCTCCCTCTCACACGCACATTAATGCTGATGGGTTTGCATACTTAGTGGGATTTTTTCCGATTATTTGATACAGAATCCCCATTAATGCATGCACGTTTACGAGCCGACCTCACTATCCCTAATATTTGCCAACTTGGAGGATCTTGGCATTGTGTGTGTCCCTGCGACCCTGTCCTTCACCCAGACATTCGGAGATATATGCGTCCGTCCAACTCTTTGGCCATATGCTCGTCTGTTTGTATGTATGTGCATTTTTATTTCTATTTATATATTCTCTTGTGATTTTTTTTTTGCCAAACACATACTTATGGGCATGTGATGAAATCTATGTGTGTAACCAAGTGTTTGATTGTGAGAGGGGCCAGTGGGCAGTGGTTGGGGTGGAGAAAGATATACTGTGCCACATTCAGAGTTTTTATTTCGTTTCTGCCATGTACAGGCAAACATGAAAGACATTAGGCTAGGTCAGTGTCAGACTACTTAAAGAAAATTTGTTATGCCTTGCCTTTATTTAATGCGAATTCCTCCGCTCAACTTTTGCGAAAGAAACTTTTTCCAAGGCCAATCTAGCAAAAAGAAAGAAAGAAAATAGTGAAAGTCCCACAAAAGAAGTCGGCAGTGAAAGTAAAAGAGTCTAAATGCGTTTCCTACCACCTGCCTGCCACCCATTTTGATTGAACTCACATAGAAGATTCTGTAATTAGCCAAGAAATGGGTTAGGATTTCAGGATTTTCAAGGGAATTCTATTCCTGTTCTATTCTATTCCATTTTATGTTGGCCAGGTGGAATTATATACTTTTATTATCCTTAATTTTTTCTAAAGAAAGCCTAGAAAGCATTACACAGTTTCTGAAATATAAGTATGAGTTACGGGGCGTATAATTAATATTCTTAAGGTTGGAGTATAAATTTGCTTTAAAAATATTATACATTACGTTTATTAGGAATATTATTAGGTTTGTTACTTTCTTTGAAAAAAAATGGTACAATTTATAATATACCATCCAAAGATATACATATGTACGTATTTTGAGAGATTTTTATCTGAAACTTAAAGGATATTCATGTTTCTTTGAACTTTTCTTTAAGGAACCGTTTTAAAACTCTTACTAACATAGCAATGCTTAAAGATTTACTAACTAAATGGTATTTTTTTTAATATAATCAAAATAAAACTAGTTTTAATATAATGTAAAATACTTAATAAATATTAAACTACAAGTTATCGACAAGTTTCTTTATATTACCTTTAATCAAAGCCCTTGGCAGTCCTTCAAGACCCAAAAACGACCTCCATAGAACTCCGTAAATAATCAGAATGTTCCGTTAGCTATTTTGGCCAGACTTCTTTCATGGGACCTTCGTGGCAATTGTTCCCGAAGACTGGCATTTCGACAAACTTAATTCGCGCTCCAACGGCGTCACCGTGGGCATCGGCGGCTCACCCCCCGGCGTATCACCTCACCGCTAGATCCCCAGATGCTCAGATCTCGTAATTAAATACTGGCGGACAGGACTCGAATCGGGCCAGGAGCCCGGGTACCGTTACGGTCAGCGGCGCCAAATTAAGCACACAATTTAGAGACATGCTGGCTTTAATCGAAACTCGATATTTTGTCGCTTCCTGAGGCCGTAGGGTAATTAGCCCACGCTTGATTTGCCGCCGCTGCTCCTGTGATTCTGTTAAGTTCATATAGTATTCCCGGTACACGAAGTCTACACCCAAAGCGAGTGTATATGTATCTTTGAGGAGGAGCAATAAAAAAGAAGGGCAACGGCGACTGAATAAAAAGCCAAGACAAATAACAAGCATTTTTATTTTAATACCGACACTTAATATAAACCTCATGGAGCCACAAAATCACGCTCCATTTGTTCGGGGCCCCGACTCCGGCAAGTGCAGGAGCCCATCGCATAGCATCCTGGCGGAAAAACTGAGAAAGCAACGGACTCGGACTACAGGACTATGGGACTAGAGGAGAGAGTCCTTCTCCTTTCTCGCCGACTCATGCACTTGTTGATTTTTATTAAATGTTGTAATAAAATAACAGTTAAGTTGTAACTTTGAGTGGAGCACAAAATAAAAAGGACCGCATCAGCACTTGCACCGTTGACATAGGAAGAAGTAGAAGAGGAGCTGGCGAGGAAGGGAAGTAAAAAAAGAAAAAGAAATACAAACAAACACAAACATAAAAAAGCTTTAGCACCCAAGACCCCCCAGACCCTTATCCTTATCCTGGCAGGGATTCCCAGCCGAAGTCAGCTCATGAGCGAACACAAATAATAAAAGTTCATGAATAAAAATTTGAATGGGTGACTACAAACAGATATCTGTTGCTTTTGGCTTTAAAAACCGACAGCCCCTTGACCGACTCATATAACCATTCCTGACCTATCCACATAAAAGGATATATGGCTTATGAACATTTTAAATATTTAAATAAGAATATTATGCTTTGAAAGTGGTTAGTTTTGAAGGGTTTTATGTTGAGTCCCTGGGGTGGTTAGATTAATACCGATTAGTTAGTTTAGTTTTAGAATTCTCCTATTATATTATTCTTAGTGATATTTTATTAATAGACCAGATCCGTTAAAGATATCCTGCAATTGAAAAGACTCTTCTTGAAACTGTTTCATTGAAAAGTCTCACCATGTAGGACCTCTAAAAGTAGTCGTAATTCCATTCCAATAACTGAGTCTAGAATTTAATTCCATGGCCACTGAACCTTGACTTGGGACCACCTGCCGGAGGATTAGCAAAGCGTTTCGAATACAAATGGTAGAACCTGGGAGGGTAGAAGCGCAAAAGCGCAATTCAATAAAAACCCCGGTTTTTCGCTGAAAGAACAGGAATAAAATGAAATGCTTCCGAGGGTAGTTAGAATCGGCTCCATTTCGCCAACTGACGGTCAAGTTAATGGTTCGCTGATCAGGCAAACTGGACTGGCCACGGCTGCTGTTCAAAAGTCCGCCGGAGAGCTGAGATTCAGTGCCGGGAGACGGTGGACGGGAGTCGAAAGCAGCGCGGTTGTGTTTTCCAAACTTGAGAACATGTCCAGCTCAAGTTGTCGGAAAAAGCGACTATCAACTGGACGTTGGTTGGGTTTTCACCGCAACTGTTGGAGGAGCAGGACGAGCTGGAGAAGCTGGAGGCTAACGAACATTTGTTAATCCCCTCGATTCCAGCCGGGCCATCATCCCTAACCCCATTTAAATATACCCTCGCCTAACACACCCTCGAATACATATTTCAGTTCTTGGACTTGGCTCAAGGGACCGATGCGATGCGATGCCATGTGATGCGTCCAGCAGCTAGCCTTTCGTCTTTGCCTTTGCAGGTCCTGCCATAACTAATACTGCAGGCGATGGCCACAGCCGAGGATGTGGATGTGGATGTGGATGTCGCATAAGCAATTTCTGGCCTTCCCCCACCCCGGCCTCCTTTCTATTGCCGGCGAATTCCAGCCAGCCATTCGAGTTGGCCGCGGCCGCTCCGAAAGGACATGGCAAGCCCAACCAACAACCTTTTGATGTGTGCCTGTGTGAGTCGAAGGGTTGGCAACCAGAAGAGTGGGGTCCTTGGCTGAAAAGACGAGCTAGGATGAATATTTCCGCTGAATGCTTCGCAAATGCAGAGCATTCACCCATTCCTTTGGGCCAGAGCCATCTACTCTAGTCGTTGGGCCGACGTTGTCGTTGTCGTTGTCCAAAGACCGATGTCCGCTGTCCGGTGTCCGTTGTCCGCCGTCCGTTGTCGTGGAGGCCCAGTGTCCGATGCACAAGCAGCTAGCAGCTACGGTTACGAACAAGCCAGTGGTAATTCGCAGCCAACTTCTGGGTGACAAGCTCCTTCCAGCCAGCCACCATTCTCCACCTTCGTCCTGCATCCTGCTCCCTCCGTCCTCTGTTCTATGGCCTCTGCCATCTCAATCTACGCGTTGTGCGCCCATGTTTCGCCTTGGCATATCGGCCGCCCCCGAAATCCAGTTCGTTGGCATACAGGACCCCAGAGTCGTCCATCGCCCATCGCCATTCGCCCATCGACCATCTCAAATCGCCCAACTCCCGGCCAGCCGCGTGTCCATCATGCTGCCTTCCTGCCAGCCTTGCTGCTTTGGTGCCTTGCCTTGCTATTCCTTGCTGCCTGCCACCGCATCCATCGCCCGACCACCTGACACCAAAAACAAGTCGATCGATAATTTCCATAGTTGACCGCTGCTGTATATGCGAATTTAGATGCGGACATTTACACAAACACAAACATCGCAGCATACGTAGCACTTCGTGGACCTCCGCATCCATATCCCTTGTATCTATGTACTGAGAGAAAAAAGGAGCACTGTTCTAGGTGAAAATATTTTAAGGAAAATCTTGAGAGACTTGTTATATCTTATCCAGTGGAGAATTATATTTTAATATAGCATGGTAATATATAGTAATCTAAGACTATTAGAGAAAATATATAATGGATTATTATACGATCTAATTTTTAGTAGACCATATTTTTTTCAGTGCCCTGTAAGTGTGTGTATGTCCGAGTGCTCGGACATCGAGCAAAGAAGGCCTCGGCACGAAGGAAGGCCAACGAAGTCGGGCAGCAAGAACCTCCAGACAGTAGCTATGTAAAATATTGTTTGCATACGGCTTGCGATTGCTTGCTACATCGGCGGCCAAAGCTGATGAGGAGATGGCTCCGTATCCGGCCAGTGGTTGTGGACCAAAATGGGGGGGCTGCGACTGGACTGGACTGGACGGGGGCTGGGGTGGAAAGGGTTGTGGCCGGGACTGGGATCTGGGCATCGTTTTTTGGGGGTGGAGATTTTCTCTGGTCCACTGGCGATAGAGTCTATATGGGGTACGTTCTAACCGGGCTAGGTCACGTTTTGCTGCGTCGCCATCGTCTCTAAAATTGAGGTTGAGGCTGGAGGACTTGATGCGATGTAGCTGCTGCTGCTTCTACTGCTTTTTGTTGTTGCTGATGCTGCTGCTGCTGCTGCGGATGCTGCTGATGCTGATGCTAAAGCCAAAGTCCAAGTGGAAGCAGCAGCAACTCTAGATGAGGTAGCTGCGCGAGACGTCGGAACGAGATGGCGAAAATTCGACTTTTCAAGTTGCCATGGACGGCTTGCATATAGCCGGAGTGTGTGCGTGTGCCTTTGCTTTTGGGTTTGGTTTTGCTTTTGCTTTTTGGTCCGGTGGGTGGGTAAATTAATACACAAACACATGTGCATCGGCAGAGTGAAAGAGCTAGAAACGAAAGACGGAGACGTAGCAAATTCTACGGCTACGGCTCCGACTACGGCTCCGGCTTGGACTACAGTTTGGACTATGCAGACGGAGTCGGAGACGATGGCAGCTAAAATTCAACTCTATAGCTGTATGTACGAGATGTTGGCTATTTCACGAATGCCGCCGACGTCGCAATTGACCAAGAACTGTTGTTGTTGCCGTATTTGCCGTGGCAGGGTACCTCCTCCAGTTCGAGCCAGCAAGGCTTCTACCAATCTGCCGGACCACCACAGTCCCATTCGGCCACTTGAGTCTCGGGAGTTTCCAGAATTTGCATATACATTTGTTTTGCTATATACACAGACCCGGCCAAGGAGCCCGGGCAGTGTTAAGACTCCGCTCGAGAATGGCTAATAAAATTACCTAATTCACGAGCTTTGTCACCGCTTTTTCTACATATGCATCATAATTTTCATAAATATGAATAAAGTAGCAGGTGTTTTTAAGTCTTATTAATATAAATATTTAAGAAATAAATAAAAAGGTCAATTATAGGAGGCATCAAAGAGCAATGTCCTAAGAACTTTATAAAGATTAATTATTTATTTGTCTATTGAAAAAATATGACTATGACTTTCATAATTAATATTTTGAAAAAAACCAAATTAAAAGTACATTTAATATTGTATGTATTTTATATTTCAATGATAAATATGATCTATTCTAAGACCCGCTAGCTCTTCTTCCAAGGAAATACCTAAAACTTTCGAGACCCCTAAAACCAGTGTGCCAAATCTTATCGTACATTTCGGTTACTGCTGGTCATCCGTGGAGGTGGTTGGACAGGCGGACAGCTGGACCGCTGGACGGACCAATGATGCAAAGCACACCTACCCGATATATGGAAACGTATGTATACTCGCATGTACACACACATACTTCTTCCTGGGCAGAAAGTTTTGAGCTAGGATCGCAAGGAAGGCTTGGAAAGGAATGGCGAGCAAAGGCAAGGATAGGAAAGGATGCGAGAAAGCAGGGCATGGTGTGGATGGACGGTGGTGCTGCAATAAGGACAACGTAGGAGCAGCCACATCAGATTTTGCGCCTGAACGGATGCTCGGACTGGATGGCCGCCCCATGTATCAAGACTGCATCCTAGCCATCTGACGGTTACGCCAGCATTCTGACATACAGACGCACAGAGGCATGCAGAGCAGGAGGAGTATCGGCAGGAGCATTAGGAGGAGTACGGGTAGGAGCTGGGGTTGGACTATGTATCGGGGATAGTTCGCCGACTCGCATCCTGAAGACTTTCAAACGGACTGGACATTAGAATTAGAACGAGAACGCACACACACTAACACCAGCGCATGCCTCCTCCAGGACGGAGGAATATGCATATTATACGAGTATATAACTTTCATTTGGCCAAAGCTAGCACGCACACCAGGATACGTCCAAGTTGAAGAAATTGCGCGTGCCTGCAATTACATGTGTGTGTGTTTTTCATCCTGCGAGTCTATACGAGTGTGTATGTGTGTGTGTGTGTGGTTGCACTTGCATTTGCATAAATGCATGCTGCGTATATTGTGCTGCGGTGCGTTGCACGAAGACATAAATATACACTCAGGCTCGAAGAAAGACGCGTTGTATACATTTGGGCGTATGTTTGCCAATTTTTGTCCTGATATGCGCTACCGATAATTTTCATATAAATTATTTATATTTCAGGGGGCAGCCATTAGAAAAAGTCTTTTCTTATCATTAGTCTTATCTGGGGGATTATTTATGTTTTCTAAAGTTAAATACTAAAGTAATTCAAATTAAGAAAGCAGAAAGCTTCCATACCATCTTAAGTTGGTTTTAAATTCAATTTAAGTTTAAGATCATAGAATAGGGCCTTAAATAGATAATAGTTATATCCATGAATTAAATAATAAGCTCTTAAAAATTTTCCAATGATATTCTTGAAATTCAAACAATTACGCAAACAATTACAATTACAATTAAGGTTGAAGAACATATAATATTGCATAAAATAGATAAAAGTTATATTAATTATTCGAATAATAAGCTCTTACAAAATTTCCAAGGATTTTCCTCAAATTAAAACAATTGTGCAAGCAATTACATTTAAAACAACTATAACCTTTGTAATTAAATGTTTCATTAACTCGCAAGTACTTTCATGAGGAATATGATTAATTGGTTTACAAAAGCCTTTAGCCAAATACAATTACCTAACTTTTCCTTTCTTAATAGCCTTTAAGTCCACAGCCTAATTAAATGTTTACAAGATGAAAAAGGCAGGGTCGAGAAACAATAAATAAAACTGATATGTGACATTGTAAATAATAAAATACTCACATGCATTTAATGCATAGCCCAGACACACTCGTACTTGGCCAAGAACACTTTCCCTCGAAAGCTCCTTAAGTAGCTAACACGCACACACTCACTCACACACACACACACACACAAGCAGATGGCCATGTATCCGGCCATAAATAGCTCATTATCATTAAATTAGGAAAACAAGTTGTTTAACCCAATGCTTGTGGCACTTTGGCTGGAATTTGCTCTATTAACACACAGGAATACCCAGACACACACACAACAAACACACAGGAGTGTGGCAAGTGCAATCATAAATAAACATTTGTTGCCATTATAATGAGATGAAAGTCAATGTCAATGCAACTCACCTGTGTACGCACCTGTATCTAATATACATGGGAATGCGATAATGAAATACATTATGTACTGGGACGGCCTGCTGGGGCCAAGTGCATTATAGCCATTGTCTGGCTCTGGCTCTGACTGGTGAAAGTTTAATGAACTCGATAATCAGGCTAACTAATCCAACGCAATTAGAACGCAATGCCTCATTATCCTGGCGCCTGTGACCTTTGGGGCTAAAGTAGCTGAAAAGTTTGGGCCGCAATCGGGTATCTCGTGGCAGTGAGTCTCGAGTAAATAAGTGAAACCTAATTGAAAACTAATTTCCTCACACACACGCCCACCGCTCCAATGCTCCACTGGTGGCTCCGTGTGGAAATAAAACGCGAATTACATGCGAATGGCCACAATATGGGCAATAAAACATCGGAATCAGTTTGCTCGCCGTCTTAAGGAACAAGAGCGCAGCCACATCATGGCTAATAAAAATTTATTGGCGCCAGGACAGGCCCATGACCAGAGCTCGGATATAAATAAAATGGGTCGTAAAAGGGACTTTATGCTGCAGTAAACACGTCATCAACATATCAACTGGGCACAGATAAGCAGTTACCAGTATCAACTCTGCCAAGTTGGGGGCAATTAGAGTCATAAACTGGGGCTCCGAACGCGGAAGAGGCGTCAACGGGCACGTCGGTATATTAGCACTTGATGGAAATGGCTTTGGCCATAACAATCAGCCTTGGCAGGTGTGTACGGCTTTTCAGCGGTTTATCGCCGCAGGATCATAACACTACTGACCGCTACCGGAAAGAGCTCCATGCAGTAAATATTCTGATTTACCCGTGACGAGTTGTTTTTATGAAGTCGATTTATTTCAATCTTAAGGGTATTTACTTTTTTGTTTATTAATATACATTTTCTATGAAGGTTGGGAGTAAATGAGTGATGAAGGAGGAATGACGGAGTCCTCCAAAACATAAGGAAAAGCTTGAGTACGTCTATATGACCCACAAGGTTGCCTATATCTTTGCCAAAATGTATCCGATTCTTGAGCGGAGTACCTTAAATGATTCGTGGATCGATTCTCCATAGATCCGCATCAAAATCCAGAAACAAAATATTTTTTAGAATTTTTGTCAAATTTTGTGGGGGTCCCCTTTAAAAGTGCAAAAATGTATGGGACCGACAATATGGCCCACTTCGAAGGCTATAACTCTGCCAAAACATATCCGATTCCTAAGCGGAGTACCTTAAATGATTTGTGAATCGATTCTCCATAGATCTGCATCAAAAACCAGGAACAAAATATTTTTTAGATTTTTTGTCAAATTTTGTGGGGGGTCCCCTTCAAAAGTGCAAAAATGTATGGGACCGACAATATGCCCCACGTATCTTTGACAAAATAAATCCGATTCTTGAGCGGAGTACCTTAAATGATTTGTGAATAGCTTGCTTGCTTCTTTAAGCAATCTTGCTTTGTCTATAATGTATTGTGAGACACTTTAAGTCTTCAAATCCACATAAATAAAGTTTGCAAAATTTAATGAAGGACCCCAAAAAATTCTTGTAAATTATGTACGTAAATGGAATTCAAAAAAATACGTCTGTAAATGTTATTTGGTTAAATACAAAGGAGAATTTAGGTTTAGTATTGTTAAATTAATTAGCCATGTTGGAGGGGTGGGAAGAATGTCCCAAATATGCGTCAGGCCTTGAGCAAAAAGTTTTCCATGTGGTCAGAGTCCTTCCCATCCTCCACCGAAAATTCTTTCATTTATTTTTTTTCGATTTTCCCTTTTTTTTATATTGTTTGCGAGTGTGTGTGAGTCAAGACGAACTTCTAGCGCGGAGAAAATGAAAAGGTGAAGGAGCATTTTTTCCATCATCCTCAAATGTGTGTATCGTGCAGGACGTCGCGCAAATCACCCAAGTGAATTCACGCCATTTTTCAGCGTCCGTCGCTTTGTCCGGACGAAGGCCCAAACACACACACACGGCACACACTCATGCGATTGTATACTCCACACACACATCCCACCCTGTGAAAGTCCAGTCCCGGACTCTACGGTTACCCCACTTAACCGTCCGGCGACCCGGCGAGGCCGCTGATTCCTCCCCGCTCCCGGCCGCGTTCATGTCCTGGCTGTTGTCCCGTCCTGATGCTGATGCTGACACGTTCGCTGTCCGTCGCCGGGCGTTCGAATACAAAATAAATATCCAATATATGCCCATGTGGGTGTGTATCCTGTTTCTGGCATATATTATAAGTGGAATAGAAAAATAAATGCGCCGAGATAAAAGTTTTCTGGCCAGCTTCTCCTTCCTACAGGAGCGGCTAGCCAGGTCCCATGTTTATACACGGGACAAAATTTTTGATTGGATTTTTAAAGGGGGAGTCTTAAAATTTCTACCTTAGCTATATGACAAAAAATTTCGGATTGGAGTTTTAAAGGGGGTCTTGAAGTTGTTACCTTTAGGAGAAGTCTTGAAGTCTATGTAATCAGTTAGAAATTGTTAGGAGGTTCTTTGCTTTTTTATTTTTATTTTTATTTAGGATATATCCTATTTTATCTATTCAATAGAAAAGTCTAACTTTAACAATTGAGTTTATTAAAAGGATATAGATTTGTTGATAGAATGATTTCCTTTTTCATGAAATTTAACAACTAATGGTTATAGATCGCCTTTAAAACCATAACTTAATAACCCCATCGCAGTAAATTTTTGAAAAATTTAACAAAAATACATTTTTACACCACTTCTTGAAGAAGAATCCCAAACGTAGACGTTATTATATTTTTCCAAGTGTTTATGGGACTTGGGTCTCCCACCCACCCACTGGACCAACCACTCACCCATCCGCCCAGCCATACCACCGCCCACTCCGGCCGTCCGGCCCTCCACCGCGACGCCTCCGTTCAATTCACCGCGGCGCAGCGGCAACATGTCAGCGGCGAACAATAACAACAAGCTGAAGAACGGAGCGCGACAAAAGCGAAGGCAAAGGCCCACTTGCAAGTCGCCCAGGCTGCAAAACGGACGCGTCACGAAGCACGTTTGAAATATTGAAGGAAGGACATTTAGGAATAAAATGAAAGGATCGCACCCCACCCGCCAATAGCCCAACCCCTCGCAAACGTGTGTCCTCGCGCACACACACACTGCCACATACGTGTATACATGTATACTGGAAAACCCATACCGAGGAGAGTCGACAACCCGTGTGTGCAAAACCCTCGCGCGACCCCCAACCACCTTCACATGTCCTGTTTGCTTCGGCAAGAACCCACTTACACACACCATCACATGTCCTGCTTATACATACGTGGATATGGGTGTGGGTGTGTGTGTGTGGGTGTGTATACTTCGCGTAAATATTGGGAGTCCTTGACTACGCGATGTGAATGATGCTGATAAAATACAAATTCTTGGGCCGCGGCCGCTAGTGTATTTACACAACTGTACTTATGCCCAGCCGGTCACTGGCCAAGTCCGAAACGGAGACGGATGCTTAGGTGGGGGCGGCATTGGCGGCGGAGTGAAAGGACGCAGGACTACGGACTACAGACGAAGGACGGCATAGGAAGTCCCACCACCGCGGGGGACGACAACACGGCCCACGCCTTGGCGCACAACATTGACTAGCCGCTATTGCAGGGTCCCGCGACTCGGAAGTCCAAAAAGGACACCGCGCAAAAAGGGACCAAAGTCTTTGGGGATCAACTGAGAAAAATTTTGGGGTATTCAGGAAAAAAGGGATCTTAAAAAATAGCTCAGAATATCATAACTTTAAGATCATGAATAACTCTTCAGTCCTTGAGAAGGGATTATTTCAAAATGTCTAGAGTCGGACTCAAGTTTCGAAAATATTAAATGAAGAATATAAAAACCTGTCACATATCCCGTCAAATTATGTACCAATAGTTAGAGGATTTTTTTTGAGATTCCTTTGGGAATACCTGCCACCCCTTTTCGGCCAGTGCACGAAATCTCCTTGTCCAGTTAGCGAACAAAAATCTGCGACGAAATTACGCCACATGTGTTCATGCCACGAGCAAATTTTCAGCGAAGCTAACGGACGGTAGGCGGACAAGGGACAGCACTTTCATCTTAGGACGATTCTTTCAAGGGACGAACCCAATTTCGCCATCCCATCAAGGGGGAGGAAGGTGGCCGGAGTTGGGGCGAGTGTTTGGAAAAAGGAAAAGGAGCCGGACTGGGCGATGGCTTGGGGGGCAGGGTGGTGGTCACGGACATCACATAAGTTGGTTGTGTGTATGCGTGGGTCGTGAACGATTGTGTGAGCGAATTTGGTGGCATGGGTATCGCGCTAAATGGACAGCCGCCCAGCTCAGACAGTCACCCACCCACCCACATGTGTGTGTGTGTGTGTGTGGGTTTGTAAGTGCTTGTGTGTTCTGTGCCTCCAACCACGGCCGTACATCTACGGCTACGGCTACGGCTACGGCGACGTCGACTACGGCTTGTGTGTGCCTTGGGCGCGGGTCCGTACACGGCAGCAGCATCAGCCACTTTGTCCAATTTTCAAACGGTCACTTTTTGAAACGAATTTTCCTCACCACCACCACCCAACCACCCACCACCACCCATACAGGCCCACCCACCCGTAGCAGCGCCCTTAGCGACGTTGTTCGCGCGGAGCGGCGGCAATGATTCTAGGCCATGAAATCGACATTCGAATTTTAGAATCCACTTAACCCCTCGCCCAGGGAAGAAACTCTCAGATGCTCTCGTATCTGCATCTTAAAGTCAGCTCTATTCAGTTTGGTTTTGATTTAATCGGCATTTTCGGCATCAGATTATGTTTCTGACCAATTTACAAGAGTTTATGGTAATTAATTTGATTTCCATTAGAATGTCCTTTTGACAAAAGAAGACTTAGCAAGTCATTAGGAGTTATTATGGAATACTGTACGGCAACATTTATTCTTATCCTTTGAGGCAATAATCTTATTACTTGGAAGCTGAAGAGCTTCTCCTGGCCAAGTCCTCCTTCCTAAGATTTAGACGCGAATCCTTGAGCAACGAGGCCTTGACCGTTTCGTACTTCTTCTGGGACTCCTCATGGGTTAGGGTCAGGCGCTGTTGCACCATCCGCTTATTGAGCTCCAAGTTCTTGGATTGCTGAACCAGACGCTTATAGTCATAATTGTCGAACTGATTCTCGAATTTGTTGAGAAACCGATTGAGTGACTTGGACTCGGAGGTAAGCTATAGAAAAGAAGAAAGCACTCTATGAACAAACAACAAACTTTCAAAGAAAATAATATAACAAACATACATCTTCGTAGTGACGCTGCAGATTATTTAGCAAGCTCACGAACCGGGTCCTCAAATCATTGAGACAGGAATTGTAGACCAGTAAGGATTGTTCCGGGGTGAGTTCATCCTGGTCCTTATAAGGCACCAAATACGGAGCCAAGAAGTCGGCTGGCTTGCTGGCGATTTCCTTCTTGAGTTCCTCCTCCTCCTCAAACTAAAAAAGATATATGTTAAGACATATTGAAAAATTGAGAATAAAAGTAGTTCCAACCTGTTTCATTCGAATAGCTCTGGCCGCTCCATTTCTCAGCGGATCAAATATGCTAAACTTGAGCTTAGGATCAGCTTTTTCAGTCTTACGCAAGTCGAAGATATTGTTGATGTCCTCGTTGATTTTTTCAAAATTCTTCCTCAACTGATCCTCGTAGGCGAGTTGGTCGCGCAGCAATTTGTATAGCTCCAGATTAGTGCGTGTAGGATCTAGGGGATTTGCCTGCCAAGGATTAAACTATTAATTTCCAGAAAGTGGTCTCAAAAACTACATCTAATCCCTGTACCTTGTATATTTTTGTTAGCTTCTCGTCATAAACAAGTTCCTTGCCGTAATCCGGTCGAGGGGGCTTTGTGAACTCCACAGTGGTGGCTGTAAGTGCTCCAAAAGTATAATGAAACTTTAAGATAATTTTATTTTGTTGAAACAGAAATATGCGAGTTGCAATATCAGTGGTTCCCACATCATGAGCACTGGCTTTGTGGAATTTCTCAGTAACTTTCTGTAACAAAAGGGGGTTTTCTCATCATTTAGCTTCAGGAATAATTTAATTAATTTACTTTAAGGATATGTTTGGAACTAAAGTCGAATTCCTTGTACCAGCATTTGTCACAACGACCTTTGTAGTGGAGGACCAAGCTCTCTGGATTGACAACCATCAAGTCCAGGGAGTCGATCCGGGAACCAGAATAGAAGTACACATGTCGTGTTTTCATGGGATCCGAGAAGTACTCCATAGCTGCGGTAGGAAATGTTTTATAAAGTATTATAGTAACTTATCTTACTTACATTTTAAACTGTCGTTGCGGCCCTTGATGAATATTTCCTCAAAATGATCGGTGGCATAGGTATACTTTACATGCCTCATTAGGTCCGCACGATTTTCGTAATACTCATACCGGACTTTGGGATCCGTGCACTCGTCATTGTTGTAAATGGTCAGTTGCATCACCTTGCCGTCCCGCTGGGAATACGGAGAGAATCTCTCGTGGATGGCCCCCTTGTACTGGATCTTCTTCTCGGAGCTGGGGAACCTTTGCTCGTAGTCGGCCAATCCGATGTGGAGGCGTTCCACCCAGGAGCCGATGCAATCCAGATGCTTCTCCTCGTAAATGTCTCGGTCCTCTTCGGTTATGTTCTCGTCGGAGGCGACTTTGTAGACTCGCATCTCCGGTGGTTCCCCCGGGAGCATGTGCTCCCAATCATTGGTCTCCCTCAGATCCCAGCGCAGATCCCCGACTCTTTGGTGCTTCTGCTTGTTGACATAGTAGTTGTATTGATTCCATACACTGTCTATGAGGATGTACTGCTTACACCCCGTCTCGCATATGAAGCCCGTGGAAGGCTCAATGAACATGGCCGTGGGAGGAGCCTCCACGACATCGCCATTTACGTCCGTGTAGGTGGTCTTGGGCTTCACACTCCAAGGTGCATTGTTGATGATCACCACCCAGGCATGGCTGCGCCGGTAATGATGCCGATCCACGGCCAGCAGCTCAAGATCCTTTTTAGGAAAAACCGAAATCCTAATCTGCGTTTCAAGCAAACAAGTGCATGCTTACCTCCATTTGCTTCCTGATAATTTCGTCCTGCACCCGTTTCTCTGCGGCATCCTTCAGCCTGTGCACCTCGGCCATATCCTCCTCGAGATGACTCGACAGATCGGGTAATCCGCGCAGCTTATACTTCTGACCCTGCTTTTCGACGGGCGGCGGCATCTCCTCGGCCTCGACCTCGACGATCGGGTAGGGATACGGAATGGCTAGCTGGTCGTTGACAACGACCTCCTCCCGGGCCACCCCGGACACCACCAAGGCGGGGTGTCCTGCCCCCGTTAGCATGCTGACCAAAAGGGTGGCCATTTCGTATGAGTTCCCCCTCCGTCTTCGCAACAAAGTATCGGGTGAAATCAGGCGAGTTGGCTGTAAAATGGATTTGAAATGATAAACTGCCTAGAGTCCTTAAAAAGTTGTATCCTTGAATAGCCAATCACTGGCATTCAATTGCTCTACATTTTGTTAATAGGTGCCTTTAAATAAATATGTATAGAGGAATAATTATAAACCGGGCTCAGGAAACAGCAAGGAAGTTTCCAGGAAATTTGGCACAATCTATTGCGCAGCACGAGACAAAGAGGATATCTTGAACCACCTTTTCGAATCGTTTACCTGCCTGGAGAAAATTGATGTTTACCTTAACTACATATATATGCCAATATATATATGGGCCTGTAAACACAGCAGGAGTCAAGAATCGAGGAGGTTAAGTTTTACAACCTCTGGAAAGTTATATCCGTTTCAGCGGGAAGTTAACAACAAGGGCGAGGTGTGAAATGTATCCTTGAGAACCTGCTGGACTTGATCGATCCTCTCGATCTCAAAATATGTATATTTAAAAACAGATTTTATCTTAAAAACGATCTGAAAAATCGGTCTATTCGTATCTCTCCAAGGACCCCTTAACTTAACTTATATCCGCTTATTTTTATGCATTTGCGATTTGCGGATGTCATTCAGTGGGACAAGGACAATCAGCGGTCTGTTTGTGTTGCATCGCTCAAACGGGAAAGGACGACCACTCCCATTTAATCTGCCTCGGGTTGTCCTTTGTCAACGCCGATTGTCCAGATTGCTGTTACCTGCACACGGCATCTGCAACTTGGCCCGTAGGTGGCTGCACGACCCCGTGCCATTCATCTTCGTTCCTGTTCCGCGAAGACTTAGGAGACAATCCCTCCAGGATTGCCAGGAATTCTGTGCATGTGCTGCGACTGAGCCGCGTCCTGTGTGGAACTGTGAAGCGTAGCGAAACGGCCATTAACGCGGGAAACGCTCACAATTATCGTAGGCCTGATCCTGAATCTCACTTTCGGGCTGGAAGACTGTTGCAACAGAGCAAAGGGGCAAGGAGGCAGGGGCAGGACAACCAGGAGCAGTTCAAAAATCAAAAAATAAACATAGATTTGTTTTTCTTCCAAAAACTATAAGAGGAAGTGTTGAATTTCAATAATGGATATATGTTTTTCTACTGACTTTAAGTCCTTTCAGTTCTGAGGTAAGGATTATCTGAGGTCTAATAATCTAGATTCTAGAAAGATAATGAATAAGTGTACTGATATTTTAGAAAAAAGGTACTATTAAGTATTTGAAACTAATTTTAACAAACTTTAATTTTTTAAACATTTATTGAGAAAGTATTAGCTCCTTTTGATTAGCTAATTTGTGTCCCTTTCAATTAGAATTTTAATCGTTTCCCTGCCAAACACTGATAATATTGAATACAAATTCTTTGGAAGTGAGAGGCAAACAGGATTTCAGCGATGCGGAGGTCCTGCACCTTTCGTTTTCCACCCTGCACGAGTACGCCCCGTCGCTTCGAAGAAGGCCATTAAAATGCAAAATCGCCGTGTGAAGCCATAAGAATCACAATGAGGCCCGGAGTCATCGGTTATCAGCGGGGAGAAGCGGAAAGGTATGCATGCACACATAGTAGTGAATTGTGAACTCCGGGAAGGAGGAGTTCGAGGTCAGAAACACACTCGCTGCTGGCTGCAATCGATTAGTCAGCGAAAACCAGTCACTCAGTCAGTCAGCGGCCTCTAATTGAATTCGATTCATGCCGTCCCCTTACCTGGCCAGCGGATTGGGTTCCTCCTGCCTCCTGCCCCTGGACCTACTCCTCCTCCTGGAGTCGCGAATACCGCTTTCCCGCTCTGCCGCCCCTGCCGCTCTGACGCTCCGACGCTATCACTGCGGTCGCGCGTAATAAGAAACGCTTCAAGGTTATTCGAACGTGTTAAATTAGGATCGGGCCTCCTGGTTAAGCGACAGTGGCAACAATGGAGGAGCGAACATGACCAAAACAAAAGGGTCGTCGAATGCACAGCACAGCGAGAATGGAGCAACGGGCGCCCGGTTGCTCGAGCCGGGGTCTTGGCTCAAATTACAGCCATGCATTGGGCATTGTTTGGGCTGAGATGGACGACTGTGTGATACCCGGTAATAATTAAACACTTATTCTTATTATTTATAATAGAGAGAAAAATGAATGGAATAAAAAATGTATTGATTGTTCAACTGATTTGATCCAAAGTGTTGTCCCTGAGATACTTTACGATTGTGGGGCCTAAAATAGTCTAACAAAGTTATATAGCTCTTGAAATCCTACTATAGGTTACCCAAACCCAGTATACCCCTCTTCCAGCCCAAGAAACAATGGGTACTAAAACGACAACGTCCATCGAAAGGAAGAAGTACAAAAAAGCGAGAAAAATAAAACTGCGCCAAAAGCGGCGAAAAATTGCGAAAAAAAAGGGTGGCAAGTAACAGAGTCTGCCGAGACAGAATCACTTTCAGTTGCCACCCTGCTGAATGGCTGCCACCGCTCGCGGGTCACAACTCAAAACAATGCGGCACACACAGAAAAGGGCTCAAGAAGACGGGGTTGGCAGACTGGTGGACTGGCGGGCAGGACTGACAGCCTTCCCTCGTTGACACAATGCAGCGGCTCCCGTCCTCCCCCTCGCGACACGGCCTCCAGGCTGCCACCCAGTGCGGCGACATCCCTTCGTTAAACTAACCTGGGGGCGAAGGACTCACTTGGGAGGCGGCACATCGCTTATCGGGATGCATAATGAGCCGCTGCCATCTTTTTCATAAGAGCGCTGAAACAAAGCGGTGAAATTCAGCGTGATTCCTTCGGTTCAGCCGCAGAGTCCTTCTTACAGGACATACTGAGCATGTGTGGGTATGTGTGTGCGTGTGTGTGTGTGTGGGTGTCTTCAGGAAATCCCAAGCCGGGGCTTTTGCGGGCCGGCATGTGTAAGTTTTTAAATGAGCACACACGATGAAAATCAGCGACTTAACCCCTTTATGATAATGTACTGCACGGAAGTGTTATTGTCCTGGGGACAAAAGGACACACGGCGTCAACACTAGCGGCCATAATACGCGCAATGTCTCCACCTCCATCTCCGTCTTTGCTCATAAGATTTTCCGGCTATACCCCTAATGTTGGCCGAAAACCCAAAGACCCAACCGCTCACTATTTGCGCGTCTTTCTTAATATTGCACCCTGGATGTACGTGGATGTCTATAGCGTCTTTCACGGAGCCGGGGATTTTATTATTTGCCTGCCTTCCGCGACCCTGCCTTCCGTGTTCCGAGCTGCGAGTCCCTTGGCCCATAAAAGTCCCCCCGGCCAATAGACGCTCTTAAAAACGGCCAAGATTAAGATATAAACACGCGAAATTAAGACATTTGATTCCCTCCTTTTCAGCTCGAGAATAATGCTTTGGGTTGGCTGGGATTCTCATATGTAGTTTCAACCGTGGAGAGTGGTGGCTTATTAATATAGGCCACGGTTTATTAGCCTAGTTTCGTGGGTGGTTAATTGAATGCCTTGAGCATCGGAATTTCAATCCTTTTTGGAAATCGTTTCATGGAGAAAGAGGTATGGTAAGCTTTACTAAACTGAAATAATATATAAAATAAAGGGTAATTATCTGAAAACGTAAGAAAAGAGAAGAACATACCATATCTTTAAATTAAAAATTCCTATACTCCAATATCAATAGAGTCCCTTGAGTACTTGTACTCACATTTCTTGCATTTTTAACCAAGAATATCTGAATAATTAGAAACATACATAGAACATAATGCCATCTTAATAAATAATGGCCCATCGCATGGGTTAAATTTCAGACCTAAACTTTCCGGCCATTCTTATTCAATATCGCGCTGTCTGAGCCAAGAGCGAGTATGTATACAATGATGATGGTTTTAAACTCCGCCGTTGTCTTTAGGATACAAAACCCTGGACAGCCGGTGGACACGGGCCAGTAAAGTGGAAATGTGACCGAGTGGTGGGGTGGATGGGCGTATGGGCAGCACATGGGGAGACGCCACCAAGCGCCCCGGCAAATGCGGCATCCTAACGACGGCATCCGCACAACTTACAATCACAGATTCGATCCAAGTCACATGGCGTTGCCCACAGCGAGGATAAATGCGACGGACAGACGACGTCGCTAAGAAGGGTGGCGGGGGGCGGGGGGCTGGGATATAAGGATGTGGGGATGGTGATGGAGGAGGAGGGGCGGAATGCCCAGGACCCGGGCATCGAGTGATGTGACGGGGGTCGCGAATCCAGACAGATGCGGACACTGATGCGAGGACTCGGACACAAAGTCGATGTGTGTTTGGTTTTGGTCTGCTTTTGAGCAAAGGAAAACGCCATTCCGTCGCGGGCAAGGCGAGTAAGTGGAGTCGACGAGTCCTGCAGTCGACAATGGCAGACGGTGTAGATGTAGATGCTACGTGGGGCACTCGAAAAAACCTATAATCTATTCAATTGTTGGAATTGAATAATTTCCGTCTACCCTGCCTAGCTGATGGATGGAGAAATTCTAAACTTTGGCATGGTCTGCAAGTCCTTCTGAATGAAAGGATTCATTATTGTTTTCTCTCAGTGTAACTGGTCAAATCTCGATGGTCGCGCAATGGCCGTGTCAGCGACAGCGAAATTGGCGTCTAGTTTATTGTAGCCACGAAGGCTGTTGCTGGAGCACCTTTGGCGGAGGGAAGTTGCGGATGCGGTGGCTTTCGAGAAGGGGTGTCCTTCGGGCATGGGCTAGTGGGGGTTGCGGATGTCCTGCGACTTAAAGCCAGCAATGGCATGGTAAACAGCATCTATTTCGTGGCCATTTGGACATGGGAATGGGCCGGGGAAGGGAAAGCCCACGTCATCAGCTTGCCGCGCGGCATTCGCTCGCCTGTCTGACCATATATGGCCAAGTCCTGCATCCTGAGTCCAGGACGTGAAGTCTCGCCGTCGCCGTTACCGTGGCAGTCGCCTCCACTGCCGCCACTGCCCCTGCCAGTTGTCCGTCAGGGAGACGGCTTTCTTTTGTGAAAGGGTTGGAACCGCGCCGCCGTTGTCGTTGCCTTTCCTGCCATCGAATCTAAGGGAATCGAGGACATGGACGAGAACGAGAACGCGCAGTTTGCATTTTGCAGTTTGGGGCCCGGATCCCTTGGCTTGGGCTCTGGCTAGGGCTCTGGTTTGGGGCATGGGTGTTTCGCCTGTGGCACTTGGCCCGATCTCGAGTGAATTGCTCTCGAGTCGAAGGAAATCGATATGCGCATAGTTGGCGGGGAAAGGCGAAAGACGAGTAGCTGGAAGACATCTTGGCGCATTTTCAGTTCAGTTCTTTTTTTTTGCCTTCGTACCCTCCTTTTAGTTTTAGATAGATTTTGTTAGAGGTTTTAAATAAATATATATTTAATTTATTAATAATATAAGAAATAAGTAAACATATATAAAATCAACAAATATAACTAAAATTCTTTAAAAACTATTATAAACAAAAGGACAACCTTACGGTCACCAGAGAAGGATGGGGTGAACTTCTTAAAAAACAAAGGTCATGCTGCTCCTGAAAGAGTATACCATTTTCGACCTTAAAATAACCCAAGAGAACCTGCTTCCCTTCTTATTTTCGCTAACGCAGTGTCACTCCTGCTTTCTGTCACCAATGTCGAAAGACGACAAGGTTCGCAATTGCGATTGCAAAACTGACCAAGCAACACGACACGCCATTCTACGTCGCTGGAACTCCGCGAGACCCGTGCACTCAACCGGAAGCGACGGCGTTTTCATCCCCCTCGTGGTAGGAAGGCACATCGCTGCCGGTATCGTATTTGGTTTCCCCATACGACCTCCTCCGACTTACTTCAAGACCGAAATTTTGGCTCAGACTAAAATGAAAAGATGATGAGAACCAAAAGTACAAAAAAATTTCTCAGATTAAAGACCCTTCTGACCTTTGGATTTGTAATAGATTGTTTATATAAAAATGGTTTCTAAATTTATTGACAGATGGGGGAGAGTACGCCTTTCTGTCTGGAAAAATTAATGAACATCTGTTGACCATTTAAGTGCCCGACCTAATTGTTTTTCGCGCAGAGTATTAGCCTCAATCCAATAATCGTTAATAGATATTGCCAACTTCCGGTTCAACTTCCTTTGACTTCCATGATTCTTAGCCTTGCACTCAACACGTGCATAAAATCGCGTTTTATCGCTTTCCGTTGCCATCGCCTCCTTAACTTTTCTTGGTAGTATGTCCTGGCATTCCTACGTCAAAGGACATCACTCTTGAGTTTACAGCGTCAGCGCATATCGCCATCATTTAACCGCATTGTGACGTCAATACCACGTGACACTTAAGGTTAGAGGGTATGTCCTTTTTGTCTACTAAAGGGTATTGTATATTTCTTAGAAATATATCAGTGGGGAGGGTATATATTGAAGACCAAGCTTTGAAATATTTGTTTGTTAAGTAATAGGTATTCATTAGTCTAGTTGGATAGCCCAAGTTCTGCGTTTTTTTGCTTTTCTACTGCACTGCAGGGAATGTCGAACACGTCTGAAAGAAGGACTTCAAAAACCAGCCTATTGAAGGGGTGACAAGAAACCTTTTCTGTTCGCGACAAAGGATATACAAGTTAACACTTACATATCTGTTTGATATTTCAATTTATTTTTGAGAAACCTACAAATTAGAATTCAAATATTCCAATGACCTGTTTATTATTTCAGACGAGGCAAACGTAAAAAAAAAAATAAAAGTAATTACTATTCAGAGGCACAGGAAAAAGCCACATGAAAAGCCAGACAAACTTTTCCTTTTATCCTTGCGAAAGGTTTTTTGTTTAAAATAAGAAAAAGAATGCCGGCAAGAAAAGAGCAAAAAACTGTGCCAAACAAATTGTGGGATTTTATTTCAGTTTCTTTTATTTTTTGTCCAGCAAGTGTCCCAAAGTGAAATCGAACTTGATGGCCGAGGATTTTTAAGGTCAAGCCTGGCTGAGAGGATCAGGATCTACTACTACAAGGTATATTTGAAACTTGCATCTTGAGCCAGAAAAGGACTTGCCTGGATCGCAAGAAGTTTTGTGTATGTGGGTGTGTGTCCTTTTGGGATGTGCTGGAATTTGCACTTACACATTTTCGCTGCATAAGCACATATATATGCATATATAAATAAGTATGTATGTGTATTTGTGCATCCTGAGAAGAAAATTCGCATTTATATATGCTGGGTGGCATACACATGACTGTGTTTTCGGACCTATAGCAATTAGCAACTGATTGAACCTGTACATAAGCTGTGAGCTAGCACAAGCAATAGCCAAAGCTATAGCTATAGCCACGGCAAGAGTAAGAGCCAAAGCCATAGCCATGGCTATAACTATGGCCCGTATCTAACGTCGTCCATCTTAGGTGCAAAGAATATCTTAACAAAGCTCTGCCGAGTACATAAGATGCGGACGGACCAAGGATACGAGAAAAAGTGCATGTGTCTGCGTTATTTGCATGTGGCTCGCACTCGACTGATTCTGATTCTCCTGCCAGGATACGAAAAGTGGGCAGTGGTCGGTCGGTGGGTCGGTCGGCTGAAGGAGGTGTATTCATATATGTGTTTTTGTGGCTGTAGCTCTATATCCTTGTATGAGTGTGTGTGTGTGTGTGTGCGAGGATTTCTTGCCTTGCTCTTGCTCTTCCACTTGCTGCATATAGTTTAATTTTGAAAAGGATTCGACTGCCGTTGCTAGAGCTGTGGCAATAGGACGTCCCGCTCGCACCGCCACTCACTTGGCCAGGATATATCGTTCGCTCTCGCTCGCTCGTTCTCTACTTCCGCAGCAGGACACTGCAGATGCGGTGGAGGCGAGTCCGTAAGTGGCCAGTAGTTGATGGTCGAAAATGCTGCGTCTGGCTGTCCCAGTTGTCCTGGCCGTCCTCAACGTCCAGGCTGTCCTGGCTGCCAGGCTCCATCCACGGGCTACCTCTTCAATTGTTTCAATTTTCCTGCTCGCTGGAAAACTCGGAGACGAAGGCGGTCAGAGCAGCCAGTGCGGCCTGCATTTGGCTTAGATTGGAAGGACAAATTCCAGCCTGGCCAGTTTTGCCTTCTTCTTACGCGGCATCCTAGCATCGCACTCACACACTCGTCCTCACACGCACACAGGACTCACAGGTATGCTGACAAAAGAGCTAAAACTGGCCAGGAGAAAGGAGTAAGTCGGGGTTGGGTGGGAAGGCGCATTAAAACAAAGGAGCTACGAGCTGGAATATGCAAATCATAGGAACATGGCAGCAGCAGCAGCAGCAGCAGTGGCAGGAGCCGCAGGAGCAGCAATGACCGGCCAACATGCATGGCACAAAATAGAATACAATCCTAGGGGTAGGACGAAGGCAGGGCTGGGTGCCGACGACCAAAGGGTCTTCGATGGACAAACTGAACTGGGTCCAAACAACTTGCGAGAGCTGCGGTTTTGTCTGCTCAAATCGCCTTAGCTTAGACAAAACTGCAGATAATGGGCAAGGGCCGGGGCGGCGGAATGGCCATGTTAGATGCCAAGTTAGGTAGCAAGGAGCTCGCAGGATGAGCAGGGTGTCTTGCAGGACGGCCCAGGTCAGCACGAGCGGCGGACAATGGATTAGGTTGTCTCCGAGCGCTGCTGCAAGTACTGATCCGCAAAACAATTCCAAAATCTATACATATCTGGGAAATACAAAATCAGGTGGATTGAAATATATAGTTTCTTATCTACAGGAAGGTTACAGGTTTCTATCTACCCTTGGGGTAGCCTATTTGGTAATAAAAGAATTGTTTAAGATTGGCTAAAATAGGGGTTTTGGGATCTATGTTAATTGATATATTTTTATATTAAATGCTTTGAAAAATTCATAAAATATCGGATTACAATTAAACATGATTATAATAATTAATTTTATTATGATTTAATTTTAAATCGAATCCAGAATATTTGTTTATAATATTATATACCATCAAGTTTTGTGGATTTTGAGAACAGAAATCTATTATATTTTGAAATGACCTATTATCCTATATGACCTACTTTGAAACATTTTGAGTTAAGAGGTTTCTTTTAAACAAAAACGCCTTAAAACTTATATGGAACCAAACCAATATTCAATTATAAAATATTTTAAATATTTATTTATTCAAAAATTAAAATATTTTCATTAAAAATCAAATACATATTCAAGAACTAAATAATCTACCAGTTTGTTGATATTTATTTAGTTGAAGGCAAGGTGCAAAGAACTAGTTTTAAAGATGTATATTCAAAATAGGATCCTTGTATATTAAGGAGCTAGGAGCAAGGAAAACTCGAGCTGGCACGCACGGTTGGAACCGCACGGAAAACCCATGTACACATACACATACCCATACGCACACACATTTATCTTTTTAGAAGGCAAACTGAAAATTTTGTTTTAGGAACAGTTATACAAAGACAATGTCAGAGGATGCAGATTCCCTGGTCCATGGGTGGGTGGGTGTCCTGAAAATCAAACGCACACGTCTTCTAGCATATGTACACACACGAACAAACACACAGACACACACACGCATACATATATCAAACACAAGCACACATTTATTCCGGGGGTGACCAGCGTCCAGCCCAGTGCGCCTTCATCTTTCAATTCACGCGAAAATTTCCTTCGCCATCCAGAGGTGTGACATGAGGGGTTGAGTGGGGGACCGGGGCGGTGCGGTGCAGAGATGGTGGGCGGATGGGTGGACGGCAGGCTGGCTGGACGACGGTGACAACGACGCGAACTGGCCGGGGAGAAAGTGAATTGAGTTTAGTCGAGGACGACGAATTCGTAATTGTACACACACACGCAGCAACATTAAGGATTCGCACACACACACACACATGTACGTAGAAGGAGGAGGAGGAGGGGGGGTGAAGATTTTTGGTCCTGAGGGTGATGGGCAGTGGGTGGTTGGGCGAAAGGCAGTTGGTCGAAAGGCAGCTGGCAAGGAGCTGCAGATATGAGAGAAAGTCCGGCGGCCAAAGAGAGAACGAACGAAAATGGAAAATGTTGCCTTGGTGGACACAAAGGACAATGGACAATCGGTCGGACGGGTTGGGTTGCTATTGCTATTGCCAAAAGGGAGATGGGTGGTGTGGGGCGTCGGGCGTTGGTAAGGGGGGGGGGGGGGGGGTGCTGTGTTGGGCAGCCGATGAAAATCTGAAGTATATACCCACAAATACACACGCACTCACACACATACACTGGCAGTGTGGCAGGAGGCGCGTGTGTATCGCCACAAAGCAACAACTCTAAATTTTCGCAGCAGCAAAATTTACGCTAAAGATGCTGATGTGCCTGCGAATGCTAAGAAGAATGTGCGTCTGTGTGCGTGTATTGCGTACGTGTGCGTGTGCGTGTGTTTGTCCGAATATCCTTGCGAGCAGTTGTATGCGAGTATGTGTGATGAAATGAAGCGACCCGGGCAGGCTGCTTGGCTTTTTAGTGGCAAGGATATGTTTCTTGCCAATTCGGCCCCATGCCGGCCATCTGTAGTCCTAGCCAGAGTCCAGGACCTGGTCCTGGAGTCCTGTGTTATTGTTGCTCCTTGTTGTTGTGTATACGCCTCTTTATATATGTATGTATATGTATTTGTATATTTGTTGCTGTGCGTGTGCGTTTGGACATGGATTCAAAAACCTTTCTTAGCGATTTCCCGAAAGGCAGCGCTGGCGACACTGCTGCTGTCTTTTTCGTTGCTATTAGATGTTGTTGTTGTTGGTTGGTGTTATTGTTTTTGTTGTTATTATGGTCAGATGGTCAGAAACCGCCTTCGTTGCCCGGACACAATGGATACAGCTAGATAGTGTATGGCTGTAAGAGTATGTGTACTCTGCGCAAATATTTTGCATAGCAACTACAATGTCTACGACCTCAAAATGCCTATGTCCCATGTCCATGTTATATAAGATCATAATCTCCGGGATATCCGCGCCGACATTTCGATGCAGCCGAAATACACTTGTCAGGACTTATAGCACTAGCCTTTATAAATTGGGAATTTATCAGAAATTAATTTTGTATTTGTAGAGGTTTTTAGAATTCTAGAGATTAAAGAATAATTTTTTTTTTTGAGGAATTACCAGCCTTGACGTTTTATTAAACTGGCTATGAATATTGGAGGATATACGTTAAGAATCATGTAAAGAAGTTATAGTATTTTGTAAGGTAAATTTCTTAATCTTACCAAACAGGTTTCTTTGGGAATCTTTAGGTCTTTTAAAATACATAGGTTCTTTGAAGAATATACACTTAAGTCTTAATATATTACCCATTATAAGTTATATTATTTCTTAAGCTAGTTAAAGCTACTAATCATGATATCTGAGTAATAAAAGCATCATTCCCCATGAAGACAAATGCAAATTGTTTCATTTTGATTGACACCTCTTTTCCCAACTTGATATTTGCATATTTTCGCAACCTGGCCGATTGACGTATTGAGTATTTCGCCAGTGACGGTTATTAGCCATGGCAATTTACCTGAAAGAGCCGACTGAAGACTGAAGAAACCACCACCGGCAGCAAGACCCGATCCTAAGTCGGCCGAAGAATACCAGTTTCTTCGACTTGGAAGATCACGCTCCAGCGAAATGAGAAGAGCACGGATTCGCCTTGTTTTGAAGTGGTCGGTTGGGATGAATGGGGGACCGTCCTGCCACCCTCTCCCCCTGAAGGCAGCTAAAGCCCGAACGCCAGCACGAAAGCTGCTCAGCTGTCGAGCTTGTCTCTCGCTCTCGGAGGAATCCCCCTGGCTCTCTTAATAAGCGGATTTGGACTCTCTGAACGCCTCCTTGGGCTCTCGGGTGGCTCACCGAGTGGGCGCGAAAGAGAGACAAGGCCACATAAACTGTGATGAAGGCATGTATCAAAACAAAGCGAGAAAAACTGGCCGCAGCAATAACAATAAAAACGGAAAATGCAGCACATGACAGCGGGAAATCTAAAGATAAACAGAATTATCAGCGGCGATAACATAATCCTGCCCCCTCCGGCGAAAAGTAGGCAAGGATTTGTGCAACCGGTTCGAGGTGCCTATTTTGATGGAGGGAGGACGAAGAACGAATGGAAGGCGGGGGTGAAGACGACTATGAAGGAGGTCCTTAACACAAATGCGTTTTTGGGTTTTTGCAGGTCCTTAGAAACACACACACTCATATGCGTACGTGGGCGCAAGAAAAGAGGCCCAAAAGGATGTGCGTCTCTCGAAAAGCCTAGCACGAGGATTGCGTCGTCTTCGTTGCACATCTGTATGTGTGTGTGCGAGTGGACAGTGGCCTGTGGTTGGGCCGGCCAAAAGTTGCGAAATGGCCAAAACGAAAGCCAAAACGAAAAGCAAAGCCAAAGCGAGACGACTTCTCCTTCGCCGCCGTCTTGTCTTGGCCCGTTATTAATCATTGTACATTTGGCTGTCAACCGAAAAGGCCGCGAATTCGGCAGCAGCAACAGTCTCCGGGTGAAAGCGAGAAAGGACGAACGCGAGCGAAAGAGAGCGAAAGAGCGTATCCTGGCGTAAGAGTAGGAGCGAGAGCGAGAGAGTGCGAGAGCGAACACTACACGCACACCTACGGCCACGTAAATTGAAGCGAAAAAGAAACAAGAAGTCCACTACGACGACGACGACAACGACAACTACAACTACACCGGACTGACCAACACACCACCATTTCGCACGTGTTTGGGTGCATGTGTGTGTGTGTGTGAGTGTGCGAGAGGCGCGTATTTCGTGGACGTGCGACTTTAAATTTCCCGCTGCTGACGACGTCGTCGCCGCCGCCGCCGTCGTCGTCGTCCTCGAAGTCGCCGTGCGGAAATTCGCCGCGCTAAAATCAAAATTCAGCCAAGTCGAGCTCACGACGGCCGCGTAGTTTGTCGCCGCACGCTCGCCGCTCAGGTTCGCACAATCAATTCGTCCCATCCGCCGACGAGCGCGCATCGCTTGTCCTGCCGCATGTCCTTCTGCCGCTGCCGCTAAAAATTCGCACACGCTCCGATCCGTAATAGCGGTGGTAAACAGCCTCGCGCAGGAAGTGTTTGATTGCTCCACAGAGCACTCCGTGCTTTGTGCCTGTGCTTGCCCCCGAGAACGATTTATTATTATCATCTCACCGGTCATCGGTTTAATATCAAAACAATAACATTCCGCAAGCCACATGTGAATTAAATGTGAACAGAATACGTTTCGTTGGACAAATCAAAACAAAAGCCAAAAATCAATAGCTGTGCTATTGAGACTCATCGAATCATCCATTAGACATTAGCCGCCTTCCCCAGAAGGCCCAAATCATATTTTTCTCCCTGACGTTTCATAAAAAGGTTTGTATAACTTACATATTGTGATTAATTGTGATTATTTTCATTATTGTGATATTTAATTTTAACGCATTTCTAAATGAGTCCTACAAAAATAAGAACATTTATAAATACCTTAAAAAAAGTGTAATTTTAAAAATCTTTCACACCCGGTGTTTTTTGAAACGATTGAAGAAATATGCCAAGAATTTGTTTACTAGTTATTTTACAATGAACAACTAAAAAAAGCATATCTATGTATGTGTATTTAGTAAAGATAGGCTTCTAAAGGCTTTCTAAAACATACATAACAGGTCTTTTAATTGATGAAGATGAGTAATTTGTACCCTCCACAAGAAAAGTTATTTAAATGATAGTACCAACATGTTAATCTATAGTTTAACTTATTTAAAAGTGTCAACCGTTATAAGTTTTGCTTTAAAAGTTATGTTTTTCTTGCATTTATATATCGCTCAGAACTAATCATTACTTTTACAACCGAAACTCATGTTTTATGCATTTGATTAACCATTATTCCAAAATAATTATTATAATTCTAACTAATTATAATTTCTTTACGTTCAGATCCTAAATACTCATATAATATTATCGGATTCTAAAGTATGGTACAATTCCTTAAATCTACATAGAATATGTTAGCGATATTCAATAGTTTTCATAGAGAAATTTTACTTAATTATTTTAATTTGATGAGCATTTTAAATAGATTCCCTTAGGACGCTCTTATTCCATATCCCCCTGAAGTATGCAACATTTTTTTTTCGTAACCGATGCATTCTGCAAACTCGGCAAAAGTAATGTTTAAGGATCATGGAATAGTCCTTATATGTTTCCAACACTTTTCTAAAGATCACAAATAAGATTTTAGATATCAGAAAAATTTATTTTTACAGGTAACAAGACAGGTTTTGCTTTTGTTTTAACTTGAAAAATAAACTTATCATTCTCATAAGGTACAAGTAAAGTTTGAATCGAAAATTTTGTATCAAAAATCATTGTAAAATGAATATAATAGTGTTCTTAAAAATGAATGTAGAGTAATGTTCCTTAGATTATTAAAATACAAAAGCTTCAATTTTTAAATATTTTAAAATAATATCAGGTTATGAAAACCAACAGGTTTCCAAGGAAGAATATTGTAAGAGGTAAACGACTCTGAAAAACATTACTAGCCTCAAAACATAAAGTAAAATGGTTTGAGAAATTAATAGAGAAAGACATGAAATATTTTTAATGATAAACATATTTTCACTTAAAGAAAACATTGCCACTTATTGCCCTAAAATTTCCATATCAGACAATGTGCCAAAATAATAAAGCAGATTATCGAATCGGAGACGAGCAGGACATCCCATGCATATTAATAGTTTCCATAATCTTAACGACTCTAAGTGTCTGGCATAACACCCCCGGAAAAGTTCATATTAGCTCCATTGAATTGTAATCAGTTGGGATTGTCCCAGTCCAGGGGCCGAAGGGAGCATTAATCGAGTTAATCATAAGCAAACACAAGCACCCATTAAAAGGTGCAATAATGCTTTAAGCATGACATAGATCATTGGTTCCAACAGGTCCAAACTTACAGAAGCAACACACATGTTTGTACACAGACATTACTAATGTGTGAACAGGAATCCCAGACACTGGAGCACACAAACACAGAAACACAATCGGGATCAGACGGAGGCAACTTTTTCTTTTATCTCCGGAGTTCTTATTTTTATTTGTTGCCTCTTTTGGTGTTTTATTTCTTTTTACATTAACACAAAACGAATGGAGCTATCAAACGCTTGCACATATTAGTGCTAGTTTCAGTCGTTGACCTCCATTTGCCAGACTTTCCTCCATCTAGCCAGCCAGCCAGCCATCCAGCCAGTGTCCTTGCCACATGCACTGCCCACTTGGCCCCTGTATCCTCTGTCTGTCTGTGAGTGAGTTCAATACGAGAAGCCAAAGAAACGAAAAAATAGTAAATACAATAAAATTATAATTGTATATAGGAAAATCAGAAGCTCTTAGCACACAGGCTCACACTGACACACACACAGACATACAGTGGCAGGACATAAAACGGACAAACCAGACGGTTGGGTATTACAAACATATAGATATGTATGGTCATTCCGGCATACTTATGTACTTGTGTAGGTGAATGTGTGTGCATGGGTAAGTGTGTCCAGACATAGACAGAAAACCCCATACCCCCTTACCCCCTCATTCTACACTCCACACCCCCCCACACACATACACACACTGACAAACTTGGTGTAATTCTTTTATATTTATTTCTTTCATCTTTTTCTGTTGTTACTAGATTTTTTACACACTTCTCACTGTCCCAGTTCGGTTCGTGAAAAGTTTAATGGCGAGCCGGCTAGGACAAGGACGGACTGGGTCCAGGACATGGTCCGGCAGTGTGCGAAAGTGAAAGTAAAAATTCTTTTGCTTTGGCTCCAGCTCCGGCTCTGGCTTTGGCTCCGAATGGCCAAAGACCTTGTAATTTTTATACAGCTGTAAAAGTTTTATTCGATATGTGTTTGGGCATTGGGTTAGAGTCGAGAGGGGTGGCAGGTTGTTTGGGTTTAGGTTTGCACCATAGTCGACACAGTTATTTGCTGCTCTATTGGTTATGAGCATCCAAGTATGTCTGCATGTGCGCCGCAGGGATTAAATATTAGGTGTTTGGCCCACCCACAGGAGAGAGTAGGGTCCTGGCCCGCTTGGGTGGCGATTACCACCTGGCTAAGTATGCATTAAGCCACAAGTTGAATGAGGTGTCAGGCGCATAAATCAATGAGCCCAATCATTCCAATAGCTTTGAATTGGGTTACTTGGACTCATCGAATTCTACCGCAATTATGGGAGCTAATTTATCAAGAATTTTAAATAATTATTCAGAATACTAATGATCTATTGTTTTGGTTTTTTTAAAAACATTGATAAATATTTCCCCTAATTATCCTATAAAACTTTTTGCTCAAGACTTGCTTCTTTAAATATTTTAAAAAATATAAGAGTAAAGGTTTCAATAAATATTTAGATTGATTAGAAATTTTAATGAAGTGTATAGCATATAGATTATCTTATTAAATACAAAATAATTTGCAAAATATAAAAAATATAGACAGCTTTATAAAGTAAAGTTAGGAAATAAATACCCCATGCTTTTAGTATTTTTTATTTTTATATAGTGCATTTATTTATTATATTTAATATTTTATCCTTTGTAAAATATAAGACATATAGCTAGCTCTATAAAGTAAAGTTAGGAAATAAATACCCCCAGATTCTACTTTACTTATTTTTAAAAAATGCCTTGACCATATTATATTGAATATTTTATCCATTTTAATATCCCCTTTGTTTAAATTACTAAAAAAAAAATATTATAATATTATAAAGACTCCCAATTATCGAAGCCAAGTATAAAAGCCATCTGAAGTGGTAGTAGAACCCGCCAAGACACTGGCATCTTGTAAATACCATTCGGCATTTCGATGGATGAATGTCCAAACAAAAGACTCCACCAGTTTGGTTGCCACTTGCTCTTGATTCGCCACTCGGCTCTCTTAGCTTCTCTTCCTCAGCGACTGCCTCTTCTCTCCGTACAGTTGTATATTCGCCAAGTCCATTCGATATATATATATAGATATGGATATATATATTTGAAGATATATGCAGAAGGAAAGAAATCATGTGTCAGTCATGCGCAAAACGTGTTTTTCATTTTAAAATTGCAGCATGGGGCGAGCTCTTTTGCATGCCTCACTTTCTGGAGAGATGGAGGCGGAGCATATTGTCGTTCGCTCAGGAGCTCTCCTGGTCAGGCCTGGTCTTCTTGCCAACAACCTGACTTGGCCCAAAGGAAGCGACTTGAGATGGGGGACCCAAAAAAGACGCGCTGCATCTACATCTGCATCTGCACCTGCAACTTGGGCTGTGCTCAGTTTTTCGGTTCAGTTTTTTGGCCATGGGCGGGGGGCAATGGGAGTGTGGCAAGTGGCAAGGCGCAACAGGCGGGCTTGGCATTGGCATGGATGCCCCGAAGTTGGGGGATGTTCTGCGTACTGCGCTGCAGCAAGGCAACGAAACAGGTAAACAAGTTATAAATTCCAGGCCGGACTCGGTCGGCAGGGTTCGTCTTCTCGGTGGAGCTCGGTGGAGCCGGAGCCGGAGCCCGACGAATGGCTTGTTCTTGTTGCTTATTCGTAGCTCGCGTTGCGCGCTGCATTTTGGAGCAGGCGCGTCGCGGCGCGAAGGCAACGCACCAATTAGCATATTCCATTGTCTCCCCCGTATACACACACAAACACACAAAATTGGGTGGCAAGCTGGGGGTTGGGGGACTTTTCATTTTTGGCATCCTCGTGCGCCGAACGAAAAGAGGCTAGAAGCAAACGGGGGCGTGCCGCAGCTCATTTGCCTGCGAAAGCTGCCGCTGTCAGAGAGCAGGAGCAAAATTTTGTCATCTGAGCACTAGAGTATCCTGGTTGCCTTGTGCGTGTGCGAAAATCCTTGTGTATATATGTTTGTATGTATTTGTATATATGCAGATAGATACACAATATAGCGCATACGCCCGGGTGTACGGCGGTTTATTTACACCGCGAGTTGTCTGTAAAACTTTAAAGCGCGCGGCGATTTTATTGGAGCCTCGTGCGAACATGCCACCTCGCCTCGCCTCCCGCCCCTTGCAGTATGCGGCACGTTGTACATGGACGCGCGCACACGGCATTCGCCATTCGTGCGGCACATATATACACCGCTATGTGGCAAGTGCTGGCGAATGAGAACGCACTGTCGAAGTAGAGATATAGCAACTGTGTCACGGTAATTAATTAACGAATCTTCCACCTCTTGTCCGACTCTTTTCAGGCGCCAAGCTGTTCGACAACGGCCTGAAGTTGGATATTTCCAGCTACCCCCACATGAACATCCGGATGGGCACCAAGGGGAAGCGCCCGCTGCGGAGCCTGACGCCCCGCGACAAGATCCACGCCATCCAGAGGATCCACGATGGCGAGTCCAAGGCCTCGGTGGCCCGGGACATCGGCGTACCGGAGTCGACGCTGCGCGGCTGGTGCAAGAACGAGGACAAGCTGCGCTTCATGTCCCGCCAGTCCACCACCGACAAGCTGTGCGCCGACGCACTCTCCGACAAGCTGGACGTGTCCGGCGGCCTGCTAGGACCTCCGGAGAAGCGTCAGCGCCTAGAGCCCAATGCCCTGCCCCTTAACTTCTCCAACAAGCTAAAGTTCGACGAGCTGGCCTTCAAGCGATCCCCCCTGAATGGACTGGACTACAGCACGGGCAAGAACTTGTCGGAGCTGAGCTACAATGGTCTGCCGGTGCCGGACTATGTGGCCTTCAACGGGGGCGTCGGCAAGGCCAAGGTCTTTGGGGCTGACATCAACCGGCCCTCGGCCGCCACCGATCCCTCTCTGAACGCCATCAGTCCGCTCTCGAGCCTGACGCATCTGTCGGGTCTCACGGGCCTCTCGCAGTCTCCGCTGGCGATCAGTTTCAACGAGCTGACCACAAACCTGAACTTGCTGGCTCAGCTGAATCCCGGCCTGGCCGCCATGTCTGGTCTCAACAGTTTCCCAGCAGCAGCCGCAGCAGCAGCGGCCTCGAGTCTAAGGAACCCCAAGACGCCGGGACAACAGCCGCCGCCCCAGCAAGCCGTTCCCTTGCAGGTCCAAAGCCAGAGCCCCCGGAGCGACAGTGGTGATCGAATGGGATCGGGGTTGTCGGTCAAGAACTGGGCCAAACAGAAACCTCCTCCAGGGGAGGCTAGTCTAAACTTAAGCATTAAGAACGAGATCAAGGCGGGGGACATCAAGAGCCCAAGTCCTTCCATAGCACCCTCCCAGATGATGACACTCTCCAATCTGGCCGAAGATCCTTTGCTGTATTGGCTGAAATCCCAGCAGACCATGTTGGGGCTAAACAGTCTATACCCGCCCACGATCCCCATGGGCGTGACCAGTCCCCCCATCAGGTCCTCTACGCCGCAGCACATGAACCAGCATGCCCAGACCCCGCCCATTCCCTCGACTCCGCTGACACCCTCCTCCACGCCATCCGGAAGTCTGGACGAGAAGAACGCGGCATGGTACAATTGGTGCAAGGCTTTCGGAGCCAGTCTGCACAACCTCAATCCCAACGCCGCCACTCTGGCTGCTCTGCAGGCTAACTCACTGCACCAGCAGGCGGCGGCTGAAGGAGGAATGGGGGGAGTGGGAGTGCCAGGATCCGGTCCAGGAGCCATCACCGATCCCAGCAACATCCTGTACTCCCATCTCACCAAAGAGACTGAGACGCCATCAGTGCGGAGCTTGTCCTCCTCCAATGAACAGAACCAGGAGGAGGCCACCGAGACCGACGTGGACAACGACGGAGAGGCGGAGGTGGAGGGGGAGACGGGTAAGCCTGAGGACCTCTCGGCCGCCGGTAAGGCTGTGATGACGCCCTCACAAAGTCCCATAGCCCATTCCCCGTCAGGCGATAGCAGAAGTCCCGAGCCGCGATCAAAAGACGCCGAACACCCCAACACTCTCAGGGCAGCTTCCAACGACTGCAAGAAAATCCTGGACAACATGCTGTTCAAGATAAGTGGCCAGGAGCCAGGATGCGAGTCGGAGAACAGCTTCCAGCATACCAACAACAACGACATGAGTGCCAGCAATAACAACAATAACAATAACTCGAATAAGACGGATGAGGAGGAGAAGGCGAAGTATCTGGACTGCACGGACGACGAGGATATCGAGGCCATTCGACACGGGGAAAAGTTCCTACAGTGGCTGGAGAACTGCAGCAATCCCCGGGTGACGGCGGTGCAACTAATGCAACTGAGGTTCCTGATCGCCGCCATCAAGTCGGGAAATGAGAGCTCCCCTGGGCTGATGGAGAAGCCATGCAACAAGAGCCTGGCAGAGCCAGAAGCCGGCGAGGAGATCAAGGACAGCAAGGACATGGCTGAAGTCGAAGAGGGTAGCGGCCGTGGCAAGAGCCGGCGTCGCAAATAGGAAAAGCCAAAGTTGGCGCCCACGCAGCCAGCCACGGATAATACCAAGGACCCCAAGGACGCAAGCCAGGGCCAGGAGCCCCCAGTTGCTCCAGAGCCGGGGCAGGAGCAGGAGGAGGATGTCGAGAAGGACGACGAGGTGGCCAGTACTGCCAAGTGCCAGGAGTACAAGCCCGCTATCTACGAGTCCTCCGCCACTCTGCTCAGCTCACTCTTCTTCCCCCCTTACGAATTTGTACACTGTGACCTCGACGATGACCCGGACGATTGCCAGATTACGGGCGAGTATCAGCAATACGACGAACTGAGTTCCAGCAGCTAGAAAGTTAGGAAGCAGTTAGAAAGTGCTCCTCTGAATTTATACCCCAAGCTGTGAACCCCCAAGCTCTCCCACTATCGTGTAAGGATAAGGATACTGGATAAGCCTGACGCTTAGCTATTCTCCATCTTTTTTCAAATCAATTCCATTGCATTGTATTGTCTTGCATTAATTAATCGTAATGAAACCGTAACGAACAAAAGTGTATATATCGATGAATCTCATCTCTCTTTGTAGCTATTATTATTATTATTAATACTTTGGAACGGAACAAGTCGCAAATGAGTCGAATCCTGTGTTTCCCTAATGCATTCTAGGACAAATGTTATAGCCTTTATTTTTTTGTTACGAAACTTTTTGAACTGTAAGGTGTGTTGCCGCAAACGAATAATGACATGCATTTGATATCAAACGTTTTTAAATTTCATAAAAATCATAACGACAATGTGCTCAACAAGAATTTTCTTAATTCGAAATTAATGCGATATTTAAATAAAGCAAAAAGAAACATTTACAAATTTAAATGTAATTTTAAATACATGTTCAATAAAAAATAATTAGATAATTTTTATGAAACTCTTGGAATTCTTGGTCTTTTTATTTTTGATGATGGGGTGAGGTTATAATGGATTAAAAAAAACAATAAATGGAGATCGTTTTATGGTTTAATCATTAAAAGTTTGGAAACTTATAGAGGTGATCTAACCTTTTTATGGAACTTTTCAGGGACTGCATAGAAGGTATGATTTTCTAAAATAAAAAAAGTGATTCGGCATTGAAGTTTGAAAAACCCAACAGTATACTTTTTAATACCTTTTAAGGTTTTTTTGACAAAGTTTTAAACTTAAAGTTAGAGGGAATAAAATTTTATGAAACAATAATCAGAGCCCTAACAAAAGAGTTATTTTCTGAGAATTAATTTATCAAGCGACTAACTTTTTTTTTTTTAATTTAAAACTAGAATGAAAATGAGTATATTCTCTTCATAGAAACAAAAATAATTTTATGAAAAACAAGCATCTTTTTAAAGAAATAATTCATTTTAGTTAATAAAACAGTAATCGGAGCCCTAACAAAGGAGTTATTTTCTAAGAATTAATTTATCAAACTAAAAACTTTTTTTTGATTTAAAACTAGAATAAAAATGAATATATTCTCTTCATGGAAATAAAAATAATGTACAAAACACAAGCATCTTTTCGCAGAATAGTTTCTAAGGTTTCTCTATGGATAAAATTCCATTTTTGTGGTTTTGGTTAATAAATTTAAATTCAGAGAATTTGCAGAAGCTTTATGAAAGGCAAACAGAAAAGTTCTTACCAAATTTATTTGATCTTCCAGTGGCTCGTACTGAATGAAATCTGCAACAAACTTGGCAATTTCCTCAATGCTGGATATGAGTTCGGGGTAAATAAACGCCGTGGGCCTGATGGTGGTGCACACGAACTTCTGCATGTTGGTCGAGCCAATTTGTTTTATTTAGAAACAAAAAATATGATAAAAACATTTAATTTAAAAGCTTATGAACTTACCTGAACTCGGCATTCGTTGGGCAAAGCCAGGACCATGGCCCGGCGTTTTGGATAGGTGAGAACCAATTGCTTGCGGAAATTCTCGGCATAGAGCAGAAGCAGTCGCTCCTTCGGCGACAGCGTATAGTATGATACTGGATAGCACTGGGGACTGTCATGGAACTCCTCAGTTGTCTCCGGAAAGGACAGATCAATCTTCCCAATGTTCAAGGCCGGCTCACCTTCGGACAAGCTGAACTCACTTTCCTCAACATCGCCCATTTCCTCCTCGAAGTATGCTTCCTCCTCCTCAAAGAAATCCGTATCCACCTGGGACTGACGTTCTTTTTCGATCTCCTTGAACTTTGCCTTATAGCGGTCCGGGTCTATGGTGGCCTCCACCTTCTTGTACTTCTGGAATATTACCTTCGGCATTTTGGCGGTGTTTTTGCTTGTTTTCCACACAATAATAAATAAAACGTTGTGTTTCTATAACAACGGTAGATAGGCAAAAAATATATATTTTCCAATTCGATCAGATGTGTCAGAAAATAAAAAAAGGGGACATTTGAAAGGAGACTGATAACATTTATTATTAGGTTTTTATACCCTTGCATAGGGCATTATAGTTTCCCATATAGGGAAAACCCACATTTTTAAGGGATCCCATCACGAAAAATGGACAAAAAATGTAAAAAATATTTGGTCTCAGGATTTAAATGCAGAATGGTGGACCTTATCGATTCGTTTCACGAAAAATGGACAAAAAATGTAAAAAATATTTGGTGTCAGGATTTTAATGCAGAATGGTGGAGAATCGATCCAGATCGATTAATCGATTAAGGTACTCCGTTTGAGAATCGGATGAGAATTGGGGAAGATATAGCAATCACTGTGAGCCATATAGAGGAAAACCCCACTTTCAAGGGATTGGGATCCCTTGAAAAATGGACAAAAAATGTAAAAAATATTTGGTGTCAGGATTTTAATGCAGAATGGTGGAGAATCGATCCAGAAATCGATTAAGATACTCCGTTTGAGAATCGGTTGAGAATCGGGGAAGATGTAGCCATCACTGTGGGCCATATAGAGGAAAACACCATTTTTAAGGGATCCCATCACGAAAAATGGACAAAAAATGTAAAAAATATTTGGTGTCAGGATTTTAATGCAGAATGGTGAAGAATCGTTCCAAAAATCGTTTAAGGTATTCCGCTTGAGAATCGAATGAGAATTGGGAAAGATATGGCCATCACTGTGGGTCATATAGGGAAAAACCCCATTTTCAAGGGACCCCATCACGAAAAATGGACAAAAAATTTTAAAAATATTTTGTCTAAGGATTTTGATGCAGAATGGTGAAGAATCGTTCCAGAAATCGTTTAAGATACTCCGTTTGAGAATCGGTTGAGAATTGGGGAAGATATAGCAATCACTGTGGGCCATATAGGGGACTATATCCCATCTTTCCTATCCGTGTTTTTGAAGATAGAAAGTTGGAAGTTCCTACAGATTCTTTTTTGGGCCATATGATACGACCTACCAAATTTCATAAGGATCGGTCGACTGTATCCTATAGCTGCCATATAACTGAACAATCGGAAACAATTTATTGTTGTTTCGGGGTCATGGGGATCTTTAATGCTTTGTACTTTTTCATAGGCCTCTTCGGCGCCTTCGTAAATAGAAACTTCAAGCGATCTACCAACATCTTGAAAATGTCTAAAAATGGGAAGGAAGGGTTGAAGACGTTTTAAAAACATTTATTAGCAAAAATTCATTAATTTCTAAATGTTTCTTCAAAACATTCCATAAGGCTGGCGCCATCTAACGTTTTATATAGGAAACACAACCAGAGAACTGCTTTACCATCATGTATTGGCACTTTATATATCGTTATTTTGGCTTTCGAGTTTCTGTCTTGTTGCAGCGCCCTCTATCGGTTGTTGAACGAAGCATTTATTGTGACTTATCAACACTAAACACAAAATCAAAAGCTGAAGACTGACTTGGCGGGAGTTTATTTAATTTATATACTCTATTTTAATTTATCTGTTATTGCAAGTTATTAAAATGAAGAAAATTAAAGGCGAAACCGATGATGATTGGAAGATGATTTAGCTTTTTAGAACTGGCTTAAAACTTTTTAGTGAAAAACACATGATTTAAACACCCACAGGCATTTAACAAAGTATTATTTTCATCAAATATATTTGGCGATATATAAATATATTTATTTGCCATAGAATCGGACGAATGTCTGCAGACTTATGATCCTTTTTTTCCACAGATTTCCACTGATGTTTGGGTCATTTTGTTGAAAATGTATGATACTATACTTAGTTAAAATCATTTATTTTTCAAAGGGTGGTTTATTGTGAAAAATATTTTTTTCTGTTTTTATATATATTTTAAATAAAAATAAATTAATTCCTTACTTTGCGAACCTTATTTTGCCTAAAAATATAAATTATTCGTTATGTACTTACATTACAAATTGTAATGATAAATTAAGCTTTGCAATGAGAATGGGTTTTAAATTTAAATTTTATTAAGAATATAATAATAAAATTCTATTATAATAATATAATAATAAAATAAATTCTATAATATAAAAATGTATTGTAAATTGTTGCACATAATCGCAGTATAATTTGCATAATTATTGGACGGCTTTATATTAATGCTAGAATTGCAGCAACATCTGGCCGGCTTGGTAATTTTTTTAAGGACGACATCCTTAGCCACCGTGTGTCTGCTCGGACCGCAAATTGCATTTGCATTATTTATATTGCATCAATAAAACCCGCATTCAGGAATAATTAGCGAAATACTTGCCGGCAGAGGGCACAGGACACCGAACAGAGCCAGAGGACAGAGCCACGACGAGCATCAGCACTAGCATCAGCGGATTGAGATCGGCGCAGTTGATCCGTTTATGGCTGGCGCTAGGATTTATTTGTACTTCCTTTCGCATTTGAAAGGCGAGCGTCTACCTGGGATTGATGGATTGATGCTACATTCATGAAACCATTTGGCGCTTTTAAGCGACTCAATTACTGCACTTTGATTCCCACATTCGTCGCTCTGGCAGTCGCCTGTCCTGTCCAGAGTCCTGCCACCAGGACGACTACCTGTTGTCTGTGTCTGAGGCAAGATGCGTAAGCACTAATTTTTGTGTTTAGAGTGCTTCGGTGCTCGGTTTGCCGTTTAATTGCCCGCGGCTCGCGCTAAGTGTTCCCAAGAAAAACAAAAGACATCGCTGTGCTGCGCGGCAATCGGCGCTCAATCAAGCACATGTGTCCTCTATGTCCTGTGTGTCCTGCCTGTCGTGTTGACTCCTGGGCGCCTGCGACTGCGCCTGCGGATGTCTGCGGAGTGTCAAGCGCCTTTGCAGCCTTTGTCTGATTATCGTCCACGCAACGTTTATGTGCGGTTATGTCAATTAACGGGCTGCGGGATCAGGCTGGGAGGAGGGTATAAAAGGTAGCTCTTCACTTAGCCAGGACATCACTTTCGCCGCATCCTTTGCCCGAGACACACACATCACCATGCACCTCGCTAAAGTTATCGCCCTGCTGCTGGCAATCCTTGACAGCAGCTATGGATTGTACATCAAGAAAGCTGAACGTGAAAGCCCAGTTTCCACTGAACTAAAAAAGGACGATTGGGGAGTCTTCAAAAATACCCTTGGACTAACCCAACAAAAAGGTGTGTATTTTTATTTAAACACAATCATCTTTGGAGCTTTTACTTAAAATTTTATTTTTTATAGTTGAAATTCTGAAATCACAAAAGGACCAGAAGGGCACCAAGGAGCTGTTGAATCGCTTCATTTTGGAAAACCCAAAAGCCCTGCCAAAGAAGAAGGAGCAGCCCGACCAGTTTCTAGGAATCTACCGCTCCTTGCTGAAAAAGTTAACCGCCTCCAAGCGCATGCTGAAGACATCCTTGAACTTTGAATTGGCCGACAGGCCTCACAAGACCCTTAAGCGTCCCCGACGAAAGATCGCCGTCAAGATGGTCTCCGACATGCCATCCTGGAAAATTGACGATCTCATCAACTCCTTCTATCTGAAGCACGGAATTCCCCGGAATTCGGATCTGGATAATGAGGAGGGCGACTACCAGGATTCGGGAATGCCATCCGACTCTGACACTGAGGATACTGACTATCCCTATGATCACATCCTAGATGACGAGGGCGATGCCGGCCTAACGGCCATGGCCCGTCAAAACTCGGAGTACGGCTCCTTCCAGGACCTGATCATGCAGGCCAAGATGAAGGAGTGGGAGCGCCGGAACGAAGAAACCAAATTGCACGGCTCAAAGGATGACGACTTTATCTAAAGTTTCCGGATAGAGTCTGAGAGAATATTTCGAAATAGGGCTGTGCAATAGGGGTTCATATGCTGGCATTGAACTGATTTTTAGGCTAAAGTAGTTAATAATGCCAGAGAAGCCAAATCAAGACTTTATATTTTATTTATTAGATTAACTTAGGTTACACTTTGATTATTTTTTTCGAAATCAAAATAAAGTATTTATCAATGAACTAAAATCCGTTGTTGTGGGGATTCTGTGTGGGTTTTCGGAGTGGTTCCTAGTCAAAAGAAAGCTTGTGGCTTGTGCGCATGTCCTCTCAATAAAGGAAAGCTTTTTGTTTTACGGAAATGTAAATAAATGTTTCATTTAATAAACATTGTCAGAAAATAGATGATACCTGTGTTATTATATTCATTTATAGCAGTGGGATAGTCGTCTAGTTGGTAGTATTTCTAAATTTTTTAAATAAATATTATATAAACCAACATAGGCTTTGTTCTCAAAGTCTTGAAACTCATTGAATCACAACAAGGACTTTAACAATGCAGGACACAAGGAGTACAATAGCTTATTCTGATCCAAACAACATTAACACGTGCTTCAGAATGAAAACAAGAAATAAGAGCGGGTGTTGCCGGAACTTGCATACCCTTACCAGGATTGGCTACATTTGCAACTTTTAAAAATTTGTGTGCTAATATGGGAAATCCATCTAGAAATCCTTTAAGGTACTCCGCTTGAGACTCGGCTGAGAATTGGGGAAAATATAGCCATTACTGTAGACCATATAAGAAAGACCCCTTTTTCTAAAAAATCAAAAAAATATTTTGTCTAAAGAAATTGATGGTCAGGGAGTGATGTTTAGACAATATTCGTCTACCCTTACAATTAGTCTGTTGTTCAACTCCAAAACTAATTTATTCAAGACGCAAACTTAAATGAGAATCTGCACCTGTTGCATTTTTCTGGCCATTTATTGGAATAAATCTAGATGAGTTTTGAAACTACCATAAAACTTGAGCTTTCGGTAAAAATTGCTTTCCGAAAAACCAAAAAAGTTTCTCCATATTCAAATTGTTCATCCAAACTTTGGTTACACTTGTGCTGGGCAATCAATACGTTCCGCACGAGGAGTATATGCAGAATTTCAAAATGCACATCACGTAGAAAGTCTTTTAGGTATCAGCTTCAGCAGCTTTTTGACGCTCCTCTGGCATCATTTATGCACGTACTCAGTTTTCCTGGCCTGCAAAGTTTAGTTGCTGCGGCATTAGCTCCGTCACTGGCCAAATATTTGGGTCTTTGCATAATGCCCTCCCATCAAGACACACTCCGCCTAGGCGGCTCTTTTGTTTAACAATAATACGGTATATGTATTTTTAACTTTATACACGGTTGATAATTTAGAGTACATAATACGAATCAAATAAATAAAACGTGAACACATACAACGTAAGGATGTAGTTATCTTACAACTAAACAGGAATTACAGATGGGAACAGATATGTCCTGGTGCAATAAATAATGGCAGTAATACCTATTTCTATCTGATTTCTGTCAAAGACTCGAGAGGGGTATCCGGTTGCCCAAAGTCTTTCGTCTTGGAGGTAATAAAGCTCTTGGGAATCAGTGCACGGTATCCTGGGATAGATCTACAACTTCTCACCACTTAGACTAACAATATTATAGTAATTATGATCTGGAAATCGTTCCAGCTCTATGTAGTCCATTTCGGTGTGAAGCAGCTTGTCCAGCATTTGGATTATTTCCGCAAAGAGTGGACGCTCCTGCGGATCTTGTGACCAGCAATAATACATAATATTATAGAGCTCTCGACGGCAGTGCTCTGGTTTCTCCAAACGGTAGCCATCCCTCACCTATAAATGAATTAATTCAGTTGTTATTTAACTATAAATTATATCTACTAACCTTTCTCATAACATCGGCTGCCGATATACCAGGATATGGTGTGGATCCCAAGGTTACAATTTCCCACATCAGAATGCCAAAGCTCCAGATGTCGGATTTTACGGAGAATATATTGTCGTAAAGTGACTCTGTGGCCATCCATCTTAAGGATTAAATAGAGGTTATTAAATGGGCTTACTAGGTTATCTGAGTCTTACCTTATTGGCAGCTTTCCCTCGCTCTTTCTTTCGTATATTTTCGAAGTAATGACGTCCCTAGCAAAGCCAAAATCTGCCACTTTGCAGGTGTGATCGTCGGAAATGAGAATATTTCGAGCAGCCAGATCACGATGGATAATCTATCAATAGCTCATTAAATTAAATTTTCCTCAAAATATAGAAAAATATCACTTACACCCCTAGAAGTTAAATAATCCATGCCCTTGGCTACTTGATACATGAAGGATGTTAGGTCGCAGGAGGTAAGAATATTTGATTTCCCATGGGTGTTGCCGTAGTGCCTGTGAAAGATATACAATAAGCATTTAGTTTCCGCCGAAATTATCATAGCTTACCTCTCTGCTCGCGAACTGCGCAAATAAGTTTGCAACTTGCCGCGATTCACGAATTCCAAAATGACAAAAGTCGGATCCTTATCGGTGCAACAGCCCAGCAAGCGGACAACATTGATATGCGGCTCCAAGGACTTCATTACCTGCAATAAATACGAAATGTCATTAATTTTGTTTATGCCCTTAGACCTCTAATTATGCGAAGATTGTAAAGTTTGGAACTTGGCTCTTTGTTACCTGAAGTGGTAGTAATAAAGGCCTGTATTTATCTTTATGGACAACCCTTTTACGGGTATTTACTTCTGGCTAAGTAGCAGCAATTTATATCAGTTAATAAGTTGTTCTCTTTCAGCCCAGACCCCAGCTCCTTTGCTACTAATTCAATTCAAAAACTTTAAGCAACAAAGACATCAACTTTCGGCTTTACAATGGTCGGCTAGCAGGGCAAGAGAGAGCGTCGGGAAGAAGGGGAACCTAGCCGAGGGCCATTCATAATTTTTCATTGTTCTAAAATTAAAGTGCAATTATTCTCGTTTCTGGGGTAATCCGCAAAACATGATATACAGCCGCCGCACACTCTAGTTGGTGCCGGTGTTTCCCAGCCAGTCAGCTAGTCAGCCAGTGAGACAGCCAGGCTGTTAGGCGGTTGGGCAGACATCCTGTAAATGCGACTTTAATGATGAAGGACGCGACCTGAACGGCAACCCTAGAGTGGCTCTCCAGATTCCTCCTCCGATTCCTTCGAGTCAGATTCAGTTTCAGATTCCGATTCAGATTCAGATCCAGATGACTGGGGGATTCACGGGGGCCACGAAGGTCCCGAACTCCGAAAAGTCGAAAAGTGTCAGTGCGCAGGTCGAGAGGATATCCATGAACGTATATGTGTGCGAGTATAAAGGACCATAAGTAGTGCCCTGCGGGCGAGAGGATGCTGCGGTCTTTGCCACATTTGTCAGTTTCAACAGCAACAGGAATCAGTTTGTTTCGAGGCGTCGGAGCGCGTGGTCCAAAAATAATTTATCTATCCGGGATCCCAATTTTTTGTCGTCCTGTGCGGTTGTTGCTGGTTGCCCAAAAAGAAAGCCAAAAAAAAAAAGGGAAGATATCCCATTTGCTTGGCTGCGGGGTACGAGACTCGTGGAGATCCCAATGTTTACTATCCAATACGTGAATCCTGTGGCAGCTTGTCTTGAATAAGTGGCGTGTACTGGTGCGTTCAAATGCTGGTCTTATTAGCTAACCATCGACTTTTCTACCCCGGCACTTTCAGAGGTAATAATGCAACTTTAGGTGTATGTAAATGCTAATCGATACGCGAATGGCCCTGGCCCTCTTGGGCTGCTATCATTACGGGCCTCATGACTGCCTCCAAAAATTACTCTTAGCTGGAGTGGTGCTTCTGGGCCGAAATAAATATGTTGTCGGTTCGATTGCCATGACAACATTCCACTATTCCCCCCGAGTGTATGCAAATTGTAGTGAGTGTTGATGGCATTAAAGGACCATAAATGTGTTCACAACAAAAGAGCCGTGCGGGATCCAGGACAATACACAGTTCGAAGTTGAGAATTTATTGATTCGTGATCCCTGTTTTCAAATCCATGCTGCTTTTTTTCCGTAATATACCTCATTAAGGACAATTGTCTGCAGAGCTATTTGGTTTACACGATTTCACGATGGGAGCTCTTTGTTTTAAAAACACATCCTCGCGATGTCATCGCTAGTTCGGCCCTTCGATGAGCTTTCAGAGTTCCACATATGAGTGCGAGTGCGAGTGGCAGCATCAAGGATTCAAGGCATTAAATATGCAAGTCTGACACCGGAATACTTACAAGGGCATAAATTAATAATTTTGTCGCAGTATTTTTGGCGAGCATGAATATGCAACAAGCCAGGCTATTTTTCCGAGCTGACATTTAGGCAACACGACAGTGTCAGAAGCATTTAAATTACCTTTTAGTTGATAAGACTCTAATTGGCTTTGAGTTCGAGGCTCATAGAAAAAGTTTATGGCACGACAGGCTTCCTGACAAAGCGAATCAAGGCCAGCTAATTAATATAATAAAATAAACAACAGGAAGGACACTTAACAGGAAGCTCAACAGACTAAGATGGCTAAACTTTAGATGGGAAAACTCCTTAATAAACGGCTCTCTTTTGGGATCCTGATACTTTGCTTACCCAAAGGTAAAAACTACATACCCATGGCACAACAAGTTTGAGGAAAGTAATTTTAGAAAGCACTTCTTCATTTCTCTAAAATTTGCTTCAATTGCAAAGACCGTGAAACGAACTCAAACATTTTGCAAACTTTTAGTAGAGACACATAAGTAGACTCTTTTACGTTTTCATTAAAAAGGCAAACATTAAATCCAGGCTTGAGGGGCAAACGATGGAAGTCCTGCATTTTTTTTTGACTTCTTCTTGTATTTCTTTGCTGCTAAAGTCCGCAAGTCGCAAGGAGTAGAAAAGAAATTCTTTCAAAACTTTTCAGCATCGTTAATTTTCAATTTACAAAACTTTTTCATCTAACCAGAAAAACCGACTGGCAAGATTTGCCCAGCAGCCTGCACAGTTCTCGGTATTCAGTCAGGCATTTGGGTGGGAATAGGACTAGAAAGGATGGTGACAGGGACGCAGGGAGCAAGGACTAGGGTAGGAAATGAAAATAGGTAGGGAAAATGGAGAAAATGGGGAAATGGTAACCAATTGAATGAAAAGTGACAGAGTGAAAGGCAGCCGAGAAATTGCGCTCACCAAGTCGTCGTCACTTAGCCAACTTTGCTTGTAACGATTTTGTCGGTATTTTGCATACTCTTCACAAGGATCTTAAATTATTGTAAATGCAAATTTACAATAATTTGTTGTTTTTTCATATTACGCTTACCTCCAGCTCGGATAACAAGTCCTTGCGGTCCACTTCGGTGGCGCTCTCCTTAAGGGTCTTCACCGCCACCGTTGTAATGCCCTCAGAGTCTGTAAAGAAAGAATATATTTAAGTCTTTTGGTACTATTTCGAAAAGTCCCTACTGCCTGTTGGCTACGAAAACATAATATATATGCAGAAGCCACTTGTCTTTGCTTGTCCACTTTACGTGCTCATAAAAAAAAGGTAGATTGTGGAAATGGTTTTCGGTGGATGTGGCACATGCACATGCCACATGAACACCTGAGTCCTCGGACGAGGAGGTGGCATAATCCGCGCTGATTGAAAACACAATCTGCTTAATTTAAAATACCTTTCTACGTGACGATAAAATTACTTAAATTCATATTTCTCTCATACGTACTTGACACACTTACCATTTATATTTGTGGCTTCGCAACGCCACACTTGTCCGAAGGCACCTTCGCCCAATATGTTGAAGAACTTCAATCGGTACCTCGGGAATTCCCAGCGGTCGCCCTTTGCCTCGCCAGCAATACCATTTTCCGCCTGGAGGCCACCGGAAGTGCCACCACCCACAGCCATGCCTCCGGCCCCAGGACCGGGCTCACCTGTCCCAGGACTCTGGGCTGTTGCAGTGGCATCTCCGGCATTGGGGACACCTGTTGATAGCTGGGAAGTTGCCTTTTGCGTCCAAACGTTAGATTGGCAAGTTGAGCGACAGCATTGTGGGTTAAAGTCAACATGGCCATCGATGAAAGGTAGTTTCCAACATCATGGCACGGCGGCGGAAATGCCAGTTTTGTTGATTTTAGTGACAGGTACAAATATACGCAGCATAGGGAGAAATAAAGCAAAGAAAATGGGTTACTAAAGGATCTCCTCAATGATTGCGAAAGCCTTAAAAATGAGCATCAATGTCTTGACTATTTTCTTCATAAATCTCAGCCACATGCATGGGGAAACATTTCTATTTTGCTGCCATGAATTCACTGGATTATACATGCGCTGTCAGTGAATAAAAATCAGTTGAAGGAACGTCAATAGTAGACGCCTTTATGCAGGTGCATCCAGCTCCATTTTCCTGTCAATTACACAGCCGATATGGCCACAACAGCTAACAGGACGAGGATTCAGTGAAGGTGTTGAGTGAGCCAACTGGAAATTGAGGCTGAAATCAGCGACTGAATAGCTGTCGATTGCAGGAAAAATCCTGGAAATAGTTTTCTTGGATATTTTATGAAAACATTGCTTGTGGGATTACTAAAGGAAAGCTTTTCAGAGTGAAATTTATATTTGAAAAGAAAATAGTTAAAAGGAATTATTACAGAAAGTAATTTTTTGAGCAAAAAAATCCAAACTACTCTGTCTAATCGTATTACTCATTTCTGTTAGCATCTCGCTGGGGATTAGTGTTTTTTGAGATGCACCTCAAAGTAATTCATACTCACAATGCCCATCTGCTGGTCCCGTTCCCAGGGCACGTAGCGATTCGCAAAGGCCACGGGTCCCTGCCACTGTTGCATCACCATCGAGTTGCGACTATCGTCGGTGAGAGTGCTACTCAGCTGGCTGGGATTGGACTTCTTGGCCAGCTCCTCCTTTTCCTTGGACTTTTTCAGAGTTCTGCTGATGGCGCACAGGCGACGGCGACACAAAAAGGCCAGGAAGACTGCCAGGGCGGCAACGAAACCGCCAATGGTGACCACAATGGGAATGGTGCCGGACTTGATGGAGAACACGTTGATGGTGTTATTACCACTGCCACTCTGGACTGGCTGCTCCACCCTCGTCGAATTATTGGCACTTATTGGCGTCAGTTTGGTGCGGCTCTTCTGCGTTGTGGAGCTTATCCTGGGGGGTGTTTCTGGCGGTGTCACTTCAGAATCACCATCAGGCTCGGTGTCCTCGGAACTGGCCTCTGTTTTATGATCCGGGGGCGGAGGCGGCGGCGGGTAGTTTGATGGGTAGTTCACGAATGGGGGTGGTCCGAAAAGGCCGCCACCTGGACTCTGGGGCACCGGCGGGAATCGAAAGTCTGGCCGGTTATTTGGCAGCCCATTTCGAATGGACTGGACACCGGGCAGTTGGTCGAACCGGGGCAGAAATTGTGATATATTGTGCACCACGTTCGAAATCGATGTTTGCGGTCGAGGGCCGATGCTCTTCTCCCGTTCCCCCAAAATATTTATGAAGACTTCATTTTTGGCCGTATAGCGTCCATCGGTGACAGTTATATAGATGAGAAAATTTTGACCGGCCTTTAAGGTTTAAGAAATATATTGAAGTTTCTAAGTAAATTATATTTGTAAAGTGCTTACCCTTCCTGCCAGACTTTCGTTGAGCGTGACTACACCGGATTCCCTGTCTATATGAAATGGCAGCTTCTCTGGAGTATCTCCACTGCCGGGAATCGGCGAAAAGCGAGGCTCTATTCCAAATATCAGGTCATCCCCATCGGGATCTTCGGCCCGGACCTGATCAATAAACTGGCCCACTCTTTCTGATTCTGGTATTCGCCAGTTTCGCTCTCGAACATACAGTATTGGAGGTGCATTTTGGTCGTGGGCAGCAGCTGAAATTTATGTTCAAATCAATTGTAAAGATTATTACAAAACAGGTTGCTGGAATGCAGCTTAAAAAAAGATATGGGAAACCTCAATGTATGGTTTTAAAATCAAAAAGATTTAAAATAAATCGTTAGACTAACAAGTCCATCTAATTACAGAGACTTTTATCTATAATTAAAATGTAAAAGTAACTTTGTGTGAAAGGCACTTACTTTTGTAAATTCCCTTACATTCTAGTCCCAATTAAAAGCAATTACCACTAATAAAAAAAGCAATTAGTGCTTGCAAAACTATATTTTCCGCTGAAAACCCAGATATCACGTAAGCGTATTAAGACCAAAGACTTGTTTTGTAATTCCTTAGAAAACCTCATGTTCAAAGCCAGCCTACACAGTCCAATCTGATGACGACAGATTGCTTAATTGGTTAATGTTAATTGGGCCCTGGGCTGAGCTCTTCAGCAACTTTTCATGCATTTGCATCGACCGGGCCGGGCCAGGCCCGAATGGCTGCCAAGTTCATTCAGATACTCCCAAGTACGAGCTATTGACCCGGATGTCTAGCACTACTCGGTGGCGGTGCAGTGTGGCAGGCTGGTTTTATTTGTGGCATTGAACGAGTGCCAAGCGGACACAAAAGATGGTTTTGGGATGGGGCCAGATTGCAACATCGCAGCTGAAAAAAGTGTTATATTTCTTCTAGCGAATATCAATCGGTTCATTGTACACTGAGAATGTCCATGAAATATTCCCCATATTGAGTTGATTTCTTTGCGCCCCATAAGTCAAGCATCATTCAATGGACCTAAGCGACGTGACGTGATAACCGGTTGGGTTGTTTGCACTTGTATCTTTTTGCCTTTGTATCTTTTGCTGTCTCTGCTTTAGCTTCACGACCTTCAGATACAAATGCGCACACATGTAACGAATACGTATACGTGATATTTGTACGCGTCTGTGTATCCGACTATCTGTGTGTGGAAAAACGGAGCTAAACTCTTAAAGAAGGAGGAGAGTGTGTGTATTTTCGCCAAGAGCGCGACTTAAGTGAGCAGAATGTTTTTGCACGGCGGCTTGTTGTTTCGCCAAACAGGTTTGAGACATGCTTTCGGGCGGATTTAACTTTGTCCGCATGTAAGCTCATCCAGATAAATATGACTGCTATATATTATGAGTGCTCGGAGAAGTGTTCCGTTTCATTTAAATATTGCACAATATGCTCGGGGGACTCACACGTGCACGAATGCCACTCTGCAGAGTGTGCAGGTTCCCAAAAAATTCTCCGAACTGGAAAATTAAAAACACGAGGAAGATATTTCGTAATATTTCTTTCTTTTTAGTATAACTTACGAGAAGAAACATACACTGATAGTATAATAGTGTACATATGCTATAGTATAGTCTAACCAGTTTTTATTTTCAATGAGAACCAACTGGTAATCAATTTTCTACAGTTAACTTTTAAAGGTTTCTACATGCTATTGAAGACTTCAATCAATTAATATCCAAATCGAAATGATTCAAATCCATTTCCTGATAATTAGATGGCTTAAAAGTTCAAGCGCCGTGATTCAGACGCCCCCAATGCAATGACACTACCGATCTGGAGCTGGAGCCCAGAAAACATTCACGGTCAAGGCTGACTTGTACTGAAGCTGAGCTCCGATTGTTTTTCTCGCCCACGGGGACATATGGATTACAGGTGGGACTCTGAGAGCTATTTCGCATTGTTTTGGATACCAATTACGCAGTGTGTGTGGTGGTCATTAACGTGTTTTGTCATCAAGATAGAGAGGGACTATTGACCCGATAGTACATTCACATTTGGCCCATGTATTTTACCTGATTAATTAGTGTCTTGAGAACTAATTAGGACAATTATTACTACCAGTGGTTTGGCTTTGTCTTTAATTAAGATTTGTTCTTAAAAGGAATCGATACATTATCTTACTAATTAAGCCTCAGGACCGAAAATTATGCCGTTTTCTTACCTTCTTGTGAAATCAGAGAAACCACAGATGCCGCAACCATAGCAATGGCCAGCAGCCAGCTCCTCCTTCGCCATGTAATTAATTGTTTTCTGCAGTGTATTATCCGGATATCGTGGTTGTGTTGGTGATAAACCATTGCGCAATCAACCGCCTAAACGGCAGCCTGCAAGCGGCAGATGTCCGAGGACTGAGACAAGGTGATGAAATTTTAATTAAAAATGAATGTACACTGTGTGTTGAAAGGGAAACAAGTGACATATGAGTTGGGGGCGAGCATAGTGACTGGATTCCGTAAATTTCGCGAATATTTTTTCTTTTTGTTTCTATGTTAGTTTGCTTTCGTCGTTATTAAATCAACCGAAGCCGGAAATATGAAAAATAACACGCCACTTCCAGCTGACTTTGGCATGGGAGACCAAACTAACATGGGAGATGGGAGAGTGAACCAGGATATGTAAGTACGTTGAAAAAGGTTTGAGTGAAGGGCACACATCGCACTCAACTAAAAGAAAATATAACTTAAGACGACGCGCGTCATGAAGCGGGTCGGCGATTTCTCTTTTTGACGTATACGGACGTACGGACGGGGACGGCATCGGGTGCATGGCGCAATAGCAAAACAAACTGGGCAACCGAGCACAGCCCCAATATAAATGTATACATATAAATACAAATATAGGTATCCACGGCACACGTATGTACGAGTATGTTTGGTAAAAGATCGCACAGGGAAAAAAGAGAGAGGTGTGTATTTAAATAATTTATAGGATTTTATCAAAACTTTAGCATGGGCTTCGTTTTTGCCAGATATTGGCCCAGTCACAGGTGACGAAATTAGCAGCTGAATTATATAAATTAGGCTTTAAACATCGGAAAGAGGCCACACGCCTTAAAATTCACTGGCGTCTATTTCCATATCCATGAGTCATCACTACGCACATAAAATATACTGAATTTTCATTATGGAGCTATTATTACTTTTTTTAGGGTGGGATTTCGCGTTGAATTTCACATATATAGATTGTACACAAAGCCACTGGTATCTGAAACTGGTATCCACAAACTTTCACGGGCTTGGGTATCGGGAGATCCCTGAGCGGGACTGAAGCGACCGTTGCGTTTGACTACTCGGCTGACTGTGAGATGGCTAAAAGCCCCAGCTTGGCCAGAAAGCCGACTTGCCGATCTCTCGAAGCCAGATACCCTCTATCTTAGCCTCTCTTTCACAGCCCAAAACGAATAACTTGTTTGGGATCCAAAAACAACAAACTTGAACTTGCTCTCGTGTGGATCTTGAGTTGGCCGGCGCTCTCTCCAGATCTCACTCGCTCTCCCTCACGCATTGTTTGTGGAACTTGAAAACTTAATTGAATTATCTTGGGCTTACTGATAATACTTATTCAGTTTGAACTCAATTTTCAGTTGCAGACACGACAAAAAATACTGATTAGGGAAATCATTAAAAAAAATAAACAAAATTAAAAACAACATGTAGACTTAATCAATGATTTTAATCCAATCATGTTGAGAACTCATATCCTCAAAAACTGTGATTTTTATTTTGAAATACACATTATATTGCCATTATTAAACGAATAAAACAAAACTTTTAAGTTACATATTTTTGAATATGGCTATAAAGATTATAAGTTAGACTAAATAACAATATTCGTGGTAATTAAAACCTTTTTACAATCAAATAAAGAAAATTATATTAATCAATCCATTTTTAATCCTTGGCAATCAGAAAGTACCTTGTGAAACCCCAACTTTAGAATTGTTTTAACATTCATTGACAGAAGCTTAATGAAGAGAAAACACATAGTTATATCTGATTTAATATATTATTTACTAAAACTCATCAAAAGTAATACCAGTGTCAGATAATAAAGATGAAAACCATGTCTGACTTTTGCGGTCAAATAAAACCCCCGTGTCTTAAATGATTTGTTGTGGGATTTTTCCATTTTCCACGCACAAAAGCGCTTTGTACCAGGATGGATTTACAAATCAAAGCATTTATCTGTGGGGGCACGGTATTCCCAATGGCATCGGGGTCGATTGCAGTGGCGGCGTCGCCCACGACAACGGCAAGTGAGTGGCTACCAAAACAAATCAATAAAGCTCTTCCTGGACAGCTTATTCCTGGACAGGTTGCTAAAGTGCAACCGATCAATCTGTTTACCTAAATGCAGTGCGTCACCCGGATTTCCCCAGCTCCGGAGAATTGCCCAAAAGGTAGAAAAAACATGATTTCGAGAGCGTCCCATTCACAAGTCTTTGCCATTTCAAAACCTGCCAAATGTCGCTGCTATAAGCGACAAAAAAACCATAAAATATAAACAAGCCAAATCTGGTAGGCTTGAGCTCTGAAAGTCAGTCGTTGGATGGACGGCAGAGCGGAGTGTCATTAGCTTGATGGTTTAATTCATAAATTCTGCAGACTAACGTCAATAAAACTAATGTGAACTATTAGCTTTCGAGGTAAGGCTTCCGAACCTTGTATTTAGATTGAATTGTCACTGCCGATTCAGTTTCCATAGAAATGTGAACACTCTAACATGCAAGTGCTCGACTTTCGGTATCAATTTCGTTCAACCCCATCTAAATAATGAGTAAAAAGCGCATTGTTCACCGTGTTTGTGTCTAACGTGCTACACTTGAAAAAATTATCACATTCCGTGAGACCCAGCTTCACAGCTTCCGAAAACCATAAAAACAAATAGTAAATTAATCTAAGCTAAAAAGTCGATGCCTCAGATGATAAGAGTTCTGATAAGGCCACAATCTGGCGATAAGAGTGGCTATTCATTGGAACCCTGAGTGGCACTGATAAGACCTTGGAGCAAACATGAATCGAACATACCCAAACAAGCTGGTTGGTTCAGTTGCCTCGCGTCTCCCGTCAGTGTTGCTTACATTTGCTAATTGAAAGCTCGCCCAAAACCTATATATTATGTGTATAGCACATGCTATATAAATTATAAATAAAATTGGCTGCACTTGTGGACCCCAGAAGGTCATTATTTAATAAAGACAATAAGATATGTGATTGAATGCGAAACGAAAAACGAAGCTTTAAGGTACGAGTACTCGAATGGAAATGGCCTCCTCTGGAGTGGTTTGGTTGCAAGATTTTCTCGTAAATTATAGTAGGTGTTAGCCGGGGCAGCAACAAAAATGCATAGTTCAGACATCTCCGCATGGAGGGCAGAGGCATTTTAGTTTTGCTTTTTGTTTTGTGGGACAATTTTCATGGCTTGGACCAGAGAGCACATTGGTTTTTGGTCGCGCCCCATAAATGGGCCGGAATTTGGCATTTTTGCAACGGTGCAATTTACTTTCCCAAGCACACATAAAGCCCTTCTGTCTGCCGGTGTTCTCTCTAGCAGAAAAAAAAAATATATATAGAAACTTTGGAGTGGAATAGGTTAGGTATGTGTATACCTACATATTTGTGTGTTCATCCCGGCAGTTTTTGCCATTACCGTGAAGCCACGACTCCTATACACATATATGGAAAGTGTGCTGCCGGCGTCCTTTCGTTGCTCTCAGAAATGGATTTATTAAACAACTACAAATTACTGGAGCTTTACCGCTAAAGCATATGTGTTTTTTTGCATACATTATTCGCTTTTATTTCTTGCCTTGCAGGACCCGCAACAAGTTAACCAGGACTGAAAGGACCATTAATGCGACGATGGTTCAGAGGCTTCTGCATCGTCTCAACTGCAGTCCTTTGGTGGTTTTTGTTCTGCTCCTAATTGATCACCGCCTGCTTTCTGTGGACTCCAGCTTTCAAGTCCTCACGGAGCCCAACGATGGCAAATCCGCGGAATTCAATATCCAGGAGCTAATCGATGTGATGAAGGTACTGGAGGATGAGGAAATTGTTGTGCGATTGCCTTCGAACTCACTGCTCAAGTACACATCTTACAAGGATGTTTCCATTTTGCACTTCGATGTACCGCCCGATACTCGGACAGCTTATTTTACCTTTAAGGCTTTCGAAGATTCAAAAAGTGCCTTTCGTAAGTATCCGCCATAAAAAAAGATAGACTTGGTAGCATTAAATTGTATTTATTTTATAGAAAGAAAGTGTAAACCCAAAGATGTAACGCTGCATCTGAAGGCTGGCAGCTTTCCAGTGATAAGTCCGGAAAATATTACATTTCCCAAGAACTTTTTTAGCTCTGATCAAAGGTAACCTATAGATGCTTTCATTGAAACAAAGTTGGATTGGACTTAATATTTTTTATTTTTGCAGATTCAAAGTATATGATTTGCAGTTCCTTTCAAATGAGAAACAACAACGTATTACCATCCAAGGGCCGCACATTGGAAGCTGGTTTGCGGTGGCCTTTGTGAGCTGGTCGGATCCCAATAATGATCGAATTGAACAGCAAGGTAAACAAGAACAATACATAACATGTAATAATTATGTATCTAAATTATCTGATTATGTCCTTTAGGAATCGCAGCCAACTGTGACACTTTGCTTTTTGCCGAAATGTCGGTTTCCCGCTTCCGTCCGATAATCATAAACAATGCTGAAGAGCACCAGGACAATTTAACGAGCCATGTCCTGCCCGATGGCAACACAACTGTTAGCAAAGGACTCAACGCAACGTCCAGACCCCTGCGCTCCCTGCCGCCCAAACAAAAGCAAAAACAGTCAGTGGAAATCTTATCTGATGACAGTAGTGGAAAATCCGGCAGAATTCAAAACTCTACAGGGTCGGAAAGCCGCAGCAACAGCAATAGCAGCAGCATCAGCAACAACACGACACCACTGACCGCAAACAATGAAATCGTTTACAGATTCTATATACCCGAGGAAATCGGGGATGCCATGGCCCGGATCACATTCGAGCAAGTGTGCGCCGACTGTCCGGCCGTGGGATTCCATGTCCGGGCGAATGGATACCCGATGGGCGGTCTGGGTCACGGCTCCATCATCCGGGTAAATCAGACGGACGAAATCTCAATTCCGTTCGGCGTGCAACCCAACACATGGCACTACGCCGCTATGAGTTTTGTGGCCGATGATGAATCGCAAATAGTGAGTGGCAATCACAGCATATCGTATGCCCTGAAAATCGATTTCCTTGCCCCGGAGGAACAGGACGATGAGCCAACAAATGGCTCCACTACCAATCCCTGGAAGCCCACAAAGTTCCGCCAAATGAATTTCTATTCGCTGCTGCGGCAAACGTATCGCGAGTTCTTCATGTTCGACTACGATCTCCGGCCGGATGCCAACGGCACAGTGCCGGAAGTCCTCAATCTCACGGCTCAGACCCATTCAGGCTTTGCCTTTGACTTGGGCGACGTGTCCGACATCGGTGGAACTCTCACCTTTGCCCTCTCCATGAAGGAAGCCCATCGGAACAGCTTGAAGATGATCGCACTGCCCACCCAGTCGCCAGATTTGGGAGGCATTCTCGCCGAACGGCTTATAGGAGATCCCAAGGAAGCAGTTGTCCCGCCTGTTAAGACCCCGGACTCCAGATCTAATAACCAGAGTATGCAGATTATCGTTTGTATGCATTTGGGTGAGCCCGGGGTGCCTACTTGGCCGGATAAGTGCCGCTACGGGTTGCGATTAAAGCCCGCATCTGCGATTGTGAATCATACAGAGACTATGGGTCTGGTGCATGTTCCTTTTCCCGAAAGTGGACGATGGTGAGTTGAGAATCGTATCACAACTATAGCTTATCTCATGGAATGTAATCCCCTTTCCTCCTACAGGTATGTGACCATGGGCCTATTTTGTCATGGAGCGGAAACGGCTAGAGTCGCCATCGTAGAGATCGTCAAGGAGTTCATTAGCAAGCACCGTCAAGTCCTGCGGGAGATGCGACCGAGTTGTGGTTGTGCCACCAAAGCTCCTCGCTACTCCGAATGCTTGGCAGCCCCCGATTGCCTGGCCAAGATGAACGAATCCGAAGCCCTCGAGATAAAAGAGTGCATGATGGACTGCGCAGTGGAGTCCACCAAGATGACGCAACGGTTTGAGGAGCACCGCCGAGCGGCGATGGAGCAGCACGTGGCCCTGGACAACTGCAACACCTCGGTGGTGTTCACGGTGTCCTCCAGTCCTTGTGTGGTAGGAAGGTGTGGTCGTTTTGGTAGATGCTACCACTACATGTCCGGCGGCTTTGTCTTCTCCACCTGCGTCTGCTCGAAGGGATACAGAGGCTGGGACTGCACAGAAGACTCGCAGGTGCCCACCAACATGTCCATCCTGGTGGCCACGCTGCTTCTGACCCTGAGCAACCTGCTCTTCTTCCCCAGCATTTACATGGCGATCAAGAGGCGCTACTTCACCGAGGGCGTCATCTACTTTTTTGCCATGTTCTTTTCCATATTCTACCACGCCTGCGATGCCGGCGAGGATGACTATAGTTTCTGCCTGGTGAAGATCGGGGTGCTGCAGTTCTGCGACTTCTACTGCGGCCTGCTGAGCATCTGGGTTACCTTGGTGGCCATGGCCCATGTCCGGTCGGAGCTGGTCTCCCTCCTGCACATGTTCGGAGCCATCCTTCTGGCCTTCGGCACGGAGCTAAACAAGCAGAGTCTATGGGTCTTCCTCGCGCCGGCCCTCACCGGAATCTGCCTTATCTCCACCAGCTGGGGCCTGCGCTGCGCCAAGAGCCGGAAGCTGTTCCCTGCAAGGAGATACCTCTCCGTTTGGCTGCCCTTTGGTCTGACCCTTGTCATAGCCGGACTGGTGTGCTACGCATTCCTGCAAACTAAGCAGAACTACCACATCGTCCACTCCATCTGGCACATGGTCATGGCACTGAGCATCCTGTGCCTGCTGCCCTCGCGCAAGTCGTTTCTGCCAAAGTGCTAGCACGCGGAGTTTGATTCCCATGGCCGGGAGCTTCTGCTGGCTGAGCAGGAGTTCTACATGTGAGATCATCGACTTCGTACTACTTTCCTCATCGGACAACATTACAGGACCTAGAATATAGCGTATAGCTTTCATTTTGTAAATAGTAACTATCCAAAGATAAGTTGGAATTGAATCAACTAAGCACTGAATGTTCACTAAGCGGAATGCACGGAGTCTATTTAGAACAAAAGAACCTATTCTTTAGCCAATGTATCTGCATCTTCTAAGAGTGCAAGCATTACCTACTACGAATCTGTTTTACATTTAGAAACTATTCAAAAAGCCTTACTAAACTTAATGGAGTGCACGCATGGAAATGTGTTTTAAATAATTTGATGTGTACATAATATCTTGTTGTTAGATAAATCGCATACTATAAGGTTAGTTCATAACTAGGTCATACTCCATAAACACTATCGCACTTATTAAATACAAAAAAATAGCAATTTAATAATAAAATATATGTTTAAAACTGATAAACAAGATGGAAGAAAGTGGTTTTATTAATAGTTTTATTGACCAATAAGTTAAGTCATATTTTAGAATCTTTTATAGTTTTATTGACTATTTCTGTGCATCATTTTTACATATTATCTATACTCTAAAACTTCGCTCTATATTCTATCGTACACTTCCTGATCCATATCGGATTTCCCGCTCAAATTGTTCGGCTTTCAGTGTCCCATCTATGCTTTCGCAATTTTTGTTGAAAACGCTGTAGGCGCTCATCTCGTTCCGTTTCTTAGGACCCGTCCGGGTGTTGAAATAGATCGCAAACAGAGCCGAAAACATGAGGTAGACCAAGCCAAACTTTAGCTCAATGGCTATCACATAAACGGTTACCCAAAACAGAAAGTAAACAAACCAAAGGATGTACTTTAGGGTATTGTTTTCCTTGAAGTGATGATCTGTGGATGCGGATGCGGTAGTATCTTCTTCAGGCAGCAGTTCATTTTCACTGGAGAATGCTGTCTCGTCATCTGATATTTTTTCTAAGCTTTTTGTAGTAGAGGCTGGGTCCTAAAATACCAAACAAAAAGGTAAATAGCTAACGATCTTTAAGATACTAATAGAATCTTGTGACACTTACCTGTTGTACCTCGATTGTTGTATCTTTATTCGCCCCGGTGCCCAACATCCAGAATCTTCGCAGCTTGTCCTTGAAATTATTTACCGTTTCCTGCCGCTTTTTCTGGAGGCGATATTGTCGCAACTGTTCTTGAAAATCAGCCATCAATTTTAGCTTGCAAGTATTTTGATCAAAATATAAACATAAGGAAACTGAGACGCGTCAACAACTAAAATAAGTCAGATGTTGAGATATCGATATATTAAAGTCAGCTGTTAACTATCGATACATTTAGGGAAATATTAGGGGTATTTATAAAAACCCTACTGTTATTTTACCTTTTTAAAAGTTTGAAAAAACTTTATGCGTTTTTTAAACTTCCTCAACTTTCAATACAAAAAAATGTGTTGGTCTGCCAAAAAAAGATTTTTTTTAAATAAAACAATCTATCTTGCTAAATTTTAACCGGGTATGCATTTTTAGAAATGTTCCCAAATATATTCAACGGGTTCAAGGCGTTGAATCGCGAACAGCTTTTTAAATAATTGGAAAGCATTTCCAAGAAAATATTCTTGCCCTAGTTTAACCAAACGATTGGCCATATGGAGCTCCTTAGGTTATAAATTATGTTGCTTAAAGGTGTAATTATTTTTTATATGTAGAATATCAACTTCCTCACCTAAAAACAAACAGATATGTCGACATACGCCACCAGATTTATGTCAGTAATCTAGTGGTAGCATTCCATTTTCACACTTTTTATTGTTATAAACGTTAGAACGTAAACATAAATATTTTTTATGAAACAGTGGTTGCTACCGTTAGTGATTAAAGTAATCAACAATTATTGCCCAAGACATTCACTCTTTAACACAAGGTGTTTACTTTGGAGGGTAATAACAAAAAGGTTTAAAAATTTAGATAAGTTTAATTTTAACTTTTGAAGCTCTAAAAATATATAAATTATTTAAAGTGTAAGGTGAAGCAAATATATTCAAAAAGATAAATATGTTTCGTTTATAATATGAATAAGGATTACTTTGTAGAAAATACAATAATTTAAACCGGTAAAACCCTGGAATTTTGTTAAACAGTATTACTCGCATTTTTATATGAGTAGTAGATAGTGACTTCCACCTGGAACTCTGGGTGAAGATGAATGACGACCACCTTTGCATTATTTGCTCTAATGAATTGGAAAAAAACAGAATAAGCGAGGCACTCGGGTGGGAGTACGGGGCCGTTCTTCTTTCAGATTCAGCAGACGGACCCAGTGAGTGATACACATTTGATAAATAAACATAATATCATCTAGACCCTCAATTATCTTTATTGTTCCCCCTGATAACCCAACCTCTAGGGGCGTCCTCTGGCACTCCAATAAAGTTCTGCCACTGCTTTTATACCCACATCCGAGCGGAATGCGGTTCAGTTTTAGTTTGTCGCAGGTTCGGGAATGCCACAAAAGTTAAAAGTCAATCCTAGAGATCAAAATGACTTCGGAACAAAGCCAACAAGACGTTGAGGCAAAAACAAACACGGTTGCCACAAAACATGAAAGTGGAGATCGGAGTGCTGGTCACGAATACGAGGATGTGCTTCAACTGATCGGTAGTGCAAGAATCCTTTCAGAACAAGAGTTCCTAAGTAATTAAAAATAAATATATATTCCGAATTCAGGATTTGGGCGTGTGCAATGGATTGTCCTTCTGGCGGCAGGACTCCTCCTGATGATGGTCATAAACGAGACCATGGGCATGTCCTATATAACCATTGTTTCCCAGTGTGATTTTGAAATGAATTCAAAAGATAAAGCCATTATGAGTGCTGCCAGTTTTATCGGTGAGTGCGCAGTTTTTCTATTTCAAGTTTCATGTTCACGTGAAATAAATTGTTCTCTAGATAAATAGTTAATCTAGATAGTTAAATCTTTATCTTACACGTTTTCCTAGTTGTATATTTTATGCGTGAATTTTTTACACATTTCAGGAATATTCTGTTCCTCATATTTTTGGGGATATTTGAGTGACACTGTAGGGCGGAGGCCGGTTTTGATTTATACAACTATTGCTGGAAATGTCCTATCATTGTGCTCTATATTTATTCCAAACTATTGGTTCTACGTCTTTCTACGTTTTGGTGTAGGATTCTTGTAAGTATTGACTTAATTGTATCAGAGTGCAACGTGACTTTAAAGTGTAAACTTATTAAATATGATTCTATAAAGAAGTGCTATCATGAACTAATATTGAAGATAATGCTATTGACAAAAAATTCCGGTTTTATTTTAATGTCTTATTTGCTTAAACAGCATTGCTGGAGCCTCCTCCACCACTTATGCGTACTTGGGAGAATTCTTTACTCCCCGCCATCGTCCAATTGCCATAAACTACGCCAGTCTTTTTGTGGGAATCTCCACGGTTTATGTGCCAGGTAATTAACGATATTAAAAGTTTATATAATGTTAAATGCTAACAAAACATTCTTTTCAGCCACTGCCTGGCTGGTTCTATCCATGGATTGGAGTATAAGTGTGACGGATGACTTTGCCTTCCGTCCATGGAGACTTCTAACCATTTGCTACATGCTCCCCGGTGTCATTGGAACTTTAATGCTTTGGACTTTACCGGAAAGTCCCAAGATTCTTTTGTCCTTACACAAAACTGAAGAGGCGTTCTCTGTTGTGGATTGGATTGCAGTAAAGAACTCTGGAAAACATTTGCATGAGTTCAAAGTACAAAAACTTAAAACCGAAGTCTGTGCTGATGGGGAAAATATCCTACTAATATCTAAATCAGCGTAGGTTCATTTCTTTTAATACCTTGACTTTAAAAATAATCGATTAAACCCTAGTTCAGCAACCATAAAGAAAATGTGGAAGGAAACACTACCACTTCTAAAAAGACCACATCTGGTTAACTTTGTCATAAGTTGCACAATCATGTGTGGCCTATTTTTCAGGTAATATCTTAAATATATTAAGGATTCTCGGGTCTTACGATAATGTATTCCATCTATAGTTCTTCTGGTATGGGTCTTTGGTATCCAGAGATTCAAAATCGTTTAGGTTCTTCTGACTCCCACAATTTGACAGTCTGCAATGTTATAGATGCCTCCATTGATCAGATGCAAGCCAATCAGACTAACAAAGTAACTATACTTATATTAATCTTAATAATTTAATGCTCAAACCAAATGCTTCTTAGGTATGCGATGATCACATAAACACTAAGAGCTACGTAGATACAATCACCTATGGAACTGCCCTTATTGTGGGATATATCCTAATGGGCCTCGTTATCAACAAAATTGGTCGAAAGGCTTCTATTTTCCTTGGCCTTACCTTCGCTGGAGCCTGTGCCATAGCCCTAATTTGGATCAAAGACGATGTAGCTATTGTGATAGCTTTCTGCTTGTATCTGGTTCTTCCGGGACTTTGCATCTCGATCCTGAGTGGAGCTGTAGTCGATCTTGTTCCGACTCATCTCCGTGGAAAGGCAGTATGTATTTGTCTGATGCTCGGAAGAACAGGAAGCGTATTTGGTAGCAACATTATTGGAGTACTACTGGACGCCTATTGCACTGCCACATTCGGGGTTTTCTCTGGATTTGTTTTAGGTTGGTAGATGAACATTATTTTTCACATAAACCTTATTTACATCTTACTTTTTTACAGTTTGCGCCTTATTGACGTTGATACTGCCTATTTGAGATTGTTATGTATTTATAAATAATTTAGTTTAATTTATATTTAATTATAATTTAGAATTAACTTAATAATTTCTTGTTAATATGAATAAACAGTATTCAACTTGTTAAACCTAAGACAATTACGTTGTTCTCTTTTTTAAGATTTTGAGGCAACATTTTTTTTGATTCCACAACTTGTGAAGAAAACAACATAAAAAGACGTAAAGTATAAAAGACTGCATTTCATTTTTTATAGCCTAGATTGCATTTTCATGGGCAGCCAAGTATAACCATCTTATGAAAACCATTAGTATTGTGCTTTGCAATTGTTTACACCAGTCTTTTTGGGATGTTTCATTTTCATAATTTGTCAACAAGTTTCCTAATTAAAAGATCACCCCCACTGTACTTTTTCGGTTTAAGCAGAACATTGTCCCTTCTACTGCTAACCAGTTTGCAAATAAAATCGAATTCATTGATGTTGTTAAACTCTCAGCACATTGTTCTAAATTGAAACAAATCCCCAAATGGCTTTTCTCAAAACGGGTTTGTTGTGGTTTTCACATGTAGAACTGAGAGCATTCTCGAGTAGCTTATTAGAATACAATGCTTAAAGCCAGGTGCTGCACCAGCTTACTGACCAGTCAGTTGTCAAGTATCCGAAGAATCTCAAGATGCACAGCTCGCTGGAAAGCAACACCCCCAATGTGTGGGACTATGATACGATATTGGAAAAGATTGGTGAGCACATACCATTCGGATGTTTACACTTCTTCAAGAATAATTTCAATTTTAGGGTATGGAAAAACCCAATGGATACTATTGATTGTGAGTGGTTTGCTGACAATCACTTCGGTTGCCGCCCAACAAGCCATGAGTATCATTGTCATTGCCTCTCAATGCGAATTCGAAACCACACAGGCTGAAAAAGGCGTGATGATGGCTGCCAGTGTTACAGGTGAGAATCGTGAATCGAGTCGGCATCTCACACAGCTAACAATGGAATATTTTAATGCTTGCCCAGGTATTTTCTTATCAACCTATATATGGGGCTACATCAGCGATGATATAGGGCGTCGCAAAGTCTTACTTTATGGCATTTTCGCCTCGAATGCCCTTCAGTTTATTCTCATGTTTGTTACAAGCGTTTGGCTATTCAACATTATCAATCTTCTGGTTGGAATTAGGTGAGTGCAAACACACATCTGTGTACAATGTAATATCCAGTAGATCCGAGTAATGACTATTATTTAGTATGGGAGGCGTATCAGCAGCACTCTATGCATATTTGAGTGAATTCAATATTCCCCGCCACAGGGCAGTGGCAATTAATTACTCCACAATGTTTGTGAGTGTGACTGCAATTTATGTACCAGGTATTTATAGTCCTGTCGTTGTCCCTAAAAAAATACCTCAAATTTTTATTTTAGCTACTGCCTGGCTGGTACTCTCCTCCGATTGGTCAATCACTGTGGGGAACTTCGTTTTCCTGCCCTGGAGATTAATCCTTTTTGTCAGCTTACTACCAGGACTAATTGGCGGCTTGGTTTTGTTATATTATCCTGAAAGCCCCAAGTTTCTGCTTTCACAAAATAAAGACCAAGAGGCTGTGGAAGCTGTGGGTTGGATTAGTAAATTCAATCGAGGAAAACCGATACAGAATATCCTTAATTGCGATGAAATTGTACTTAAGTCGGAAGACCCTGCTGGTGAGAACATACTGGCCGATAACCAAGGTTGTGGCATTGGAATACTCTCCAAGATAGCCCGGGCTACGGTTCCACTTTTTTACAAGCCTCATGGCTTTAATTTTATTCTCTGTAATTTGGTAATGTTTGGCATGTTTTTTAGGTAAGAAAAATTACTACAATCTCATTTATCCAAGGCAATTTAAGGTAATACTTTTATTTTCAGCTCAAACGGCATGCAACTTTGGTTTCCGGAAATTGTGAATCGTTCATCTGGCGCAGAAAACAATACGTCTACAGTTTGCGAAATTCTTAGTGTACCCGTGGAAAAGCCTGACAATATTACAGAAGAATTGGTAGTATATTATAAAACGTAATACCAATCTTCTCCTATTCTTAAATTTGTTTAAATTACAGGAATGCACAGCTACTATATCCAGCAAAACTTACATCGATAACATAATTGTTGGCGTTGCATTTTTAATTGGCTTTTCTATTCAGGGAACTTTGCTGAATCCTTTGGGCCGAAAGAATGTTCTCGTGGCAGCCATTGTGGTTTCCGTGTTGAGTGGAATATTTTTGCATTTTCTTGCCAATCCTACAGGTGTCCTTATTGCCTTCTGCCTCTACATACTTTTGCCGGGACTTTCGATTTCAATCATGATTGGCGCCATTGTGGACTTGGTGCCCACGCATTTGAGGTATAAAAAGGTTTTTAAATTTTTTTAAATCTACAAGTATAATTATATTTTCTCCTAAAGATCTAAGGCTGTTAGCTTTTGCATGTCCTTGGGAAGACTTGGAATCATTGCTGCTACTAATTTAATGGGAGTGATGCTGCAACCATATTGTAACACCACTTTTGCGATTTTTACTTGTACGCTAGTGGGTAAGCATTAATGATTGGATTTCTATAGAAAGTACATTTTTTGATAACTTTTATTTTTTTATTGCAGTGTGCTTGATTATTGTTCATTATCTCCCTATACGGAACTCAGCCTAATAATTTTCCTTCGTTTTTCAAAAATATGTAAATAAATCACTCTTATTTGAAATTAGTAATTTCAGTCACCGTTAATGAGAACTAATGCTTCTTTATAGTGTTATAATATTTTTTTTATTTCTTTTTTAATTATTTTTTTTTACTGACAGTTTGCCTTTTCTTTTGAGGATCTATTCCTCCTCTTCTTCCTCCTCCTCCTCATCATCTTCGAGGGCTTCCTCGTCGTAGCTGTTGCCACCAGTGGGTGCTTCCTCAGCATTTGAGCTGAGCTCGATCACCGGCTCCTGTTCTTCCAGAGGCGTTACAGGCTCTTCGACCAGGGGTTCAGGATTCTCCTCGTTGTCATTCTTCTGAATGGCTTGGAGTTCCTGGGCCGCCAGCTCGGCTTCCTGGCGGGCAATCTCGGCCAGCTCGGCAGCCTGACGGGCCAGTTCGCTATCGGCTTCCTTCTCGATTTCCGCCAAGCGCTCCAGCTCCTGTTCGCGCTGACGCTGCTCCTCTGCCAGACGAGTCTCCTCCTGGGCACGGGCCTCCTCCTCGGCAGCCTGTTGGGCAGCAGCTTCTTCAGCGGCCTTCAGGGCAGCAGCCTCCTCGGCGGCTTTCTGGGCAGCAGCTTCTTCGGCAGCCTTCAGAGCAGCTTCCTCGGCAGCTTTTTGGGCAGCTTCTTCGGCTAGACGAGCCTCTTCAGCGGCTTTCTGAGCAGCTTCTTCGGCTGCTTTCTGGGCAGCTTCTTCGGCAGCTTTTTGGGCAGCCTCCTCGGCGGCCTTTTGTGCAGCAGCCTCCTCAGCGGCCTTCTGTGCAGCCTCTTCTGCGGCCTTCTGGGCAGCCTCCTCGGCGGCCTTTTGGGCAACAGCCTCATCGGCGGCCTTCTGGGCAGCTTCCTCGGCGGCTTTCTGGGCAGCTTCTTCAGCAGCCTTCTTGGCCTTTGCAGCAGCCTGCTTTTCGGCCTCAGCGGTCAAGCGATCGCGTTCCTCCTTCAGAGCTCTAAAAATCCATTTAAATATATTTTAGAGGTTGTAAGGTTTTGTATAAGAATCAGTGCTGCCTTTGTCCTTTTTCCAAAAATTATCTGTCCTTTGTGGTCCGTTTAATTCTAGTAGCACAATTTTCTAGTAGCACAAACAAATAGTCAAATTCTTTTCAAAATTAAAGCCTTTTAAATTACATTAGTTCTATGAATTTAATTTAATAAAAAATTTAATAAAAAAATCTCTATCTTCAAGTTCATTTAACGATGATAAATATATACAAATTTTATTATTAATTTAAATTGAAATTTATTATGAAAAAGAAGGCTGAACTGTTGATGCAAAAGAATGGTTTTTTGACCGGTAGAAAATTTGTATGAAAACATGATTATATAAAAATATGTCTTTGTCTTTTCTTGTTATTTGTTGTGTACTGTTTTTAGTCAATTTTTTTTAAGTATTCTTTTATTTTTGGTAATGGCAGTTGGCAGCACTGACTGGCACTGGCACTGCTTACTTCTCTTCACGACGCTTGGCCTCATCAGCTTTCTGGGCACGCTTCTTCTCCAAGTCCACCTCATCGAGGGCCTCCTCGTTGACGGTCAGGAGACGCTCCTGGCGCAGGCGCTGCTTCTCCTTCGATTCGAGATCGACGGGATCCTCCAGGGGCCTAGGAGCAGAAAATTTTCTAGACGGACGGTTAGGATCCAACTCGGCATCTGAAATGTAAAGCTTGTCATGAACTCCACAACCACTCTGCATTTGTTGCTTGTTTTCTCTGTGGAACATTTATCCTTAACCTCGTTGATCTTTCGTATATTTACTTTTTAAATTACTGTGTAAGACTAATACTTACTATTCCGGACGGCGAGTGGAGTGGTGGGTTGGTTTTAGACGAGGCAAGGTAAAATTGCAGTTCAGAAGACGCCAATGGTTTTAGAGTATTGTGTGGCATTAATGGGGATTTTTTTTTGTATTTTTATTTCGGTTCGGGGTGTGAAGAATTAACCAAAATGTAGTTAATGGGTTAAGCATACATACATATATACATCTCAAAATGCAAAATTGTACATAAATCAAGCTGAGGTTGCGAGATTCGGAATTGTGTGTATTTGTTCTGAATTTTAAAGTTTTTGTTTTCAAAAATGTTATTTACAAACTATCAGATCTCTTTTTGTAGTGTCTTCAAGGTAAATCTTTGCTGGAATCACTTCGTTGCTAAAAAATTATACCAACCCATCCTAAAAACCGCTGCAGATTCCCCATAAAAAAGATTCGTTTTAGATCAGTATTTACAAATTAATATATTGATACATATATGGTAAGTAAATATCCCTAGAAGTGAGTTTACATATGCTTGAACATAACATTTATTAACAAATTTCTCGCTGACGTTCGTATCTTAAATGCCAAAAAAAAAGTATGCAAATGAATTCAATAAATATTATTTAACAATTATGAACATAAATTTAAATGTCAGCTTTGACGGGCTTTATATATTTTACTTAAGTTAAAACAAATCGAAAGATGAAGGAGTATCTACATTTGGGTAAGTCACATGAAAAATGTTAGTATCACAAGTGATGCGCTGAATTTATTGTATTGAATTTCTTTTCGATCGATTTTAAGCTTTTCTGATCTGATCTGATCTGTGTGAATATTAGTCTGAGTAGTGAAAGCGCCAGAGTGGGTCGATATCATTTGTTCTTCTTGTAGATATCGACTAATTGTCTACCACGCAAAAGAAAGTCTTTTAGATTGGTTTATTTAAGAAATAGAAGTGTATGTCCATACAAAAATCAGGCATGTTATCATTTAGGCCTCAACTTCAACAGCTTCAACTGGAAAGAATCAATCAATCATAAAACGTATAACGTTAGTGAAATACAATGAACGGAACAAATCAGGATGCAGCAACCAAATATGTACGTTAGTTACAAATGAATAAATTAAATCAACTTCTGGAGCACCAGTATAGAAGATATCGAAAATATTTTCTTAATTATTTCTTATTAAGATATTCAGGGAGGTATTCATTTATGGGAACATAAAAAATAAAAGGTGCTTGATATTATAGAAAACCTACTCCGTTGTTGTAATAATTCATAATGCAAGGTTAAATATGAATTCATTGACTTGAAATAAAGATGAAGAATATATTTATGGGATACGATAACATGGACGATGTCTATTACAAAAAAAAACGGAGTAGTTGTGGAAGAGATAGTGACTTACAATCTTTACTTTAATCCTTTTCAATTCTAACAAACTAATATAAATATTTAGGAGCAGAAATAATTTGACGAGAAAATTTTCAAGACAAGAAAAATTTTTTTTTTGACTGGCAATAGTATTTTGGCGGCAACATCGAAAACATATATGCTTGAATGATATTTATATACAGGTGTCATTTTCAAGCGTCATGTAACTGAAGTAACAGGACTTACCTTCCTTCTGAGAAACAGTGGATTGCTTATCACTCTTCCAAGTGGGATGTCTAAGGTACCAGGACAAGAGGTTAATATCAGTTCGAACTTTGTCCGAATCGTACATTGGCCTTCTAATATTATAGGCCTTGTCACCGCAAATCCTTACTGATGCAAGATGACTTTTACCTTTTATTGTTTAATTATTTAAAAGATAGGTATTTAATAACTATAGTTCACTAGGCAATAAATTATGATGTTTAACCACAGTTGTGAACGGAATGCAACAATCGCACATCTGACTACATGAAATGAGGGACTTACCAACATATTTAACAGCTGGCCGAGGGTAGTGCGAAATGTTGTGAACCTCCTTGGCAACATGGCGAACTGGGTTTGTGACACGGGCCACATAGGCATCAAGAGCCAATTGCGAAGTTGGGGCATAATCGTAACTATAAGCAAGACATTTTACTTAAAAATATATTCTAAAAATTTGTATATTTGAAAACTACTGCCTAGATGACAATTTAATTTGTTTTCTTATTTTAATTCTGAGAATTCTATTGGTTACACATGGCGTATGAGTAATTTATATGCATACATATTACTCATACGTCATGTGGGCCAAGAAATATTTGTCTGGCTGTAATTTTTATGGTGCATGTCAAAATAGTGCATGCATAATAAACTTTAAAATTATTTCACACGTAATTAAATCTTTTTATATGAATAATTCAAGATTTTTGCAACCTCTTGGCATACATGCACAAAAGTATGCTATAAAACAACTTAAAAATGCCAACATTCTTATTAACAACATAATTTGAGGAACATTTTTTTATAAACCCAAAATAATAGACTATTAGTTACTTACCCAGTGACTGGGAAAGGAGTGCAGCTGCGTGCGCGGCGAACCACAGGAGTATGCAAGTCACGAATCAGGGACTGCGCGCGGTTGCGAATCCGGCTAGTTTCCTCAGAGAAGGTCTGGAATTTGGACGGCATTTTAGTATGCTAGCCAGGACCTCTTCAATATCAGTTTCCAAAACAGGCACAAAGCACTGAACAAATAATGCGAAGCTACGGCAGCCTTTTAAAAGGTGGACCAACTTACGGTGAAGGGTTCGGTATTGAGGTAATTGGTTAGGGCCCGGGCGCCATAGCCAGGCGGCAGCCTCTTCAGGTACGAGGGCACGGCACGGACCGGGGTACGGGTGATCCTAACCGGGGAGGTGGTGATCCTCACCGGAGATACCGAACGAGCGTACACCCGGGTGATCGTAGTTGGGTTGTAGTGGTACGACGGCGTGTAAGTAGTGTACGATGTCGGGGTCAAGGTCGAAGTGTAGTAGCTCGATGGCAGAATTGTGGGGCTATAGTAGGTCGATGGCGTGGTGTAGGAGTACGAGGTGGTGCGCTCCGGCGATGAAATCACTCGGGTCGTCGTGCGGACAACGCGAACCGGCGATGGAGAGTGTATGACGCGGGACACCACGCGGGCGGGAGAGGTTACAACTCGGATGGGCGAAGTAATGACCCGGGTGCCACCATACCTGGGCACCGAGTAGCTCGAGTAGATGGGGTAACTCGACTTGTACACCTATTTTTGCGGATGTTTTCAAAAATTAACAAACAACTCTTGAATGGCCAAGGCATGGAATGAGTTTGAAACTAGAATTTTTAGAATGAGAAAGCCATGGAAGGAAATAATAGTTTATCAAAAAACAATGAGAAACAAATAAAAGTTGAACTTCTCAGTAAATGAGATTTTTAATTATGGTCTTTAAATGGATTTTGTGTTTTTTTTTTTTTTTTAATTTCTTTTACTAATAAATTTATTGGAGAGGTTCTTATTAATTTTGATATGAAAAAAGTAATTTAACTCACTAATAAATAAAACTACTTAATGAGAAGAAGGCTTACTACTAACCGAGAAGACTTCCAGTGATGGTGATGTGATTTTTGGTGAAGTGATTGAACAGTGTGATAATAGTCAATAGAAAAGAATAGTGAACCATAGAAAAATGGATGACGAGCGATTATGTATGGCAATAAAATGAAAAGCAAATACTCACTCGAGTCACTTTCGAGACAGTCGGGTACTGCAATTAATACAAAATAACGCATTTGATTTTCTGTTCAAACCCAATTATGATATCTTGACAAAACGGTTTCATTCACCTTTTTTTTATCTAAAAGTTATCTTGCTACAATGTGTCTTCAGAATGAATATCGTATCTGTTTTTGTTTTTCTTATTGAGAATTCAACCAAAGTATAATGAATAAGTTTTTTATTTTTTTGAGATAAGACCGTGTTTATTTTATTGTATCACAAATATGTTTTAACATGACTGCTTGAAGGTTGGCGAATACGTAGAAATATCGTTGCTGCAGTAAATCTAGTCTGTATGCGAAACTATTTGGTCATTAGTGGGGATTAGTCCAAGTCAAAACATTTACATCATTTGAATACGAGCATCGAAAACATCATATATAGTACATATAGGCACTCAAGGTTAGCGGGTTAAGTGGATTATTGAAATAAATAAATATATATACGTATATATATTCGAAACAATGACGTATTAGTATCGGGCACACCATAACACATAGCTAGAGCAGCTCCTAAACGTGGTAGGAGAAGTGACGGTAGCGGGTTCCGCCCGGCAGGTTGCCGGAAGTGGTCGAGGAATAGCTGTAGCCGCCGGGTCCGGCGCCAGTGGTGCTGGTCCGCTCAGTGCTGTAGTTGTACGAGCCGCCGGGACCGCTGCGCGAGGTCTTCTCGACGGTCGAGGAGTAAGTGGACCGCTCAGGACGGGAGGAGTACGGGTTGCTCGAGTCGTAGCTGCTCTTTTCCACGGACGACTTGGAGGTGTACGAGTAGTCCGAGGAGGCGCGGCTGCGGTGCGAGCCGGGTCTGTCCGTGCACAGGTCTAAGCGTGGAGTCTATAAATTCCGATTTGATATTGATATAGAGAAAATGTTTTTTTTCGCAAGCATCACTTAAAAGGGTATAAGGCGACTGAACTTGCTGCTCCAAGAACTGTATATGCAAAATTAAAACAAAAACGCATTGCGACTCGAAACAAGGGAAATTGAAACATGTTCGAACTGTTTAACTTTAGAGCTTAATGCAACCATCTATGCCAAATTACAATATGTTATGATTCTATGGGATTATGAGAAGTTAGATACAAGGGTACACAGAGAAAAATGCAAAAACAATCATTAATCAATTGCTAGTTAAAAGTTTAAATATAAACGAATATAAATACGTTTTTCTTTATCGAACTTGTATTATTTCTTTGTGTATACATTATAAAAACACAATTTTTAGTGGGTTAACACAAGTTTTTGTATCAACTATGGATATGCTAAAATGTTGGCCTATCATTATTTTTTATTTTTCAGATTTTTTTGAGTGTTTTTTGTTATTGATACTTAAGTGAAATTTTAGTTTCGTTCGGCTAGATTCGATGTGGTTCGGGTTACAGGGTGTATATATATACGTTTTGTGGGTTTTTTAGTTCGCCCTAATAGTAGTATTTGGTGACCATCGCGCCCGATTTTTCGTTGCGGTAGGTCTCCCTGCGCACCGGCAGGCTCTCAGAGACCGCCCGGTGGAGCCGCGGCAGCTGGGTGTCCAGACTGTCGCGGGCGGTACGGGCGGCGGTGTTGCCACCCGCCTCCACGGTGTCGATATGCTGGCGCACCATCGAAAGGATCCGCTCGCGGTTCTTGTCCCGGGTGGACACGTACGGCTCAATCGGCTCGTAGGCCAGCTTGTAGTCGGGTTTGATCGCTGCCCGATTGATCGGGTCGAGGATCGACCGTTTCCTCTGCTCGGCAGCCGGACGCCGCACTCCGAAGGCGGTCACCGGATCGGAGATGAGCGAGGGCCGCGGCACAAAAGGTACTTTCTCCCAGTCAATTGGTGTTCTCTTTGGTCTCTGCAAATCCCAAAATTCCACAGATTTGTTTGTTTTAATTTCTGGGATAGCCATAAATTAGGTGGCTACTTGGTTAAGTTGGTGCAGACAACAACGCTGGCTGGTGGTTTGTGGCATGAGGCTGGGAGCTCATCTATATATATACACGCTCAACTATGGAGTTGAAAAGCCTGGTTGTGGTGCTATGGTGGGGCATTTATATACAGCTGGGTGGGTCAAGCAATAACTCCAATATTCGACAGACCTTAGGTTATGACGCAAACAGCATATCTATATATGTACATTAGATAGGACCTTGGCGTGGCATTACTCATACGCAGTGTTGACCCGTTATCATAGCAAGATGAAAAATTGTCTTTACCAAAGGTCCCCTCTAGGCCACACATACACATATGCAAATTGATACGACGTAGTGTGGTTGTAAGTAATGAGCAATGGGAGCATTAAGTTGGAACACAACAGTAAACATAAATGTATATACAATATTATAATATGTAAGTTAATTTTTAATAAAGCATCTTTGAAATTCACATCTAAGTGAGACATTAAAAAACTTAAGAATGCGAAAATATGTATTCCACACAACAATTAACCAATACGAAAAGTGTCCAGAGACTGCGAGGTGTCTCTTGTGGATATAGCTCTATCTATAAACATATATATCCTTGCTTTGGATTATTATAACACCCATTAATACGCTCGGAGAAAAATGGCTGTTTAGTTATTTTGTATTTTTTCCTCAGCATTTATCTTCCAATTTTCGAAAATCTTGGCATTATTTTATTGTTGGTTTCTGCCATGGCTTCGGTTTATTTGAATATATTATGGAAATCGGAAAGATATTTTTAGGACTAGCGAAGAGCGAAGTGCGCGCGCATATAGTATTACACATACAAAAAGCAAAACCACGGCCCCGTACAAAAGCAAAGCCCCCTATCGAGAGAAATGCGTTTGTATGGGATTCATCGAGAATTCGCATGTGTTTGGAATTCCACTCGCCTGTATATTCTAAACATTTTTGGGCACCAGACGGACCTCAACTTTTTGTAAATAATAATAAAATAGATTCGAATAGAGAAGAAAATTTCGGATGTTCGGCCTCCGCTAAAATCTTAAAATGTGTTCGCCTGATATATGCACATATATTTTGGGGTGATGAGTAAACGCGAATATCCGAAAGAGATATGAAGATCATCGAGCAGCCATAAATTTAGGAAAAAACTGAATTCCCACGACCTCAAGAAAATTGTAATGCCTTCACACTCGCATAATTTTGTCAAATATTTTTAATTAATGGCCTGTTTTTATGGTTAAGCCATGAACACACACAAACGAAACGATATATATATCACATATAGTACAGGTACATACAGGCGTATGTAGAATCTATTATGAAAGCGATTAAATTGTTAGAAATAATGCATGTATGATCTATAACTGAACCTGAAATTTCTAGTATTTTCTCCCTGAACTCTGTCGCTCTGTTTCAGTTTCTGAGACTGTTTCGTTAAAGTATTGTTTTAAACAAGTGGATAAGTTACAATTAATAATTACAAGTTGTTCGATACGATATTCATAATTGGTAGACACGTTTCATTCAAACTTGTTTCAATTTCTTAATTAATCTGTTCGCTTGTCAACATAGAACCGTGGAGTACAGCAAGTGGGACACAAGCGCTTAAAACTGAAATATTTATTTCGACCAAACATTTGATTAGCTAACTGCTTTCAAAAATGTCAAATTTATCCAATGCGTTTTTGAATGTACAAGATTCTTTTTGGGCACAATATTGGGCAATGATAAATTGAGATTTTTTAACTTGGACGCACAGATAGATTTCACAGATTTAAATTAAGGTAAACCACACTACCGTATGTCAAGTGTAACTAAGTGTTTATCCAATCGCTTACCGTAACGGCATAGGAAGTCGTCACCGGCCTCGAGGTGTACGTTCTGCGAGTTGTGAATCCACTTTCGTAAACCATTTTGTTTTTGGTGATTTTGTTCTTAGTAGATGTATTAATGAATTGTTCGTTGGATTTGGTTCGGATTTATCGTCGTTGCGTGTTGTTCACTGGACGCCCGTTCGAGTTGATCTGCCTGAGAATGGCACGGAGCACTTGCTTATAATTTTTTGATTTTCAAAATTTTCACAAGCTTTTCAGTCTCTTTTTCGGTCTCGCTCTCTCACGCTCCGTCCCAGTCAGTTCCTCTTTTTCTATTCATCTCCCAAATAAACTTATTTTTGGAATTAAGAAACATTGACATCTCTCGACGCAAAGAGCAAGCAATTTCTGTTTACATAAAGCCAGCAATTTTCAAATACAAGTATATATCAGGGAAAGCCTATACAAATATATATGTAAATGGCTTGTTTTTTTGCCCAGAGGATAGCCCTTTATTTAAAAAACAATCTATTTCGGGTATTTGTTTCCAGAATATTTGCGATCGTTAGTCATCGTTTATAAATTCCGCCATCAAAACATTAGAGTGGGCGATAGTGTGCAATTGTTTTCATTCTTCATAAAGCCAAAGCATCCGGCCTATAAAGGTGTATTATTTCCTTCCACAATATAGCCACTAATTTGAGTGACATTTCCGATTATGTTTAAAGTTCTTTAAACTTTTCAACATAATTAAAAACATAGAGATCACAGAGTGTTTTATGTTTTCTCTTGCCAGACATACAATTCTATTTATTTACTTTCTCTCACTATTGCTTTCACAATATTATTAATGGACCTTAAAATGAAAATCCTTAGTTTAATTAATATGCCTTGAGAGTCACCTGTGAATCGGACACAGTGGGTCTCACACATACACCCATGTCTGGAAATTAATTATTAAAATAACAAACGTGAAAATAAGATAAAAATAAATTTTGTTTTCCAACGGTTTGAGGCCATGATTACTCATACATACTTACAATATGATGGCGATTGTGTATTTGTGAACATATAAATAAACTGCACATCATCTTCGTATAGCCACCGTATTAAATCGCGTGTGTAGGTGTCTGGCCTGTATATAAAAACAAAAACCATGGCAGAAATTCAAAAAGCAAATTCTTTATGACATTAACCTTAACGAGAGGCAATGAATGACTCGTAATTTCAAGGCTGCCAGAATCATACTAATCGGAGAACAAATATGTCATTGAGAGCTGACTGCAGACAGCCACTAGGACATTCCAAAGAAACGAATATTTTCAAAACTAGTTTAGACCAAATATGATGAAAAGATTTAATGCACATTAGATTTTAACAGCAAATATAAGAGGTCTACATGAAGCGTATACATGAATGAAGCGTCTGATCTCCTTAACACACAGTCTCACTAGTTTTCGACAAGGCTTATAGGGGTATTTTGGGCTTATATAAGAGACATTTAGAATATACAGGAGTTCCACTATTTTCTACTTCTAGTAACTATCTTCTATCAACTATTTCCCTATTGCTTGAGATTCGTTTACTTTTTACAGAAGCCTTGTATTGATCTTGAACTATCTTCTACATCATGCAGGGCGGACAACATGGTGGATAAGGTAAGCAAGGCGTACAAGGGCTGCACAAAGGTCCGTCGTTACAGGGGCAAAAGCATCTGTGAATTGAAAAAGATATGAATTAATAGAAGATAGTGCTTAAAACTCGGAATTGACTCACAATCTGTACATATCCCTTTGCTCCAACTGACATCGCATGACATCGCAGGTACGGACGACACGACATCCTGGCTGATCACGATTTTCGCCGTATCTTCCTACAGACTTGCCATCGTTCTGGCGATTTCCATCCTTCCCTCTTGTGCCACCTTCTCGTCCTTGACTTCCACGTCTACCCCGACTGCCACGATCACTAGAGGCTCGACCTTGGCCAGATTTGCTCTTTCTTCCTGCAGAGTCTCTCTTTTTTTTACCTTCACCTTCACCTTTTTTGGCCTTTGATTCTTTTCCTGCAGCGCCGCTAGCCTTGGCAGCGGCAGCAGCGGCTTTTGCCGCCGCAGCAGCTTCCTTATCGGCAGCGGCCTTGGCCTTAGCTAGCGCCATAACAGCTTCCTTTTCGGCTTTGGCCTTAGCAGCCGCCGCATCCTTGTCGGCTTTTGCTTTGTCTTCTTTAGCCTTCTTATCGGCGGCTTCCTTGGCCTTGGCTGCAGCGTCTGCCTCCTCGCCTTTTCCTTTTTTAGACTTTCTGGCTGCAGGTTCGGAATCTTCGCCTTTGCCTTTTCCAGCCTTCTTGGCAGCCGCGGCAGCGTCTGCATCTGCGTCGTCACCTTTGCCCTTGCCCTTTTCAGCCTTCTTGGGAGCAGCGGCAGCGTCTGCGTCTTCACCTTTGCCTTTGTCTTTTCCAGCCTTTTTGGCTGCGTCGGCTGCATCTCCGCCATCTTTTCCATCCTTGTCTTTTCCCTTACCGCCTTTCTTAGATCCATCGGCATCTTCGTCCCCCTCCTTTGCTCCTTTTCCCTTTCCACCTTTCTTCGCACTATCTCCATCCTCATCCCCATCCTTCCCTTTTCCCTTTCCTTTTCCCTTAGCTTTTCCCGCCTCGCCATCTTCGTCACCATCTTTATCCTTGCCTTTACCCTTTTTGCCCTTTTTGCTTTTGGATCCGTCTTCATCGTCGTCACCAATACCCCCACGCCCTTTGGCCTTCTTTTTCTGCGAATCTCCGCCATCTTCGTCGTCACCTAGACCTTTCTTTCTGGATTTGTTCCATTCTTCAGTGTCCTCGCCGTCGTAGTCACGACCTTTGCCTCTCCGAGATCCATCCGCCCAATCACCGTCTACACCACCTCGGCCTTTGCACTTCTGGTTTCTTTTAGAGACATCTCCGTAATCGTCACCATCTCTTTCACCGCGCCCTCGACTTTTTCGGCACCTTTCGAACGCGTCCGTGTATTTATTCCTGCCGTCACCGTATTGTAGGTATGCATCTGTAAGATAATCACTTATATTAGATTTCTAGTTAATGACTTGAAGTAACCTCTTTGTTCTCCAATCAGTTGCTTTAAGTTTGTGCTATTTCCACCATCAAATACTGAATACTGTTCCCGACACCGCTGTCGATTGCAGTTTTTGACTATCTTATGGCATATCCTCTTGAGTATTGCATAGGTATGATCGTTCAAAAAGTTTGATTTACAGCACCGATTACATCTGCATGGGCTACAAGGATTTTCAATGTCACAGAATATTTTCGTCGAACTTGAGGAACTATTTAAAACCAATGGATTTCTAGTTATAAGGATCTCAAATTTGAACACACATACATACCTAGACGCTGGATTGCAGCAGATGTACTCTAAGTCTATGCCCATTATTTTATAATATGCATTTTTTCCAAACAGATAATTTTGATTGTAGAATTTTGGCTCGAAATGTAGATCCCGAAAACTGACGTTCAACGCCTAGGGATAAGACTTGAGAACTGAATTGTAAATGTTTTCATGGTTCCGGCTTTTTATGTTAAAATCAACCACCAAGGAGATAAAATGATAAGAAACATAGAAGTTAATAATTAAATTTTAAAATCCACTTGCAAAAAAAGAAATCAAAGATTCTGCAATATTCGAATCTGTAATTCTACTCATCACATTCGTAGATTTCGTAGACACATTAGCCCTTAATTTTATTTCAATCTATAACTTTATTTCTAACCTAAAAAGATCAAAATTCAAAGCTTTTTTTTAATAAATCCACAAAAAAATGTGGGATGACGATAATACCAGTGGGTATGTTGGTCTACGATGTGATTTCTTAAGACATTTTTTAACGCAATTTCTATTCAGCTCATCAAACCTTAAGTATGCTAATGTTTCACATCAGGATACTGAAGGATCCGACCAATTCTGTTGTTGCCGCTATTGCAATGGACCTTTCTGCCTCAATTGCCAGACTTATTCGATGCTTAAGAAAGTTTGCTATCAAATAATTCAGGATGAATGTCCTGAATTTTTTGCAATAAGCTATAAAAAATCCAGGCTAGATGAAATAAGGGGTAAGTTACGCTATTATTTAACACTAGAAAATTTAAATTTCACACTTATATAAATTATTAAGATTCACTAAAAACCGTTTCCCGAAGCCAAGGAGGTTATGCAGCAATTTTGGAAAGCAAGGAAAGGATTCGAGGCTATTTAAAAAAAAGGAAAAATCCAGGAACCAAGAGAAGATAATAAAATGGAACTAGGATTATATATTTTATAAATTTACAAATTTAAATATGCAAAGAAGGTGCATTCTTTCGCTTTTTACTCATATTTTCGGCCAACATTTTTTCCACTCATGTCGTAATAAACAACATTATTTTATAAGGCATTATTTTAAGGGTGTTCTTTTTAATATAAGTGGGTTGGTAATAAATTAAAGCCATTAATTTCAGTAGTATTTAAATATTTACGAGATGAACGGCAAAAAGTCAGTGACTTAATACCAGAAATCTCTCGGTCCGATGCGCCCCATAATGATGCAACTGTCGCAGGTGCAAAGCACTTCCATGTGTCTCCGAGGTCCCAAGTCGCGATTTCGATACATTGGAAGCCACGTAGTACATAAATATTTATGTATAGTTTTAACTGCATGGCTGCTCAATTTATCCGCCCACAAAGCGTGATCGCGACTTTACGTTGACTGCGATAATTTTGTTAAATAATTGAGTCTGCAATGAAAATTGCGCATTACAGCGGCATAAATGCTATGATGCTTTTACTCCACGGGGATTACACTGTGCGTGTGTGCACACACCTAAGTGCCTTTGTGGTTACAAACACCTATTCATTCGTCTTGCTAGAATGAGTTTCTTTCCTCACTTTTCCCAAATACTCGCATAAACGGCATTCAAATCTGCACACTGCCTGACATTTTGTAATTTGACAAATTGCTTGAATTTTTGGGCAACTCCTATAAATAGTGGAGTTTCTGCCGCTCGAAAAGTTAGTTTGAAGCCAAACGAGCACACCGTTAGATCCCCTGGATAAAACGCCAAAAAGGAATATTTAATAACCCACAAGCCCAAAGGATACTATACTTAACAACAAATCAGGATGAAAATGAATTGCCTTGTCGTGTTGCAGTTGCTTGGAATTATGCTGTTGCTAAGCTATGCCAGTGCAATTCCCAAATACGAAGACAGTCATAAGTAAGTTGATTTTATTTATCGGGAAATAATACTTACTTTTAACTGCAGATTCTATGCGGAAAAAGCACAGCGAGATCGGTCGTATTATAATGAAAACAAAACCCAACCCAGTGAACCGCAGACTGCTTCCACAAAAGACAGGCTGGAAAGATTGGGATATACCACAGGATATGGATCTTTAAATGTATGAACGATTTTAAAATAATGAAAGCCTAAGACACTAAATCATTATGCCTTTAGGGTTATCCTGGTGGAACTGGATTGTCGGCATACAATCCCATTAAACTGGATTTGGGTGGCGTTGTTTTGGGAACTCTAGTGGGCATTGGCGCCATTATTTTGATTCCTAAGATTTTGTCCGCATTCCACGGCGGTTATGGAGGCTACGGTCGAAGTAAGTATATTATTTAATATATAGGATTAGACTCCAAAACATGTTATTTAACTTACAGGTGAGGACAATGACCTGACGCCTCTTAGTAGCATGATAAACAAAATCGACGATGTCCTGGGACAAAATAACATAGATTCGACGAGTTGCATGCAACGTGCTGTCTGTGGATACGTTCGCTCGACGGAGTACAACATGAAACTAGGTTCCTCAGACCAAATGGATGAATTTATTCATATGCTCTCCGAGTAAAGAACATTTTTTAAATAATATAATTTTCTCAAATGCTTATTTTGACTTTCCCTATTTTTTAGAAATTCTCTCGTTGATTATCTGCTAGATGGTACGGCTATAAAAGAAGCCCTGGAACATGGAAAACGATCTGGGGACCGACCTTGCGAGGAAGTCTACTCCAATTGTCCTTTAGACAGCAAATCAGCCACTGATATTATTATGAAACTAATGCCCAAGAAAAATCCCCAGGGAAAGGGAAAATCGTCAGCAATTTCTCGCGATAAGAAAGCATAGGCTTAGTTGTTTGTTAATATGATAAAAAATTGTTTCCCATCATTTATAGTACTAATCTGTCCGACCCAAAATATTTTACAAAATTAAATAAAACAGAATGGTTTTGCCTTTATTTAACAGAATGTTTTCTTTTTAACATTGTATTTGTGCTAATGATGATTAAAATTGAGCCTATGGCTGATAATTCAGTGATCTATACCTTTTTTAAAGCTGTGGATGTGAATAAGTATTATTTGGTTCGTTGCCTTGTAAAAGAATCTGAAGCTGCTTTTCCTGCTGCTCAATCAAAGGCAACCATTGCTCTGAGGGCAGAATAAACTTGCCAGGATCAAATTTTGGTATTTTATCCAACTTATTCAATACAGAATTGCGGTGTACCCGACCCTCAAGCATAATGTGTTCCAGCTTGTCAACCAAGTTGTTGGACTCCTTGATCAAATCGTCAATAGACTGCAGCAAGGCATACCAATCGATTTTCTGGGTTCCGATAAGAGAATTACCTCGTAACCTAAAGGGAAAAGGTACAAAGCTTCGCCAGGGCTTATACGGCTCAATAATATAGGGTATAAAATGCCGCTCAGACTCCATTTCCACTGCATCGTCGTCGAAATGCCAAGACGCAAGAGTTGGAGCCAAGTTTGAATTATTAATATTTTTTCTAGGCTGCGAGGACTCGTTAAAGTTAAGCTTCCGTATCTTTGCAATTTGATCGCCAAGTCTCTTTTCAACATCGGATGTAATTTCACTGCCGTCCTCATCAGAGTTCGTCAAATACGAGTTTACCAGATCGTTATTGTAGGCCTTGGGCAGTAGGGTTTGAGTTTGTCGCGAAACAGTATCCACACTATCGGTCATTTGAGACATGGAGTAAGTCAGGACGTCTGAAATTCAATAAAGACCTTAGAAATATTAAAAATGTGAATATTTTTCATAAAACTTACACTGCTGAAACCCATCTTTCTTCTTTGAATATTGTCCATCGGTTAGAATGCCTATTTCCTTGCGAAGAATGAGGTCATGTTGGACACCAAAGCTGGCCTCTTTCATTAGCTTTGTAGGCACGAAGTCGGTTTGCAGAGCTACATTGGCCTTACCCGCTCTCAGCCGTCTGTTTGGGGGTATACCATTTTTTTTTTAATTATTTTTAAGTGTAAATAAGGTAAACAAATTTTTTAACCTTGAAGCGTCCAGTAATTTGGCCCGCAACAGGGCACTTTTATCAGGTTTCGTGAGCGTTGAGACGCTAACAGCGCGCCATGGTGGGCGCTTGGACTCATTTTCTTTTTCCTTTTCCGCCGCCAGGTCCTTCATGCGTCTCCAACTGTTTTTTGCTCTATTAAAATAAATTTATTTTTCATAAGTAAACTAATGATGTTATTTGTTAAACTAAATTTAATTGGCATAATACTTATGTACCTATTCAATGATGCACTACTAGCACGAACGTTCGATTGCGAAGCACTTTGCTGGTCATCCACACTTTGCGTCTCGCTGGTTTCCGAGGATGTGCCACTGTTGTTGGAGCTTGTGGCTGACTTAAGCCTGTTCATGATGGCGTTTTTTTTTTTACTTTTTTAAACTTTAAATGTGTGTGGGTAAATGAAGTCTTCAAAAGCCCCTATCAGCAGTCAATACATCGATGCATAAACAAATTTGTGCATCCGCGTTGCCATGGAGTATATTTTAATAGCTTGGGGTAGGGTCGAGGATATCGATCAAAGGATAAACAGGAAAAGCTAAGCGACAATAAGCCACACTTCAAAGTCTATCGAAAGCAAACATGTTTTAATTCTATTTATTTAATCCGGGACAGATAACAAAAACAGTTTTTATTTTTAAGGTGCATTTATATTTTAAGAGTTGTTATAAAATGCATTTAGGATTCGGAAGACATCGCCATTATAATTCTCCAAAAATGACTTTCCAGATTTGTAGCCACATTCTGAAAATAGATCATAGCTTTGTCTCTGGAACCACAAGTTCTTTGTAGAACTGTTGGGATCGAGTGTGTTCAGTTGCAGTACACCAAAGTGGAAGGTTCTGCCGTCGGTCTGAACACTTTGCACCACAATTGGTTTGGGCAGGACACCGCCGGCCGAGTCCCCATGTAATTGCTTGGCCCTCGCCACAGCCACACCAAAAGCTTTCAGCAGGGTTCTCGCATGCAGCTGCGAAGTTGTAACCTCGGATTTGTGTACGTTATTGACCAAGTGCTTGTTGAAAACGGAGAATATCGTGTGTGGATGCGAACAGGTTTGGGTAGCACTCAAAGCTAAAAAAAAAAGAGAAACTTTATGAAAAATTGATATTTATATAAACGAAGATTTGAAACTTACGGTAGAAGTTCTCATTAACATAAATATGTTGCTTTGGAATCGAAATAGTGCACTTCATTGGGTACAGGTCGGGAACATTTCCTTCAAATTTTCCCTTTATAGCCTCAATAGCTTTATTGGAAACAACTACCTTTTGCGCAACCAGATCAAAGCTGAAAAGGTTTTCGTCGTGGTTTATGAACGTTTGGAATGGAGCATTGTCCATCAACTTTCGTTGCAACGTAACTGACTCGTTGGCTAGCTTGTCGCTTTCGTGTATAAGTTTGTTGATTAACAGGCGACTACAATTTAAATAAATTATTAAAATGTTTAAAAGTAATGAAGATTTCACCTACTTGACTCTTTCGTGGGAAATTCCATAAGTTCGCGGCAGGTTAAAATTGGGACGATCTGGGTTCCTAACCTTTGGCAACTTGACTTGCTCCGCGTCGTACACGTGGGAAGCTAATATTGCGTGCTTAACATTCTTGTCAATGGAACTAGGCAACTCCTGGTTGGCAATCGCATCCTCGATTTTCTTGGGAAACGTCGGAATCTCTATAGAGTTGGTCAGGACCTGGGCTTGGGGTAAACCGCCAATCACAACGTTGCTATCAGAAATCGTATGGCAGACTTTCGAATGCCAGTTTGGATGTGAACTGTCTAGAGGAATTGGACGCTCCCGGTCTCCCACTATGTTGACTCTGAAAGAGAACAATACATTATCTAAGATGAAGGTAATTTTTGCATTCAAACCAACCTCGGTAACTCCACCCTGGGGTTCAATATGTCCTCAGGTGTCTTGATGGTTATCCCCAGTTTCAAAAGCTCGGCGGCTGCTCCTGTTTCCTTTGGAACTCGCTTTCCCTGGACTAGCCAATGCTTCTTAAAATGCCAGCCAATATGCTGGGCACATAACGTATTTGTCAGCCTCATTTCAGTTAAGATTTAGCTAATGTTTTTGTTAAAAAAGTGGAGCCCGGCGGACTGGTTATGAAATGGGAATTAGGGACGGACGATAGGCAGTCACTGAATTATCGTTATCGATGTCACTGAATTTCTCTTCCATCTGATTTTTAAATTTTATATCTTAATATATGAGGCCATTTATTTTTATTATTTTTTTTTTTATAATAAATTATTAAAAATAATTAACATTAAGTTAAATACCTGTAATGACCCAAAACTGCCGCAAAAACTATCGTCGCAAGATCCATACACTATATTGTGAGTACGGTCTTACTTTTAGCGATTGTTGCAAACACGGTGCTTTGCCGGAGATTTTTACCAATTAATTGACGGTAAATATTAAGAGGTAATTGCAATATATTTGTCTCAACAATCCCAGCTAAGCATTACTTATTTTACCTATTATATATCTGACCAGTAATTCACGAGCATCAAGAGACATGCCCCGCTACAGAGAATGGGATCTGGCCTGCAAGGTATATGTGGGAAACTTGGGATCATCGGCGTCTAAATACGAAATAGAGAACGCCTTTTCAAAATATGGACCATTGAGGAACGTATGGGTTGCTCGCAACCCACCTGGTTTTGCCTTCGTTGAGTTTGAAGACAGGCGTGATGCGGAGGATGCAACCCGGGCGCTTGACGGCACTCGCTGCTGCGGCACACGCATTCGAGTGGAAATGTCCTCGGGCCGCTCACGTGACCGCCGTCGAGGCGGATTCGAAAGTGGCAGTAGCAGTGGCGGACGATTCGGATCCGGACGTTACAGGTAATAATCAAATATCAGGGCAGACCTAGGCCGTTGAAGGCCAATCTCTGGAAATCATTTACATAAAACTGAATACATTTCATTTCCATATAAATTTAATATTAATTATTCTGCTCTATTGCCAAATTGCAATTAGTAAGTGAAATTAAAATTGTTTACCCAACAAATGCAAAGTAAGATCTACCCTCGACTAAGTACATGGAGGTACTAATTGCTTACACCTACAATATTTATGATATATTAGCGTTTGGTATGTGTTAAATAAGAGTTATCGACACTTTTTCAGGATAACTCCTTCGGCTAGAACTACTTCCACTGCTACTTCTTCCTTCTACAACATCAGCAACCCACAACCTGCAACCATCTTCACAGCCACTGCCAGCAATCTTCAACTTTCAACTCTAAAAATTATCAAGTTCTGCGCGTTTTCATCGTAGAAGAAGAGCATTGCAGTCGCCAGAGTTCTACTTATGAAGTTATCCTGCGTATCTTTTTTTGTTTAAAAAAATGCATTTTTTTTATCAAACAATATGCTTTACTTGACGTTTACTAGTTTTGAAATATTTTTGTTGTGTTAATACTGAAAATGACCCTATTCCACATTTAAAATTCTTTAGAAGCTTTACAATGAGGCACAAAATCAATCAGAACTCAATTATTTAAATTTTTACTTCAAGTTTTTTTTATAATTGAATGAAAATAATTCGTAAGCACAATTCTCTGAAGATATTCCGCGTTTACCTTAGTTGTTTTCAATTTTTTTTTTGGCCAAAATGGCATCTTAGAGGCATCGTTTATTTTCAGCAACTTTTAAGGCGTATGTACATGCACTCTCTCTTTTCTCAGTAGTGCGCAAATGAATTTATATATAAACTTATTTATCATTTCCCACAAAACATTAATTGCAGATCCCGTTCTCCTCGTCGCTCCCGTTCGCCACGCAGCCGGAGCTATTCCTGCGATCGCCGAAGCCGGTCGGACTCCCGAGATCGCCACTGAGATGTTTTCAAGAGGATACCATTTAAGTAAAATCGCAATCTCTACTTGGATTGCGATGTAAGTAAGCACATAGTTTGAAAATGACAATAGACACTATGCGATGCATTCGAGAATCCCTTTTTTTTTGTATCAAATAAAGAAACACTGAAAAACGAAATAAAAACATATCTGTTTCCAGCAAAAAGTGACATGCATGATGCACACAGTTTATTATGTGAGAATTGACGTGCTACTGTACAACTTTCCTCAAACGTACGATCGGATAATAATTTAAACAGGCGCACAATCGTAAAATTATGTTGTATACTAACAAAGGTACACTTTAAACTTAAGAGAAGACGCAACACAATTCGTTGCACATTTCGCACTGGAATATACCTTACGTCTAGTCATTTTTATATAACCTTTCTGCGGGCTCTGAGCCCCAGTCCACAATGCAAATCGGGATTTTTATGGCAGACCTAGCGCATACGGTATGTGTTCGTCTCATGTATCTCCGACAGCTCGCCCTTGAAGTTAATGTCGATCACAAAGTCGAGGTCGCGATTATTCCGCTCGTTGGGCTTCATCTGGAACGTACCGGTGATCTCTTCATTCTTCTTTGCAGTCATTTGGTCGTCCAAGTAGAACACCGTCTGCTTCCAATGTGTGTATGTGGAATCGGGCGACGTGCTAAAACCGAGTCGCTTGTGGCACTTTGTGAACTCGATGTTGAAGTATGTGACCAGCGCCTGGACGAAATCATTGCGCTTGATTGTCAAACTAAACTGTGAAGCAAAGTTGAGGTCCGCCTTCTGGACGGTGTAGAGGTCGACTTCCTTGACCATGCACGATGTCGATACTACTTGTTTGGGGTCAACCACGTCCACTAATGGTTCAGTCACAGCCACTTTACGGATGCAGCTCATATCAAAGCCGTATACATCATCCCACCAGTTAATTTTCTCATCCTTGTACTGCCGATCCTCAATGGCAGTAATGTAAAGAGTTCCACGATCTGGGAACATCATGCCGCCGGGCTTAAGCCACTTGTCTCGCGCGTACAGCACTGTGTCCAGCATGGACTCGTAGAAAAGGCAGTAGCTGTATACAAAAAAAGATACATAAGCTAAAAGTACTTTTGGTTGTGGCAGTCCACAAAACCTACCCCATCCATTCCGAAATAATAATGTCCACTCCCTCAATACCATTCGGCAGTTCGATCTCTTCAATCTTGCCCTTGACAACCTTGATTACATCCTGAAGATTGTTGTCAATGACTACTTGGCGGGCAAACTCAATAATGTTGGAGCAATCCACTGCGATGACCTGGGCGGCGCCGGCTTTAGCGGCAAACATTGAAAGTATACCTGTACCGCAACCCACATCAAGAACAGTCTGTAATAAAGAGAATCCCCGATAAGCAAATGTAGACGGTATAACCCCAAAACCCTTTCCATCCTACCTTTCCCTGGAACAAATGCTTGTTGTGGTACATGGCGTTGCGGTATGTGACGGTGCGCACTTCGTCTTTGAGCATCTCCTCGTGGATGCCGAAGTGAGCGTAGGAGTCGAAATAGTAGTCCCGCGATGTCATCTCATCGGCATTAGCATTTGTATTGGCGTTAGCGTTGGCTCCGGTGGAAGAATCCGTGCCGCTGGCGGGCAGCTTCTTCAGCACATTGTTTGAATTGGGCGTGAGGCCGGTCGCGTTTTCCACTGCTGCTTCCATCGGGATGTCTGTGCTGGCCTGTCGGGTGAATGTGTCAGCTATACTCCTCATAGAATTATAGACATATCAACGTGAACTCACCATAATTAATTTTTTTTAGCGTCTGTCAAAAATTCTCCCGTCGAAAAAAGGTAGCGACTAAAAAATGGACTATTGCTACAGCACGCTAGTTTGCGAATTCGTTGTACAACACTGCATCTAAGGGTAGCTCTAGCTGAACCATTTTGAGTCTTTTGTTCTTTTTTGACAAAATGTATGTAAATGAAATATTTTTTAAAACTGTATTCACCTTTAATCAAAAACATAATAAATACAGAGAAACAATTAAATGCCGATCAAACCCTTTTCGGCGCCCATGTTGCAACATGTGTTGCAAAGTACTGAAGTTTTTGGTGTATTTTTTTGCGATCAAAACACAGCCACATTACCGCTTGGCAATTTGGCGGCAAAATAAATAGCACAAGGCATCAAGCGAGCCACAAACCTTTTATTTATCTCATATTACATTTGTTTATTGCTTAAGATGGAAGGCTTTGATGACGCAGGAGTGTTTTTCTCTGACAATTTCGGTGGCGAGAACCAGCAGGATACGCAGATCAATCTTCAGGCAGTGAAGAAGAAGTACAAGGAATTCATACGCACCTTCAATGAGGATAACTTCTTTTACAAATATCGGTGAGTGGAATGAAAACTAAAAACCAAACACAACTAATTATAATTTACGCTTAGCGATACTCTCAAGAGGAACTATCTCAATGGGCGGTACTTCTTGGAGATCGAAATGGAGGACCTGGTTGGCTTCGATGAGGCTCTGGCAGACAAGCTTAACAAGCAGCCCACGGAGCACTTGCAGATCTTTGAGGAAGCTGCCCGGGAGGTGGCCGACGAGATCACAGCTCCGCGTCCCGAACACGAGGAGCACATGCACGACATTCAGATTTTGCTGACCTCCAATGCCAATCCCACGAACATACGCGAATTAAAGTCTGACTGCGTGTCGAAGTTGGTCAAAATAGCTGGTATCATTGTCGCTGCTTCTGGAATTAGTGCCAAGGCCACACGTATGTCCATCCAGTGCATGTCTTGCAGCACTGTCATACCAAACCTTAAAGTGAATCCTGGATTGGAGGGCTATGCCCTGCCCAGGAAGTGTACGACAGAGCAGGCTGGTAGACCCAAATGTCCCCTAGATCCGTTCTTTATCATGCCGGACAAATGCAAGTGCGTAGATTTTCAAACCCTCAAACTGCAGGAGCTGCCTGACTTTGTGCCCCAGGGTGAGATTCCCAGGCATCTCCAGCTGTTCTGCGATCGCTCGCTGTGTGAGCGTGTAGTGCCCGGCAATCGCGTCCTGATCCAGGGAATTTACTCGATTCGTAAAGTTGGAAGACCTTCTCGCCAAGATGGACGTGAAAAAGCAGTAGTAGGTGTTCGGGCTCCCTATATGCGAGTGGTGGGCATTACCGTTGATTCAGAGGGAGCGGGTGCCATCTCCCGGTATAGTAATATCACCAGCGACGAGGAAGAGAACTTCCGGCGCATGGCCGCCTCTGGCGATATTTATGAGAGGCTTTCCGAGTCCTTGGCTCCGAGTATCTTTGGATCGCGGGACATTAAGAAAGCCATTACGTGCATGCTCTTTGGTGGCTCCCGAAAGCGCCTTCCCGATGGTTTGTGCCGTCGTGGGGACATTAACGTTCTGCTGCTGGGTGATCCTGGTACAGCAAAGTCGCAGCTGCTTAAGTTTGTGGAGAAGGTGGCGCCAATTGGAGTATATACGTCAGGCAAAGGATCCAGTGCTGCCGGTCTGACGGCTTCGGTTATAAAGGATCCGCAATCGGTAGGTCTATTTTATTGTATTTCTGGAGTTTCTTTAACATTACTCTTTTCTTAGCGTAATTTTGTCATGGAAGGCGGCGCTATGGTTTTAGCCGATGGAGGAGTGGTCTGCATTGATGAGTTCGATAAGATGAGGGAAGACGATCGTGTCGCTATTCACGAGGCAATGGAGCAGCAGACCATATCCATTGCGAAGGCTGGCATCACCACCACTTTGAACTCCCGTTGCTCGGTCCTGGCGGCTGCCAACTCCATTTTCGGACGATGGGATGATACCAAGGGCGAGGAGAACATTGACTTTATGCCCACTATCTTGTCCCGTTTTGATATGATTTTCATTGTCAAGGATGTGCACGATGAAACGCGGGATATTACTCTGGCCAAGCATATCATCAACGTCCATCTTAGCTCTAGTAAACCTTTACCAAAAGAAATGACAGAAGGAGAGATATCGTTGTCGACGTTCAAGAAGTACATCCACTACTGTCGTACACATTGCGGTCCAAGACTTAGTGAGGCCGCCGGGGAGAAGCTGAAGAGTCGCTACGTCCTCATGCGCAGTGGTGCCGGTCAGCAGGAGAAGAACTCTGACAAGCGACTGAGCATTCCGATCACCGTGCGCCAGCTGGAGGCTGTCATCCGGATCTCAGAATCTCTCGCGAAAATACGCTTGCTTCCATTTGCCACCGATGAACATGTAAACGAGGCACTTCGCCTTTTCCAAGTATCAACTCTGGATGCTGCGATGACTGGCAGCTTGGCTGGAGCTGAAGGATTCACCACGGAAGAGGACCAGGAAATTCTAAATCGCATCGAAAAGCAGTTAAAGCGTCGTTTTGCTATTGGATCTCAAGTCTCTGAGCAGAACATATTGCAGGTACATTGTTTGCTTAAACATTTTATTTATTTACCTAACAATACATATTTTGTTTTATTTGTAGGACTTTTTACGTCAGAAGTATGAGGAACGCACTATCATGAAAGTGATTCACACCATGATTCGACGCGGAGAGCTTCAGCACAGGATGCAGCGAAAGATGCTCTACCGAATTTGCTAACCAGTGTTATTAAAATCATTATTTATCATTCGTTTCATGTTACAACAATCTATTGTCATTCTTGTACCCTCATCTTTATTATTAAGAAAAACATACATTCTTTTTCATACAAAAAATTAGTTGAAAAAATAAAAAAAAATTAAAATTAAAATTATTAAAAAAATAAAAAAAAAACTTTAATTTTGTTTAGAGGGTTTTTAAATTTTTATTAAAGCTACAGATATACATAAAATACCGAGTATTACCGAAAAAATTGTTGCCAAATTTTGCCTTGTCCCATAACATACATGATGCTGTACAGATGCTTTTCTTTTTAGATAAAAGGATTTCAGATTTCAAGTATTCCCAAGATTTGGCAAATATACAAAAGTGAAATTTATACGCGTTTTCCAAAATATTCGGATAACGAGGAAATCCCATGGTTTTCGAAATCCATAAGGTAATCGGCCCGCAGATGATTCGTTACATAAATATTAAAGTTTGTTTACATTTGAGAAAAACGAGATTATAAGCAAGATCTTAATTTTGTTTGTTGATGATGCTTGAACAGGAACACACACACATGGTGGGGTCGGCCTCCAACTTTCCACCACAAACGGACAAATTCGTTCTAGATTCGGGTGTGTTTTGTATGCCTACGTCATTCGGACAAATCACAAAAACCAATCATATTACCTTGGCCTTTTGCCAATTTTTTAAAAATATTTTTTCCTCTGTTTGAGAACGTTTATTACTTCCTTTTATACAAAACTCAATTAGTATATTTGCGCATGCACAGCCACATAATAGTACATAAGTGTGCACGCAGAAATGTACTCGATATATGCAACATTTTTCAGAAATACGTAAGCTTCTCGTACTCTTCTTGGTATTTAAATACAATGGCGAATATAAGCATTTGATATTTATGAATTTCCGGAAGGAAATCTTTACATGTTTGTTTACCACAAAATACTCGTACGTATCCATAAAATGACTTTATTATTTTTAAGCTTCGTGGCAATAATATTTATTTCCGATACATTCATTCCTGGTGACGCCATTTTGTTGACGTCAAGTTCTTCCAAAATTTATTGATCAAATTGCTAAAAATATTCCGTATTTGTGTTTCCAAAACTTTTAAAAAGTTCCACAATTTATATAGTCACATTCGCTGAAAAACAATCGCCCACATGTGTTTGATATAAAATTGTATCATTTTAATTTAGTTCAAAATTTTAAGATTTTCCAACTGGGGGAAAATTCTGAAACACCCTCTCCCGGTTACGTTTAATTGATATTATGGTACTTTGCCCTTTCATACCCAGGGTCAAGATGATTCAAAAGTCAAACAATAAAATTTTAATTGAAATTCATATTGCAATATTTATGCCCATGTGTGTAAATATTTTTCAATTACCTCGGACTGTGCATGTTCATCGTTTCCATTAATAAAGCGATGCACCCGATGTTCTTTTCATTGCATAAATACATACATATGTGTACGGATCCATGTGTATCTGGTACCTTGCTTTTCATCTAAATCAATTTACTTTATACTTTCCAGCCACCCGCTACGTAGACCCCAAATCTAACGTAAACAAGTCCCCCAGTGCTGTCGCCTCCAGTGGAGGTGTCCAGTTTTAGTTTTAGAAACTAAATTTCCAACCAGCAATCGGCCACAAAAAAGGACAGAAATCACGGTTATATAATGATCGCCAATTATTATTGTTTTTCGTTATTAATTGGGATCGTCGAGGGAATTAGATAATTGTTTCTAACATGCCTCCACATATTCCGAAATAAAATTTTTTGAACGTCATCAGCATCCCATATTTGAGAGAGCGCCAACCGAAATGTATCTGGCGGATACGTGTATGTAACACCGAGGTGTAGATACAGAATGGCCCAGACACGAAGGAGGTGGCACGTGTGAGTGTGCCTGTAAGATACTTTTGGGGCAAAAAGCAAAAGAGCGAACACACTGAGTGGGGCCTTTGTTTTGTGAATGAATGAAAATGAAAATTCTCGTCGTACATATGCCAAGCCAGCATCTGTTGCACGTCAGTACAATTTTAGATCTCGACCGAGCACGTTCGTCCGGAAAAGCTATATACCCCCGATGCTGGTTGATTGTCTTTGGTAGTAAACGCGGATTCAATTAGCTCAAGGGCCCCAAGAAACAAAAATTTCCGTCACCCTGCATCAGAGGATCATGTACATTTACCCGAGCTCCCCGGAATCAGCATCATCCTTGCAGTCCGAAGAGAGTGCGGCCATTAAAATTCAGGCAGGATTTCGTGGATACCGAGTGCGCAAGCAGATCCATCGATCAACCAAGTCCTCCAGCCAGAACAGCACCTCCAGCCATCGGCGAAACCAGCGCCAAAGATCACAGAACAACGCCCTTATGGAGAACCAGGGAAACACTCCTCGCCCCAATGGCGGCGATGCGAAGGCGAACGGAGAAAATGGCGGAAAGTCGGTAGAGGATCGCAGTGCCACCAAGATCCAGGCAGGATTCCGGGGCTTCCTGGTGCGCAAGCAGCAGAAGATTGCTAAGGATGCGGCGGTGAAGATTCAGGCTGGCTTCCGGGGATTCAAGGCCCGCAAAGAATTAAAACAATGTGAGCCCATTGCATAGTGGATGGGGTGGTCCGCCCCTTCGAATTTCTACTGTACATACAAGAATATGTGTATTCAAATACCTACCTTTTAGTCAAATATGTGTCGTGTAAATAGCTTAATCTTAAATGATAGTTTCTCTCCACAAAGAATAAAATACTCTCACTCAAGAAACTGAAATCTTGAAAGACAACTTTATCCATTAACGTTACAAAATTTGTTTGTATTTTCCTAAGGCCTATTTTTGGGTTCAAGTGCTGCGTGTGTACATAAACATTTTTGTTAAGGATATAAATTTTCCATTTCGATGGAATGTCTAATTTGATTGATAAATGTTTATGTTGCGAATAAAATCGGATGCGTACGTATGCGTATTTTCCCAAATTTTAACAAAATTCCTATTAAATTTAGAATAAAACCAGGCTGGTGGCTGGGGCGAGACATTTGCTGTTTGGATTCGGTGCATTGACCCAAGGTGCACACCCAGCTCATAAACCTGTCAAATGTGTTCAACGTTTCGAAGCAAGGTGCCAACAGTTTGTTAGACAAAAAACATCCGCCCATCCCCAGTCAAATTAAATAAATTTCATTTAATTTTAAATAAATAGCCGCCTCTGTCCCGGAAGCTTGTCAGTTTTGTTTGATAACAAAAACATTGTCGATCGAATGTATATATTTTATTTGGATAAAATTCAGCGTATTTACTTAATTATACGTACGTTTTATTTCCTTTTGTTTGCATCTGCGCTTTTTATACGTTTTCGCATATGCTTTGGTATGACTCTGAATACTTCACAGTCGATTTGCACCGGCATTGAGTTCTGCCTCATGGTAAGCCATTTCAATTCCATAGCGGCCCTGGACTTGGCATCACCTTTGCGGAAAAATAATTATTAACGCCAATACTATATGGAAAATAGGTATCACACCTACCAACTAACTTGTGGCGCGGAGGCTTAGCCACTTTCTGAGTCTGCCCTCCATTGGTGGCCACACTGTGCTCATCATCCGGGGTAGAATCGTTCCGCAGGGCATCCCCGCGCTGCAGCTTCTGTCGCCTGGCAGCCAGGTTGCTCTCCAGACTAATGCCCTCCATTTTTCGAGGGTATCCTTTACGTTTGCGTGTGTGGATCCTATATGCAGCCTGAATCTTCTTTGCTGCCTCCTCCTCGATAAATCTTTCCAAAGATTCGCTTATGGCATCATTGCCGAAAGACGCCTTGGTGTCCTGGGTGGATGATTTGGTGCCAGCACTGGCGCGTCGCAGTCTGCGCCGGGTGAGAAATCCCCGAGCTCCAGCCTGTATTTTGGTGGCCGCCGATACGATGGTCGATTCTGTCTCCGTGGAGGTGCCCATGGCATCTGCCATGGCGGTGTCTACATCAAAGTCTTCTTGGCTGACCTTTCTGGGATCAATGTAATCGGAATCCGTTTCACTCAGCGAGTAGGCCATCATTTTCTTGCGAATGTTCTCCGATGTTTCGTCGTCCAAGTAGAAGCTGGCGGTACTTTTGATGCCATGACCCGAATCCATATCCTCTTCATAATTTAGTGCATCATCAATGGTCACAGAACGGAAAAGGCCTCGGGGATCATCTCCAGCAATGGTGTAGTGCCGCATCAAATGTACTCTGCCGGATTCTTCATCTTTTTCCACGATCTTTTCAGTCTCTGGATCACCAAAAACCACGGAATCACTCTGGGCAGAACTCTCACGGGTTTCATCTCGCTGCAGACGGTTGTAAACAATAATATCGCCATCTTCAATGTCCAGGCTGGATTGTTCCTGCAAAGAACTCATCGGACGAACAACAGATTCCTCGAAACTGGCATCACCGGATTGAATCCTTTCCTGGGAAGTTTGACTCCTGGATTCTCGCAACTGGGACATTTTCTCAATCACTTCCTCGGGCTTGGCCAACTTCACTGTAGCCTTGTCTATGGTATCCGCAGACAAAGTATCTAAGCCTGTGGTTTCCGAAAGTGAAGAATCCGTAGGATCTCCGGTCTCCGTCTCAGATATATTGACAAGCGAAGCTGATTTTTTAATGCAAGTTTCTTCAACAACTTCCTCTGGGCTTGAATTTTCATAAGGTCCTTGTGCCGAGGAGAACTCAATTTCTTTTTCCAAGAAATTATTTACCAGTTCTTGAGTGGATAGAATATCTACAATACAAAATATTGTTATAATTAGTTTGTGTTATAAACAATAAATATATTCCTCTTACCACGCTCGATTTTATCCAAGTTTGATTGTGTCAATAGGATGTCGTCCTCATTGGAACCTGATTCAGCCTCAACTGCATCTTCTGGACCTGCTAAACCACAAGACAGTGCATTATCCTTTTCAATATCCTTGCCTACGATCTCATCAAATTTAGTACCAGAATTTAGTTTGGATTCAAGCGAGCCATGCGAACTATCTACGGTTTCAATTGATTCTACTACTTGCGTGCTTTTACGTGCCGATGCTGCCAGTTCCTGATTTATCTCGAGAGGTTCCCCAACGACTTCCTGGCTTGGTATAATCCGGGTTGAACCCACATACCATTCTGATTTTGGCTTAATTTCCGGTGTATTTTCAACAGATTCCTGAACCAAACTATCTGTTGGTGTTGCATCAGTTGGATAATTAACATTTTCAATGGTTGTTATTCGGGAACTTGTAATTGATTGTGAATCAAATGAGTTTTCCTCAAGGGTTTCTAACTTCTTTCGTTCCAAATATTGTCTAAAAGCCCTTTGTATTATTAGAACTGCCTTGGCTTCTAATTTAAGATCGTCTTTTGGTGCATTATTTGGTTCAGGTATGGGTTCTTGTGTGGTAACTATGTTTGAATTCACAGATTCTTGCACTTCTTCGATTTTCTTAGACTGATTTTGTATAACCACATCTGGATTTTTTATTAATTTCAAATATCTTTTAAATGTCCTTTGAATTTTTGTTGCAGCATCATTTTGCCTTACGTCATTTTCATCTGATTTCATTTTATTCTGTTTAGCTTTATTTCTTTGAGAATAAAGCCTAAATGCCTTTTGAATTATTAAAACAGCATTGTTATGTTTTTCAATTTTTTGTGAGTCCTTTTCTTCATTTTCAATTTCTAATAAATAATTATTTTCAATTTCCACTGTGGGTATATCTAGTAGTTCTTTATTGTTTGTATTTTCATTCTTTAATTTTTCAACATAGTTTCTATATGCTCTTTGAATTTTTCTTGGAGCTAAGATTTTGTGGTTATCTTCTACAATATCTGATGAAAGTTTACTTGACTTTTTTATTAAAATATTCCGAATCCACTTCTGTATAACTTGAGCAGCATTGTTTGCTTTTGCTTCATCAATTTCAACGTTTTGGTTTTCTGGGACTTCTTGACTTTTGTTTTTGAATCTTTTGAAAGCTCTTTCTATAATCTGAACAGATTTGGTTAGGCTTAAAATATCAGCCTTGTAGATAGTTTCAAAATCATAATCGCTTTTTTTAGTTGTTGGCAAAGGATTTTCCAATTCCTCATTAGCTTCCTTGGAGTTTCTCAATTTACTTTTAACTACCGAAGACATCTCACCTGTTTCTGGATCCACAGCTTCATTACCTTCATTTTGCAAATCACTGGGTTGTTCATTTTCATTTAGTTCCAAGATGGTTTGAAGTTTGGTTCCAGCCATCTGTTGGTATTCGGGATCCCCTTCTGAAACTTCAATAACTTCAATTTCCTCTTCATTTTCATTATCATCTGCAGTAGAAGTTTCAATTTCCCCAGGTTTGGTAGAATCAGAATAGGCCTTTAGTTGACTTTTCTCGGGAATATTTGTCTTAGATTGATTCTGAAACTTTTTTGGTATTTTGTATTTGGGTTTGCCATCATCGGAGTCAAAAGACACAAAAAACGAAACAGAGTTTTTAACTTTTGGTATTTCGGGTTCAACAATTTTCTGGGGCGTATAATAGCTGGGAACTCTTTCTTGAGGAATAATAGGTTCTTCAATTATTTCTCCTGGTCGATCGGCATCAATCTGAATAGATTGAACAGAATCAGTTGTTTTCCCTGAATCTGTATCTATTGGAATCTGGTTCTCCACATATATATCATACCAGGCGCCATCGTCGTTGGTGTTTTTAAATGATTTCAGCTGCAGTTCAGCAATTGGTGTGGGAACAAGTCGCCCCGATGATAAAGTGCCAATATCTTTATCTTTTACATTTACGCTAGAGTACTTCTTGGTGTTCTTTTCAATCTCAATAGGGTTAGTTGGTAAATTTTGGGTGCCAATTAATTGATTAGATACAAGCAATGAAGAGTTTTTCTGCTAATTCAAAAACAAATTTAAGAACATTTCATTTTTACAATCTTACCAAAATTTACTTCAGTTTTCGAAGGAATTGAATCGATCTTCTCGGCCTTCGAATCTGGGACTTTGAATAAACAATATTAGGAATACATTTGTGATAATTTTATTTTTACCTACCATCTTTCTCGTCACTAGCAGAAGGAACACCATTAGAGGTTTGCGTTTCCTTAATGTCTACGTCATCTAAGTTTGTCAATTCCTTTGTTTTAATTTTTGAATCATTCTCCGAAAGTTCCTTTTCTTGACCATTTCCTGAATCAGATTCTGTATCTAAGAAAAAGCAGACATAAAATACACTTCAAAAATTATGAAAGCACTTCTCACTTGTTTTATTAATGCTTTCTTTGCTAGTTATTTTCAAACCACTTTCGCCATCTTTGCTTATAGTAACGTCTAAAAAAAAAATTTAAACTATAATTTTTAAAAATTATATATATTTTGAAGATACGAACCATCATCAAGCTTGGCATCCTCGGGTTTATCTTCTGGGGAAAAAGAACTATCTCCTGAATTTTTGGAACCCCTCGAAACAGTATGTTTATCGGTAGATTCTGGAGGGCTATCTGTAATGTCGGCAGATGAAAATGTTTCTGTAAACAAAAAGGTAATTTAAAACATACAAAATTAATCAAATTATAACAAATTTCATAATAAATATAAATTCACCAATGGCAGCGACTTTCTTTTCAGATTCTTTATCTTCAGGATCGAATTCTTTTTCTTCTGTAACATTTCTTAAACTATCTGTCATTTCATTCAAAGAACGTTTTTCCGAATTTGTTTTTTGTTTATTCTTAATGGTGTCTTCTGAAAAGAATTATTCATCAACACATAATTTATTTTATAACAAAAATTATACTACAAATTAGATTACCAGTGATATCTGCAGTATCAGTCTCTATAAAGTGTCCATTTTCTTCCTTGACAACTATTTTTATAAACAAACTTAAGTATTGTTAGTAAATAAGTAATGTATTACTACCTTCTTTTTCCATTGCTGATTGGTCAATGTTTTTTTCTTCTATAAGCTCATCCGTTCCTGTTTCACTTTCTTTTAAAGAAATATTATTCTTAGGTTTTAATTCATCTTGACTTGTACTTAGAGTTAATTTTTCAACGGATTTTGTAAGTTGTTTTTCATTTAAAGATCCAATTGGAAGCTCATCTACGATAAATTTTTTAACAATTTCAGATTTTTCTATTCCATTTTCTAAACATAAACATTTTAAAGAATATTTTTTTAAAGCAAAAAGAGTCGAATGACTTACCCAAACTATTCTTATCTTTCATATGAGCAATTGCAAAGACAGAGTCTTCTACTGCGTTAAGAGATATTTGAACAAGATCCTCCTTCAAATCGGTGGCTGCCACTGGCTTTATTTCATCTATGACAATTTAAAATAGAAGTTACTTCTATAGATAATCTAATTAGGTGGAAAACAATTTTCTTACCATCTGTGCTTGCAGACTCTTGATTATGTAACAACTCCTCTTGAGATTTTGTAGGAATTAGAATTTCGTCTTTATTAGCCAGATGATCGACTGGATGATCTTTATTTGCTTCTATCTCTGAAATATTATATTTTGAAGATATTGTTTTCGGCAATTGTTAAGTTTATTCTCTTACCTAGACTTTCAAGGAGCTTATTACCTATTCCGCGCTTCAAGGATTCAACTAATTCAGTTGAAATACCAGTTTCACTTTCCAACGACCCTAAAATTAAAATATTTTGTTACAAACACTTAGTAAAAAAATAAAATCCTAAGGCGAATTATCTGGTGGCCGGTAAAGGCTATATCTTTGCCAATATTTATCCGATTCTCAAGCGGATTACCTTAAACGATTTCTGGGCCGATTTCCCATGATTCTGCATCAAAATGGTGAGAAAAAATATTTTTTAGATTTTTTGTCCATTTTTCATGATGGGATCCCTTAAAATGGAGTTTTCCCTTATAGGGTCCACAGTAATGGCAATATCTTCCCCAATTCTTATCCGATTCTCAAGCGGAATACCTTAAACGATTTCTGGGCCGATTTCCCATGATTCTGCATCAAAATCCTGAGAAAAAATATTTTTTAGATTTTTTGTCCATTTTTTATGGGATCCCTTAAAATGGAGTTTTCCCTTATAGGGTCCACAGTAATGGCAATATCTTCCCCAATTCTCATCCGTTTCTCAAGCGGAATACCTTAAACGATTTCTGGGCCGATTTCCCATGATTCTGCATCAAAATCCTGAGAAAAAATATTTTTTAGATTTTTTGTCCATTTTTCATGATGGGATCCCTTAAAATGGAGTTTTCCCTTATAGGGTCCACAGTGGCAATATCTTCCCCAATTCTTATCCGATTCTCAAGCGGAATACCTTAAACGATTTCTGGGCCGATTTCCCATGAGTCTGCATCAAAATCCTGAGAAAAAATATTTTTTAGATTTTTTGTGCATTTTTCATGATGGGATCCCTTAAAATGGAGTTTTCCCTTATAGGGTCCACAGTAATGGCAATATCTTCCCCAATTCTCATCCGATTCTCAAATACCTTAAACGATTTCTGGGCCGATTTCTTTCCTTATAGGGTCCACAGTAATGGCAATATCTTCCCCAATGCTCATCCGATTCTCAAGCGGAACGATTTCTGGGCCGATTTCCCATGATTCTGCATCAAAATCCTGAGAAAAAATATTTTTTAGATTTTTTGTCCATTTTTCATGATGGGATCCCTTAAAATGGAGTTTTCCCTTATAGGGTCCACAGTAATGGCAATATCTTCCCCAATTCTCATCCGATTCTCAAGCGGAATACCTTAAACGATTTCTGGGCCGATTTCCCATGATTCTGCATCAAAATCCTGAGAAAAAATATTTTTTCGATTTTTTGTCCATTTTTCATGATGGGATCCCTTAAAATGGAGTTTTCCCCTATAGGGTCCACAGTAAAGGCTATGTCTTCCCCAATTCTCATCTGATTCTCACCAATTCACTGATTCTCCACCAATTTGTATCAAAATCATGAAAAATTCTTTTCAATTTATATCTGAAGAAAAGGAAAAAATATGTTATACCTTCGGTTGTAGGTTTCCCTTCAACTTTTTCTCCGGATAGAAGCAGTGGTTCATAATCGCCTTCCTCAATTAATGCATTTTGAATTTTTGTTTCCTCTGATATATTTTTAGAATTGTTGTCGGAATCCACATCTATTTTATTTTTTTCAGGACTTTGCTGTGATCTGCTATGTGATCCTTCCAGGACTACTTCTTTATCATTGGGATCTGCCTTGTGTTCTTTTTCGTTATTTTCAAGTTCGTTTATTACTTCATTAGAAGACTGTTTTTTTAATAACTTCTCGTCGCTAACTTCAATTGCATCTGTACTTCCACTTATAGCTTCTCTTATTCCTGAGATGGTTTCCGAAGTATCATTCTTTATATCATCACCTAAAAAATAGTTTAAAAATGTTAATTTAATATATTTTGAGATTTAAAATTAAATGTGCTTTACCTAGGGTTTTAATTTCCTCAACTTCATCCCCAAGTGTTAATAGTTTTTCTTCATTTTCTATGGAATCTTTCCCCGTATCAGTATCTCTCTCTGAATTCCCCAGTTGTTCAATTTCCTGTTTTTCTTCACGTTTTTCATAACTTATTTCTTTAACTTTATCCGGATCGATTTGATCATTGCTATTCTTAAGGCTCACTTCCTTTTCCACAAACTCGTCACCTTTTGTTTCTTCACCTATTCCCTTGGAATTTTCCATTATTTTATCTAAGTTAGTTTCAATCTCTTCTAAACTCCTCTTAGCCCTATATATGGGATCAGTTACAGTATCCTTTTCATCATCCTTTGAGGAAGTATCTTCAGTTGATTGTATTTCTTGAGTGAAGTTTGAAACCAAAGATTCTACAGGCTTTTCCGGATCATTATCGATTAAAATTTGTTTCGGAGATTCTGTGAAAAGAAAATATTATTAAAAACAAATATTAAAACCTTATTTAAAGCTTGGGCACCTTGATCGTGTCTCTCCTGACTTGCGTTTGAATTTAAAGATTCAATAGGCTTTTCCAAATCAGTATCGATTGAAGGTTGTTTTAATGATTCTGAAAAGGGATTATATTATTAAAACCAAATATTAATACATTATTTTTAATCTTGGGCACCTTGATCATGTTCTTCCTGACTTGCGTTTAAAACCAAAGATTTGTCAGGCTTTTCCAAATCATTATCGGTTGTATGTTTTTTTGGAGATTCTGTTAAAAAACTATGTTAATAAAACCAAATATAAATTCCTTATTTTTATACCTTGATCATGTCCCTCCTGACTTGAGTTTGAATTTAAAGATTCAATAGGCTTTTCCAAATCAGTATCGATTGAAGATTGTTTTGGAGATTCTGAAAAGGGATTATATTATTAAAACCAAATATTAATTCCTTATTTTTAATCCTGACCACCTTGATTATGTTCTTCCTGACTTGCGTTTGAAACTAAAGATTCAACTCGCTTTTCCATGTCATCATCGATTGAAGGTTGTCCATCCTTACAAGCTTTTGAAGCTAAAGATTCAACAGGCTCTTCTTTGTCATTATCGACTGAAGTATGTTTCAGAGATTCTATAGAAAAAAAAACTAAATAAATAGATACAATTTTAAGACATTGTTTTTAGTTTTGCATACCTTGATCATGTTTATCCCAACTTGTGCTTGAAACTAAAGATTCAACTCGCTTTTCCATGTCATCATCGATTGAAGGTTGTCCATCCTTACAAGCTTTTGAAGCTAAAGATTCAACAGGCTCTTCTTTGTCATTATCGACTGAAGTATGTTTCAGAGATTCTATAGAAAAAAAACTAAATAAATAGATACAATTTTAAGACATTGTTTTTAGTTTTGCATACCTTGATCATGTTTATCCCGACTTGTGTTTGAAACTAAAGATTCAACTCGCTTTTCCATGTCATCATCGATTGAATGTTTTCCATCCTTACAAGCTTTTGAAGCTAAAGATTCAACAGGCTCTTCTTTGTCATTATCGACTGAAGCTTGTTTCAGAGATTCTAAAGAAAAAAAAAACTAAATTAATAGATCAAATTTTTAGACACTGTTTTTAATTTTGCATACCTTGATCATGTTTATCCCGACTTGTGTTTGAAACTAAAGATTCAACAGGCTTTTCTTTGTCATTATCTATTGATGGTTGTTTTGGAGATTCTGTAAAAAATTATTAAAACCAAATATTTATACATTCGTTTCATATTTGGGTACCTTGATCATGTCCTTCTTTGGTTGCTTTATTGTTAGGTTTAGTATCCTGGCTAGTCTTTCGACTTTCTATATCAATCTCAGATACACGTTCGGGTAGTTCTGCTGCGCATATTAGAGACGGTTCTGCTGATTCAGCCACAACATCTAATAAAAAATATTATATTGACATTTTAAAAGATAAACGTGCATTTTACCATTAGATTCAGATGGAATTGATGAATTTTCCTCGGGACTATCATCAACATGTTCTATAGAAATTGTGGGAGTTGCTTGCAATTGACTTTCAGATTTGATAACTTTTGGAGGCGGAATGGTTTCATTGATTTTAATATTATCTACATTTTCTAAACCTTCAAAAGAGTCGCGGGGTATCTTGTTTGAATTTTCCTTTTCTTTATCTTCTTTTCCCCCATTTTGAGATTCACTTTTCAGATTTTTTTCATATTCAGTCTCCTTAAGTTCATTCGAAATGTTTGTAGCTTTTATTTCAGCTGTCATTATTGGTTCCAAATCAATGTTGGTTTCTTTGTTTTCAGTTTTTTTTTCCTTTTTGGATTTCAAATTTTCAATAGATGGTTGGGATTCAAGATTTGCTTTAGTTTTAGTTTCCAAAACAATATCATTTTCTTTTTTATAGTCTAAAGCCTTTACAGAATCTATGATATCAAGATCAGCTACATCTACCGACTCGTTTTCCTTCTTACTTTGAAGCTCATCTTGTCTTTCCAGTGTATGTTCCGGTATAGCTTGGATTTCTGTATCCCGTTTTTTAATAGCTCTAAATTCATCCTCAATTTCCTCTTTTTGTTTCTTGACCTCAAATTCAGAGTATTCATTATTTTCATGGTCCTCCTGATTATCGATCAAGGGGCCACTTAAAGTATCTGCAAATTGCCAAAATGAAGAAAAATCATTGAAAGTAAGCAAATAAATGAGTACTACAAGTTGGCTTAAAATTATAGAGCAATAAAATTCCGAACTAGATTACAGCAATAAATTTCAGTCAACAAACTTATGCATAAGTAATTACCGCTTTTTCTCAGATGTATCGATTTTTTGTCGCTCTTAATGGGTTCTGCAAAATACTCCTTTTCCAGGCCACCATCCACATTGCTGTTCTCCACTTCCTCATCCTCGTGGATTATTTTCTGATGGACTCGTTCCTCGTAATTCGTGCCACCCAGTTCGGTGGACTCCGTTGAAAGGAGGGCTGTCGACACGGAGGTGTAGGATCCTGTTTCCGAGGCATTGTCGTTAAGGTCCTCGGGATGATCGGCACTGGCCGAGGTTATTCTTCTGGCCTTATGTACGGCCAACATTCTACGAAAGGCTCTTTGGATTATAATGGCGGCTGTTGCCAAGGAAACTTTGTCATTTTCTAATCGATTTTGCTCCTGCTTCTGTTTTAAATATAAGCGATAATGTTTTTGAATAATGAGAACAGCTTTCATATAGTTGGCCGTATCAACTTTTCCTTTTGGTTCATTTAAACGCGAAAGCTTGAGTTTTTTCACTCGTTTTTTGGCATTAAGCCGCCGAAATTGTCTTTGAAGCAACAAAATAGAAGTCATATATTCCATGCTATTGCATTTATCCTTTTTATTTCGATCGGTTTTCACACGCTTCAGATATCGACGAAAGTGCCTTTGAATAATAACCACGGATCTTATGTAGGTCATATTAATTACATTTTTCGCGTCATCATCTTTTTTGGGTAAAGCCATAATAAGAGATTCCTTTTCTTCCTTTTCAATAAGAACTGTATTATTTTCCACATCCTTTGCTTTTGCGCTGAGAACACGTCCACATTCGCAGGTTACCTTTGCCACAGGACCTAGGTTTTCCTTGTCCTTCAATGAATTTTCGTATGTGGCATACTTTTTGTATTCAGTACGACCTGACTTTTCCTTCGATAGCCTCTGAAAGTACTCCTGCGCGAAAATATAAATATTATCCGGCTTCTCTCTTAGAACAGCCTTTATAAATTGCTTGATCAAGTCGGTCAGATTTTCAGGTATTATGTTAAAAACCATAGATATGGGCACTTGCTGACGTATACGGTTTTTCATAATGGTTTCGTAAGTCTGGGCAGGTTCATATTTTCTCACGGCTTGGTGAGACTTTTCACCAACAATCATGTTAAAAAACTTTGCCGAAAATTCGTACAGATCGGATGGTTTTTCACGCAAAACCTCTTTGGTGTAGACTTTCATAAGGTCCCGAAGTCCCTCTGGAACTCTGGGCAAACTAGCGGTCGTCATATTGGTGTTTTCAAAGAACGTCCACGGAAAAAGGTTGAATCGATACTGGCCAAGAAAGGTGTTCCTATATGCCTGGAAACCTCGATTGCCACCATGTGTTACCATGTCAACAAATTGGGTGCCAAAACATTTCACCAGCTGACGTTGCTACAACTTGTTGCATTTGGAACAGAGTTACACAAAAATAATAACAGTAATTGGAAAGTAATTTATTTCTGGAATCTATTTATATATTTTCATAGGTTAGTTCTATTGGAATCAAAGATTAATTATTTCAAAAGACCCGGTTGCATATTTCTGTTAAGCTAATAAAATATAGTAAGCATTTTACAATATTTTTTTAGCTTAACTGGAATTGCATTAAATGCCTTTAGTTTTTAAACTAATTAATATCTTCATCTTTTTCCATAATTCGGCAAATGATGGGGACATCCTTTATGTCGGCACAATTAACTTCCGAATTCTTCACAGATTCGTGAATAAAATCGTTTTTGAACTTCTTCCATTCCTGGGTGCGGAGCAAGTGTTCGAAAAGTTCCTGCCTTGTGGGAATCATGGTGTTTATGTAAAGTAACCGGCGCTCCCAAATATTTCCCGGATTTTGCTTGGTGTCCAGCAAAAAGAATCTGGGAAGAGTCAAGCACTGAACTATAGTTTTCGCCATTATGACCCGATGGGTCATGTTTTCGCCTAGGCCAAATATAGCCCCGAAAGTCAGAGTTCCGACATCAATGAAACGACTTTCACTCGAGGTTATCTGTAAATAAATATATTTGAAAATTGCATGAAATGGGAATAATTTATGCAATAAAAGTTTGCTACGAATAAAAACAGATTTTCTAACGACTTACAAAGCTCGTACTGTCAGTTGAATTCGATGGAGTTGAGGATATCGTATATATTTCACTTTCATCGGATTTTCTGCTTTCTAAAATTGAACCCGGATAAAATGGTTTTCTTATCTCCACACCCACATCAAAATCTAACTGAGATCGGACAGGACTAGGGGGAAAGGGGAAGATAACATCTTCCTCCCAAAAATCTTCAAAAATATCTTCTTCCTCAGCGTCTTCTACAATTTTCATACTTTTGATCGACGGCACTTTTGAACGTCGTATTAATGTGTACCGTATGATAGGAACGATTGCTCCCGGACTTTTCATAAGACCACAAGCTATTTGTATATCTCTTAATTCCATTTTTCGCATCTGTGTAGTTTTAAGGTATAATTAGCATATTAAACTTTTGAAACATGTACCATCTTAAGACTCTGGTAGATTTTAAAATACATAATTCGAAGATATTGCTAACGGGGACGCGCTATTTGTATATTAAAAAACTCACCGAAGAGTGTTTCTTCTTCGCCTCGTCTGAGGAGCTTGAACTCTCCACAAGATCAGTTATTGAAAAATTGGAACCTGCTTCCATAATTCTACCACTCTGAGTCGTGAAAGTGGATCTATGATCAGTTTTAAATATGTTTGATGAATCAGAGTCCACAGCTGATAGTTGTAGCACTTTTTTCCCCTTTTTTACTACATTCTGTAAAATTAATAATAAATTAGATTAAATATAAATTTAAAACTAATTTTACCTTCCTCAACAGTCAGGCATTGGAGTATAATACATTGGCCACTGAGTACAAAATGAACTTTGGAGACGTTTCCTTTGTCCTCAAAGTATATGGTTTCAAGTGGATTGTACTGCTTGAGGCTTCCAAATCGACAAGCTTCTATTAACTAGAATACATATTTAAGTTTCAAGAAATAATTCTCAGATAAAATCTAGCGCTTTGCTCCTTTACTTTACCATAATACAATGTTGGTTTGTATCCTTACCTGGTCATTATCGAGAAATTCGAAATAGTCCAGTGCCTTGATGGCCCGTTTCTTCTCCTCCCAGGTCTTAGTCATCTGTGTCCGGAGTATCGCATCGAAATCATAGTCGAAAAGAACCAGGAGCTCGCAGTAGCCTGCAAAGTGGAGCGTTCAATAGCTACTCCTCACTGGGAAATGGGAACATTGCCACTAACTTGGATTCGATTCGTTTCTATATAGTGAGTGCTCTGGTGGCGTGCATCTGTTTTTCAAAAAGCAAAAATAACAAAAAGAATATGGCCAACAGGCGAGGAGTGTAACAGGCGGAGCACAACAAGCCCAAAATGAAAGGCGGGTGTTGTTTTGGGCCAACCTATATTTGACTGAATACTTTACTTTAGGAGCTGGCTGGCACGTGACGCGGACGCGGACCTGGGCGGCGGGTATTTTGTTATTCATTTTGATTGAATCGAATTAGGACTTAACGTTGTTTATTGCTGATTAAATTGGTGGGTACAGGCAATCGCAAATGAAGCAACAATACACACAATGATATTTGTACATATCGCGTGCCTGACTTATGTATTTCCCATTTATTTCGACATGAGCCTCAAATGATGCAGTTTGCCTAATTTATTTTCTTATCAAATCTAAGTGCGATAAAATTGCCTTACAAACGCAATATTTACTTGTTTCAGGTATGAAAAATGTAAAAGTAGTGTAGATGTCTAAATGCTTACTGGCAGTCCTGAAGGTACGAGTTCTTTCGCGGTTTTCCAATAGTTCAGCTCCTCCAACTCTTTCTCCAGGTCCATACACAGCAACAACCTCCTGTAATAGTTTTTCTTAAAATTTCAAAATAAAGCTTATATAGTAATTACATTGCCTGTTTTGCCCCTTAGCATGTGTAATTCTCCGACCAAAATAAAATAAACTGTCATTGGAAAGTCTCCATGTCTTATAACAATGCGGCCAGGTTGAAGGGGCAACAATCTCACGAGTGGAACTAAACGAGCTCGAAGCTTCTAAAAAATAATTTTACAATATACTGAGTTGTTTAAAGATATTATATAATTTACAGGTGAAATTCCGACGAAACACCTGAATTTACTAAACAAAGAGCACAGCTTTTTTCTTTCCGGTATCGTACGAAATTTATGGGGAATGCGAATTAGAGTCTTTTCCTGTACATAAAATTGTGTTACATTATTTTTCGTTGCACATTTATGAACTAAAGTTACCGCTGATGTAAGTAAGCCCGCTTTACGTCGATTAGTTCTCACAAGAAAGGATACATTTCTCTGAACATTGAAGGAAAACTTTTGATCATCATCGTGTTCAGTTTCCACCCAATGATTGTTCAGGCTCACAATTCGTACAGCTTTCTTGAATAAAGCTCTAAGTCGTTGAATCCTTTTTCTTTCGGCAGTATCTTTTATACGTCTCATATTTACCCCCCACCCGAAGAGCCAAGAAAACAAATCAAACAACAACGTGTAAACAAACAAAAATATAAGTTTCAACTTGTTTGTTTTGGAATTACATTAACAGAAGTTTGAAATGTTATTAAAGGCGTTCTCAGCTTTTTGTTTTTCCTTTTTTAAAACAATTTAAAAAACATATTTTGGTGTTCCCCTGAATTTGTCTTTTTAGGGATGGTACATTCAAAAAACCGCCATAAAGGGGAAATTTCCCAATAGCTGAAGTAAAGTGCCATCTCTAAGCAAGGTGTTAGCGCTCATTGTGGTTGGCAAAAGGGAATTTTTGTTGTTGGTTGCCCTGGAGATCGTGATTTAAAGGTTGTTTTAAATAAGTTACTTGTTTTAGTATTTTAAAATAGAATTTAAACTTAAAAAATGGATACGAATGTAGAGGAAAATGAGACAAAGAAAACTGAGGATGAGGTAAGTAAAATAGCATGAAGAAACAAACATTTTATTTCGGTTAAGCAGCTGAAAACTTTCTCTTTCTTAGTTGGCCGAAAATACATCTTCTTCCCAACTAAAGGGCCATATTGGCCTACTGCCGGTCATGATTTTCTTGGCAGCCACAGTGGCTACTGCTGTGATAGTTGAACTTTTCCCACATGCCAGCCAGTTTTTCAATTGGAGACGAAAATATGCAACAGAAGATCAGCAACAGGTTCCCCCGCCCACTTATGCGATCTTTGGTAGGAGCCCTACGGAGGAGCACCTGGTCCATGTGGTAGATGTGCTGGATAGATTCGGTTACCAGAGAGTGGGTGTCAATGAGAGTTGGGATCTCCTCTGGGCCCACGACTACCCCTTCCGTTCCCTGCCAAACCTGAAGAATCTGGACCAAAACCAAGTCGTAAACCATTTTCCCGGATGTGGCTACCTCACCAACAAGGTAGATCTGTGCACCACACAGCTTCCATTTCTGCCACGTGCCTTCCGGTTGCCAGCGGAACGGGAAGAATTCCTGGAGTACGCCAAGGACAATCCAGATGTCCTCTTTGTCCAGAAACACAACGAGCACCGACACATCAGAATTCGGACACCCAGTGAGATTGCCTTTGGATCAAATGATTCCTTCGTCCAGGAATTCGTCCAAAGACCCTTCCTCGTGGATGGTCATAAATTTGACATTGGAGTTTACGTGGCTATAACCTCGATCAATCCGTTGAGGGCCTATATATACACAGGAGATGTTCTGTTCCGGTATTGTCCTGTTAAGTACTATCCATTTGATCCCGAGAACGTTGATAAGTACATTGTGGGCGACGATTACTTGCCCACCTGGGAGGTTCCTTCCCTGAGAAAGTATTACAACCGCTTTGAGGGAAGCATGAGAACTGTCTTCGAGGCCTATGTCCGCGACCAGGGAAAGGATCCTTCAGGAATATGGCCACAGGTGGAGCATATTATACGCACCACATTGGCCGCCAAGGAGAAGGACATCGTGGAGACTCTGAGCTATTACAGAACACACAATTTCTTCGAGCTAATGCGATTCGATTTGTTCATTGATGAAGATCTAAAAGTTTCCCTAATGGAGGCCAATATGTCGCCAAATCTCTCCTCGGCGCACTTCAAACTGAACTCCCTCTTGTACGAACAAGTTATTTACAGTGTTTTTAACCTGGTTGGAATAAGACCCTTGAAATCTACAGCTGGAGCTTAGTAAGTGAAGATCTAATCTATTAAAATTTAATAAAAATAATAAATTATAATAAATTATGTTTTACAGTTTGTCGAAAAGCTTAGAAATGCTCACCGCAGACAAAAACTTGGCCACTGAGTTAAACAAGTGTGTGGCCTACGACTGTGATAAATCCTGCAACAAGGACGAGTGTGATCTGTGCCTGCCCTGTCTTAGTGGATCTCAGTATCAAATACTTCAGAGAGCCCACCAGGAGCACCTGCACCGCGTTGATATGAAGCGCCTTTTTCCGCCACCCATTGTAAGACTTTTATTAATTATTTTTTAAACCATTTACCAAAAATATATTTTTTTTTCAGACCAACTTGAAGAAGTACAATCTATTGGAGGAAACCTTGAATATGACGAAAAAAAATGCCTGGATGACCCGCTGGTTTTACAACAAATGCCAATTCGATATTAACTGGTGCAATTAAATAGTTTTTTTTGTTATAAAATTGGCCACCGATTAGTTATTAATTAGGATTCCAAGGGCCATGAATCAAATCTAGTATTTTATGTATAATTGGTTAGCCAAATTAAATTATTAGACTAAAATCCGCCGGTGTGGATTAAGTCTGTTATGAAACTACCATTAGGTGCTCTTAAAAGACAAACAAAACATGTACAAATCCAACAAAAGACCGTCCTTAAGGGGTTATATACAGTTGTGATATATGAAAAAATCGATTTTTTTTTTATTGCATATTCTTTAAGTATATTTTATTGGGAATACTCTCACAAAAATTCATAACGATCGGAGCATTAGAACTGAAGCTGTAGCTATTTAAAGCGCACTATCTGCATATAAAACTTGAACAACCTTGAAACTTTAAACGCGATTATCTCAGAATCTTTTTTTTGGGAAATTACCTTTGCGGTGGACACGATTACTAAAAAACTACTAATCCGATCAACACCAAATTTTGACCACTTATTTATTATGATATTAGCTAGTCCGTGAACGAGGGATTTTCAATTTTTTTTAAAACTCCTTTTTTAAAGCACAAAAAACGAAAATCTTATACGTTGAAAAAGTACATTTTTTGTTAAAAACATCGCCATTTTTTTTTTCATCAAAATTTTTAAAAATCCCTCGTTCACGGACTAGACAATACAATGTACTAACTAAACTTTTTTGAATTTTGGATTTCGGATGAACCGTTTTCGAGAAATCTTGTCCACCGCAAGACACCATCGAAAAAAGACGATCCGGGGATTCGGCTATAACAGTTTTGTTATGTAATATTTTTGTATGAAAAAATTTAATTAAGTACCCAGAAACATGTACTAAACAACGTCGGTAAAACATTTTTCATAAATATTTTCTATGGTGTCAAAAAAAAATCGATAAAAATCCATATTTTTGCGCGGTACAACTGTATATAACCCCTTAACTAAACTTAAAGTTAGAATTGTTAAAAGCCTGTGAGTCGCAAATAAATTGAATGGAAAAAAATAAACTATTAACTCTAACAAACTTACAGATTGTTTAAGCTTATGGTCCAGCTTGTTTGTGGCGGCAGGTCATTGTCCATTTTACCTGCAATCCAACCCAGCTGGGACCAGAGGGCCCAATCCTCTGGCTTAAATAAGTGTCGTCTGGCTGGCTCTCCGCCTTTGGTGACATTGCTGGCATTGGAACGTTGTTGAAGCGTTGCCGGCATCGGCTCAGTTCGGTTCATTTCTGCAATGCCATCCAGCCAGCCAATGGTGTACACTTATTGCAAACCGATAAGACGCGAGATATGTCAATGTCAACATAAACATAAGCAGCGGAATAAATACACACGGGCATGGTCAGTGGCAATCAATGCCTCGGCCCGCCGTCTCCCATCCGGACTTCACAAATGCGCGACCTCGTCGCAACCCGGGCCATAATCGGAGCTACACGAGGAAATGTCAGGTTTGATAAAATATTGGCCAGCACACATTCTTACTCTTTTCGCGAGCGAGTTGGGAGCCCCAGAGCTCCAAGTCCAACTCGTAGTCCGAGATTCTGAGTCCCACTTCGAAAACCAAGTCCAAGCTCAAAGAATAGATGGATGCGACAGTTGGATTGGACGGACTTCAGGTACCATCTTTGAGACTTTTTTTGCTATGGCTATACTTTTTGTTGTTCTTGTGCTTTCGTCGAAATGGAGATGAAGACGGCGAAGAAGACGCTTTGTCGGCAATTACTTGTGGCGGTGTGAAGCGATGGATTTATTGCTCCAACAGCTAATCAACCAGCTGAATTTATCGCTGACTTCATTCGACATTTAGAGGCTCCATAAGGCTGTGCATTAGTTGTGATTGCGGCGATGGCGGCGCGAGCGAGTGCGAGTGTCATGGGAAAATAAAAGAAAAAAAAGCTCAGCTTAGGACTCAAAAGGTAAACCATCGACTTGATCGACTGATAGGTGCAAATTGCTCTTTGATAAAATGTTCTTCCCCCGGGATTTAGTTCAATGTACCATATGTACATACATATGTAGGTAGGTAGTTAGTTACTCTAGTCCCCCTTACTTCATCGAGATTTCGGTTTCTTTTTGGTATTTCGATTTCTATGAACTTCTTAATCGGTACTTGAAAGGCATTTCAGCTTCCGTTTAACGGTTTGCCTGCTCTGATCTTGGTCTTCTGCATACTTGGCCATAAACAACTTTTTCTTCAACTCTTCTCGGTTTCGGTGGAGACTCCAAACAGAAAAGCAGAAAAAACCACTGAAGAAACTGAGACTGGATGCGGCAGTGGATGGTGCTGGTGCGGTGCCATCGTTCCGTAATTAATAGCGGCTCATGCGTGGCAATTTAAATAGCCGCTAATTGTAACCACCGTCAAACAAAACCAGTTAAAATGCCAGGAAATGGCCACCGTGCAGAAGGCAGCGCCACATCGCCAGCGCCATCGTATATCCATGCACAGTAACAAAAAATTAGATCACAAAAATAAGGATCTAAAAGGTTTATAAACTAAATATAAGACAGGACCTCTCTGAGGTCCAAAACAACGAGCCGTATATCAATTTTTTTGTATATCAAGTTTACAGATCTTCAAAAAATGAGCTATTCTTTGAATCTAAAACTATGAATTTAAAACTATCTACAAACTATTTATTTAAGATAAAATTTGTTATATATTTTTATCACTGCATTTAGCCAGAAGCAGCTGCCTCTCGCGCTCCTCTGAAATTTGTAATTTTGCTCCTAATGCCGGCGCATATTTCATTTGCATCTTGGCTTAAAGCGGGGCGTCCAAGAAGCTACCAAGAAGCTTAAGCACTGGCGCAAATAAAGTACTTGCAGGATGCTAATATGCGACCATGGGCGAACTGGTTCATTACTTTTTTTTTCCACTTTTTTCCTTCTTTAAATTCATTTGCTCATTTTCGAGCTTATACTTAACACCACCGAGCCGGCTTTGAATTGGGTAGGTTTTTGGTTTTTAGTTCGAGTATGCAAATTCCTCGGACTCAACATCTGTTCTTCTTAAGGTCATTACCTGGATGACACCTCACCGTTATGGCCAAGATGAGGATCCCATCACTTCTCAGGACCGGACTCTTAATCTTGTAATCTGATATGCGTACTTAAGTTTCCATTAAAAAAAACGATTTGATCCAAGTATTTCCTAAGGAAATCAGGTTTTTTTCATCAATAAAGTACTTAGTTTACATGTTTAAATAGAGATTTTTTTGTTGACTTCCAAGAGACTGACATCCTTTCGTAATTGCACATTTTCCTGTTGATTTGGCCAGGAAAGATCCCACGATTTTGGTAACTTAAGACCTCGTAAGTTGTATAAAAATATCATAAAAAATTCCTGTTTTATAGTTTTCACTAATAGTGCAATAATACTATTTAATGAACATACTAAAGCCCATTTTCGGTACAGACACAATTAATTAAGTTGAGGAGAAATGCGAAGGCCTGATCAAAGTCTTGGGGCTTTATGTAGCTACTTTAAAGGATTTTTTTTCCTCGTTTTATAAAAACAACTTTGTTTTAAGTAAGCATCTTGATGCAATTTAACCCCATTGATTAGTTGGAAAACCAGTGATTATTTGGATTGCTAGAGTCGAAATTGGAATTGCTTGCCAGATAAATGTACGGAATACTAGCTGATTCGATCGAACTGATGTGATGATGCATCTTTGCAACATAGGCTGAGGCAGCCGCAGCATCTTTCTGGCAAAAAACAAAAAATGTCTGGCAAAAAAAAATAACAAAGAGCTGCTAGGGACTATCAGAGTGCTAGGCAGAGCCTAGGCAGGCTATCCGGTTTAATGGCCAAGGCTAAAATGGCGAAAACCCAGCGACTCTGCCAGTTGGCAGTGGCAACTACGATGCTCATGGCCTGGATCAATTTCAATGCCTTGCATCCGTTAGGTGACCTCGAGAACTTCAAAGAATTTGAATAGCTATTGAAAATTATGGTGCATGGATGGTATGGCTTGGTATGGTATGGCCGGCGGCCAAAGAAAAGTGTTTGGAGCTGCCGGTTCCCATATCCGAGACTCTCTGGTCGACTGGACTTGCTGCGGCAACTCGTCGCCTCTTTGGTGGAGTTGCAATTTTCAGATCCTTGTCTGGTTCGCCACAGATGTACATACGAGTGTACTGTCTTGACCCTACATCGTCACTTGGCCAAAACTATGAGATACTTTGCATTATGGCTTCGTAAAGATAGGCCAAAAAGATGTTTTTACATATAAACAGAAAGAGGGCAACTAAGTGTAGCTATGAGATTTATTATTACTTTTATAACTCTTTACCTCACCATCTACGAAATGGGTCGAGCCCCACACCCACTCAGTTTCGGACGCATTATTGATCGATATTCATTGCCAGGAGATCGATTAAATATCAGGCGAAAGTGAAAACGCAGCAACAGCCCCGCACCACCCAACCACCCAGCAATCCAACGTGACTCCAGTTTGGGTAATATAGGTAGGTATGTATATACCACCCCGAGGACCACCCGCACGGCATCGGGAAACATGTGCCTATTGACAGAATATTGACAGAAGCTATTTCACTTTTCGGGGTGTGACAGACATGCCGGCGTTGCTTTTTTTTTGCCGTTCCTGTTCCCGTTGCCGTTGCCGTTGACTGCACCACTCGCACGCCCCCAGACCCCAGCACCCACAATCCACTACCCAACAGAATCAGACCCACCAACTTGCGGCAAAAGAGGGCCTGGGTTTCCGTCTGTGCCAAAAGTTTTGACTGCGATTCAATAAACAAACGGTATTATTAAATAATGCGCTCGTTTCGCAGCGTCGCAAGTTGGCCGAGAAATTGGAGAAATCGGTTCCGCTGCCCGATTTGTCTTATGCATTTGTATATACAAACAAATATATATATGTATGCATATAGAGTGTGGATGCACACACATTCCATAGCCGAGTGCATAAGGATTAATATCCATACAGCCACGTCCACGGCTCGCCGCCAAATTCGGCACAGAGAGCTCTGCAAACTCTAAACTCGAGGCCCGAGTTCGGAGGTGTTTTAATGAATGTTGCCAGGATACAGGTGCCAGGTGAGGCCATTTTGTTATTTTTATTTGCTTTGACAGTCGGCACTTGAGCACCCAGCGGTTCGAATCGCAGCAATTGTACGTCGTCGAGTCGGTGGATTACTCCAAATATTGGCCAGTGTTCAAATAACTGAAGAGTCGATCGGAAATGCGAACGCCGTTTGCCAATTTTGATTTTAACTTCTCGCCGGGCTGTGAGTGCTCCAAGAGGACACCGAAGTCCTTCGCCGTCCTAGCGCTGGTCTACATTCCATCCAATCCTGCGGCCAGTTGCCCCCCGCTCCTGCTCATCCTCCATGGTGCGAATCAAAACATCCTGTCGACGGTCTTCGAGCCACGAGGTAAGTGCAACAATTTAAGCGGACTGCCCTGTAAATTCGCTTACACACTTTTCCATGCATGAATAAATCGAAAATGGCCCAAGTATGTAAATGCCCATAGATATATGGTGTATGTAGGTATGCCAGTGAGAACGAATATGTTATTTTTTGGGGTGGGGTCCCCGGGGGTCTCTGCCTTTGTATGAGCCACTCAAATTAGCGCCCGGGAAATATGTGGCGTGCGACATTGGCGCCTTCGAGGCCTTAGCATAAAGCACTTTTTATTAGAGTAGTTGCGGCAGATAGTTAAGCAGGAAAAATCTACTAAAATCTGTTGGAGCTTCTCCTTAATTTCAGCACAATGAAAATGTAATTTTTCAGAAAAACTGCAGCATAATTCATTTATACTGTTCATTAACATTAATTACTCAAGAGGGTAATAAATAAAAACGTAACCAAAAGGGGAGCACTAATATGCCTCATTTGTTTTTTAAATAAGTATAATTATTTGGAGTTTTATTTTTACCAAGGTAACATAATTAATCAAATACTTTATTAAAAGAAAACAACGAAAGGTATAGGGATGTGAGAAAGCTGACTCATTAAGCTTATATACTTTTATGGACTGATAACTTTTCTTGTATATTATCAAAGGCCATTAAAATGTACCTTCAATATTTTGGAAATAAAAATGTATATGGCCAAAGAAATGCCCTTGAGTTCAAGACCATAAAATAAGTAATAATATAATTGAGTTATACTTCCATAAAGTCAAGGATAAACAGAGGTCTTTGGTAAATTTCACATGAACCATACTTCCCACTAAACTGACCACAACCTTTTTTTTTTAAGAAAGTCTAGGCAATTCATAAATCATTTTTATTTTTATTGGAAAACCACGTACTCCCACACACTTTACAAGTGAGTGACCTCAATTGAGGTAGTTGAAAAGTCCACCCAAAAATTTGTGGGATGTTTCACGTAAGTCCAGGTCCGGTGAAATCTTGCAATTAAAGCAGAATTTGATTTGCCATCTAGGGGTCAGTTGCGTGGATTGCGTGAATGAGAGAATAAAATGTGCGAGCGCCAATAGGGAATAATTAAGTATTCCAATATTCTGGCCACAATTGGCGGTTGGGAGCATAGAGCCTCGCATGCAAATAAAACCTCAACAAGTCAAACCGGAAACCCAAACATTTCGTTCAGTTTGCCTTTCACAAACCCATGGTGTGGGTGTGGAAATACTCTCAGTCCTTACAACTCAGTCCTCGGTCCTCGGAGCTCAGTGCCCAGAGCTTACAGCTCAGACCTCAAACCTCGGACACAAACGATATCGAAAAGAGCTCCCAACCACCTGAGGTTCTATATATACAATGCACGGAGTGGAGAAATGTGTATAGCTGGGATTCATGCCACCATTCATCCTGTTGTATAAATTAATGGAAAGTCCAGTAGCGTGTTTTGACCATGGCCGGTAACCATGGTGTTAGACTTTAATGGTGGAAAATATAGAGAGAGGTCACTTCGGGAATAAGTATGCAAATTGGATTAGGGTGTCTCAATGACATTCTCCGGAGCCACAATTCAACCGAACCCCGGCCCTTAGCCTTAAAAAACACCTCAAAGGGTATACACTTAAGGCCCAGCTCCGAATAAATCGCGGCTTAATTCATTAATTTACTCGGACATTGACGGGGGAAGGTTGTACTGACTCCTCAGTGTCCAGCCCTCAGTGGTGCTTTCCAGTGGAGCCTTTGGGCCTTTGCCATGCAAATCAAATTCAAAGACCTTTAGACCTGGTCAAGACTTCGAGCCTAACGGTTTGCTCGCGCTTATCAAACTTTTCGCGCTTCTATATATTTTGTAGTTACCTCTCAAAAGGTTAAAAAAGTGTTGGATTTGTTAAATAATAATAATATATATAAAAGTGTGTAAAATATGTATGCCAAATTAAATCAAAACATGTGAAATTATTTTTGGGTCAATAAACTTGATTCAGCGGATGGTGAAAAAAATTGGAAAGAAAAAAACTCCGACAAGGCTGTCAGAAGAGCGAAAAATCGGCCACATGGCCGTCGAACATTTTCAACAAAAGCCAGATTAATTATTTTTCTGGCAGTGAACTCTTTCTCTTGCCTCCGCCCAGCCCCGTTCTATTCTATTGATTACCCTAAAAATAATTTAAGAAAGTGGCGACGGTGCGATAACTGCTGGGTGCCAAGGCGGATTCCGAGGTTGTTGTACTTCCAAATTTTCAACCTCAAGTCCGCCTCAAAGTCTTTGAAAGCGAAGATAAGCCATACGCGTTGATCTACTAAAGCTGCAGCCAGACTTCCCTAAGTAGAGCATTAACAAAAGGTTTCTACATACAGTACATACCGACAATTGAAGTTAAAAAAATTGATATTTTCAAAAAAATATGTATATGAACTGGTGCTTAGTCTCTAAAAAATGTTTAAACAAATAATAGTCTTCTAAAACACCTTTAAAATGTATAAAACATTTTAACCCTTTATATACGGTGGTTGGCACTAATATCTTAACCCCAATTGTTAGTATGACGAGTATTCAAGTACGTGTGAAAACTTTCAATTCATTAAGCCAAGTTAAGTTTACCTGCGAATGGTATTTTAGTTTCGATTCTTGGCGGTGACTTTTAAGATTCCAAGAATGGCTTACAAACGATTTGATAAGAGGCCATAAAATGAAATTGCACCATTGCAGAGGAGGCCATTGTTAGACCGTGGAAGCCACATGTTGCAAGCTGTCAGAGTTTCCACTGCCGTTGCCGAAGCGCATCGCGTGATTGGCGCTCTATATTCAAATTTCCATGCGGATGAAAATAACATGACAGTGAAAGCCCCAAAAACTTTCTGGCAAATATTGAATCTTGAATAACAACATGACATTTGTTTTACTACTGTCTTGTATCCCAAAAACGAAACATTTCATATAGTTGTGTCAGTGGCCATTGAGATGTCGATTAAATTAAAATTAAATAAAGTGCTTTGAAGAAAACCCACGAGTCCTAAGAGTAATGGAGCGCAACAAATCTAAAATTGACTAAGGAATTTAATCAAAATGAGGTAAATATATTGAATACTAAAGTCATAATTCGATTGCACTTGAAATTGTAGGTACACGTATATACTATATATTTATGTATACTTAAGTATGATAATGGACATTTGACGTGTTCGATTTGGAGGCCTAACGAACTCCTTTTGGCCCCGTCTGTATTTGTTTTGGCCGCCTGGACACACAAGGTCAGGCCGACGCCGTCATCAGAATTAATATATCTGTAGGTCAGAGAGGTTACCAACTTAATCGAAATGGCCAAAAAGCCAGCCAGTTAGCCAGCTAGCCCGTTAGCTAGGCCAAGTTGTGGCTTCGATTTAGGGCGTAACCAACCTATTGGCATTTGGATAAGGCATCTATCGATACGTTGTCCTCATTATTGGGTTGACCTTATTCGAGTATGGGATATGGAAGAGTCGGGATGAAGTACAAGCCCAGGCTTCGTCATTGTAAGACGTGACTAACACCGAAAAAACTAGACAAAAAATTGGAAAAACCTCTGGAAAAGTGTGTCACCACGTGGGCCCCTCTTGGCCAAAATCTCAAGTTTTCCCGGGTCCAGCACATGGAGGTTAATATGAAAAATGGGTTCAACATCTGCACAGCGTTCTTGGCTGTGTTCGGTTTGGTTTGGTGTTTGGGGCTTTGGTGGTAAACTCGTTTAGGTTGCCGCCCTCATTGTGTTTTTTTTTTCGTTTTTGGTTTCTGTATTTCTGGGGCCATGTATAAATATCCTAGAGAGACAGGCCAGACAGAGGCACTGGAAATATTTTAATGTACCTTCGATAGGCTCCGGCTGCTCTGGCGCTCTGCCTGCTGCATTAGATGCAGGTCACAAGATAAATAGCACAGAACACGATTACACATATTGAACAAGCTGGAAACATGATCGAATTACTGCAATTTCGTGTGTAGAACCTCACACAGCTCTTAAAGAACACAAACACACACTCCCCGATTCTGTAAATGGTTTAATTTGCTCGGATATGTTTTGGGTTCAATTTAATTAAACTGACATAAGTAATTAATCGAAAACATGACTGTTTTCAAAATTAGCATAGTCATGGGGTTGGGAAACAATAATGAACATTGGAATTTGATGTGTTTTCTTATCTCAATGCAAGTTTTTTTTAATCCCTTAATAGATTATGATCAGAATGTGCTGAGATGGATTTTGTAATCAATATTTGAGTTAAGAGTTGGGATTTCTGTATGGTAGTTAGTCTGGATGGCACCAAGATTAAGGTACTACAATTTTGAAGTCTTTATTTCCAGTGTAATCTATTGTCGATATAGTTTTTTAAAAGACTTTTAATTAAATCCTATTTATAATTCTTCACTTATTTCTTTCTTTTTTAAAACTCTTATTTTTGGCACCTTAAAACATGAAGAAAATAAATTTCAATTAAATATAAACAAAGGATTTCAAGCTGCAACAATGAGTTCATGACTTAATTCTGCAAATCACAAAGTTTTTTATTGCCGTGAAAACAAAACACAACAAATTGGCTATTGTATAAGCCGTGAAAAGTTGTGGCCAATAGTTAAATAATTGAAAGAAATCCCCATTTGCATGTGCGAACGCAACCGAATACAAGAGCTTGGAGCTGGAGCTGCGAGTTGCAGGATTAATTGCAGACTCGTCCGCTTCCGATAGTTCTCAGGCTTGTTTATTATTGGGAATATATCAAGGTTCATTGGAGTGAGTTTGTGGTAGTACTGAGAGTTGCCGGCGAGCGGGAAACGGGTTTCCACCTCCCAGAGCTCCCAGAGAGTCTCCAGAAGAGAGTGCTCCACTCTCTGCGCTATTGAAACCGGCTTTCTGCCGAAGAATTCTCCGCGGCAGATAAGCTTCAATAGCTGCGGCACTCTTTCCGGACCATTGGCGGAGGCAGTAGCATTTCGTCGGCTACGCGTTCAACACACCAACCCGGATCGGGGCGACTTGTATTACATTAAATCGCCAACAAGATCGGGATCGTATCGGGATCGGAATCGGAATAGGAATCCGAAGCGAGTCGAGCTGAGTGCTGACCAAGCAATATAATTGCAGCAATTTGTTGACGCTGTACATACCATACTTTTCTGTTTGCAACTCCAGACTTTAACCGGCGTTCGGCGTTCGGGGCTGGCAAACAAAAGAACGTTTAAAAAATTCGCCGAGTTCCGAAAATAATCGAAACAAAAAAAAAAGATATATAATCACCGACAATATTAAGTTACGCAAAAAAATGGTTTCCTAGTAGAGTGAGTGACAGGTCTGCCCGCTTGGGATCCCCATTAATTTGAACTGATCTGATCAACTTTGATCTAATCCGAAGGCAAGGTCGTTTGCAGTTCATTCAAGCGAAACTCCAAATTGGTTATCTGAGACCAGCTTAAAAGAAACACGGATCATCAGTGGCCTGTCTTCCCAAAACAAAATTTATTGGAAACGTGCTGGATGCGGAAGGATAGCTAACACAAAAAAATACAAAAAGCGCCAATAAAACCTTAAAAAATGTGCTCCTAAATGGAAGCCAATGGGACAGCGGTGATTTCGGCAATTAATATTCAGTGCGGGTCCGAAAATGTCAATCACTTGATTACAAACGAGAAACAACATCAGTGGAGTGCATAAAAACAACAAACCAACAAAAAAACAGCGACCACATGGAAAGTTAAAAATTAAAAGTCAGCCTGTGAAGATACGACGATTTTTCTCCACAATTTACTTCCCAGCAGCATTTTAAGCATTCAAAAGGTATAATTGAACTAGTTTGTATGTACATATTTAATTAGTTCAGGGGTTATAAGGAAGAAGAAATGATATAAATCACCAAGTCCCAGACGAAAGTTGGCAAACTTACACTGGATGACTTGCCATTAGGTAATAGTACAAATAAAAAGCCAACAATAAATTAATTTCAATTCCGAGTCTCTTTGTTAGCAACACCGTTTTTTCATTAAAATTAATTTCGTCAATAAAGAGTTAAAAAGAAACTGTGTTTGGTTAATTCGACATCTAGTAAACAGCATTAGCTATTTTTAGAGGACAACCTCCTCGTCCCACAAATGTTGGAAAAATCAAACCATATGGTGAACCTAATCAAATTGTTCAGCCATGTTGATGGATTACATAACGATGCTTGCGAGTACACTCGATAGAGTGTACGCCGTACATATTCATCTGTAAGCCAAGTTAGCAAGTAAAGCGACTTTTGCTGCAGGAACTAGCCATGTCGGCATAAATACGAGTACGAGTACGAGACACACGAACATGGCTGGCTGCTACCAACCAACGCAAACACACAACTAGCTACTTGTGCGTTGTTATTTTATTTTTTATTTTTTCTTTTTGTAGTATTTTTATTTTATTATTTTTACGTTGTGCTTTTGCTTTGGCTTTACCTGAGAGCCGCGGCACAACAAAAACACCGGAGCGACCTTGCCTGACCCACTTTACTCGGGGCAGTGCCAAAATTGACAGCTTTGCGGCATTTTACAATTTATGCTGCAAAATTATCCATAATGGATGTGTTTTATGTGCGCCCGTCCCCGTGCGTGCTTAAGCATCGGCAAAAAGCAAAAAACCATCTACTACATCCACAATATGTTCGTGCCTGGTATTGTTCTTAAAACTTTTTCCCGGCCATATCGATCTTAGTGCGATGTGGAGATGTGGCGAAGTGGAGAACTGGAGTGACGCAAAGCTTTTCCATTTATAAAAATCCGACACGCCGCTGAGGGGTGCAGTCCATCCGGGTCGATGGTCTATAGGCTATGATTTATTTTTTATATGCAACGTAACTCTGAGCTACGACCGCAGCTGGGGCACAAGTCGTATTTATTAATTGGGGGGCAGGCTGTTGGCCTCTCCTAAAACGCCAAATTAGACTACTGGAAAGCCATTCGATCGCTGCATCCCGTTTAACAATGGCCCGGAGACGCTTAAAGTTAATTACATTGCCGGGGCATCGCATCGCGTTCGTTGCTTCAGTCTTTTGATTGCCACAAGGCAACGCGTCGCCGCCGCCAACGGGACGACGCAACGCACAGCAACATCCACGTACTCTCGTAATGGCGACTAGTTCTCGACTTAGCCGACTATTGCTCAACAGTCTGGAGTCGTTAAAGTGTCGTTCAACCTCGTCTTGAAAATACAATTCGGAGTCTGAAGACTGAAAACTGAAAACTGAAGACCGACCGACCGCATGCAGAATGAAGAACAATAACTGCGCGAAGGCACATAAAGACATTTATTTATGCTCGACGCCCACAATGTCGCCGCTGCAAGTCTGGCCCGCTTTCGACTCGCTCGCCTTCCGTCTTGGCCAAAAAAAAAAACAACAACAACTCTTGGCCAAAAGACTCTCAGCGCGTTCCATTTGCCAAAGCTTTGCTCGACTCAAGTGGAAATAAATTTTTGCTTTATTGAGGAGAGCAATTATGGCCTACAACGACGCGGCGATCCCTTACAACGGCCTGCAAATAGATTTTGTGTTCTTTAACACAGCCCTAGCCAACGTTACAATCCCAATTCGTATCTTAGTCCCACTCCAAGTCAATGGCACTGAAAGAAATATTTAACAAAGTATCATTGACTTGTAAAGTTTAATTCAAGAAGCTCTACCAGCCATGTCTTGAAAGGAAACTGTTGGGAATATTATCAATTCTCAGATTATAGACTCATCTAAAATGCAGATAGTTAAAAACCCTAAAATTCTCTTAGTGTATTAATACCCCAGGCCATTGGTCCGCCAGCCAGGCATCCATCAGTCACAGTCTTTGTCTGGCCGTCTGCATGGCTTCCTTCATCCGTTGACGGTTGGTAATCCACCAGACTGAAGGCAAAAGGCGTTTTTATGTACAAGTCGCTATGGAATGGCTATAGAAATCGAGGAAGGAGTAGGATCAGGAAGAAGGAGCCGGAGTCTGGCAAGCCAACAAGAAAACAAACTGCAAAAAAAACAAGCATTAGACGACGTGTGGTGATGGGTATTTAAACCGCGCGTTGGCAATGCGAAAATGAATGTAAATCAACTTTGCCCAGACCCTGAGTGCATTTTCTTATAAAAGTTCACATAAATTAAGCCAATTAATTTCGCGTCTGCCACACGGGCCTGTGGTGCCGATAAAGTCGAGATTCAATTTGAGTGCTCAACGGCACGCTGCCGGCCAATCGGCTAGCCTGGGGCACGATGTCCCGGGCCCTGGATTGGAGACCCCAGCTCTTCTTTGGGCTCTAAGCTTCCAGCTCCAAGCTGCAAGCTGCATGCTCCATCTCCGACTACGAAGCCATCTCTTCGGCTGTATCTGTCTTCGCTGTCAATCCCACGCACCATTTTATGACGCTGTTCACCGCGATTGCTGTTATTGCATTCATTGGAGTCTTTTATTTACATTTTTATTTTTTTATTTTTAGCTTATTTTCACTGCGTTTGCCTAGGATCCAAGTTCCTCCCTTTCCCTCCTCCCCCCGAAAACAAAGCAGCAGCATGACGGATAAAAAAAAAAGAAAGAAAACCAAGAGCCGACAGGCGAGACGAACTTCGTACTCCGGATTGAAGAAGGCGCGGGCGATGACGGTGTAGATCTGGGGGTTTCTCAATATTTATCAGACGGTGGTGATGGCTATGGGAGTTGAGAGCTGGGAGCTGGTACCGCGGCTAAATACTAAAACCTACGGCGTTGGCGTTGGCACCCCAACTAATCGAATAGTCTAGGGTCCAGCCCCCGAAGTGGTTGTTCAATTTGAATCTGAATTCGATTCCCGAGTCTCGAGTCCCAGCAGCGCATTGAAAAACATTGTTTGTGCTCTTCATTTACAATAGACTGTGAGCTGCAGGCCAAAAGGATGCACAGGGAAAAATAGAGTATTTAATTAAGATACATTTTCTAAATAACAAACATGATATTGTAAGATAGCACAAGTAAAGATTCCTTTTCAGGAAGTCGACACATATAATATCAATATCTAATAGCTTATTTTTCTATATTTCATCTAAGAGATATTTTTCTAAGTGCACTGTCTGCAGTTTAAGGCAAGTCTGGGTCGCTGTGCGTTGTTAATTATAGGAAAATAATAGAAACAAAGGGAGAAAAAAACACGTTGTCAGTCAACTGCTTGGAATTGTTGAGATGAAAGGAAAAATATCACAGTCGGCTTCGATGGTAATTAGAAAAAAAAACTGGAGAAACGGTCATAGTTGAAGAAATGCTTTAGTCATCCATAACTAAGCCTAGGGAAAGGGAAAACCAAGCGAACAAAGTGTGAAATGTTGGAAGTAAGAAAAAGGCAATTTGCAAGTCTCAAGCCAAACTTATTTCATATTTACTTTAATAATTGGCTTGGCAATTTCCAAGCCTTGGAAAATTCTTTTCAAAACCCGCAAGATAACGCAATCAATAGAGATTAGAGATAAGAGGAACCAGTCTCTCCATAAAAAATAAAACCAACGGCCTTCACTGCCAATAAAAAACTACAGCAAATTTGCTTTACATATTTTTAATTGCTTTATAATTATGGCTGAAGTTGGCGGCACAGCAGATTATTACAGGCAATAGATGGCTGAAAGTTGACTAGAAATTCCAATGATGCCATGATGGTTTGGTAAAATGTTGTATGGCTTATAAATCTGGGCAGGATTAAGCCACGGCAGGACAGCCCAGCCCGGTCAGCTACGCCAGTCAGGTATCCCTATGGCTATGTAAATTGAATAATCATATTTCCAGAGCACTTTATGGGCCACAATTAAAATGCAGGAATAATATATTAAAAAATGCTGTAGTTTTCCGACATGCAGTCGCAGCTCGCAGTTATCCCTGTTGTTTCCATTTCGCTTGGCTACTTTGGACTTTATGCGTATTTATTTTACCCAGCGAGGCGCACCCAGAAACACGCCCGCAGCTGCGGCAATAAAAACTTTATAGATGCAGATATGTACACGTACACTGCAAAAATCTACTCCAAAGCCATGAATAAATATACATATATAGGTATGTATATTTGTGTTTTTGTATGCTGACGAGCTGACAGTCAGACAAAAACCCCAAAGACGGAAAGGAACGGCCAGCGGGCCCAGTCGCCATCGCCACAGCCGTCCCAGTCACAGTTCCAGCCTCAAACCCAGCTCCAAACCCCGATCCTAGCCCCGCCCTCTTTGGCTCCCTCTCCCTGTCCTCCTTCTCCTCCTCCTGGAGTCAAAACAGGAAAGGATAGACGGGGCTTCTAGCTTGGTGAAGGACGGTCGACGGTCGCATGGGGGACACGAACGAACCACGAAATAAACGTTGATTACGAGTCTGTGCCGCTAGCTGACTTTGCCGTCTGCTGGCTAAAGCACTGAGAAAAAATTCTGGGGGGTTTAGGGATACTAAATGATGGCGATTCTGAATGGCTCTTAACAAGCAAACTGATAATTCGTAAAACTTTAAAACAGGATTCCTTAAATCTCAATATTTTGGGCCCCATCTCTTATTTTAAACTCTTAATAGATCATTTGCATAATAGATTTCATCTTTATAATGGATAGGAAAAAGGTTTGTAATCTTAGTGTTTTTATTGAAAAAGTATGTCTTAAAGAATCCTCTAAAGAAAACGGACATAAAATAATAGTAAAACCAATAGAGACAACATTAATGACTTTAAAATTTCTATATAATTAGTTTTGATAGACTTCTATAAAATAAAATTTCCTGAAATATTATTAAATATTAAATAATATTAAATATAAAATATTAAGCCTTTAGTACAAGAAATGATTCATATTTATTCCATTTGTATAGCAACATGTAGCAACAATTTTTTATTCAAAGTGCAACAGTTTGTTGCTGCTGCTGTCTGGCTGCAAGCTCTATTGTCGTGAAGCAGATTAGTTTGCCATCAGGTTCAACTTTATTTGCAACACAAATTTTCATTCTACTTGTGTGCAGCCACAGTGCAGTCAGCCAGTATTAGATGCAGTTGCAGTTGCTGTGGCAGCACCAGCAGCAGCCCAGCCCGAATTCGAATCCGAACTAAAACCTAAAAAAAAAAAAGAAAAAATAAAATAAGGAGGCAAAAAGTGCACAGCTCACGAAGCTGCGTGCTTGGCAGTCGGAGCTAAGCTAAAGTTGCATTTTGAACCGGAGCCATGTGGCAGGAGGCAAGAGGCAAGATCCAAGCCAGCCCAAAAAATTGAACAACGCCCAAAATCTTGTTTTGCTCCAGAGTGAACTCACGAGCTGTGGCGCGCCCGAAGTGGAATGGGAATCGGAATAAACCATAGAGCATAGCCATAGACTATAGACCGCAGACTAGACCGGAGACTAGACCACAGACTTGGCCCAAAACAACACAGATCATTAGTGGCGGGTCGAAGTTGACATACCCTTCACTTGCCACACACTCCGAAAAGGTGTAAGAAGTATGTTTACACATTTTCAAGTACCGAGTGTTATTACCGAGTAAAAATAATTTGTTTTTACGACAAGCTATTAACTTAGTGCTTATAATTAACTCCTAAAAATAAAGTTAATTTTACTCATCGGACTCTCATAATTATTTTTGTATATTTTTATTTGCTTTTTATGGTTAGTGTAGAAACAAGTATGTTTTAAAAGTATGTTTTTTATGATTTAAGGCTGGGCTACGAGGTGTTTAATCAATTTCAAATGATGTCTTACTTACAATATTTTTTCAGAGACGTGGACAGCAAATATATTTTAATTTTAAATTGTAAATTAAAAGGTAGGGCAATGTTTAATGATATTGCCTTGAACAAGCATTAATTGCAACCTATAAACACCCACGATTAAATAAAAACAATATATGTAGGTCACCTATCAGGAAGTAGAAGCCCAGGTGTTTACCTCATTTTATAAAAACACACTTCTGAGTGGATGAAATTAAGCCATTTTGGGTGGTAATAAATTCAACTGACTCATATACTCCTTTCCGCCAAAGAAATGTTGTCTTGCCGGAATGCTCGGCGTTATGTGAGCGATTGTTTAATCCTATATATAGCCGGCTGAGAAATAGCAATAGCAAATGGCTAAAAGACATCAAGGCGTTGGCCACATTCATTGCCAGTAGCTGGCCAGGCAGGCTGTCTGACTGCTCCGCGCCAGTTTTAACTTCAGATCCAGCATCTCGTATCTCGTATATGTGTGTGTCGAGAGAAATTCGGTCAAATGGCACTAAAATATTGGATGTATGTGTGTTACAATTGTTGCGCAATACGGAGACCCCAAATCGCGGGAACGTGAACAGGATTCGGGTTTTCGGTTTTTTAGTTTTTGGGGACTTTAAACTGGGCCTGGCGCTTGCAAATGAATGCATTATCGGTCGTACATTTATTTTGCCAGCCATAGAGCCTATATGCACACAGATTCATTATGTGGCCAAAACGGCCACAGACGGCAGACGGCAGTCAGCAGTCAGCCTTTCTAAGCCAAATGCGGGCAGCCAGAAAATATTGCAACACGCTGGCGACCAAAAGCGAGGGTGTCGGGTGGCCAAAGCCAGATCCAGAGTTAAAGCCTCGCCTCCGATCTTGGCTGCCTGGGATCCGGCTGACATAACTGGTCATTGGCTTGAGCTTGTGGCTGTATGGCTGTTTGGCTGTGGAGCTCTGGCCGCTCCAGCGGCTAAGGACTCGACGATGCCACTTAGATGCAGCTGCACAAACTGGAAATTGGCAAATACAGCTAGCACGAACAGCAGACGGGCCAAAAACCGGATTGCCAATAGCTCACTGACGAGCTAAAAAAAAAATAAGTCTGAGCTCGCAATTTAAGCAGGCTCGCTTCGGTTCGGCTCGGTTTTGGCCACAAGGAGACGATGCACTTACCAAAAATGTATGGTAACCCACATCCTTTCCAGTGACTCTTAAAGTTTCATTATGTCTACAGGGCTTGTGCAAATATTTAGAAAAATAAAAGCAGCTTATCTCAAGACCTTCAGACTTTTTAGTTCAGATCATAAAGTTTCACTTGAATTTTATCTTCAGCTTTAAATATTTATGTTTAAAAACCAATTGCTTTTTATGAATTCAAAATTATTGCAAATTTAATTGCAGAGCTTTTATTATGAAAGAGGGGGCTATTATACTCCTATTTTTAGTGATTATAATGGAGTATTAAAATTGTTACTATAGGAGTATAGTTCAAAGACTAACTATGCAAGAATTTATGGACCTGTTTTTTCGAGTGTTTCTTTTGTTGTTACCACTGCTGTCTCCTGGCCAGTTTTGTAGTTACGTGGAGCACACACGTGAACGCTAAGGGCCAGCAAATGCGGCCAACAAATGCGGCCAGCAAATGGTCCCCAGGATTTGGTCAATGATTCGCCTCGGCTTTGGCTTTGGCTACTGTCTGATGGCTGGTAGCTGGACTGCATGATTTTCCTGCAATCAGGCAAGAAAAGGCTCTGGGTTCTTTGAGCCAAGATTGCCACTGAATGTCGGGTTGTCCGTTTGTTCGTGTGTCCCGCTGTCCGAGACCCTCAATTTGCTTGACGCTCAACGCTCGACGGTGAGCACTCTTCTGATTGGAAGTGCAAAAAAGTCTACACTGCCATTTCAACACCGTTTAATGTCCATTGTCATTTGTGTCAGCGTTACGGTCAGGGTCTTATCATCTTTCACGCTGTGTGTACTTACCAATTTCAGCAATTTGGGCTAAGAAAACGAAAGCCGTCTCGATCTATTTCTTTATTTCCTTTAAAAGTGATTGCAGCCATCACTCAAGAAAGAGTGTGTGTGTGTGTGTGGAGAAAAGAAATGAAAAGCCACATACCCTTTGCTTTATGGAATTTTCATTAGAATAACAAGTTTTAAGAGCTAGTTGGAATTGTTTGAACGTTTTAGAGAAAAAGCAGAAAAGACGAGAAGAACAACTAGACCAGAAATAACTGCGATACGTTTTGTAAGAATAATGTACAGCTCTCGGGTCTAAAGTACCGCTTGTAATTGTCGCACATGATTAAACGTAATAAAATTTTTTCGCGTTTAGACAGCCAAGACGACGTGACCGCTCGGATGACCGCGTTACCAAGCTGATGACCGATATGATGACTGGAGAGCAGACTTTCAGTCAAGACCATAGCCCAATTATTGTCTATACAAGGTATTCTTTAGGCCGAGAATCACATACTCATGTGTGCTGTGAGTGGTACCTGTCAGATGAAGGCACTACTACCTGTCACATAATGGTTCTTACTCATCTTTCTCTTTGAAACAAATGAATCGACACTTGAGGGGTTTTTAATGGAGCTCTATATTACATAAAGGTCATCAATGTCTTATTATATGATTTGCGGTTAGCCAAAGATGATCTTTCATTTCTTTTACTTTCAAACAAAATCTCATCAATGTGGTAACAAAAGGTATAGTTGTTTGTGGGTTGGGTTTTGAAGTTGGAAGCTACTTTAATAATAATTATTATAAAGGCCAAGTTCACATCTATTAACTAAATAGTTAGTCTTAATTATTTAACAGCTAGATAAATTTAACAATTAAAGAAGATAAACCATCTTGAAACCTTTAACACATTTAACCGAAATTAGACGGAAAGGTCATAGAGATCACCTATCTATAAACCAGGATCTAAAACTGTACGGTCTCGGCGCCCGAGGGAAACGAAAGTCACTCGGACAGGAGATTCATCTTCATTTGCTATAACCTTTTTAAGTGTTAAGTTCATAATTTATGCCCATTTCAACATATTGCCAAACCGCTTTCAGCTCTTTTCAACTTTTTTGACTTTTCGGTTCACTTACTCATTTCTTTTCGACATTTACTTTAAAGTACCTACCCCACTTGGCTTGTACGGCGGAAAAGCATTGACCAACTGGTCTTAATCGCTTGTGAAAAGCTAGATTGCATAAAGCCGAAACTATTTTGTTAATTAATAATATTACAACGCCAGTGAGTTGGCCTGCTGTTTTGGTGCCAAAAACAGAGTGGGGTGTGCGACAAATAAGCATTCGTAGATCTCTTAATTGCATTTATTTATCAAAAGCGACTACCACATCCACATCACAACAGAAATTGCCTGCTTTTCTCAACACTGTGGTTAAGTTGTACAAATTGGTCTCTTCTGTTGGTCATGGCTATATGGCTTAAGGAAAAATGAAAGTGCTGCAGTATTAATTATGAAATCTAATTCGATTTCGTAGCGCTGTGCCGCGCTGCACAAACCGCCCCGAACGGAAAATGAAAGTAGACGGCCGGCCACTACTCGGTCGGTCAGCCTCGAAAAAGTCTGGCTTACCGGACGCCAAAGTGCCTTAAACTTTAACAGTTCACACTTGCATATATACCACGATATATAAGTATGTATATACACAGAGGCCTAGACAAACCGATCCCGACTTTGGGCCTGAATTATGCAGTTGGTCCGAACGATGATTCGGCTCGGTTTTGGGTTTTAAGTTTCAAGTTTTGGTTTTTGGGTTTTGGGGCTGTGGTCACCGAATTGCACAACCACTCTCATTTCTCAAGTGAACCCCTCGACTATCTATTCGAGTAGATTCAGATCAGCTGCCACGATTTGATTTAATTGATCAATGATGCGGCATTACAAGTATTTTTGTTCAAATGGAGCCCCTAATTGAATTACCTACAAAGCCCCGAATTAACACTATCCATTCGATACGCATTGCCTCAAAATTATATTTAATGATGGCTTCTCTTTTTTGGTCCAATTTTTGGAAATTGTTTATTGAAAACTTTGATAGCGATTATTGAGCACAAGTATTCTGTCAATATCTAGGGGCTATCTTGGCCTATTATTAATATTTCCTTATTTTAAATTGGACGATTAAGATGTCGGTTCTGTCAGCGGCTCTACAATTTGCAAATTTTGAATGAAAACATCATAGTTCATTGACTTGTCCCTAATTAGCATCATTATCGTGTCTAATTTTATGCGATTATTTAATAACACATCATCAAAAAGGTGTCGTGTTATCAAAAATGCTGGTCGTTGACAGAAAACTGTTCTTAATAATTACTCATGAATTCTTATCTTCTGTTTCCATAAGAGTTTTATTGAAAAATTGAGAAAAAAATTTAAAGAAAATTGTTTTTTAGATTTGTTTGGGCCAAATCAAACCGAAAATAGTTTGCAAGATTCTTATTATGATTATTCGGATGATTATTGGCAAAGATATAGACTTCACTGTGGCTCATATTGGGGATCCACACATTTGCAACATTTTGAAGGGTATCCCCTAGAAATTTGACAAAAAATCAATAAAATATTTCGTTGTTAGATTTTGATGCAGATTGATAGAGAATTCTTCCACAAATCGTTTAAGGTACTCCTCTCAAGAATCGGATGATTACTGGCAAAGATATAGACTTCACTGTGGCTCATATTGGGGATCGGATGATTACTGGCAAAGATATAGACTTCACTGTGGCTGATATTGGGGATTCACACATTTCCAACATTTTGAAGGGTATCCCCTAGAAATTTGACAAAAAATCGAAAAAATATTTCGTTGTTAGATTTTGATGCAGATTGACAGAGAATCCTTCCACAAATCGTTTAAGGTACTCCTCTCAAGAATCGGATGAATTTTGGCAAAGATATAGACTTCACTGTGGCTCATATTGGGGATCCACACATTTCCAACATTTTGAAGGGTATCCCCTAGAAATTTGACAAAAAATCTAAAAAATATTTCGTTGTTAGATTTTGATGCAGATTGACAGAGAATCCTTCCACAAATCGTTTAAGGTACTCCTCTCAAGAATCGGATGATTATTGGCAAAGATATAGACTTCACTGTGGCTCATTGGGGATCCACACATTTCCAACATTTTGAAGGGTATCCCCTAGAAATTTGACAAAAAATCTAAAAAATATTTCGTTGTTAGATTTTGATGCAGATTGACAGAGAATCCTTCCACAAATCGTTTAAGGTACTCCTCTCAAGAATCGGATGATTATTGGCAAAGATATAGACTTCACTGTGGCTCATATTGGGGATCCACACATTTCCAACATTTTGAAGGGTATCCCCTAGAAATTTGACAAAAAATCGAAAAAATATTTCGTTGTTAGATTTTGACGCAGATTGACAGAGAATCCTTCCACAAATCGTTTAAGGTACTCCTCTCAAGAATCGGATGAATTTTGGCAAAGATATAGACTTCACTGTGGCTCATATTGGGGATCCACACATTTCCAACATTTTGAAGGGTATCCCCTAGAAATTTGACAAAAAATCTAAAAAATATTTCGTTGTTAGATTTTGATGCAGATTGACAGAGAATCCTTCCACAAATCGTTTAAGGTACTCCTCTCAAGAATCGGATGATTATTGGCAAAGATATAGACTTTACTGTGGCTCATTGGGGATCCACACATTTCCAACATTTTGAAGGGTATCCCCTAGAAATTTGACAAAAAATCGAAAAAATATTTCGTTGTTAGATTTTGATGCAGATTGACAGAGAATCCTTCCACAAATCGTTTAAGGTACTCCTCTCAAGAATCGGATGATTATTGGCAAAGATATAGACTTCGCTGTGGCTCATATTGGGGATCCACACATTTCCAACATTTTGAAGGGTATCCCCTAGAAATTTGACAAAAAATCGAAAAATTATTCGTTGTTAGATTTTGATGCAGATTGATAGAGAATCCTTCCACAAATCGTTTAAGGTACTCCTCTCAAGAATCGGATGAATTTTGGCAAAGATATAGACTTCGCTGTGGCTCATATTGGGGATCCACACATTTCCAACATTTTGAAGGGTATCCCCTAGAAATTTGACAAAAAATCGAAAAATTATTCGTTGTTAGATTTTGATGCAGATAAATAGAGAATCCTTCCACAAATCGTTTAAGGTACTTCTCTCAAGAATCGGATGAATTTTGGCAATGATATAGACTTCACTGTGGCTCATATTGGGGATCCACACATTTCCAACATTTTGAAGGGTATCCCCTAGAAATTTGACAAAAAATCTAAAAAATATTTCGTTGTTAGATTTTGATGCAGATTGACAGAGAATCCTTCCACAAATCGCTTAAGGTACTCCTCTCAAGAATCGGATGAATTTTGGCAAAGATATAGACTTCACTGTGGCTCATATTGGGGATCCACACATTTCCAACATTTTGAAGGGTATCCCCTAGAAATTTGACAAAAAATCTAAAAAATATTTCGTTGTTAGATTTTGATACAGATTTATAGATAATCCTTCCACAAATCGTTTAAGGTACTCCTCTCAAGAATCGGATGAATTTTGGCAAAGATATAGACTTCACTGTGGCTCATATTGGGGATCCACACATTTCCAACATTTTGAAGGGTATCCCCTAGAAATTTGACAAAAAATCTAAAAAATATTTCGTTCTTAGATTTTGATACAGATTTATAGATAATCCTTCCACAAATCGTTTAAGGTACTCCTCTCAAGAATCGGATGAATTTTGGCAAAGATATAGACTTCGCTGTGGCTCATATTGGGGATCCACACATTTCCAACATTTTGAAGGGTATCCCCTAGAAATTTGACAAAAAATCTAAAAAATATTTCGTTGTTAGATTTTGATGCAGATTGACAGAGAATCCTTCCACAAATCGTTTAAGGTACTCCTCTCAAGAATCGGATGATTATTGGCAAAGATATAGACTTTACTGTGGCTCATATTGGGGATCCACACATTTCCAACATTTTGAAGGGTATCCCCTAGAAATTTGACAAAAAATCTAAAAAATATTTCGTTGTTAGATTTTGATACAGATTTATAGATAATCCTTCCACAAATCGTTTAAGGTACTCCTCTCAAGAATCGGATGAATTTTGGCAAAGATATAGACTTCACTGTGGCTCATATTGGGGATCCACACATTTCCAACATTTTGAAGGGTATCCCCTAGAAATTTGACAAAAAATCTAAAAAATATTTCGTTGTTAGATTTTGATACAGATTTATAGATAATCCTTCCACAAATCGTTTAAGGTACTCCTCTCAAGAATCGGATGAATTTTGGCAAAGATATAGACTTCGCTGTGGCTCATATTGGGGATCCACACATTTCCAACATTTTGAAGGGTATCCCCTAGAAATTTGACAAAAAATCGAAAAATTATTCGTTGTTAGATTTTGATGCAGATTGACAGAGAATCCTTCCACAAATCGTTTAAGGTACTCCTCTCAAGAATCGGATGATTATTGGCAAAGATATAGACTTCGCTGTGGCTCATATTGGGGATCCACACATTTCCAACATTTTGAAGGGTATCCCCTAGAAATTTGACAAAAAATCGAAAAAATATTTCGTTGTTAGATTTTGATACAGATTTATAGAGAATCCTTCCACAAATCGTTTAAGGTACTCCTCTCAAGAATCGGATGAATTTTGGCAAAGATATAGACTTCACTGTGGCTCATATTGGGGATCCACACATTTCCAACATTTTGAAGGGTATCCCCTAGAAATTTGACAAAAAATCGAAAAAATATTTCGTTGTTAGATTTTGATACAGATTTATAGAGAATCCTTCCACAAATCGTTTAAGGTACTCCTCTCAAGAATCGGATGAATTTTGGCAAAGATATAGACTTCACTGTGGCTAATATTGGGGATCCACACATTTGCAACATTTTGAAGGGTATCCCCTAGAAATTTGACAAAAAATCTAAAAAATATTTCGTTGTTAGATTTTGATGCAGATTGACAGAGAATCCTTCCACAAATTGTTTAAGGTACTCGTCTCAAAAATCGGATAAAAATTGAGAAACATATTGACATTCCTGTGAGCCATAAGCCTTATTGATATTTTCTTCCATTTACCCCATTTTTGAATGGCTAAGTTATTTAAGTTATTTAGTTAATTTCCTGTGTTTCATAAAATCTAAAACCCAAACTTTGTGATTCGTTACAGAAATGGCTTCCAATAGCAGCAGTCAGCCGGAGAAGAACCGATCACATGTCCCTCCTAGCCGCCTGGGAACGGATCCGATCGTTGCTGATCGGATGTCGGAGGCCCAGGAAGAACCCAGTGGGCAGAGGGAGTGCTACTACTATGCCCCGGCCAACTCCCCACACCACCGCCTACAGAGCCACCAGCACCACCATCACCACCACCATAGCCATAGCCATCAGCAACATCAGAACCAGCTTGGATGGCCATCGCGGATGGGTCCGATCGGACCATGGCTGGGCGCAATGACCGCCTATCGGCTGCTGACAATCAGCCTCCTAATTGGCATTCTGTGTCCACATCACGTCCACGGAGTGGACCCCAAGTTCGATCCCACCACGCGAATGCGACTGGTCCTGGTGCCGGCGGACGCACAGGTCAATTCGGTAATCTACAGGTTGCGTGCCACCGACGAGGAGTTCGACTATCCGCTGACCTTCGAGTTCGTGGGCGATGCCAGTGCCTCCACCAACGTGGTCAAGGTGGAGTCCCTGCCCTGCACCAAGTACAATTCGGTCTGTCAGGCGAACATCGTGCTGCAGCGGCGATTGGAGCCGGGCAGATACTATGACTTCACCGTTTCGGTGAAGGACACAAAGGGCGGCATGGCCACTCAGCTCTGCTCAATTACTGCCACCAATTTCACCACGCCGCACGACCTCATCTTCCCCCACAAGCCCGGCATCATAATGATACCCGAGGTGAGAACGCTTTCCAATGTGCCACATGTGCCGCCGATCAGAACGTTTCAATTACCAATTACCTGAAACGCCCGTGAAGAGGGTTAAAGTCTAAGATGGTTGCAATGCACTTGGAAAATATTAAAGGGTCTTTGAAGTTAGAATATTAGGATTCAACGAAGTCTAATGGGACCCCAATTGCGGCTTGTTAGAACCTTGAAAAATTCTTTATTACCTCTTTAATTTTTTTATAAATTAGTTCCCCCTATAAAGCTATAAGAAATTTCCCCTAGTGTAGACACTTTAATGAAGCAGTAATCAGATAAGCCATTAGAAACACGTCTCCCAATGCAAGATTCGCCATACGCTTTTCATAAGCGATCCTCGTACACGATAATCATTGTTATGGCGCAAAATTACAAGCAGATTCAGACAGGGTCAAATGTGTAATTTACTAGCCAGAACCGAAACCGAAAATATCCTTAGCCATGGCTATAATCCCCACTAATCTCATTTTTATCTTCAAAGGATGCTAAACGCGGCACGGAATTGGATTATGTAATTGCCCGCAAAAATCCGCTGTTCCAGAAACCAGTCTACCTCGAGTTATGGGTAAGTGGATGCCCCTATAACCCAGCCAGAGCTGAGCTCATGATTTATTATGTACAGGGTTCTCCGCTGTTTGCCATAAGACAGAAAATCGTATCTTCCGAGGCCACAGAAGGCACCGTTTTCCTCCTGGGGCCATTAGACTTTGAGAAGCAAGCCATGTACCATATAACGATACTAGCCAATGTGAGTAATCATTTGATTGCCAAGAAATAAGATGATTAGAAAAAATATAATAAATTTTCCATATCCTTGCCGCAGGATGCCTACGCCGAGCCTGGGCAGGACAGTCGCAATATAGCAGGCATGGAGATTGTAGTGATTGTCCAGGATGTTCAGGATCAGCCACCGGTTTTTACATCTGCCCCACCAGTCACCAAACTGCCACCAGGCATACTGCCTGGAGATAAGGTAAACTATTAGATATTGCTTCTTATTTATTATTATGTTTATTTAATTTTTAATATTTCCAGATATTACAAGTTCATGCCGAGGATGGCGACAAGGGGAATCCTCGGGAAGTTCGCTATGGTCTGGTGTCGGAAAACAATCCATTCACTTCGTTTTTTGATATAAACGAGACTAGTGGTAAGTAATAAAAAAATCTCTATTTTTAAAAGTGCTGGCTTTTATAAGAAAATAACCATTTTATGGAAGCCGTTCAAATTGCTCTTATTATTCAATAAAATAAATGTATGTTTCATGCAAATAACTGAAAAGTCTGGTGCTTTGGAAGCTAAAACATCAATAAAAATGCAAATAGCTGGCATAAAATTGATTGCCAAAAAATTATATGGGATTTATTAAACTGGTATTTAATGAACTCATCAAACATAAAGCTTTACGATAGTGCTGTAAAAAAAATTAAACAATTTTTAACCCATTAGAACCAAGACATTGCGGATTTAGGAATGATTTTTAAAGATTCTTAAAATTAATGTTAGCCTGGAGAAATACCTCCTTCTTCCATGGTCAGTGAAAAAATGTAAAAATGTTTGTGGTCACCTTTTTGCAATGTTTACATAGTACTTTGCCTACCCTCTCCATTGTCTGGTGCAATAAAATTAGATAACATCTTCATGGGACACACACTGATAGTGGCCAGATAGGATGGTTGGAAATTTTTAGTTTTCTGCGGGCTGTGAGATGTTCATCGCCGATTCTCATAGCCAGATGCATATAGAAATCTCCTGTAAAGTCGCAGGAAGCAAGAAAAATGGTCTGAGCCTGGCCAGCAGACTTAAAAATATTGACCACAAATAAGGCAGGCAAAATAAATTGGACGAAAATCAGAAACCACAACAGCAAATGTGAGAGAAAGAGGGAATGGCTGGAGAACAACGTCAGGTAACTGATATTAACATAACTACCAAGGGGACACAGGTGGGGGGCAGAGTGGCAGGGTGGCAGGGGCAGGTTGTGGTGGTGCAGTCTGTGGTGCAGGCAACACGGCAACCCGCTTTGTCGTCAGACTCGTTAGATAGAAGCAACCATCTTCGCCAAACCAACCGACTTCCTCCGACGTCAGCAGCGGCAATACCCGTTCGTTGCGGCCAAGTTCTGTGCCGCAATTTGGCCCAAACCCCCCTGCCTCTTCGCCTCTACCACTTCCAGCCACAAATGCACAGAGACTTCCTTGTTTCGTGCTAGTCGCGTCTGGTTTTTTTTTTTTTTTGGCTTGGCAGTAGCACTTTGATGACTTTGGCGATGACGCCCCCTACTCCCTCCCGCTCGTGGGGCCAGCATAATGGCCAGGCTGGATGGATGACTGCCCTGCTCCCCCAGCTCCCCGCTGATGCCTTTTTAGGAAGAAGTTTGGTGAACGGCCTTCCCTCCACGAAGATTCACAGTTTGCTGACTTTTTTCAAATGAATTTCAAATTGGAATCCCTTCGGGGCAAAACAATTAACCAGCTCTTTTGGTCGATATTCCCACTGGCCAGATTTCAATATATACACATATATGTATGCATTTTAAGACTATTTTTAGTAAACAACTTAAGCGCCATGTAATAGTTAATTACTTAACGGTTCGGTGGTTAAAAAACCAAAACGGATAACCATTTGAAATTGGAGGCAATCTGTTTAGCAATGCAAATTCTGTGGGTGGTATTTTCCAGACAACTCAGTGGGACCCAGGTTAATTCGGTAGCTCTTAACCTTGTCTGTCTCGAAAATGGTTTATGAGTGGGAAACTTTTCCTCTAGAATCTTTGCATATTACGCCACCGACCGACCACCGGGAGAAAAGTACAAGAAGAACATTAAATGGAAAAAAAAACTAGAAAAGATCGTTCAATAAAAAATTGGTAACAAAAAAGCATAATCAACGTGAGCTGAACTTGGCGTGGGAACTACTAGCTTTCTGCACCATTTATCAGGTTTACTGATGACGGTAAACTGCAAAAACAAGGCACTTCTTTCTTCCTCTCCAGGCAGAATCTGAACTTTTACAACATGGAGCCCTGGGGCATTGAGTTTTTCTTCCTGATTCGTACGCAAATCACCTTGCCAGGAAAGAAGTGCATTTCCCATAGTTGACCTTCATAATTGGCTTTTTCTGTAACTTCGTAATCGTGGAAAATGTTTTTCTTGGTCGTAAAAAAAAGTTTATGAGAGTGTTTTTGAAGAGGTCTATTATAAAGGTGTTGATTGGATACGAAAACTAACATGTTATAAACTTTATTATGTTTTAACATGATATATAATATTTTAACTACATGAATTATATTTACAAGCCACATACCATTCAGTTATTTGGGCCATGCTCAAAACTCATTTTTAATTACCTTTTATTTTACTTTCTAGGTGAGATATTCCTGATGCGACCCCTCGAGGACATTGCCTTCATCACGCATGTGGGGGATCCGGTGCTGCTCACCGTAATTGCGGAAGAGGTTAAGGTGGGTCGTGACGAGCCGCCCGCACTGGCCTCCACGGTCCAATTGGCGTTCTTCCTGCCCGATCGCACCAATTCGCCGCCGTACTTCGAGAACGATCAGTAAGTACCTGGCCGGTTCCCATCGACGTTTCTTCCTTTTTTTTGTTTTTTATGTTGTAAGGCTGGGCGGGGGGACATGCCAAATATTCTGGCAAGGGCAAACCTGCTTAACCACTATGGCCGGACCCTCGGGCCTCCCCCCCGACTACGTTCGGCCGCCAATCTGCAATTTGGCGAAGTAGGAGTGATGTTGCCCATCCAAAAAACAGAACAAATAGGAAAAGCCAAAAACAAAAAAGACACCAAAGCTGCTGCGGCCAACACAAACAACAAATTTTAGCCGCGTCCATTAGCATAAAGTCCTAAAATTCTTGGCATAGGCTAGCACGATGACGGCGACAAGACGACGACTTGGACTTGGTTTTGGATTTTGGTCTTGGACTTGGGAGACGACTTGGACGAGGACTATAAACTCTTCTGCTGAAATCAGCGACTGCAACATCCATTTATGCGCTTTACTAACTTTGAACTCTCCCAGTTCGTCCCAGTCCCAGCCGAATTCCCGACAAACTGGTAACTGGGAAGTCCAGTCCCCCAAAAGTCAACAAGAAAAGAATCACCATTACATTGAAGGAAAAATAGTTTGCCAATTAATTATTACTAGATGCTCATCATCACCAAAGAAAATTGTAATCATTAAAAAACGAATTATCTTTCAATCTTACTAGATGTCAGCTTACTTAGAGATTAGAAGACTAATTCTCCGAATAAGATGTTTTTATGAAGGAACACAGCAGCAGTTTCGTTTTTAATTTATTTAATGTTATTAACGGGTATAATTAAATTTATAGGATATCTATTAAATCTTTTAAATGAAGTATTTAAACTTGACATTTATTTCGCGGACTGTACTAGCAGCTTGTCGCACGCCTTTACATTAGTGTACAGCATTCACGAAGTTCCTTCACCATGCTAATCTCTGGCTCACGATTTTTTCTTCTCTCCTGTCAACTCCCTTCCATTGGAACGTCCCCCTGAATCTCTACCTGCTCCTCCCAAACTCCTCATCCTCCTGCAGCTATGTCTCGAGGGTGGACGAGAACGCCCCACAAGGCACGGCTCTGACGTTCGTTGATCCCTACGTGCCGCGGGTCTACGACGACGATACGGGCAAGAATGGCGTCTTCTCACTCACTCTTCTCAACAACAACGGCACCTTCGAGATCACCCCGAATGTGGCCGAACGAAGTGCAGGATTCCTTATACGGGTGCGGGACAACTCCCTCCTGGACTACGAGCAGCGGCAATCGGTGCAGTTCCAAGTGCTGGCCCAGGAACTCGGTCCAGCCACCAATCTTTCGGCGGTGGTCAATGTCACGGTCTACATCAACGACGTCAACGACAATGCTCCGGTTTTCGAGCAGCCTGCCTACTCGGTGGAGCTCCCAGAAAACATGACAGTGGGCACCAAGGTGGTGCAGGTGCTGGCCACCGATCCGGACTCGGGCTTGGGCGGAAAAGTTCGCTACACAGCCATCCTTGGGTACCTGAACACCTCCCTGAATCTGGATGCGGAAACGGGCCTGATAACAGTGTCCACCAACAAGCACGGCTTCGACCGGGAAGTCATGCCAGAGTACCACCTTTACGTGGAGGCCCGTGACATGGATGGCGAGGGGAATCGCGCCCAGGTGCCCCTTATTATCAAGCTAATCGATGTCAACGACGAGACGCCCATTTTCGACAAGGATCTGTACGAGTTCATCCTGGCCCCGGACCTGATGGGCTTCACCACCACGGCTGTGATCCATGCCGAGGACAAGGACGCCACGGCGCCCAACAACGAAGTCCGCTACGAGATCATCAACGGAAACTACGACAATCAGTTTGCCCTGGACAAGGTCACCGGAGAGCTGACGGTGCGCGAGAAGATACATCTGCGATCCAAGAAGAATGCCAAGGCCAGGAGAAGACGTCAGACCGGGGAGGAGGACACGGACATGTTTATCCTGACGGCCCGGGCTTATGACCTGGGTGTGCCTGTCCGCTTCTCCACCACCACGATCCGCATTTATCCCCCAGAGAGCCGTAAGCGCACCGTGACCTTTGTAGTTCCGGGCCACAATCCAGACAAGGCCAAGACGGAGGAGACACTGTCGGCCATTACAGGCGGCAAGGTCTACATTCACAACATGCGTCCCCTGCGACCGGACGAGCCGGGAGCCAAGGACATCCCGGCTGGAAATCCTGGCATCAAGGAGCGCAGTGTGGTCACCGCCACTGTCATCTACGACAGTTCCTCGGTGGTGGACATATCGGAGATCCAGCAGCGTCTCTCCCATCACAACAATTCGTATGCCATCATGCCACAGGACTCGTCCGGAGCGGATGTAAGTATATTCGGGTGGATCGGTGTACTTCATTGCATTTTGATAGACTCTCACTCCGTTGCAGACCCAGTACAAGGCGGAGAACAAGGTGCTCTTCTGGCTACTCATCCTCCTGGCCACGCTGGTGGCTCTCACCATCCTCATCCTGCTGCTCTGCTGTATTTGCTCCTGGTGTCCTTTGTACGGAGCGGCAACGTGAGTAAAAGTTATATATTTTAAAGGGGTTTGGATTGTTATAGAAGTAATAATATTTCAAAGAAATTAAAGGCTTAAATCTATCGTGTCAAGTCTAAAGAATACTCAGAGCAAAAAGTTTAAAAGTATATATATTTTTATTAACTTTTTTTTTTTAAAGTTAAAGCCCTAAATAAAGTATCCAAGTTAATATCTTTAAAATATTTAAAGCTACATAAATCAATACCTTTCAAGATAAAAGTATTACCTGAACAAATTAGAAACTATAGTAATCATCTTAAATATTTACGATTCTGCAAAAACGTTTTAGTCGTAAATGCGACATTAAAGCCAATAAAATTTAATTTATTTTTATTACCCGAGACAAATATGTAAATCGACTAACATTCTAGCATTTAGAATAAGGTATACTGTCTAACACCTACCTATTAATGGGATTACGATTCTAACACACATTTGAAACCGACAAACATCACAACCATTCTATCTTGTATAATCTTTTATTTTTCTCTTGTAGCAAAAGAATAGTTAATATCAGTAGAACTGAAGACGATGTGCATCTAGTGCATAGGGAAATGGCAAATGGAAAACATACAAAATCTGTTCAGGTAGATTTTGAACATTTTCGAACTTCCTTTGTAGTTAAATTCTAAATGTAATGCAAGACGGCGCACTTATGCAACAAATTTAAGTTTTTCATTTTTGATTTCCTTATCGACTACGAAATTTATTTCGCTTTGTAAAATTTGCACACTTAAAAATAAAAAGAGGCATTTTATGTGGAAGTCCATTTAACATATTCTAATTTATTTTAAAGAACAATTTAAGCAAAGCAGACTTCATTTAATGAAATTTAACTCCAAACACTGCCTTGTTTAAAGCTTTTTCTTTACTTACTTTTGTACATTTTTTATGATTTTTAATTAAAAAAAACTAATAAATCATTAATTTTACGACTTGCAGGTCGCCGAGTGGATGGGAAGACGCGATGCCTGGTCAGCGGAGAAACCTCCCGATACCAGAACGAAGCCCACCCGCTGGGAGTTCCACGATGGACGTGAACAGCTTGACGAAAACCTAGGCAGGAGCCAGGACATAGTCGAGGGGCGACACATCCAATCCGCCGAGGAGCAGCATCGTAGAGTTCGCATCAAGTAAGTAATTAAAATCTTAAAAAAAGACTAACTAATTTATATTTATATCGGATTACCAGGAATAACCACACAGCCAAAGACGATCTTCATCTTAGTTTCCATAACTCTAGGACCAATCTGATTAACGACCGCGACATTTATATGGAGGATGTAATTGAGAACCGTGATCTGGGGGAGCACGAGAGGGAGCACATTTCCCGGACCAGGGTGAATCGCCGGAAGCATTACGATTCCACGGAAGTCCGGCACATTGACGATGATTCCATGCGAAGACACGAGATTGACCGGGGCAGTGACATTGACTTCAACACCGCTCGCAACAACAGCCTGAAGAGCAAACGGGAGCTCTTCATCAAGGACGGGAACGTGGAGATCCTCCAGCTAATGACCAGAGACAAGACGCGGGACGGTGGAAACCTGGACGATGACAACATCTATGTGAACGTCCCCCTAAAGCCAGCGGGCAATCTTTCCCATCCCCAGCTATTGATGGTTGACAACTCCGGGAAGGAGATCCTGATGCGGAGGTTCATTGAGGAGCAACCGGATGGCAAGCAGATCATACGGGAGCACTACCAAATAGTACCAGGAGCCACCTACATCCAGTCGATGCCGAATGAAGTTCAACAGGGATCCACTCTAAAGGGAGACACTTTCCCGTTGGGCAAGTCCGGTCCAAACAGCATAGTCTACTCCCAGTTGGAGCCCGAGGTAAAGGTTATCCACACTCAGCCCGTCCAGGCTGGCCAGGATGGCATGCCCCTGGAGCAACAACTGCCCCTTCAGCCTGCGGTTTCCAATCAGTCACTTACCCACGAGCTGGAGCACTCCCTGAAACAGCAGAACGCCCTGCTCCGCCAGATTCTGCTCGAGAAAGAGAAGCTAGAGAATGCCTACACACAGCACGAGGTGGCTCTGGAGACCCAATCCCTGCCGGGACAATCTATGGCCATTGGAACGCAGACGGATTGCGATGCTGGGACACAAACCGAGGGATTCGACAATGCCCTAGATCCTGAGATATCCTTGGCGAAGCCTTCCCGCCGACGAGCTCGAAGCGAAAACGACGAGTCCATGTCCGAAGACGGTTACGAATACGTTCGGTTCAATCCGCCAAACAGTCCGGAAGGGGTTTACTGGATAAAGAGACGTCGGACAAAAAAACGTACTCGCCAGCCCCGAAAACGAATCGTCATGGTCGAGGAAGTGAAGAGAAAAATCCGTACGCCCATCAAGGAGGAAGAGGAGCTGCAGGATAAAAAGAAGAAGCGAGTGCCTCCAAAGAAACCTCTGAGGGAAACCAAAACCAGTATCCTGCGCAAGCAGCTGAGTGACGAAAGTCGAAAGGATAATTCCCGCAATGGGGAAACCCAAACGTCAAATCACTCTCGAAAGGACCAAGAGCTCTTCATGGAAGTTACCGATTCCATGGATGAACTGGCCAGTCCCGGTTCCCACAGCATACGAAAGATTCAAGTGGAGAAGTACTACAAGCACTCGGATGGGGACTTCGATGAGGATGACACAGAGTACTCCATCGATTCGGACGGGGATGAGATAGTAATCAGGACAAACTACCCTAGCAGGGGTCAAGATCACGAAAGGTACATCAGAAGAGAGGAAAGGGAGGAGAACCGAAGCCGGCAGAGTCACCAGAGGAAGCCGCCCTCCCCAGAGGACGACCAGCCAGAGGCGAAGCCACGGTTGTCCCGAAGAGACAGCTCCAAGCGAGGCTCCAGAAAGCAGACCTCCTCGGAACCACCACATAATCGGGTGTCCATTTCCAAGTACGAGTCCACCGTAAGTGAAAATGGCAGGAAACTCACAGCCACTTCCACGGAAATTGTAGGCTCCAAGCGTTCCCTTACCGACAGAAGCTATCAGAGTGAAACAGAGCTGGCTGATCCCGACCAGGGAGAACGAAATGTGCCCAAGTACATGGAGTGGTACTACAACAAAAAGAAGTCCTCGGTAAGTGGACGCACTTCCACAGAGTCGTCGAAGTCCCAGCCATCCAGCAAAAAGAAAATGGGTGCCGCAGAGAAGAAGGTTTCTAAGACCCGGATAGCTGTGCAGCCCAAGGATTTCGAGGATGATGAGGAGGGTAACGGAGGGCGTTACAAGCCAGAACCAGCTCCACGGAGATCGCCACCGAAGGGCAGTCGCATGCTGAAGGAAGATCGGGCTCTGAACAAACAGCACAAACCAAAAATCGAGACTGACACAAACCACCCACTTCTCCAGCACTCGGAGCACCGTTTCGAAAGGGAAAAGACCATGGAGGTGCCTGCGGCACCCACAAAACTGCCCCATTATATGTATCCGGAGACTCCACCCCATGCAGCTGCTCCTGCCCCCGGTAAGGAGGCCAAATCTAAGCAGGACCTGAAACCGAAGCCTTCGCCCATCAGGGAAAACGAAGTGAAGGTCTCCAATTCCAAGATCTATGTGGAGAATCGAGGCTCGGCGAATCCCACGCAGAAACAGCTGAACGCCTCCACTCTGGAGGACGACCACGATTCCGGAATAGCCATGAACTCGCTGCTCAATAGCTTGGGACGCAGGAATCCCATTGCCGAGAAGAAGAGTGTCTTCTCCATTGCCTACGACGACGTCAGCCGGGTGAAGAAGATCAACTCGGGCGGGGAATCGCCCCAGTACTCCTAGGGCCTTCCCCACTCCAACTCTGCAACTGCAACTCCAAACCCTGTAAAGGAACAATCATATGTGATAGCCTCAAAGGCTCCCTACCTGCGAATCATCGAACCAATACAATATCTGCAATACTGTATAAAATATACACCAAATGCCAGCATGCATGTTACCCCCTTCGTAGTCTACGGGATGTTGAAAATAAATTGTTCAACTCGTTCAGCCGTGCACCGCAATTAAGTTACGTTTCCGGATCTGGTTAGCCGCTTTCATATTTAATCTTAAGCCGACGAAATGTAGTTACATTTTTTTATATATTTAACGTTATATTTAGACAACCAAGTGAGTATAGTATTCTCGCGCACACTTGTATTGAAAGCTATCCTATTAAATGCATAATTAACTGGACTATGTACGACCAAAATTGTTAAGAATATTTATATATGGATTTATATGTTTAATGTTTACTGTGTACATACGAACATTTGTAGTTTAGTTAAAGCGGACAAGTCATTACCAAGTGCTTTCCTACCACAAAACTCGTGCAAATGTGTATGTTCGTAAGTTAGTGTACATTCTGCAGTCGAATAAAGTAATGCCTGCCATATTGAAAACACTTGCAAATATAATCTTAAAACATCAGTATCGAGTAAATGTAAATATTGTAACTATAAGCTTATGCAAATAAATCAAATTAATCCCATTACTTAGTTTTTTATTTTCTATCTTGCCCCTGAACGTCAACAAACACCCAACAAGGGTTAATATCTTCAAGTACCCTTCGATGGTGTCAAAGAATATTAAGAAAAAACAGGTTCTATTGGTTGTGAAGTTGGCTAAGCCTCTTATATATCTCTTATAGCTCTTATACATACTAAGTTAGGGCGGAAACGGAACGAACCTGGTTCGAACGCATCCACTCGAACCAAAAAAATATCTTGTATCTTATAGAACTTGCATCTTTCCTGTGGACTTTCGAATATATTCTATAATCATGTACAATTTATGTTGGCTATAGAGATATAAGGAATATTTCGATTTTGTTTTAATCATTTTTGGAAAAACTAGATAAATTATTTTATTTAAAAAGAAATCCACTAACTACGATTTTTACATAAAAATATGATACTCGCTAGATAAGATTCCGGTTAAGTAATAGGTATTATAAAGTCGAGATATGTTTTAATAATGTTGGGTGATCGAAAGCAACCACCTCGTCGAACCACTATGTTGGAAAGCTCTCCCTCTCTTTCCGGACGCCCTGGCTGAGTAGTCGCAGAGGGTGATTACCAGTTCCATTACTTGTAATGCCCCGAAACCCACTCTGCTGTTCATTGTTTGCCGCTGGGAAGTTGCCGCCTCAGAACCGAGAGCTCATTCGAATTCTTGAGTGGATGTGAGTTGTTTGGTTTTTGTTTGCGCTCCGCGCTCCATATATTTCGGACATGAAATAAAACATTTATTTAATTACAGATTTCCCAAAGTATTAATTTAAACCCGACATCTGTGTGAAAAATCATCAGCAAAATGTGCAAGTGCCTAGCCGGAAACATAGCCTGCTGGTGAGTGGATTTAATTGAGCATCTTGAGTATTGAGCTTGTGAGGAATTAAAAGATGAATAGATACTTTTGTATATATACATAGATTAAAAAGGTCGTGGCTGTAAGATATACATAAATAGATCGGGAAGTCATGAGTAAGAAGGCAGATAAGAAAGTTTGCAACCACCTGATAGCATAACTCACTTCTAATTATTCACGCATTCTAAAGTGTGTTTATTTTATTGAAAAGGAAGCAATTAGCTTGAATTACTTTCCCTTTTGTTTATTGTATTTTTTATTTATAAAACGGAAGCAGAATTTACTGCGAAACTCTGAAAATATCCCCTGTGCGAATTACAGCTTGCGTCTCTTATACGTTGGTATGTACTCGTACACACAGGTATTCATATCACAAATGAAAACAATGAGTGCAGGTAAACAAACCGCCAGACCCGCTCTCAGATTGGTTCTACCTGAAAGTGTTTCCACTTTCGGCGTTATATTCTCATCGTCTTTTTTTTCAAACTAATGCTCACACAAGCTGGTAGAATAAATTACTTAATTGTCTGTGGGTATATCATACGCACTGTGGCTGCGAAGAATGTGTACGGGTACATGACATGCAACGCGGAATCCACAGAAGACTGCTTATTATTATTCCAGCTCACGCTTCCCAAAGGCCCTCGTTTTATGTATTCATATTCGCGTACAGTGACCACAATTGAAAACAGTCGTATTTGCGTATCTATTAGATACCAAGACCGGGTCATAGAGCAGCCGGGGGAAGGGGAACCGAAACTTAATGGTGGAATGCCACACTGGCACCAGAGAGTCCTGGCACCAGTGAGGCGCGACGGAATAACATATCTACCCTTAGGAATCTTCATCTCCATCCCCTCAATTGTTTTGGCCAACAAGGTTCGGGGTCGTCCGTCTGTCGCCGGTTTCGCATTTCCGTAGGAATGTCGCCGCCACTTCTTGGCCATGAAATATATGTACTGGGGTGGAAATTAACTCTGCGAATGCTATTTAGGGTGCATTTTTATTAGAGGAATTCTTCATGCGTAATTAACCCGCAAAGTATTACGCATGATGTATGTTTATTCCCCACCCATATGGTTAATTAGTCAACGAAATAATAATGAGAAACTTTCATTCTGTTTCCTATTATTTCCAGTTGCTGCAGCTGCGCCATTAGTATGCTCGTTTCAATCATCAGTACTTTCCTGGTGGTCATCATTGTAGTGGGCTTGGCGGTCTACTTCATCTACTACTACGAGCAGGAGGACGAAGTTACAAAACTTACCAACAAAGTTACCGATAGCGTCCAATCAAGCTTTGACAAAATAAAAGATGCTCTCAGCAGATAAGCTGAACATCATCTTTTGGTAAGATTTATAAATCATTTCTTCTGCTTCATCTTAACTAAATTTGCCTTTAATTTCAGAATAATTCACATCTTTAAATGTTCCAAGCTATACAATTCCATTGATCCAGATAAGCCACCAATCTTTAACGAGAACAAACTTAAATACCGCCGAAGCCTTGAAGTCGAGGATGATTGTTAAACTTTTTTAATGCCAGTACAAACAAAATGTTTAAAAATCCCATACTATTGTGAATCTCCGACTAACAGAATGTTCCAACGCTTAAAAATTGTAAAATTAAATTATTTAAATATTTTAAAACAGAACTAAAAACTTTTTAAGACAGAATTGATTGATGTAAAATGTGGCGGAGCCTTTTTAATAAATAGTTTTCATATACAGCTTAAAAGCTTTTGGTCTTTCTTTTCTCCGAAGATGAAGTCATTTTCTATTTTAAGAGATTCCCATATTATTCGTGGATGCGAGCAGCCTATTTATTCCAAATATATACGATAAACTCATTTCCGTTCATGAAAAAATGTCTGGAATTAAACTACAAGAAATTTTCTTTCTCAAGGTCGTCTTCTAAGTTAAATATAAAATTTTTCTTATCAACTATGCTTGTTTTAATGGGAAAATCTACGCAAAACAATCATTTCTTTAGGGAATAATTCAGTACAGCGATAAAAGTCTAAACGTTGTACTGAATAATCAAAGTAACATCACGACCTTGTGGAAATCTCTCCTTGCAAACTCCTGGGTAATCACCAATAAAATCGATATGTTCTGAACCATTTTGGAGCCATCGACTCGATGAACTTCTACCAGGCTCCCATAAAGTACAGGTCGGCTGCCAATCGTTCGACGACTTCGATTTGGACCCAAATCAGCCCCTTCATCGCTCCGAAATGGGAAACTCAACACGCCGGCGCTGGCGCTGGGGAATGGGGGAAATCAGACACGGGGGAGCAGTGGAAACTCAACATGGAGGGGAAATGGGAGCTCATCAAAAAGGATGAAATAAAGGTTTTTCCATCAGTCCGGCAACACTCTACAATAAAACTGTCGCATTTAAAATAATTATTTGAATCATTATTTAATCTTTAAAGAAATAGAATTTTTAAATATGCGCTAAATTATACAATATTTTAAAAATCTAGAGTGTGGCCAACTACCTAAACAAAAAAAATACAAGTATTTTTATGTTGAGTATCTCGCACCCTGTGAAATCACGTATAAGCCAGAGTAATGTAAACAAAAATAAAGTATACGAATGGAGAACTCGGAGATTGAGTTTAATGACGACTATGAGCATCCTGACAATGTGGAATACATATTAGAATCCGTGCTAATGCCCAGCGATGGCAGCTTAGAATTTAACCTTTTAGCAGAGGAATATAATTCAATTCTTCTGAACCAGTGCCGGTGCAATACAGAAGCCTGTGAAAATATAGAAACATGTACTCATGGAGGACAATACGAGATGAAACCCAAAGAAAAGGAACTAACTTTAAAGAAATTAAAAATAAATACTGTACGCCCCATCATTGAGTGCAATGATTTATGCGGTTGCAGTAAAAATTCTTGCCTAAACCGCCTGGTTCAATATGGTCCAAGGAAGAATCTTGAGGTATTCCATTCCCCTAAATATAGATCCCATGGTCTACGCACAAAAGTTAATATACCTTCAGGAGCCTTTATCTGTGAATATGCTGGCGAGCTGCTAACAGTCAGTGAGGCAAAAAAGCGATTGGAAGAAAACCAAAAGCTTGGCCTGATGAACTACATATTGGTTCTTAACGAATATTCAAACGAGAAGAAGCAACAGGTGACTATTGTGGATCCTTCTCGGCGAGGAAACATTGGACGCTATCTGAACCACAGCTGTGATCCCAACTGCCAAATAGGAGCTGTACGAATAGATTGTCCTATACCGAAATTAGGTAAATTTTATTGATTACTTTGCTCCAGTTACTGGAAATAAGTTTACGTATCTATATCGGCAGGAATATTTGCAGCCCGAGACATTGTGGCACAGGAGGAATTGTGTTTCCACTACGGCGGAGAGGGGCAGTCCAAAAACATAAACGAAGGAAAGGCTTGTCTCTGCGCTGCTGCCAATTGTACGGGTTTTATGCCAAACACTTCAATAGAATAGATTGAATAGTTAATAATTCCAGTTAATAATATAATAAAAGTTACCAGTTAAAGTTTATTTTGAACATGTTTGTCCAGCGGTGGAAGCTTTTCCAGGATCCATTGCTGCAGATCCGTCAGTGACGCGGTTTTCAGTTCATGCAGTGTGTTCCTTAGCGGATGGAATGTGCCATTGACCCCAAGTTTTTTAAGAGTATCAAATGTTTCCTTGCCCCACTCCTGTGGTACCAGGGTATCCCGTTCCCCGTGGAACATCCTGAGTTCTGGCAGAGCTTGTGAGCGATTCTGAAGGGATTCGTAAACGACAGAGCCACGATTAAGGAACGAAGAGTGGGCGAAGACCCCAGCCAGTTCGGGACGCAAATGATAGCCGGTGTGCAAGGCCAGAGCTCCACCCATGGAAAATCCGCCAACAATAATTCTATTTAATGGAATTCCGTTGGCCACCTCTTCGTCGATTAGTTTATTCACCGAATCGTAGCATCGGGACATGCTCTTCTTGCTTTCTTGGGCGGCAATGTTGACAGATTTCCGGTCAAACCACACGTTGGACAGCTGACCATCCAGCGGTGTGTACTTTTGAAGCGGTGCCGTGGGATAGATTATCTTTATGTGCGGGTACTCCAGATCCCGGCCGAGCAAAAAGCGCACCCATTCCAGCACATTCGGGCCGGTGTCCCCGGATCCATGGAAGAATATCACAGAAGCAGTATGTTTGCCAGTGGCATTGATGGTTTTAAGGGCAGGCGTCATGTTTAATTCAACTTTTGGAAGGTTATTGCACGGACAAAATATAATCAAAGTGCAACAGAGTGACCAGCCTTAATAAAGTGAGAAACGTTCGGTTACTTTCTTATCAAATTTGATAAAACCTAACTTTTACTTTTATTTTAAATGAAATAAGTGTTAAAAATTTAAACTTAAGATAAATGATATATATTTCAAAAATTTTAAAAGGTTTAATCATAATAATATTATTTGGTTTGTAAAGTTGCCGATAACCCATCTACCTGTTGCAACAGTGCTCTGTTAACTGAGGCGTTAGAGATTATCGAATGCTTAAGAAAAAGAAACGAAAAGTGGCAAGAGAAAAAAAATAAATAAATAAAGTTGTAAGTAGCCCTAATAAAAGGAATAAACAATAAACAAAATATGGTTAAACAACTTCATAAATAAAAATAAATAAATAAACCCCTATACTACATTTTATACGTTTTTTAAATAGAAAAGTGAGTGAATCAGACATTAATTCTCACGTGAAAACTTCAATGAAAGCGAGTGAATAAGACGTGTTTATGTATTTTGTTTATGTACTGCTTATATAGAAGCATCATGATCTTTCAAAATCCCACCAACTGTGGTGTAAATAATTGTTTTGTAACCTGGTGGAAGAAGCAGCTCCACCCACACTACGGTTGTAAATAAAAAGTAAATTGCCTTACGTCCGTTTAATTTCCCCCATCAGCTGTTTCGCACATGGCATTGAGACATCTGTAAATATGTATGTTGGTACATATGTATTCTGTACATAACAATGAGTGGGAGGGATTATCGTGGATGGGGCGAAAGAAGGGGGGAGTGATTAATATTTGTTTATATGGATTCAAATTTCAACGGTACCTTTACTCACACAGGCGTACAATGCTGATTACGCTATTTGTTTTTTTCACCTACACAATTCCATACAACGTGCGGATACGAACGTGTGTATAAGGTTTTGCCTCCTCACCATGATTCGGCATTATTTTGCCAGTTTCTGGCTTTATCATTCCCCCATACCCTCCCCACGCTCAGCGTCACTTTACGCGGAAATTTTAAAACCACAATTGATAAAAACCAAGCCAAAAAAAAGTTCCAAGTAATCCCGTGATTGGAATTACAAAGTTGTATGCGTAGCGATTCAAAATGGAAAAACGGGGGAAGCCCCTATTTGTCTAAGCTCTCTTATCTCATTTAAAAGTCTCTTTTTTTTCGGATACAAAGGCATCTTAAAGATAACCGGTAACTAGTAACTAGATTTTACAAATAGGACTTTATTTTTGGGATCTTATCTATGAATAATAGAGATGATGATTAATTCTTTCAAAATTGTGGGTGTGCCTTGTGGCTTTTTATATTTTTAACAAATATTTGGAAATTCCCCCAATGACATTCTAAATATGCGGAGTAAGAATGATAAGTCAATTGTATGTTTTTGTTAGAAAACGATCACTGAACCTAAAAATAGAAAAAATAGATAAAAAAAAAAATTTCTGTAAAAGATTCTTAAAAAAAAAAAAAAGATTCTTTTATTCTTTTCTCACATTTTTTAAACTTTTCTACAATGTATTAAAACATGTATTTTGCTTCTTTTTAATGCTAATTTGTCGACTTTGAGCTTTGGTTTGAATGAAACCGAATTCCTAGAGGTTCCAATGACGCACACAGAATCTTTAGATTTCATTTTAGAATAATCTCAAGTATTAAACAGTAGCTTCTAGAAATAAACTTTTATTTTCAATTTTTAAAAAGTTTTGTCTAGGCCTTTAAACTCCGACCATTTGAAAATTGAAATTTTCCTTCGAAAAACCAGTAGGGCTGGTTGAACAATTCGCACCTAATGTTGAAAATCAAGACCCAAATTATATTTGCTTATAAAGCCCGATTTATGAACATCATCGTTACCCGCATAAATAAAAAAGCGCTCGTAAACCTGAGCCTTCATTCATGGAGGTATTTTATAGATACACTTTATCGGTGTGGAAAAGCTGGCAAAGGAGTAGAGCAGTATTGAATATTCACCTGTAAGCCAAGGTGCGAAAGAAGGGAGGAGAGGGCATGTAAGCATGATAGCGCTGTTTTGTAACCCACCAATGATGACGGTGCTCTGCCATCCGAACGAGCCGGCCATCCGAAAGATAAGTCGCACGGGGCTCTCGATGGGCGAACGGAATGGGTCCGCCGGCAGTCGGTTGACGGGCTCTCTCCACGGCGCACGCATGATCGCCGGAGCGGATTTCGATTAGCGGGCGGAGCAGCTGATCACCAGATCGCGCACTTTCATTTTCACGCGGAAAACCCCAGATGAGAGCTCACTCAAGCAGTCTTTGTTCGTCAAGATCGATCGATCGATCAGCATTGTTTTAAAATTATCATTATAGACGTGAAGTGTTTACATACACACTTGTGATAACCGCTATCACTACTTCCTCTAATTACCGTGAAGTGACAAACTATTAAACAAATTTAGTGCATCTTGATCTCAGTATCAATATTTAAGAAAATAAACCGAAACCAGTGCCAAAATGCAGACCCAAATGCAGTATGAACCCCAACACTCCCCACTTTCCCAGCTATCCTCACCCAACCACAGGATATACTCCACCCGCCTGCCAGAAGGTTCGTTTGGGATTTGGCTTTTTTTTTTTTTGTACGATCAAGGTCTACAGTTCAATTTCCAACGAGTTTGCCAGTTTGCCAGATAATTTCTTTACTCGCGCTTTTAGAGCCAACAAAAAAACCACTGATCATGACGGGGCACATTGCGAATCAAGTTCTCCAAAACAGCCCACAATGATTGGCAGAAATGTTTGTAGCTTTGCTAAAACGTTTCACACAGTGGAGTGTCTAAATGATGAACGCAGTATACCATTTGGCAGCTGCAGTCGTGTGTCGAATTTGAATATTTAAAGACACTTGAATGTCGTCTGGGATATTATATTGCGGCAGCAGATAACAGTAGTGCGGGGAAACAAGTTTGCGGTGACAATTCAAAATCCGGTTGTACCGCCACAGTAGCCACAGTATGCACTAACAGAAGTAAACCTTTATACAGTAAATAGAGTCAGGGTACCTTGAGTTATGTTTTGGTTTAAATCTGTGATAAGGTTCATGGGAATATTTTTGTTTATTTGTTTACTGTGTTAGTTGTATTTGTTTGTTTATGATTACTCCTAATTCTTTTTTTGAACTTTGGATTCCATTTTAAAAATAATCACCATTTTTCCAGAAGATACTAAAAGAAACCCTTTCCTATCTTCCACATTCTGCTATCTGAGATACGCACTAAATGTTACTACGTAACTTAACACTTGGAAGATTTTTTTAAAGTGTCATCTTATATTTGGACTTTTTTGCTAATTCATACCAGATTAGATAACAATAGAATATACAGCCGGAGCTGATTGCCAATCCATATTATATGAAAGGTACAAACCAGCAGGGTACAAGGGTTACAGGGCTAGCTTTCAAAGTCTGCTTTAATTACTTCAAAATAAAATAGAATTTATAATGAATAATACAATGTTTAGAATTACTATTTACATACATGCTTTTATGAGCTTGGAACTGCAACCAAATGGCTATTAAATAGTGGTGATAACTTTAAAGCCAGTTTTGGCTTGAAATATTATAATAATATTAAATCAGAAATGAAAAATCTATTAATATTTTAAAACTAAAAACTAATCACTATTATATTTCCATTTCCAGAGGCTGAGATGTGCGAAACTACGGGAAGATGCGACATTGCGTCGAATTGTTACCGGTACGAAGAGCACGATGCCACCGACGACGACATGACCTTCTGCATGTCCAACTATGCCAAGGAAGCCCTCAAGATGATGTTCATGATGAGGTCCCACGGCATGCTAACCGACGTCGTTCTCGAAGTGAAAAAAGAGCTCTTTCCTGCCCACAAGGTGGTGCTGTCGGCGGCATCGCCCTACTTTAAGGCCATGTTCACTGGCGGTCTCAAGGAGGCCGAAATGTCGCGGGTGCAGCTCCAGGGGGTAAGTTCTGCTGAAGCGACGCCCACAATTTCTTTAATGGATGAACAGTTCGTTGGTTTTCTCCTTTCAGGTCTGTCCCACGGCCATGTCCCGCATCCTCTACTTCATGTACACCGGCCAGATACGGGTTACTGAGGTGACGGTGTGCCAGCTCCTGCCGGCGGCCACCATGTTCCAAGTGCCAAACGTAATCGATGCTTGCTGTGCCTTCCTGGAACGCCAGTTGGATCCCACGAACGCCATTGGCATTGCCAACTTTGCGGAGCAGCACGGCTGTGTCGAGCTTCAAAAGAAGGCGAATGTATTTATTGAAAGGAATTTCACGCAGGTTAGTTTATACCCCTAATCCTGCCCAGAAAACGTGCTAATATGTGTCCACTACCGCAGGTGTGCCAAGAAGAGGAATTTCTCCAGCTCTCGGCGTATCAGTTGATAGCTCTTATACGAAAAGATGAACTCAACGTCCAGGAGGAGCGAGAGGTATACAACGCTGTGCTCAAATGGGTCAAGTACGACGAGGACAACCGACACTGCAAAATGGAACACATCCTAGGAGCTGTACGCTGCCAGTTTCTCACGCCCAACTTCCTGAAGGAGCAAATGAAGAACTGCGACGTTTTGCGAAAGGTTCCCGCCTGCCGGGAGTACCTGGCCAAGATCTTCAAAGACCTCACGCTACACAAGTGCCCGGGAGTGAAAGAACGGACGCCCAATACGCCTCGAATGATTTTCGTGGCGGGCGGTTTCTTCAGACATTCCCTGGACATCCTGGAAGCATACAATGTGGACGACAAGACGTGGACAACTCTGGCCAACCTGCGCATTCCAAGATCCGGTCTCGGCGCTGCCTTCCTGAAGGGAAAGTTTTACGCCGTAGGCGGGCGTAACAACAACATTGGTTCCTCTTACGACTCAGATTGGGTGGATCGCTACAGTACCGTCAGCGAGTCGTGGCGTCCCTGCTCCCCGATGTCTGTGCCACGACATCGAGTGGGAGTGGCGGTGATGGACGAACTGATGTACGCCGTGGGGGGCTCTGCGGGCACGGAATACCACAACACGGTGGAATAGTGAGTATGATAACAAACATATTTAGTAATTAAATATTAATAATGTCCACAACTACAGTTATGACCCCGACCTCGATCGCTGGACGCTGGTACAACCAATGCACTCGAAACGTCTCGGAGTGGGCGTGGTGGTCGTGAATCGTCTACTCTATGCCATTGGTGGGTTCGATGGCAACGAGCGTCTGGCCAGCGTGGAGTGCTACCATCCGGAGAACAATGAGTGGAGCTTTCTGCCACCTTTGCAAACCGGTCGCAGTGGAGCGGGTAAGCATGACGACTCCATCTCTTATCTGCATTACTAGAACTAATTTCAATTTTAATCATTCAGGTGTGGCTGCCATTAACCAATATATCTACGTGGTAGGCGGCTTCGACGGGACGCGGCAACTGGCCACCGTGGAGCGATACGATACCGAGAACGAGACCTGGGACATGGTGGCGCCCATTCAAATAGCTCGCAGTGCTCTGTCGCTGACTCCGTTGGATGGCAAACTGTACGCCATTGGCGGGTTCGATGGCAACAATTTCCTGTCCATTGTCGAGGTTTACGATCCACGAACCAACACATGGACAAAGGGAACACCACTGAAATCGGGAAGATCTGGTCACGCGTCCGCTGTTATTTACCAGCCAGCAAGTGCCACCACGTTTATGGATTACGAGGAAAGCGAACCCATGCAAGGAGGCGGTAGAAGCGACGACGGCAGAGGTTCCTCCCGTGATTCGTTCGGGGGCCGGAGTCCAAACTATCCAGGAACGTCGCCAAATATGCAATTCCACAGTTCATACGGCACGAGTGGCTGCAATAACTGCGAGTCGGAAATGGAGGTCAAATTTGGAGTAGACGAGGAATCGAGAAACTTTCAAATCCCCGCCATCAGAAACGAAGAGCTAATGAATCCTAACTGCCCGTGGTCCAGAATGACATACAGAGATCGACGCGATCCACCCGAATCCTTTCAAGAGAAACGAAAAGCTTGCATCCTTTCGGCAGCGGCAAAAGTGATTCACAACCACATCGAAGGACGTTTCCGGAAAATAACGGTCACATGACAATAATGCAATCCGAGCCTCTCACTTACACCCACCCACACACACACACTCCCAGCCACAACCAAAAACATTATTCATTGTACAAAGCCAGATCCCGCATCTCGTAGAATTCCATATTGAGAATCATTCCATTGAAATATTGCTAGTGTGTTCGCTAGGTGATATTTATGAAAGTAGTCAACCGTTTTTATGGCATCCATAACATTAACTGGCGATCGTGAGCCGATTTTTTAAAGATTGATTAGGGTTAATAGTTGATAATGGAAGGAAAGTGTCGTATTTTATGTAATTGTAGGCGTCTTATGATAGCGAGCATATTGTACTTTTTTGTTTTAGTGTAGGTTTATCCAAGGCAATTAACGCATCATAGTTATTTATAAAAAAAAAAAACCAATAAGTATAAGGTAAATAAAAAAAAACCAAACAACTTTTACAAAACAAAATAATTACTTTGAAGTTTCTTCGCTTGGGAATGAGGTTCTTAAATATTCTTTATCGGAGGTGCTATTGGCTCATTCACTAACTTTGATAAATGACAATAAACTTTTTGATTTTAATTGTCATTGCTAATCAGTTATACTTCCCTTTAAACAAAAAACTCATTTTGACAAACAATTTTTTATCAATTTTAACTTTTTGTATTTTTTGCATAAACAAAGAATTAACGTTAAGGCCCTAAAGACTTCGTTGCTTTCGAGGTCTTGGAGGATTGAATGAAACTGGCGTATTGTCGGTTATGGATACGATATTTAGGCCTCCCATTTGAAGTCCCTTAATGGCCGACTGGAAAAAAATAGTTTTAATTTGTTAAAAATGAGAATTCTTGAAAGAATTTCTGCAAAAGTCTCACCATTCTTCCAGGACCAAGGCCACGAACCTTCACGCGCACCGTCTTCCAGCCCAGTTCAACGGCTTTCTGTAATATAAGTTAGGAAAGCGTTATAAATTATAGATGGGTGACCATATGACCAATGTATATAGCTTCCATATAAAATAAGTTGGCTTTTGCTAACTTAATTAGAAACAACGTACCGCACTAATGGAAACTGCTGTCGCTTGGGCGGCAATGTTGGTGCCCTTGCGGGTGTTTTTGAAGCCTTCAATACCACATGATCGTATCAACCTTAGGACACCTACAGGGAAGATTGGGCGCTTATTAAATTGAAACATCATTAGGATCTGAAGAACCCTACCCTTGTAATCCGTCACTGAAATAATGGTGTTATTGGAAGACACTCGAATGTTGCAGATGGGCAGTTCGTTGAAGGGAATTCCATTAAATAGCTGGGTGGCTGTGCTGGCATCAGGAAAGAACTGGGCCTTGCTGAGGGACATAGAATTGATTTAGAATAATTAAAAAATTAATTAATAATTCCATACCGGTTAATCAGGGTGTCAATATCCACGACCTTTTCGCCGATGGTTCCTTCATCTTTGGCCGGCAGCGATGCTCTCATCTCCTTTCGGTCCTCCGCCTTGCGAAGACATGCCCCCGTATGGATACTCGATGCTTGTATGGGCACTATCCTTTGTACATGCCTTAAGGCACCTAATAAAGCTGTTTTAAGTGACATTTTAAGTTTATTTATGCTGTTTCGTGTTCCCCAGTTATATCATTTCAGCAGAGTGACCAGAAAAACACCGAAAATACCAAAATATACCAAAACACTCTTCTAACAGAGTGCTGTTACGGGCATGTTATTCTTGATGGTGGAAAGAAGAAGAGCATTTCACGTGTTTCTGTTTTTAATTCGTGGTTGCTTTTGTTTAAAATGGCTTTGAAAAGATTGAAGAGTAAGTAATTTTGTGATTTAAGCTTCTTAAATTTTATCTAATTGCCGCACTCCTAATTTAGCTAAAAAGTCCAAGCGCTTGACTGGCCGCCTAAAGCACAAAATCGAAAAGAAGGTGCGCGATCACAACCGCAAGGAAAGGCGTGCGGCCAAGAAGACCACCAAAAAGGGCAGCAAAAAACAGAAACTTATCCAGATCCCGAACATCTGCCCGTTTAAGGATGAAATCCTCAAGGAGGTGGAGGAGGCCAAGCAGCGAAAGGAGGACGAGCGCCTGGCTCGCCGAGAAGCCTTCAAACTGGAGAAGGAGCAGAACAAATTCAAGTCCCTCGAGTCCATGGTTGAGGATGCGGACATGCGGAGCACCGTCCACGGAATAATGCACGAAAACGACGAGGACGACACCGAGAAGAAATACAAGAATGCCGTGACCAAGGAGCAATCCCTGAAGCAATACTTCAAAGAGTTCCGCAAGGTGATTGAGAACGCCGATGTTGTCCTGGAAGTAGTGGATGCCCGTGATCCCTTGGGTACCCGTTGCAATGAGGTGGAGAAAGCGGTTCGTGGAGCTCCAGGAAATAAGCGCCTGGTTTTGGTTCTAAACAAAGCAGATCTGGTGCCACGCGAGAACTTGAACAACTGGATCAAGTACTTCCGTCGTAGCGGTCCTGTCACCGCTTTCAAGGCCTCCACACAGGATCAGACGTCGCGCTTGGGACGCCGCAAGCTGCGCGAGATGAAAACTGATAAGGCCATGCAGGGCTCAGTGTGCATAGGAGCTGAACTTTTGATGTCCATGCTGGGTAACTATTGTCGCAACAAGGGCATCAAAACTTCCATTCGTGTGGGAGTGGTTGGCATTCCCAATGTGGGTAAGAGTTCCATCATCAACTCCTTGACCCGCGGCAGATCCTGCATGGTAGGCAGCACTCCAGGTGTTACAAAGTAAGCGGTCTTCTGTTTTGGTTGGAATTTGTTTCTTAATTCTATGCTTTTCACAGAGCTATGCAGGAAGTGGAGCTGGATTCCAAAATAAAACTGATTGATTGCCCTGGAATCGTGTTCACAAGTGGCTCGGAAAACTCTCATGCCGTTCTTAAGAACGCCCAGCGTGTGGGCGATGTAAAAGATCCCTTTACCATTGCCGAGAGCGTTTTGAAGCGCGCCAGCAAGGACTATTTCTGCACCATGTACGACATTACCAGCTACGACACTTTTGAAGAATTCTTCGCCAAAAAGGCATCCAGAATGGGTTAGTTTCTCTTCTAGATTACAATAAATCCATAGTCATAATCCTTTGAAAATCCCTAGGTAAATTCCTCAAGAAGGGAGTTCCAGATGTGGTGGCCGCAGCGAGAAGTGTGCTGAATGACTGGAACACAGGCAAGATTAAGTACTGCACGCAGCCTCCAGAGGTAAAGGACACACAAAGTGCTCACATCAGTGCCTCGATTGTGCATTCAGAGGCCCGAGAGTTCGATGTGGAGAACTTTGAAAGCATGGAAACTGAAATCCTCGATCAATGTGCCGTAAAAACAGATGATATTATGGAAATAGCATCGACCGGGCCACTTGAGATCAGGAAACCCCGTGAGGATGAAGATACAGCAGCCAAGCAGGCTGAAAGTTTGATAATCAATGAAAAGGAAAAGTCACAGAAAGGTCGTAAACGCAAACTGGATGACGAAAAGGAAAAGCCAGACCCTGTTCTGCTTTTAGAAGGTTTGTAAAGATAAAAAATCTCTTTAAAAATCAATTTAATTTTTTATTTCTTTTATAGAAAACCAGTCCCTTAACAAAGGCATTAAAGAACTGCAGAAGCGAAAAAAGAAACAGAATGTACGCAACGAGAAGAAAATCTCCAAAATTACGGACGTTCTGGATAACTTTAGCTTAGGTTCCGTTTCTACAAAGGCCGACAAATACGATTTTGATAAGGATTATGTGATTGAATAAATATCGTCTGCCTTAGTTTTAATCTTTATGATAATTCTGTTGATGGTACACTAAAATATATAGAAGAGTGTAATATCTAAACATGTTTTTTGAACTCTTTTTTCAAAAATTTTCGAGGAAAATCTTAAACCTTTTGAGGTTTTATTAAAATTTTACAAACCTAAAAGTATGAACTGATCTTTTCCCCTTCAGTCTTAAGTTTCCTCCATGGAATAGAAAGAAAAGTGGTAACAATTTTACGGGGATCGCATTTATTCTTAAAACAATATACATACAAGGCTGGGATTCTAAGATGGCTTACATTCTGTTTGGTGGAACGGGCTCTGGCGCATGGAACTCCCTTATGCCCTATAAAAACATCGAATTGGCATTTCCATAGGATTGGAAAGGCCACCGAAATCCGGGCTTACAAAACGTATATGGTCCACGAATGACTTTTAATAAGATGAATGATGAACTGACATGACAACGAAAACAGTCAAAATATCAACATAAAACAAATAATGTTCGAACATGACATGTGCTTTCTTAAAACCAATGGGATGATACCAAAGCGCCAGAGCCAGTCTTCAAACCCTTTCGAATTTAGTTAATAGTTTACAATCATTTTAAACCTAGGATCTATGCAGAGTCTACTGAACAGATTTGTATTTCAGTGATGTTTGGTTTCATTTTGGGTGGGGTATAAATTATGGTTTGGATTGATTCCAACGGATAAAAACGTCGCATAGAAAAGGTCTGTAGATGCTGATCGAGAGGTCTCTGAATGTTGTGTGGTAACTAGTCTATTTGCCATCGATCTCGAAACTGGTAAACCCTGATGTGCCTTTCCTTTAAGTATGTATATATAAATTAGTTATTTATACATATCATATAGCTACTGGCACAGAGCTTTAGCCCCGTGCGTCGGTACATACTACATGTTTATATATATATATATATATATTTATATATATAGAGTGAATCACAGGATTTCAATTTTTGCTATGTATGTTTAACAATCAATTACAATTACTATGTATTTCAATTCAACTCGTCTGACTCCTCTGACTTCCTCCGATCTCCTCTCACTTAATGCGACTCTGATGCGTTTAAAATTAATTTCGATGTGTCTACTAGCAGTAATTGAAACTTGTTTCGTAATTATGTTTATAAACATTTAAAATGATTTCTTTTGCAGTCCTTTGTTGTTCCAAATTATTGGTTGTTTTATGTTTAGCTGACGTCCCTGCCTACGCCCAGTCAGGTTTCTCGATCTCGTCCTGGCCCTCTCGAAGCTCGGAAAGGAGCACACTTTGCTGCACAGCCGGGTCAGTAGCTTTTGGGCCTTTCGGAGCAGTTGGCGCGATCGGTGTCGGTGTCCTGCCTTCTCGTCCTGGCACGGTGCCAGAGATGGCAGATCTGGTAAGGTGACCGCCGAGAGCGCCTGCAACAGGTACTGTCACCGCAAGTGGCTGAAGTTCACGTCCAGCCAGCAGGGGCAGCACATGATGTCCTGTCGCCGGTAGAACTGTCCCCAGCCCTTGGCGAAGCTGATCTTCAGGCTGAACCAGTCGATGGGTCCCATTTGGTGGTGTCCTTGCTGTCTCATGCTTAGCATTTGAGCCCTAAAAAAGTAAAAATATAAACATATGAGGTTATTTGAAAAGAATGAAGATATGAGGTATTTTCATACCTGTGTGTTTCGAAGGCTTTCAGGCAGCAGCCGGGCAGTACTTTGCTGACACGCTCCAAGGTGGGTGAGCCAACAAAGATGGGAACATGGCCCCGATTGTAGATCCAGACATCACCTAGCTCCAGACTCAATGTTACTCCTAAAAAGTGAGTTTTATTTAAGAATTTTTTAAGGAAAATATATAAGATATATCCAGCTTACCTAGTCCGACCTTTTGACGCGTTTTTTGCACCTCCTCCGTCTTCCCCCCGACCGGGAGGTCACTTAGGCACATGCTATCCCCCCCACTGTCCACCAGGCCATCTGTGTAGATGTTGACGGCAGTCGTCCTGGCGTGAAACATCTTCCCGACCCGATCGGACATCTCCCAATAGGCGATTTGGCACCAGCCATTGGCATTAATGTTGCGATCTGTAAATAAAATGATTTGCCAAGTTAATAAATGCTAATTTTTAACAGTAAATTATTACCAACCAAAGTCTTTAAACGAGTTATTTTATATTTTTAAAAATTGAATATTTATGAACTATTATTTTAAATCGAGCTTACAAAGTGTAGGCTCAGCGAAGGCAATAACTCTTTCGTCGGCTAATAAAGTGTGATTTAAACATTGCGGCTTTGGTTTGGAGCGGGGGAAAGATCTACCTCCTACATTACTGGGTAAGAAACAAAAAAAAAAAACATTACACCTTTAAGCGAAGACGGCAGCAAATTCAGCGAGTCGAACACATTTAAACAACAAGCGCCGCATTCACATTACGTTCACACTCACTTGTGTGCTCAGACATTTAAATGGTAATAATTTTGGCGCCAGGGAATTACGTAAACAGGCCGCCGTAAACCCACAGAGTCTGTTTATGGGTTCATTTGTAGTATATTCCGTGTATTCCGATTTCAATTCCGAACGCGTGTCTCGGCAATAATAAAGCACAAAACAAGTGCAACTCTTTATGCCAAATCCTTGCTAACAAGACTCTTGAATGTGTGGGCTTTGCTCGCAAATTATTTAATATTTATGGCCACATAAAATAATGATAAATCTAGAAATAGAATTTTCATTTAATTCCATTATAAACAATGGCTTGTTTGTGTTGTGCTTTTGAATATTGCGTATACGCCACCGATCTTCAAAGATCTTTAGCATTAAGACACCCTTGTGAAGGGTATAGGGTTAAGTAGATTTAATCAATCAACAATGGGTTAAAAAGCATTGTTTGTGAGACATCGCGCATACGCCATGTTGGCCACCATAGCGAATTACAAATTGCAATTGCCAACGACTGCCGACAGCCGACAGCGGGTCGATAGTCGTCGATAGGTGGTGTACTAGTATGTACGAGTATTTGGCCATAACGGCGAGAGCCAATTCAAGAAATGTGTGCACATTGGCAGCAAACAAAGTACAATCGCTCACAAAATCACAAAATCGCAAAGCAAAACAATAACAACAATGCCCAGCACGCGCTCGCCGAGAATAAAATTCGAACGAAAGGCCGAAAGGCGAAAAAGGCCAAGCCCAGACGGACGAACAGTGGCGCCAAGTAAAAATATATCGCAATAAATCCGTAGACGGCTTTTAAAATTTTGCATGGCAAAGAATGTGCCGAAAGCGGGAGAACTGGGGTGCAGAAGCGGAGGCGGAGGCGCCGTATAGAGCGGAAGCGGGGGCCGGGGGCGTTGGACGCTGCAAGTGGCGCCTGTCCGATGTTTACCTAATTAGGTCGACGCCGGCGCTGCCGTCGGGTCTCGCCATGGCCACGAAAAATTGTTTACCCCACCAGGCTGGCGTCGCGCTCGACTGGGCAAGAGTTCTCGCCAAGATTGTGGGCCACTGAAGTTGATCCAACACACAGAGAAAGGTGATGTGGAGAAACCATACACTATAATGTATGTGTGTATTTCCGTCTCTCTGATAAACTTTTCTTTGGGATTTTAAAGATTTTCAGTATCTAGGCAAAGATGGGGAACTATAGATTTTTTTAATAAATTTCTTATAAAAGGAGTTTTGAAAAATAAATATATTTACATATATTTTTAAATACCCACCGAATTATTTTGGAATGGGTTTCACAAAAGAGTTTTTAATAATAATAATATAAGAAATCTTAAAAAAGTGTTTTTAGATACTCCCAAATTTCGTAAAACACACCTTTTATCGCTTATTTTGTTCAGCCGTAATGCTTTGTTGCTACTTTTTGTAATTTTTGTGAATTTGTAGCGCCGTTTCATAGTTGTTGTTCTCCCCTTTGCTAATATTCATGTAAAAACGTATGAATGTCTGTTTGTACATAAATGTAAATACATACATTTTTGTTAGATGCCCGAATCCACGGGCTGCTACATCATCTTTAAATTTAGAATATTTTATCTTCAATCTGTGTGCATGTGTGGGTCGAGGCAGTGGCCTGTAAGTTTGTTGGTGGCCCACATGTGGGACTGGGACTTTCGGGGAAACGTGAACGCCTCGGATTCGAATTCGTGGTCTGTGCTCCACATTGCAGAGCCGCCAGCGGAGTCGCCACGGCATTGCAAGGCTATTAGATAATTAAATCGATAAATAGAGGAAAGGGATATAAATCCAGGAAGAACTTACAAGGTGTCCTAACTCCTTAAAATTACGAAATTGACCTGAAAACGGACCGTAATGCATAATTTGAGTTCAATTTGCCGAAAAACTCTGAATTAATCAATTTCGAATTTCAATCTATTTTTAACCGGCCTGTCACCCAATCGACGTAAAGCCGCAACTTAACGGTCCATTTAAATGTAATAGTTTTCCGTCATTTTGTCGCCAGTACAATGCCATAAAAAAGTCAAATACACAAAAGTCCAATACGGCCTGGCCTGGCCTGCACTCGTATTGGTGTGCGTGTGTGTGTGTGTGTGTGTCGGCCAGAAACTGGCCAGTTTCACGGTGCCGTCTCAGTCTCAGTCGCCGGGTAATGCCATGAATGATATCATAGGCACCCATGGAGGTGAAGCCCACGGCAGAGTGCGGAGGGGGTGCGTCTCACGGTTCACCCCTCTTGAAAACCCCTTTGTGGAGCACTCTTGTAAGTAAGATTGTGGCGCCTTCGAGAGCGCCAACTCACCTCGCTCCCCGCTCTCTCTCGCGGCGGCTCTCAGACGGTGTTTGTTTTTCGCTCATTATTTATTTTCATTTCGTTTTTGCTGTTTTCGCTTAAAAGTTAATATCAATATAGAAAGTGACGACCTGACGCGGCAAGCTGGCGCCACGAGCAACTTGTCCGTCGCCGCCACCGCTGCCGCCTCAGCCGGCGTCGCTGCCGGTGAGCTCCAACACACGCGACTGCAGGCCCCCAATACTCTTTCTCTGTTCCCCACACCAGAATTTCCCCACACCACACCTACATGGCAATTCTATAGATTGGCAGTGCAAAATAATCGCCTCTCCCGCATGAACGACGATAAGGGGGAGAGGAGATGGGGGGACATGGGGCAGGAAACTCACCTTTTCCGTCAGTAGTGAACGACTCGAAGAGCGAAGGCTGCTCCGCCCGCTTGGAGATGCTCGAAATGCTGGGGCTGCTCCACGTGCTCAGCGCCGTTGACTTTGCATCGTTCTGTGAGTCTTCTTCGGAATCTAGAAATATCGTAGGAGAGGGGGGCCAATAACCCAGGGGGGAGGGGGGATGTCAGCAAAGTCTGGATCAAACTCAAATAGATATAATGGTATCCTCACCTGCATCTTTCAGTCTCAGCATTTTTGAGCGATGGGAATCTGAAATGCGAACATAAGATACGTATCTATCAGATATTTTTCAATTTTTAATCTTTGAATTTAGATTTTATTTCAAAGTAAAGAAATAAACTTAAACTACAATATTAGTATTATGTTTTATTAAATTAGTTTATAAAGAAATATAAGTTCTTCAAAAAACCTATGCCTAAATATTTATCTTAAAATTATTCAATTATATACATTTTTATTAAAAAGATGTCATATTCCATGTGCAAGTAGAATCATTTCCAGATAGAAACCCATCTCTATGGATGATTACAATCAAAGTTTCGAGTTATAAATGCGCGTCTTCTAGTCGTAGCGCACATATGATTAGATCATGGTTCGCCAAACTAATACATGCTAGTGTTTGAATATTTGTTCAGCAAATCAAAGCGAAACAAAACAGAGAGGGCCCAACAACAAAAAACAAGACAATCAGATACAACAAAACATTCAAAATAAAATAAAATAGAGGGGGGGCAAAAATAAAAAAGAAACAAACCCAAGCGTAAGCAAGCCAAACATCAGCGGGCGATATAAAAATAAATAATCTTTGCATATCAGGCAGAGTAGCTGGGGGACTGGGTGACTAGGAGGCTGGGGGAATGGTTCATTGGCGCAGAATTCGTTTGATGTTGGCGCTTTTATTTAATCTCGCTTACATTCTACTCCGTTTTCATTCTCTCATTTCACTCCCCAAAAAAAAACAGAGACCCCAAAAGACCAACAAAAAATTCTATAAAATAAATAAATAACACAAAAACAACGAACGGAACAGGTCGTATTCGATGGCAAAGATCTACCTACCTACCTACCCAGTCCCAGTCGAGAAACCTCAATGAATTACTTGCCACTTTTGGCCATACATTCCAATTCATTCAATTCGATTCAATAAATTTAATAATTTATGAAACGTCGGATTAACGATTTTTGGGTTAAATAAGAAAGAAATTATATGAAATTAAAATTCAATAATAACAGCAGTGTCGAGTGTTTTAAAATTTAAATACTCATGAAATAAGATATATGAACGAATAGATAGACTATGATGTTGAAGATTTTTGGGAACCCCAAGCTAAGGGGCTTGGCAATTATGTTTTTAAATGTGCATATAATAGGATTAAAATAGTCTACAAAATTGTGAATAAATATATTCAAAAATTTATTGATTTAAGTTAACACTATGGAGCTTAAGATTAATTTAATCATTTTGAAATATATATCTTTGAGATGTTTAACAGATAAGCTTTTTGATATGAATCTGGATGACAGATCTGTAATGCTTTCGGTATTCGGACGGCGCATAAATCGCTTGATGTGCCTCGTCAACGGCGCCCGGTTCAAATCGACTCGAATCGTTTCGATCCGGCCCCACCGGGGCCCAAATGTACCAGTTTAACCGGCCGCGTCATCCACATCCCCGACGTCGATCCCCAACATCGAAAATCTAACGATTCTTGAAAAACGAGCGAGGCGGCGTCGAAACCGAAACCTAAGGGAGCCCCAACGATTCCACCAGGCCGTCAGCCAACTGATGGATGGATCGTATGACCGGCCGGCCAGTCGGCGAAAATAGTCAACTGAATAATCACGGTTCTGGGTTAGGGGAACTGGATACTGTCCACAGAATTCTGACAATTGAAATTCTAGTAAAAGTCTATGTTCTAGATTCGATTTCGTTAATTCTAATGAACAGTGAATAATTGAGAATTATGATCAACGATAAACTCATAATACCCATTAAGTCAACGAATAATGTAACTGCTTATGGGATGTAATAAAAATCCACATTGACGCTTTCTAACCGACAACATAATTAGTCAAGTTCTCTTTAATGCCATTGAATAGCCCCCAAAACAATTTAGGCCCCAGAGCCCTATAGATATGTATTTTTGTATCTGTATGTGTTGAAGATGTGTCTTCGTAGCCAGTCTCCATAAAAACTGAACCGTACAAGGCGTATAAACGAGCAGAGTGGAGCCGTCGAACAAGAACCGCACCTCTGAATGAGATCGGATGGATGGGGCTGAGGCACGCAAAATGATCCTTTTTATGGGTGCACACTGGGGGGAAGACTGAGAAGACTGAGACAAAGGGGACGCTGGGACGCCGGGGGCGTCAGAGGAATGGAGAGAGAGGAAGACCAGGTCCAAAGACTTAAGAGACCGGCGACCACTCGTCGTTACAATTCCTGGAATTGTGTTCCCCTTGCCGATGCGGATGGAATAACATTATCGACTTGTTTAATGTGTTCGGCGCCATCATTAAAAAACCAGTCACTGTCGGGACGTCCATCCGCCGGCCAGACGATGACACAGCCAACGAAGCCAGAAGAACCACGGCTGCCTGCTGTTGCCGCCTGTTGCCCGTTGGCCGTTCAACGTTCGACGGTGTACGTTGCTTGTTGCACACACAGGTAAGTGGCACAGATAAGCGACATGCAGCGGCAAGGGAAGCTGAAGATGTATCTGTATCTACAGCCCCGGCACGAACAGAGTCTTCATGTTTCCCAAAGGATCGTTGTTGTAGTTTTTTTTTTCCTTTAGTTCGCTGTGTTTTTTGTGGACAGGAATGTCGGTATAGACATGCCTTTTCGCCATCCCATCTACAGTGATTATCGGTTAGGGGCCCACTTCAAGAATGCCCACAAAAAAATGGAAGAAACGGTGATCCTAATCTTGGCTGCTATTGAGTTAAGCATCGCCAGGTAAACATATGCAATTTCTTAATTAATTTGCGGCCAAAGGATCAATAAGTTAGCTTCCATAAACTGTTTAAGATTCACTCAGCACTATGAGATCTACAAGAATCTGATAGATGAAAGAATTCCTATAGAGTTCCATGGAAACCCTTCGATTTCCTTTCTGCACATGGCAATTGACAAGTGGGGTTTCGTTCCGATTTGAGGTTAGATCCCACAAACCACTACTGACTGATTGATGAAAATAACCCACACTCGCACGGATGATGTATTACATGCATGCAGTTTGGTGCTGATATAATAGACCGATTAGATTATAGCCGGCCCACCGATCCATGTGCACATATTGCTGTAAGCTCGGTCGAGTGATACGCACGTTCTAGATAACGATTCCAGCAAATGAAATAGGGGTCTATACTACTATAGTACTACTCTGATTCTGGCTCATCCTGGTTCCTATCGATTAGCTAAGAATGAGTATTTGAGTATACTGCATGGCTGCATTCGATTCAAATTTTATAATTTGTATCTGTATTTTTTTATACTCTATCGAGGTGTGTGCATGCCCGTGCTAAAAATAAAAACAAACAAATCGGAAAGCGCACATTGTGCGAATGGGATCTCTAAACGATGCGCCAACTAGCTGGTGGCGACGGATATGCCTCGGCCTCTACTACTACAGTACAGACCTCCTAAGAGGAACTAATTAAGAGGAGCTAATACTAAGGATTTTGGAAAGGACTAAGGAAAGTTTTTGAAAATATAAAAAAAAGGAAAACTTCGAAAACTCCTTGGAGTTATCTCTGAATAATGGATTCTTTTTTAAGATTTGCAACTGTATTTGGAACGAGTACGGGTAATGGGTAACGTACTCCGCCGCCTGACTTTGCCGTAGCTTTTGCGTTTGCGTTGGCGACGACGCCTGATTATTTCCTGGCGCCAGTTTCTAAATTTACGCAAATTATTTTCAAAAGAATTTAGTTGCCGTCATGTTGGGCCGACCGCTTGCCGTTTGCGTGGCGCTTTCACGCACATTCTCCCCCACCGTCGGCTCCCCACCTCTTTCCATTAGTGTGTGTGTGTGAGAGTGCGGCAAATGATAAAGCGGAATAAATGAGCCCCACCGAGAGAGAGCCAGAGAGAGAGAGGTGGATCCGGTAATGGTATGGGTGTCTGGGCAAAAGTCAAGGCGGCGGCGCACAGTGAGCGCAGGAACTTGAAATTCAATTTTCTGCGGGAGCGATTTAATGCCTAATACAGACCGGTTGCACCTTGTCTCTTGCCTCGCTCTTCCAGGCCAAACATTCACATAGATACTCAGATACCCACACCAATGCAAAGTGCAACCCATGCTCGAGTGGCTCTTTGCGAAAAAAGCTAAAAAAAAAAAACTGAATTGGCGAGCAGCCGCATTTTCATATGGATTTCGCATGCGATTAAGTGTGTATGTGTGCCCTGGCGCCACCAAATACACACAAAACGGCGACTGCACTTGTGTGTGCGAGTGTGTGTGTGCCGACAGTCGCGTCTGGCCGAATGGGCACACCTGCCGGCATTATTCTAATCGGCTCTGAGGGGATTGTTCTACCTCTTCTAATTGATTTTAATTAAAAACTTCAACATCTTTGGATAAACTGATCTCTATATATAAATAGAGTATTGTATTTTGTAACCCCAAATAATTCTAACACCATTAAAGATATGCCCCCTCATTACCTGTTTCGCTCAGGCACAGGATGCGGAACCAGTGCAGTGGATTGCAACACGTGTAGACGGGGTCGCCGGCGCTGGGGCAGGAGGGCAGGCGTTTCAGCTCCTCGCCGCTCCGCAGGTCCCGCCAGAAGAACAGCCGGCTGGCCGTCACATGTTGCTCCCGGGCCGTGGGGTGGGGTAACAGGATGCACTGCAGGTAGGTGGGCGGGGTCGTTGCAGAGGCCTGGGGGGTTTTTGTTGGTCCGTCCACTCGGCTCTTGACCGCCTGCAGGAGTTCCGCCACCTGCTTGCGCTTCAGCAGCTTCATCAGTCCATCGAAATCCTCGCGAAACCGCCGGGTGCTCTGGAGCTGCGAATGGGCTTGGCTTTGGGTCCGGCTTTGGGCATGTTGGAGAGTCTTCGCAGTGGCTGGAATTGTGGATATCGAATCGTCCCCATTGATGGACTCCGTCGCTCCGCCGCAGCAGTTTCGTAAAATCGTCACTAAGGTGGCGGCATTCGTCCGTGGATGGGGTAGACGCTCCACCTGATCCGGCTCCCTCGCTGTCACCCGACTCCGTTCCTGATCGCTTTCTTCGATCAGCATATCTTCGCCAGAACTTGCGCAACTGTAGCCAGGTCCGATACAGTAGAGGTCCGAGCTTTCGCCGGCCAATACTGATCCGCAGCTCGGCGACGGTGGGAATTCCAAGCGGTTTGGCAGGTGACGGTACGAGTGGTTGTTGTTGTTGTTGTGGTTCGGACTCATACTCTGGCAATAGGAACCGGAGCAATCCATGGCGCAGGGCATCGAGCTGTAGGGCGGCGGCGGGGTCTGACGCATCGCCAAGGAGTCCTCCTCGCCGGAGTAGCCAAACGACTGATGCGGATGATGAGGGCGGAGTCGAGGTGGAGGGGGCGGCGGCCGTGGTGGCGGGTCGCCCGCTACAGACGACACCCCATCGCGCACCCCCGGATTGTTTCTGGACGCATAACGCCATAAATCTTTCTTCTTTTCGTTTGGGAATATCATGGAGGGACATACAATTTTGCGGTAACATCGATCCTATTGTATGCGCATTATTTGTAATTGACTAACTTGGTTCGCGGACTCGACGGGGCCGGCTAGTCACGGTATTACTTGGGTATTTATTTTTTTACTTCAGTTTTCAGTTCAGTTTGCGCTTCTCACTTCTGTCGCAAATGTTGATGTTATTTGGGGTCTACGGGGGCATGGAGTAACAGGGGGCTTGGGGAGTGTTTTATTTATTTATTTTTTGTTTTTATTTATTAACGATTTTAGACTCCCTCGTATCACTTGTTGGCTTTTGATATGTTTGCGCCTGGTATGATATGTTGTTTCCAGTGGTGTGCACTCTGCAAGAAAAGATGGGGGTTTTGGATTAGTCATTGGCCTAATAGGTGTTCTCAGCTTTCTTATGGACTCGTGTTTATGGCTAAAGTTTAAAGGGCTAACAGTGCGTATACTTGATATGTAGCTTTAAGCTTTAAACATTTTTTTTAAATCTTTAATAATTAAATGGGAGTTTAATAGGATAAAAATTTAATAAATAATATGCATTCTATATTAGAGAATATATAATGCCAACTTTCTTTTGATTAACTTTCGAACCGACAACAGTGCGTATACTTTATAATTTTTAAGCTTTTTTTAAACTCTTATATTCTTAAGAAAACAACTCCCCATGCAAGAAAAGTAATTTATTACATTCAGACATCCATGTAAATATTCCCCCTCTTCTTTATAACACGCCTACGCCCTTGGAACCGCAGCAAGAATCTGCCTCCGGATCGGATCGTATCGGATCGGTTGAGTGAGTAATGCCCGTGCCCCCCGACGCTGCTGCATATGCAAAAGATCGGAGACGGGAAGTGGTGGGGATGGGGGACCCAAAACAGTGGCGACAGAAGGGGTTTGTCGGCTAGCGGAGGGGCGCAAGGGAAGAAAGAAGGGGGCGCCGCCGCCGCAAATTAACAGCGTCTGTGTGTGCGTCTGCCTGGTGGCTTGTGCCTGTGTGTGTGTGTGTGAGTGTTTGTCTGTTTGGTGTTTGTGTGTGGCCCATGCGAGCATTTCCATTTTGTTGTTGCTGGCATTTCTTGCGCTCCTTATCGACGACAAAAGTGGCGCCGCCGGCATGACGGCAACAACAAAAACAACACCAACGACAAGAACCGAGCCACAGCAACAAAATTACGAGTCAGCCCCACAAACACACACACACATACACATGCATATGCTGAACAAAAAAAAACTCACTCCCTCTCTCTCACACAGACAGACACGCTCGCTTGCGTGCAGAGCCGAAAGGCTGGGCGACGGGAGTGCAAGCGAGACACAAGACGCTGGCGCCACTGACGTAATAAAAGAAATAATAGTAACGATGTCGGCGGAATGGCGCCACCAATATAAGCTTATATCAGGCGGCAGTCGGTTTGTCAGCCGGTTTGACAAGTTGAAGAATCAACAATTTAAGGTTGAGGTGAATTTGGAATAATCTACTGTGGTCAGAAGAGCCCAGAAGAGAATGCGGGAGAGACTCTTCCGACATAATGGTGTTGGTGTATGGTGTATGGTGTGTGGTGGGAATGGGAAATACTGCTCACACACTTGAAATTCTTTCAAAACTCATCAAAGTTAAGAATTTTTGGGTTTTTTAAAACCAAAATCGATTTATCTCGGGGGTTTCTAAAAAACACACATGTATCCTTATCTGTAGATAGTGTGTTGCTACAAGCGAAACCCATAATTATGATCAAATCTATAAGCTGGAGATTAGTATATTGGTCACTCCTCAAAACCATTACCTATTTGTTTGTCAAAAAATCGCTTCGAGAGATCTATTCAAACATACACATAATGTGTTCAGGTAGCAGGTCTTCTGATAATGAAAGCATGACTAATTGGAAGTTCAATTGGTAGATACAGGCACCTTGATTAGCAGTGATATGTACAGGTACAAAACCTAACCAGTAATATTAAAAAATTTCACTTATCAATCCTCCAAAAATAAGGCCTATGATGGTAAAAAAAAAGGGCGGAACAACACCTAAAATCTTTAAATAGAACTCTCTAAATTGGGCCAATTAAATCATAAATGTATGTAATTAAAAAAATGTTCAAATCCTTATCAACAATAACCATAAACACGAGTATTGAAATAAAACACTACTTACTTTTGAAGTACGTTCTCACATTAAGGTATCCGTTTTATCCTTGGAGGATGATATGTATTTCTTTTCCAAACATGTGCTTAGCTACATGCGTTTCTGATATGTGTGTTTAAGAAGTTCACTTTCTTTCGGAATTACATGACTGCAGAAGAAATTGGCTATTATATTTCTGATTTCTGAACTTTACACGTGCCAAAGCCTCTTTTACTTATTTTTTGCTATGAATGGCAATCGCAGTCGTCTTATTTTTGCACTGGTCAGTAACTTTTTAACTTTTTGGGGTCTGCATATGTATGTATGTATGTACGGGTTTGTGAGAATGGATTCATAAAGGGGGGGCGAGTAATGTGTTGATTTTGTTAAATATTATGTTGAAGTGGCCAGTGGCCGCAAAAAACAATAACAAATGAACGTGGTGGAAAAGGTGTTTTCGTTAGGTTTGCGATTTGTGCGATTTGCGTTGCTTTCTGCCCGCTGCTGACTGTTTGTTTGTGTGTATTTTGGCTTATTTGTTTGTATGGATGAGTCTGCACTCGGCGGGCACTGTAATGTGTGTACGTGGCTGGCGTACTGGTAACTGCATTTCATTTCTTTTTGTTTGTTTTTTAGTTTATTCTTTTTTTTTTTTTGCTAGCTATTTGACCAGTTAAGGCTCGAACATTCACACACACACACCCGAACACCCTCACTCAGAACCAAAGTTCTATTCGGACAGCGAAATCGCTTATGGTTTTTATTATTTTCGCCTGCGCTGTGCTTTTCTTTTGCTATCGATTTTTAATTTGAGCACACACCAACACCAAACACACACATGACCAGCTTGCCGTCGCAAATTAACACAATCTCCAATTGGTGGCTGACAACGTGATCGGAGATCCGTATCCGTGAGATACGCGGCGAGCTAAATGAAAAGCCGGGGGAGAAGGATTCTCTTTCTGGCAAGTAATGCCCAGAGATACTCTTCATCGCACGCCCACAAACCGACTACATACATACATATGCATAGAACTCATAACAGACAAAAAAGGCATCTATAACCGACTTGCGATTGACTTTCCAATCATATTTTCACTTCGATTGATTGCACTCACACTTTGTTTTGTGTTTCCTCGCCCTTTCACTTCTCATTCACTTTTTTTCTTTGCTCGGCTAGAGAAACAGTTCTCGATTACGGAAACAAAATTCAGGACTCAGCCACTTGCAACAAAAACCCGTATATGGTATGGCCAAGAACGGAATAAAACGGTTCGGAATCGCGACGGGTCCGCTCTAGGGTTCTTGAATATATTTTAAAATATCAATATTCTTTGTTTGAGAATGATATATTTGTATCGTCAAATGGATTTTCCTAAAGATACGATATTTTGGCCGGCTTTGCTTCAACGAGTCGGTAATTTGCTTCCTTCGGCCCACGGAAATCACGTAAATATATTCGGAGGATTTTCACACTTTCATCGGATTCCGTGGGTTTGATGCTTCTCCGTTGAGCGCGCGTTTGAAAATAACTTTCAGATACGAATTGATATTTTTACAGATACAGCTACCCACCACGGCTTTACCCACCATTCAGTGAAGTATCTCACAGATACTCTCTGCGCTCACACAGATACTCTCTGCGCATACATTTGACAGTTTGGTGGTGAGGTGGTGGTTTGAACTCTCACGCACACCCACATGCAGCTGACTGAGGGATTTATCAACACTGTTTAACTATACGATAGTTTTTAGTGTTACAAACTGTATCAATATTCAAAATTTTTTAATTTTAGAAAGAAGTTTCATCCTATCTGTTTTTAATTGTTGTTAAATATAAGAAGCATACTTATATGGGGTCTAACGTTTGTTTATTTCTTAAAATAAAATTTACTATAAAAGAATAAATTATTAAGAGTTTTTAAAATAATTACTGAAATATTACGAATTTTTAGAAGGTGTATCTTAAAAAAACAACCAAGCTTTGCGAGCAACATCAACATTTAGCGCGGTGTTCCTTGCCGCAAAATGTGATGAATGGTTGTGATCAAGGGCATATCAGTTGCAATTGCCTTGCCCATGTCTGTCCCAAACACACAAACCCTTACAACCTGGCGCCCCTGCAGCGTGCAGACACAAAAAACCCTACACTCCCAGCGAGGATCAGAAACTACACTGAGAAAACTTTATGTATTCTACAAAATAAAACTATAACCAAGTCTTTAAAAAATTATGTACCTCAAAAAAGTTGTAAAGCCAGTATTTTAAATATATTAACTAACTTTTTTATTTGAAAATTTTAAGTTTTTAAGACCAACTGTTTTTTTTTTAGTGCAAGGCAGACGCTCCAGTAGGAACCCAGCAAAAATACATAATTGTCTCTCGTTTGGACGACTCGAAAACACAAAAGCAAATAGGCTCCCGTCATTACGATAATAACAGGTCGGAAACAGGGAACACAGGCCACTTGTGGCGATCGCCTGGATGTTGGGATGTTGGCAGGAGGAATTCGTTCGTCGCCGTCCCGGGTACTCTGGCGTCGTGAGCGTTAAATAAGCCAGAACCCTGGAATCGGCACCGGGCCACTGACTTAAAGAAGCATTACCCCGGGAAAGGACAGCAGGAGTTTGAATACATTATTTTCTTATGAGGTCCGGGACATTCCGCAAACGTTAAACAAATAATAAGAGAGTAGGAGTTACCTGCTGGAACCGACATTTTCTTTTTTGTTATGAACTTATGTTGGTAATTATATAGAGGGATTTAAAAAAAAAATTGTAGTTTCTTAAAAATGCTGTCATTTATTATGAATAATAATTTCGAAATAAAGGTGCATACATGGCTGGGACAAACACTGATTACTTTGTTTATTTCCCTCAGCTTTTTTAAATAATATATCGCATGATCCGAGATATAGTTTGTTTGCTTATTTGTTCAGAGGTGTTGTTTCAAATTTCATCACCTCGTGTGCCTATCTGGAGAATGTAATCTTTATGGTGGTGACGTCATTTTATGTACAAATGCATAAAGTTGTACATATGTACATACAAGTATATTAGCATAACTATATGTATTTAGTGTGGGTTGTAGTAGTTGGACGGACATCTATGAAATCTTAACTCGCTCAGCGCTGGTTTACGAGTTGGCATGCTGGGAAAGTATCAAGTTTCGGTTTCGGCCTCGGTTTTGGGGCAGTGCTTTCAGAAATGCCGACAAGCTGAGGAATTCGGCTCATTTGAAATGTTTTTCTAATTTTCAGCCCCCAGGAATTCTCAGAAACCTGAAAAACAATCCAGACTCTAGAAGGGCAAATCGATCTAGGGGCTATAATGAAAATTAATATTTTAAATCGGCACATTCTGTTTTCCCACACTCCTTCCGGGTAGTGTAATCCACTCTTAATAAGTTTTAATTGCACTTGGATCGGCGGACGATCTCTTTTACAGAATTTTTGACTGATTGTCCAGTTGACAGGAGCCAACTTGGGTGGCCCTTCATCGTCGGATGTCGGAGAAACGCATTCTTGGCTGCATTCGAGCGCATATCTGCAGCGGACTTCCTCCGAAACCGACGAAATTCTTGGCAGAGCTGAAAAAACCAGTTTAACATCGTTCCATCATCATCTTATCCTGTGCCACTCTTCCAGATTTGTATGCCCCTTAACGAGCTGCAGACCTTTTGTTTCTACTCATTGATATTCGCCACCGACAACATCATCTTCGCCTTCGCCCCACAACTGCTCCGGGTTTTGAATTTCATAAGCTAATTTTCGAGAGTTCATTCAAGGAAGATGAATCTGAGTAGCGTGTGTCCCTAAATGTCGGAAGAATTTCTTTGGCCCTCGAATGCAAGATCGACTTACCTGTTCTTTTTTATTGTTTTTTTTTTTTAAGTTTAGGTTCTAAATAAACGGAAATTCACATAATTTTGTAGTAAATGAGTCATTAGATTTGGGGTTTTTTAATTAAACAAACAAGATCAAAAAATGGTTCTAAAATAGGCCATGTTTTTGTTTTTCCCTTAAAAATATAATTTTTTGGCTGGTTTTTATATTATTTTATATCTATTTAAAAACTAACTTTTCTATAAAATATTTTTAAAACACTTATTTAAAGCACTATCACTATTTTAATATAAATTTTAAGTAAAACTTTGTTTCTAAAAAGAAAAACTTACTATCGAGGTGATTTTTTCTTACCTGGATAGCTTGTCATTTAAAAAGTTTTTCAAAATGTTTTATATTCTCAAAGTTTTTTAAAATATTATTGAGTTATTTCATATGAGATTGTTATATTTTTAATTGCCCGCGTTTATATTTGCCGTAATCCGGTTTAATCGGACGTATTCCGTGACACATTTCTAAACCAACTAAGCGCCATCCGTACACGGACTCGTCCTTTTATACTCGCGGCAAGGATACGACCGGAGTCTGCTTGAGCGGTGCGCACTTGGGACTTTTGGACTGCTGCGACCACTGCGCACGGACACGGACTCGCCGGCGGCGACGTCGCCACGGACGCCGAATCCTTGGACGCCGACGCCACTTCTGTCCCGACTCCGACTTCTGACTCATTGTCAGTTAGCTTCAGCCATTCATGCTTCCATATACTGGTATTCATACGGCTGTGTGTGGATATTTGAGTTTATTGTCGTTTTCCTCTTTTTTTTTGTTGGCTCCTCCGGCAGGACGCCTTGGATGTTTTGGTTTTTGTTTGTTTTGGTTTTTGGCTACCGCTGCTACCAGATCTCTGGCTTTTTATTAGCAGTATTATCTTAAAAAAAAAGTTATTATATTTTATTCGAAGTATGGGAACTAAATAATTAGGATTAATATTTAGAATGGGAATATGATCTTGATTAGTTATACATATGTATATTTCCTACAAAACTATTCATTACAATTGCAAAAATGTTGATAACGAAATATTCATAAAGAATAATTATTTGCGGCTCCCCTTCTTTCCATAAATCCCAATAATGGCAAACAGAATACGAAACCCTATACTCGAAACTGAAAGAAAATTGGGGGAATCGCAAAAAAAACGTACGAAGTAAGTACATAAATTTTTAGTGGCGTCACTACGCGTCTAGCTGGTCTAGTCTTAGTGGTGTCTAATCTGCGCGCCATTTCGTTTTTCAAATGTTGGCTGCCGGCTGGCTTCGGACGACGACAGTGCCAGTGGCGTCTGTCGGCCGAAGTTGGCCTAAACCACACAGCACGAGGGCGCTAGACATTTGCGAAAGTTTGAATGACTCCGGCAGACCGGCAGATTATTGGCAACAATAAGGCAAATCCAAACAAACATACCTAATGTCATTAACCGCTAATTAACAGGTTCACCAGATCTTAAGGCAGGTAATGGCCTAACTTATTACTCATACGACATGTGGGTCAAGCAGATGAACCAATAAATTACTTATACGACAGGTGAGCCAAATAAGGTCACCTAGTAGAAGGGGGGTCATGTCTTAATTACTTAAGGACACTAAAAGGTCTCTCGATTTAATGGAAGGATCATTTGAGTTACACTTGTATCTGGAAATTATAAAATAAGCCATTTAACCCCCATCCCCAGCTGAACGAATCCTGGAGTCGTCAACAAAAACAACGAGCAGATAGACGCGACATAACTCGTCATCATCGACGCGCCGGCTATTTTCGCATCTAATTGTGAGAGCAGCGGCATTTGACGCGACAATGGTGGCAATAATAACGGCGCCCAGTGGCGTGGCGCTCACTTGGCCCGTTCGCAAATCAAAGTTCTGCGTATCCGCATCCGCATCCGCTGTGTCCTGCCCAGAACTGCGCCACTGTCTGCTTCGCTCCGCCCCAGAGTCCTGGTCCTGTTGTCCTGGTGTTGTCGTCGTGCCATTGTCGCCGTCGCCGAAGAAGACCGGTCGCCGCAATCGTCTGTCTAAGTCTAGCCTTTGGCTACACTTAAAGAAAGCTTTTTTAAAGCAGTTTGGTTAAAACAAAATAAATTTTAAACTTAGAGAATTATAAAGCTAAAAAACTCCTACCGGAGGATTAAGAATCGGTTGATTTTTGGCAAAGATACAGCCTTCGCACAAATTTGGAAAATTCGACACAAAATTTAAAAAATAATTTGTTTATAGGTTTTGATGCACAGCAATGGAAAATCGAATGGCAAAAATTGATTCATTTCTAGATTTGGATGCAGATTGATGAAAAATCGCTCTAAAAATCGTTTAAGGTATTCCGCTCAAGAATCATATTGAGCCTCCATGCATTTTCCCCATTTTTGAAGGGGACTCCCTAGAAAATTTGTCAAAAAATCGAAAAATTAATTTGTTTCTAGATTTCGATGCAGATTGATGGAGAATCGCTCTACAAATCGTTTAAGGTATTCCACTCAAGAATCTGACAATTATTGCCGAAGATATAGCAATCGTTGTGGAGCATATTGAGCCTCCATGTATTTTCCCCATTTTTAAAGGGGACTCCCTAGAAAATTTGACAAAAAATCGAAAAATTAATTTGTTTCCAGACTTTGATGCAGATTGATGGCGAATCGATCTACAAATCGTTTAAGGTATTCCGCTCAAGAATCTGATGATTATTAGCGAAGATATAGCAATCGCTGTGGAGCATATTGAGCCTCCATGCATTTTCCCCATTTTTGAAGGGGACTCCCCAGAAAATTTGACAAAAAATCGAAAAATTTATTTGTTTCTAGATTTTGATGCAGATTGATGCAAAATCGATCTACAAATCGTTTAAGGTATTCCACTCAATAATCGGATAAATTTTGCCGAAGATATTGCAATCGCTGTGGAGCATATTGAGCCTCCATGCATTTTCCCCATTTTCAAAGGGGAAAATTTGACAAAAAATCGAAAAATTAATTTGTTTCTAGATTTTAATGCAGATTGACGGAGAATCGCTCTACAAATCTTTTAAGGTATTCCACTCAAGAATCCGATGATTATTAGCGAAGATATAGCAATCGCTGTGGAGCATATTGAGCCTCCACGTATTTTCCCCATTTTTTAAGGGGACTCCCTAGAAAATTTGACAAAAAATCGAAAAATTAATTTGTTTCGAGATTTTGATGCAGATTGATGGAGAATCGATCCACAAATCATTTAAGGTACCCCGATCAAAAATCGGATTTGTTTTGGAAAAGATATAGCCTTTGATGTGGACCTGACCATATGGTCCCATACATTTTTCCATTTTTTAAAGGATATGTATTATTTATGACTTACTAAGTCTTACTTATTTTTAATTATTTTATTTTATTTTTTAGTTAAATTCCGAGTCTTAACTAGTGTAATTTTTCCAAGTGTGTTTGCCGGCAACATTAAATGGGGTGGGTTGGGGCGCGTGGGCTTCGGGGCGCATCCCTTAGCGCTGGGCGGACTGCTGCCGACAAGTTGTCGTCTTGGTGACCGTCGCCACCATGGTTGGCGTCGTCGACTCAGAAATTTGCAACAATTCCACAGCGCCGCCGCCGCCACTTGTTACGCACTTTGGCGCCTCCGAACAACAAAATGTCCCGCACGGACAGCAACTGCCGACACTTCGACGCTTGATTCTGCGCCAAAAACAAAACAGACAGCCACAAAACACGGTCTGTCACCGCTCCTTTGATGCGATTGTCCCCCCACATTATAACAACTAATATAGGAAATTGTAGTTAATATATTAATGAAATGGAAAATTGGATTTAATTGATCCCATGTATAAGCCAGACCCAAGTACCAAGTAAAGAGTCACAGTGTCCTGTGAAATGGTATGCTTTATTTATTATACTTTTTTGAAATTATAAAAATAATCAAAGGTTGTTTCTCAATCGGCAAAGTTAAATATGCAAGTGATAAATACAAATAAATCTACAATAATTATTGTATATGCTTTTAGTTTCTTATGCAGCTACCGTATTTTGACTCTTTTTTATCGTTTTTTGCTTAAAAAGCGTATATTTTTTTTGTTTAATTTTACGCCAAACTCTTGCAATGATTATTACAATTATAGGAAAAAAACATAAATTTTGGTATAAAAATATATATGACTTAAAAAACAACACTCAAAATGATAAGATCGAAAATGTCGATTAAATAAAAACAAAATAAAATTATGATGCTCCACAACGGATACTTACAACAAATATCTATCCGCTGGGTTTACAAAAATCCAGAAATATGACAATTGCGGCTTTTCTAATTTCAATTATAATGTTTCTTTGTGTGTTAAACTATGTAACTCCATCCGCCTTTCTGGTTTTCGTTTACGTTTAAAAGTCAAAATGTATCACAATTTTGATCATTTTGTTTCAATAAACACGTCCTCGGCTGCACCATTCTCACTGCCTATTTTATGTAGTTATACATTTATGCTGAATGTCTCGATTCGTTTAACGGGCTCCACACAAAATTTCATTCAATGAAACCCAAAAACTTTACTTTATAGTAGAAGTGTCATAAAACCGATATTTACATATACCAGAAAATAGTTGCTATTATATGTAGTTGGATTTTGCAATTTATATGAGTATGTGAAGCGCCCATTTGCATCGGCGCTGAAAAATTCATAAACGTAGATATTGTAATTCCTTGCTTCTAAAAATGTCGGCCAAAACTTTAAGCCTTTAAGACAATTATGAAAATAAGCTGAATGCTCTCGTTAACAGATCTTAGGGTGGATTAATCATTCAAAAATCTCTAAGGAAAATGCCAAAAAGTACTTCTTATCAAATATGAAATGATATAAGTATGTACAATGAGCAAAACCTACCATTCGATATTATTTATAAAAACATTTTCTCTTTGCCTCTTTTTTTTGTGTTTTTTGCTTTTTGTTTTACTTGACTCTTAAAAAGTGCACATAATTTTGGATAAAATAACGTTTCTAACAAACTATTATCAAAATTTATTGACGATTGAGTACTATCTCATTTTTTTTTGTGTGAGATTTGTATACCCTGTAGCAATATTTTTTTGTTTTTTCAAAGTAAACACGGTACATATGTAAGTATCGGATACATAATTTATACAAACATATGTGTAATTGAGTAAAGAAAAAAATTAACTCTGCTACATACATTTTACAATTTCTGAAACATTTCCATTAAGCGTGAAAAATAAACCTACAACTCAACCTAGTCGATTTGTTGCCTGGCTTCAGTGATTAATGCCAGAAGGGCATCGAGCTTAAGGTCTTTAAACCGTTCAAAGTGGTCCATTAAAGGCTGAATCGCATCGGACTCGATGGCCGCCGAGATGGTTTGATTCTGAATGGTTAGATTGAGGCTTGATGCTACCTGAGTTAAAAACTCCCGCCACTTCTGCTTGTTCTCCTCGTTGAGAGTGGGGTCGGAACGGGCCACGTAAATTTCCTCGGCCCGTAGTATTAGAGCAACCAATGACAGGATGCCAAACTGGTAATGAATTAATAGTTGGTTTTATTTGATAATTTTCATTAGGTTAATAAATACTTACGCGAGTGCAAAAAATTCCTGTTAGCTTTTTGTCGTTTAGCGTGATGGCAGCTGAAATGCTAACAAGGTTCTCAAAACTGGCCTTGCTTATGTGCTTCTTAAATTCAGGATAAAGTGCGTAGAGGACTCCTTCCACATCATCCTTGTCCTTCTTGACCACGGTCTGCAGCGAGCAGAATATACCGCTCCAAACGGTCCAACAAATGCTTTGATCCGCAATGAAAGGCATGATTCGACGTAAAAGTATCTGAAAGATACACATAAATTAGATTAGTTTCGAATGATAAACAAATATTTGTACGATATACCTTTCCCTTGCGCACATTCATCATGGCGATAACCTTGTCGAGGGTCAAACCAGCCTTCAACTTGTTCACCAAAGCAGAATTCGTCTCCACTTCGTAATTAAATTTATTCTTCAACTGTGGATTCATTGACTGCGGGTTAGCAGCCTCGGCAGCTCGCTCTTCGGGCGTTTTATTGGCCATCTCCAGTTGCTCGAGGGCCGCGATTCGTTCGGCCTCCTTCTTTTTCTTCAGCGCTATAGTGGCCATGACCTCGGGACTCTCCAGATCCTCCAGCTTTAACAGATAGCGGTACAGCGTTTCGATCAGCAGCAGAATATGACGCGACTTGCGCATGCTGCTTGGATTGATATCGCGATCGTTGGATGGCAACAATGGAGTTCCAGCATGCGACTTGGGATTCGTGCTAGAGGTTGAGGATGTGGCACTAGTATCTAGCCCGGCATTCGAATCCGCGCCCATAATGTCGGCGTCAATGATTTTGCGCGGAGCCGTTACACTGCCGTACTGCAGCTTTCCCAGCGAGTTCTCAAATTTCAGCGGTGAAAATATGTAACCGGGCAGCGTATTATTATTGCCTGGGCCGTTGTTGGTGTGGCCGCTAGTGTTGTTGGCATTCTCCGAATTGCGACGTTCGCGTCCGTGACCGTTGCGCGTTCCGTTCTTGTTGCCCAGCTGGACAAGTACCAGTTGCGCGTGGCCGCGCGGCTGGGTGAGCGGATGATTAAGTTGGTTATCCTTATGCGCCTGACTCTGACGCGTTTGTCCGTTCTGCTGTGCCTTACGCTCCTTGTACACAGTATAGTAGTAATCGTCAATATAGGGCGTATCCGTATTCAGCTGTGACAGTTGGATGCCGATCAGCCAGTGCTTGTCGCGCGTGCTCATGAGGTTAGCATACTCATCATAGTCGTCCTGTGGCAGATTTCCTGTGGCATCAGGTCGGCGCCCGTGCGGCTGTTGCTGCCCCGGCAATGGCTGCTTCTGCCGATCACTGGTCACAGAACCCGAGCGACTTTGTTGCATTTGACGCGCCACAGCCGCTTGCTGGAGCAGCGGATGGTTTTGCTGTATCTCCTGCACCAGCCGCATGTTGAACATGTTGTACATCGAGTTCGGCGGTTGCTGGCCTATTGGATGCGGTGGCATCCGAGGCTGTGGCATAGGGTGACCGGGTTGTATAAATGGTGGCGTTGAATGGAGGCCTGCTGCGCGCATGGCATTAAAGCTTGGATGCATAGCGAAGTTGTTCAGCGCTGTTGGCAGGGCATGGGGATTGGGCAGTGGGCGCTGATTGCCGCCATTGGGCAACGGATAGTTCAGTGGTAGGTTCAGCGGATAGTTGGGCATCAGCGGGTGCTGGTTAGGCAGTGGCGGCATGTTTCCTGTCATAGCTGGCGGGTAAATGAATCCGGGAGGCACACGGTTTCCACCAGGCCCATTTAGCTGCGGCTGCGATGGTGGCGTGGGTAGCAGCTCGTTCAGTGGATGTGAACCAGGCACGGGGCCGGGCACTGGGCCAGGTCCAGGTCCAGGGAAACCCAAATTTGGCCTAGGTGGAGAGGTCTGAGGCGTTCCTAGAAAGCCAGGAGGTGCTAAGGATGTAAAGAAAGTAGAGTTTAGTTGAAACCCGATATAATAATACCAGAATAATATATTTATACCCTTGTGCTGTTGTTGTTGCTGCTGCTGCTGTTGTTGTTGATGATGCTGTTGTTGTTGCTGATGCTGCTGGTGTTGTTGTTGTTGGTTAAGCTGTTGTTGTTGTTGCTGATTAAGATGTTGTTGTTGCTGCTGATTAAGTTGTTGCTGTTGTTGGTGATTAAGCTGTTGTTGTTGGTTAAGCTGTTGTTGTTGGTTAAGCTGTTGCTGGTGCAGCTTTTGTTGTTGCTGTAGCTGCTGTTGTTGTTGTAGATGCTGTTGTTGCTGCATATGTTGCTGTTGCTGTTGAAGCAGCATAGTTGGTGTGGCCACCTGCCTCCGGTTGGCCAGGCTAAAGTCGTCAAACATTTTACGTTCCTGTTGCTGTTGTTGCTGCTTAGATGCCTGCTGGATAATCAGATTCCGCTCAATGTCTTCAAGAGTGGTGATTTTCAATCCCTGCGGAGGAAAGTTCGCATTCGCCTCTGGCGGAGGCTTCATCATAGGATGCTGCTGTGGTTGCGGCTGCTGAGGTTTGAAAGCGCTGCGTAGGTTTTCCCTGAAAAGGGGCGGTTGACTGTTCGGAAAGGGTTGCGAGGTCCACACGTTGGAGTCCAAGTTGATGCGATTGCTAAGACCCCCGGCTTCGCTGTCGGCATATGAGGACAAATCCATGTCGTCCAGCTTCATCGCGGAGATGTTTAGCTCTAGATCAGAGTCGCCGATGTTACGCGATTGTCGGAAAGGAGCCGGTGTGGATCCACTAGACGAGGGCGCTGAGGAGAGCAGATTCAGGTGCCGGAAGGCTCCGTTGTCACTGGGTTCTCCAAAGTCCCCGTCCACGACCCGATTTCGCGCCCGCTCTCCGTTGCCGCCGAGGCGCACCATCGTCTCGTGGGCCTCCTCCCAGTCTCCATTTATCGCCGAGCCGAAGGTCTCGTCGTTCAGAGCATCGTAGTCCTCCTCACCAAGGCGACTGTCGCCTCCATCTTCATCCTGGAAATATAATACAGCAACTTAGTCCAAGTAATTCCTAGATTTCTAGACCTCTTTGGCCTTCGTTTCCCCATTTCGGAAAGTGAAAAGTTCGTGTGGTGTACACTTCGAGACTCTTCTTGTTCAAGGGAAAGTAGCCAGCGGAATAGCGGCTTTCTTTGCGGCCTGTTCTCTAAAATAACACAGCACCTGCGTGGGGGCGAGATTACTTACCGGTAAATTGGTGTCGAATCCGAAAAACGAGTCCATTGCGAAAAACTATTGCTTTAAAAAAATTATCATGACTTGTCAGTGACAAGTTGTCAGTGTGACCTAGCGATGGCCGGGCGGGCGCACTTATCCACTATCGATTACAGGAATCGTGGGTGACGGATTTGGTTCGATAGTTTTTATTTGTTTTTTAAATAAAATATTTTTATTAATTTCATATACTTTGTAAAATTTTAAATTTATCTAAAATAAAACCATAGGAAACATAAATAGTTGTCTACAAGATGTTTTTGAAGATTTCCATCAGCCGATAGTTTGATCCAGATCCCGCCGACGCAGCTGGTTCCATAAGTTATTGTTTACGCATCTCGCAGATTGTTATTTTTTATCACAATTTATTTTTGAATGCAGCCAAAATGAAGCGCAAGACGAGCGAAATCTGGTGCTTCTTTCGCGCGGTGGACGACACTTACGCGGTGTGCAACATCTGCAAGGCGAAGTTGTCGTACAAGACCACTACCACAAATCTAAGTAAACACATGAACAGAATGCATCCAACTACGGCTATGGCTCGAGGCCACAAGTTTAAGTTCCACCGTCGACCGCAAGAAGGTGACATGGACCGCAATAAAGCCAAGCCTCGAAACGCTACACAGGAGGCGATTCTTTTGGACTTTGTAAAGAAGCACCCACGCCTGCTGCAGAATCCGACGTGGGAGACGCGAAATAATCTGGAGTCTCTATGGGAACAGCTGACTAATGAACTCAACAGGCATGGGCCGCCGCGAAAAGATATACCTACCTGGAAAAAGGTTTGTTACCAAAACTTTCAAAAATCTGTAACCCCAAATATCTGTTATCCTTGCAGGCCCTGAAAGACTGGAAGAGGTTTATCTTAAAAAAGGTTGAGCAAAATGAAATGCACAACATGCCATTTGGCACTAGTCTCAATTCATCGGAGGAAACCATTGCAACCCTTTGCCGCTTAAACGAAGATGTGAGCCAAATTATAATGAAAGTTTCCGACGACGATGACATGCACGAGAATTCTACCACCGAGTTCGACGTAGACGAAGTGGAGGATGTGGTGCCGGAGGACGATAGCGGCGGATCTCTGCAAACCCCTGCCGAATATGTGTATGAACCCGATGAGGACAAAGTAGAAATAGACCCTCTGTATCTTCAGTCAAGCAGGAGGCCGCGGGCCAACAGCCGGGTTATGGAAGAAGAGACTCTGCTTGATAAGATTAAGGACAACATAAGTCTGGTGAACGATTCCGCCAGTAGTGTACACCTAGCGCTTAACGAATTCTGCTTACTGTACAAACAGAAATTGTATGAGGACAAAAGGCATCACCTTGCCATGGAGCAGTTAATGGCGGAGAAAATCGATCTTAAAAGGAAACTGCTTGAAATAGAGCAAAGGAAACTATCACTTAAATAACTAAACTCACTAAGTATGAAGAGTTGGAATTAAAACATTGTATATTTTGATTAGGTATTTAGGTTCTCTGTTGTCTAATTTTATATCTGCTACCATACTCTATCACACTCCGAGTCCAACTGAATACCAGTATAAGAATAACATAGGCTATTTAAGTTCATTTTTATTTTAGACATTTAGCTTATTTGTAATTGTTCTTCGTAGACTTGTTTAACGATTTCCTTGAATTCTGGGGGATAGAAGGCATCGCTCATGACAACGTCGTATGCATATTGCGCGTCCTGAATTTCCTAATTTATAATAAATATTGAAGATTAATAGAAATATTTTAACTTACGTCGCTTGCTTCTTCTGAATCCTCAGCATCTTCATTGAGTTCGCCCAAATCCCCACATGCAATGAATGGCACAAGCTTTCGATTTACTTCAGATCCAGTTTTCTGGGCCAAGATTCGGATATCATCCCGTGCTGTGTTGATTACTTGAGGTATGTAGCCAGTTGGCAAACAAAAGTCGGAGCAGACCACGAATGCTTCTATACTCGAGGGCCTTGAACTGGGGGGCTTGTAGATATCAAACTTTTTGAAGAAAATCTTCATCTGAGAGCTTAGAAGCCCAGTGGCATTGCCTTTAAATATTTTGGCCACAAAAGTGCCTCCAGTCTCGAGCACGCAGGTCGCTATACTAAGAGCAGCCACTAGCAACTGGTGCTGCATATACTCATCCATCTCATGCACTCCGGTGACATCCGGTGCTCCGTCGCAGACGACCAATTGGGCTTTATCCTCCTTGTTGTCGCCAAAGTGGCCAATGATGGCTTCTGCTGTGGACTGCTTTGTAATGTCTCCTTGCAGTTGGATCACTCCCCGAATAGGAGCCATCGCTTGCAGGTCCACGGCAATGATTTTAACGGCGGCCTTCTCGTCATCTGTTTGGCAGGTATCGTAGAGTTTTCGTGATAGTACTTGAGACCAACTGCCAGGTGCTGCACAAAGATCCACCGCCCTCTGAACACCTGCATACATACATATTTGAAATGTTTATCATTACAATCTCATGCATACTTTTTTTTGGCAACATGTCGCACTTACCATTTAGTATGCCGTATGCCTCGTCCACGTGGAGCAGCTTGAAGGCACTTCTAGCCCGCCAGCCCTCTTCCTTAGCCTGTCGATAGTAAATATCGCGTTTGTCTTTTGAAGTTTTCCCCATTTTTAAAGATTTTAATTCATAAATAGTGTTACAAGTATGCTTGTAGCAGTTGGAACTAGTTCATTTCGGAAAGCTCGAAATGTGCGACCCAAAATACCAACTTTAAATTATTGCAAATAAACCTCATTCGGAGTTTAGTGATAATAATTTATTCAATAACAGTTAATTTAATAAACAATTTAGAAAAAAAAAATATATATAAAAAAAAACTTCTCATATTATTATTTTACAGGAACTATATTAGTAAATATTGGTATTTTTAACGTCTTTGAAATTTGGTCACATTCTTTCCCGCTTTCGCTTCAAAAGTGCAATTGCAAGGATTAATTGCAATTTCTTATGAAATTATGCACCAAATTCCGGTATATCTGGTTGAAGACCCCAATCCCGGGGCTCGGGAGTATGACACAATGTCCATGGTCCTGACTCCGCGTAATTTGATGTAAGTATGACGTGCGTGCGGTGTTTTGGTGCAAAAAACGAAATAGAAAAATCATGAAGTTTCTTGTACACATTTATGGGTCCAAACTTGTAAAATGACGGTTTATGTACTGCTGGACTAAAACAACGTGTTCTGTAAAGAGTTTAAGCAAGCTATCTTTTTCAGAGAATCTGAGCTCTTCCTTAAAGTGCTGAAGAAAGAAACGGATGCGGTGTTCAATCATTTCGCGGATATAGCTCCCAGTTGCCTTGTCGTAGCCAAGGAGAACATGGACAAAAAGGATCCGACTATCTTGAAGCTGGTAAGCCTTGCTAAAGTTATGTGGTTATTGTTCTTTCAATTATTTTCCTTAGATTTTTGAGCTCATGAACGAAATCATTTGCCGGGCACCTTGCAACACGGACACATTCGTAGATGCTGTCTTAGCACGAAGCATTCATTATATGAAAAGGAATCGCTACTCGGTAAGTATGCTTGTTAACAATTTTATCCCTAATATTAATCGAAATCTTTCTTATTTCCTTACAGCTAGCCGTTCAAGACTTGACGTTTTACGAGAGCTTAGATTCAAAACTCAAAACACCAGAGGGCATTGTTATTTCCCGGATTCTTTCATGTGTTTCCCTTTTTTTGGCAGGCGAACTTAATACAGCAAAGGCTAGGCTTGCCGATCTCAACGAGATGATTGGTAAAAACGCTTTCTATAATTTTAAATGTAATTCAACTTAAAATTGTTTCTTTGTAGCAAAATCACCACCACTCAACAGTGCCGGTAAGCAACCTCTATCGAAAACATAAATATATTGTTTAACTCCTATTCTCCATATTTTAGATGTTAAAGGATTTCTTTTGTTGTTGGCGCAATACCAAGCGAAAATCAGCACCTGTGTAGTTAAGGAGGTTAAACCCAAGATAACACATGAGCCCATTAAACCTTATAAGGGTTTCAAGCTGATACGAAAAATACCATATGCTAGCAGTGCCTGTGTATATATGTAAGTAGAATTTAAGGTTAATGCGTATATATTAATAGTATTATAATTCCATACAAAAAACAGTGGCAAAAACGCTGGAGTGTTTGCAACCACTGATATTGACAAAGGAGAAATCGTGTTGGTGGAGGAGCCTGCCTACTATCAGCTTGGTGCACCATTTAGTAACTGTGATCTGTGCGGATCTCCCCAGGAATTGGTCTACACCTGTGCTGGTTGCCGCTACAAAACATATTGCTCTGAATCATGCATGAAAGACGACGCGGAGATTCATCAGTATGAATGTTACGGCTTTAAAATAGCAATTATACCATTGTTGGAGTCGACAACTTTATATCGACTGTTTCTTCAAGCAGCTGACTATATATTACCGGCTCTAGTCGATTTTGCTCTTGATGGCGGGTTCGTATAATATTTATTACTATTAATATATAAGATAAATTACGTTTAATTCATTTAAAAGTAGAGAAATAAAAAGTGCCAAAGAGGCTTGGAGCTTCATACTCGAACATGCCAAAGAGGAGGAGAAGGAGTATAACATGTATGGAGACTTTTTGGCCAACAAGCCCGACTACCACAAGGTGACCAAAGAAAACTACATCGAAATCATAACGAAAGCATTTCGGTTGGCTGTTTTTATTTACAACGATACCAATCTTAAAGAGAAATATTTTTATATGCTAGCACTTAAAAAAGAAGATATGATTAAGGTAATAGGTTCCATTCTTCTGCGCTTGGCAGCTCACGTTCTATTGAACTCCCACCATGAGAAATTAGCACCATTTAAAGAAGCCATCAATGAGAATAAGTATCCAAGCGAAGAGTTTGATGAACTAAAAACGAAAATGGATCGTGTAGAAGAAAATGCATTCAGTTATTATGGACTGGATGCGGTAGCTGATTTTGTAAACTGTTACAATGACGTAACCAATTCTTTTGATGTTTGCGGGAATAATTTTGACAAGTTCATGGCAATTGAGAGTCCCATATACCAGTTTATCAATAAGGTGCTTTCACTTTGCCTCAACAATACTGAAGTGGACTGTGTTGAAGATATTGTAGAGGGGAAATCCTTAAACGCACAGGAAATAGCTGATAAAATAAAAACCCTGAACACTTCAAAGCGGTGTGAATTGTTGAAAACCTTCACCAAACGCTTTCAACAGTTTGCTATGCAGTATTTTACCAGAGGAAAACGTAACAGAAACTATCGTCAAGTGAAGTCTTCCATTTGTTCGACGTTGAAATCCTTTCGTCACTGTTGCGGGGAAGAAAACGTTAAAGTAATGTAAGTTTTGGCTTTGAAACCACAGTTTATACTTTTCCTAATTTTATGTTTCATTTTAGTTGCATGTCAAGCGGAAATTTTATAGGAGTTACAACAAAAAAAGTTAAATCTGGTTCCGAATTGGTTGTGTGCTGCGATTTCATAAAGAAAAGCGCGCTGCACTCAACAACGTGTATGGAACAAGGCCTGGGCTACGATTTCCCGTTGTATATACGTAATGAAAATCACACTGTAAGTACTTTCATCCTGAGTAATGGTTAAATAATTTAATATTTTTCTTTTATATTTTAGTTTGGAATAACTTGTAGTATTGAGGATAGATGTATTGAACGCATAAACCTTTCTCCAGATGTGATTCGACAAAATATGGCATTTATTTGTCATATCAAAAAAAAAGTTTCCGATTGGAAAACATCCCCACAAGGTTTTTTAGTTTAAGCACTATAGTTTATATGTGTTTATAATGTTAAACATATTTTAGATTTTAGGATTCAACATGACTTGTCTGTTTTGTATGGAGCCTACAATAGTTTTCTTACCTTACATTTCCCGCATGGCCATCCGATGCGATTACTGGGAGTGCTCAAATTTTCCACGTTCCTCGCCACAAATGGTTCGAATATTGTTAATCATTTCTTATTTATATTATTAATAATTGTATTTAATTCTTAGGTTTTCTGGAGCATTCCAGCTTTATAATAATGCACATAATTAATGTAATGGAGAAGGAAGACACCTGTTTCGAAGACACCGCACTTTACCACCAAATTTTTTGCATTATTCGTTCAATAATCGAACAATATATTGATATCATGTGAGTGTTTTAAAAATGGATACCATAAAATCAGTTTTAATTACATTTTATTTAAAATTACAGGATTGATTCTTCGGATATAGATGCAGGGTACCCTGTACTGCTACTGGGAAGCTGTTGGTGTTTGTTAAAAAGACTAATGCATCAGATTGAAAATCTAAAAGATGAAGAGGGAAGTTCCCTATTCGCAGAATATCGTGCTTATCATCACAAGTGGAAGTTGATACTTAGCTCTTACCTTCAGACGCCATCCGGCTTGAAGAAATTTTTGGTTAAGTCCAAAGATTGTCCTGTGGCATAATTTATATGTACTTCCTAAGCTTAGACTTTTTTTTTAAAACCTAAACCCGTGACAGCCATATTATTATTTTTTTTATGTTATGTTCCGACACATAGAAGTGTCTTGTTAAGTTTCAATATTTAATATAACTATGTTACATAGAATCTATGTATTTAATTTTTTTTAAGCTACGAAAGTAATACTCCTATCCATTAGCCTAGAAAGGCCGTGATATTTACAAGTAGAAAAAAAGTAAAAAAAAACGTAATACTCGATAAAGAAATAAATGAGTCAGATTTGTTTATGCGAAGAGATTTTCATTGCTGATGGTTGAAAAAATATTGCCAAAATACTGAATTATTTTTATCAGTTGTATGATTTCATTATTTTATAAGAACTTGACCATTCTACGTTTTTTTTGTGAACCGTAAACACGTTCGGTTGGACTTTATAGCTGCATTCACAGTCTGCTCACCCCCACGGCTGGCGTCGACCGAATATTGGAAATTATGCTCGCATATTTCTGCACGTTCCACAATCTTGGACATCTTACCGAGAATTCCGTTGCGCACTATCACGTCTGAGTGCTACGCAGATCGTGCAGCGAAGATCTATATATGGCTTCACACACGACATGCATGGTGCATTAAGTTTTCCGGCGTCGTTTGTGCTATGCGGTACTTACTACTGGCTTTGAGTGTTCTGGCGGTGGCACTGGCCACAAAATGTCCGTACTCGATGGATCATCTGTCCAGATCCAAACGCAGTGAATTCGAAGTTCGTCCAGCGGTTAGTGATTCCAGTTTCGATGCCTTGATCAAGGATTTTAGTGGCAACTCGGCACAAAACGGATGGGTGGAACCGCTCGGATCGCATCAACCACCTTTGAGGTGCAGCATCCCGCCCCCCAATTGCCTGAATGACACACGTTTCCTGCACTACCGCACCATCGATGGAGCCTGCAATAACCTGCTGTATCCGGATTATGGAATCTCTGTTTCCAAGTACAGGAGGCTCTTGCCTCCCAGGCAGGTGATTGAGGCTCCAAATGCCCGACTGATCTCCCTGTCGCTGTATGGAGAACAAACCAGGAACGATCGCTATCGAACCATGGCCGCCATGCAGTTTGGCCAGTTTGTGGCCCACGACATAAGCCAGTTGAGCTTGCAGGGAGCGCCCAAGGATTGCTGTTCGGAGCCGAGAAATCCACGTTGTGACAACATAGCCTTACCCCGAGGAGGACCCATAGCCTATCACACTGGAAAGACCTGTCTGCCCTTCGCCCGCAGTGCCTCCGAAGCCGATGCCATCTGTCCTAGGAGCCGTACACCCTATCCGGAGAAGCTTACGGTAGCCACTGCCTATCTGGATCTCTCCTCCGTGTATGGAAGCACCCCTGCTAAGAATAGGAATGTGAGGCTCTTCAAGGGTGGTCTTCTCCGAACCAGTTACACGAATGGACAGCACTGGCTGCCGGTGAACCGGAATTTCGATGGCGAGTGCGGCACCAAAAGCGAGTGCTATAGCTTGCCGGATATACGGAATCGATTCTCGCCCACCATTGCTGTTATCCATACCCTTCTGGTGCGGGAGCACAATCGTCTGGCCGAGAGCTTGGCCCTTTTGAATGCAGATTACGATGACGAGCGCATCTTCCAGGAGGCGCGAAAGATCAATATTGCTCAGTACCAAAAGATTACCTACTACGATCTGCTCCCCTTGATCCTGGGTCGCACCTACACCTATTTGAATGGACTGCTGTACCCAGTGGAGCCTTCTGAGTATGTCAACGACTACGACGAGAGCGTGAATCCAGGCCCCTATGTTGAGTTTTCAGCCGTGGCCTTCAGATATGCCCACACCCAGATCCCCGGATGGTTCTCGTAGGTTTTTCTTATCTTTATCCTAAATTTAATTTCAATTACTTTAATGTAACTTTCTTTCTTATAGTCTAGTGGCTCCAAATCGGAGCTCCAACAAGACCCTGCGCTTCAGCGATTATTTTGACCGCGCGGAGACCGTTAAGTTGCTGGACTCCAGCGACAATTACGCTGCTCTTCTCAGAGGATTGGCCACTCAGTTGCACAAGCAATCCGATGGAAATATTGACCGTGAAATTAAGCACTATTTCAATCGCAAGGAGTTTGAGGAATACGGATCGGATCTGAAGTCCATAGATATTCAGAGGGCAAGAGACTTTGGAGTGGCATCCTATAACGACGTGCGAGAGTTTTGTGGATTGAGGCGTGCTGTGGACTGGGCTGAATTCGCTCATGAAATTCCTGGCGAGGTAATATCAGCAAAAGCATAATTTTAACTAAATAATCTATTTAAAATCCCTTCTTTTTTAGAAAATCTCTTTGCTGCGTCGGCTTTATGCCACTCCGGATGATGTGGAGCTGAGTGTGGGTGGCTCTTTGGAATACCATGTACCTGAGGCCCTTTTCGGACCAACTCTTTTGTGTGTGATTGGAAAACAGTTCTTGAACACTCGACGTGGTGATAGATTCTTCTTTGAGAGGGATAATCATAGCGCTGGATTTACTCGCGGTATGTTTTGTAACTTACAGGTGAAAACAATTATTTAATATTTTCATCCCTTAGATCAATTGGCCGAGATCCGTAAAGTAAGCTTGGCTAGTTTGTTCTGCAACAACGCCGACTATCTGCACTACATTCAGCCAAACGTATTTGTATTCCCCAATTCTCAGTGAGTTTAAGAATATTTTTGATTAGAAAAATGCATATTAAAAATTGCTTTTCCCATAGGAACTTACTGTTGAACTGCAACGATATACATCACCTTGATATTAGCAAGTGGCAAGATCTAAGACCTCAACTGGTACATTAAAAATAATGTACGCTTTTTTTTATATCTGTGGAAGATTGGTGGGTCCAATTTGTGCCTTCAGATACCCATGTTTTATGTTATATTTCATCTTACTTTTTTGCATAATGAGTAAGGCTTCAATTCGTATTTAATCATTTGTTATGTATTAAATTGAACGCTTTAAGTTAGTACAATAAATATACTCCCCATGAAAAATAAAAAAAAAATGTATATTTCTTTCTTGATTTTATTAAAGATATAGTTCAGACTCATGATTTTATTTATACCTCCATTAAAACAGGCTCTGTAGTATCTTCAGGATTCTTATCAACTATTATAGATGTGGGTACATCAAACAAGGATTCCTCAAGATTTATTGATTGAATGTTATGTTCTTGAGGGACAAGAGATTTCATGGATTCCATTTTCGGGTAGACAGTTGTGAATTCAATAGAGAAAGTATTCTGGCTTGCTGATGATTCTGAGATAGATGTGGGTTTAAGTGTAGTATCCTTAGTTTCTTCCTCATCTATTGGACTAGCTGTGGCTTCTTCTTGAGGTTCTGGTGCTTTTTCTATTTTTAAAGAAATTATTTTATTCGGTGATATTTCAAACCCTTCGCTTTTGTTGGAAGCTTGTTTAATTTCAGTATTTTTCTGTATATGATAAATTTTTGAATCTGTGAAACTCTGATTCAATATTAAAAAAGTATCTGTCGTGGCTTCAGGCTCAGTAGTCGTCGGGGTATTTTCTGTAGAGGGAGTCTCTGAATTTTCCAGTATGTCTTCATTCCTAATAGGGTCCGTTAAAGTATCCTTTGAAGAATTAACATCATATGTTTCAGTAATAGATTCAGTAATTTCCTCAACAATCTGAATATTTGTTTCAGGTTCTGCCTCCAAATCATTTTTTATTGAATCTTCTGCTACAGTTGTGGTTTCTTGACTTTCTGATTTTTCATTTTCATTGGGGCTTAAAGTTGTTTTATCCAAAAAGATTTGGGCTTCCGCAGAAGAAGGAGCTTCTTCAGTAGTAGTTGTCAGAATATCCTGTGGTGTATCTGATTCTGGTTTTTTATTAACTTGACTTTCGGTATCTTTAGTCCCGGAGTTTTCCTGTACGATTAATTTATCTGTTGAAGAGTTAATGCTCTCAGTTGTAGTCTCCGAATGATTGTTTAATCCCTCTCCTTCTGTTGAAGCTATACTTGTAAGAGACTCCTCTTTATTTACTTCTTTAATTAGTACATCATTTTGGTCAACTTTCACTTTTGTCACTTCATCTAATAATGGTGTTTTTTCTGGATGTTCTGGCTCTGAATCTTTGCTTAAGTTTGCCAAATCCAATGGCAACTCATTTTGTTTAATTTGTACATTTTTAATAGGTGGTTCTTTCTTTTTCTGCGATGCCACTTGGTTGATATTCAAATGAGCAAGTGGTTTTGGTTTTGTTAAAATCGGATTCTTGTTAATGTGGGTTCCATTGTTTTTTGACGCTGATGGTCTGTGATTTGAGATGGTCGAGTTTTTGCGATTTCCTGAACTTGTCTTAATTACCTTTCGTTTACTACTTTCAAAATTAGGATCCCGAAGTGAGATTACATTAGGTTTATGCTTCTGGGAATGGGACGATGGCCTAGTAGTTGGTTTTCTTTTCTTGTTAGATGGGATTGGCTTGATGGCCTGATTGATTCTTTTGCGATTGACGGAAACATGGTTACCAGTTGGTCTTTTGTGACTTGGGTTTTTGTGGTTTTGGTTTGTTTGTGTTCTAACTTTGTGAACTCTAATTTTATCAGTTTGTGCTGTTTGCGGTTTATTTACTTTCTTAATTGGATTTTCGTCGCCTGAGGTTTCCTTTTTGGGTGGATCTTTGCCCTCTGATTTGGCGGGTAAATAAATAATTCGAGGAGGTTCGCTTTTGTGGTGAATTACGGATTTTCCAGGAGGCCCAGGAGGACCTATGGGTCCGGGGAAGCCATAGTAACCAGGTCTACCGGCTCTGCCACGTTCTCCCCTTTCACCCGGATCACCACGATCTCCCTTTTCTCCGGGGGGACCTTCATCGCCCTGCACTCCAGGCAGCCCCGGAGGCCCTGGTGGCCCAGGAGGTCCTGGTCTGCATTGGCAATGTGATCCGCCATAGTAGGAAGTTTCGGGTCTATATAAGTACAGATCATAGTTTTTAAATAGGGGCTTCTTTGCCCTGGGCCGCGTATCTGCTTTAACAGGCTGAGTCGAGCTTAAAATCCATGATCCCTCTCCAAAAGAGATTATAGCTATCCAAAAAAATAAAATTATTAGTTGATTTTTCAGACAACATTATAGCTCTACTCACCTGATAAAAGCAAAACAGCGAACAGCCTCATGCTGAGGCCCACCATTCGAGAGTGTTCACCTGGCCAGGTTAGAACCCGTCTTATATAGCCTACTAAAACCGTTAAATAATGGGTTAATTAGAAACACCTTTAATCCGAGCTGAGTCAATATCAGATGGCAGCCAGCTAAACGGTCTTGCATAAATTTAATTTCGCCACTGGGTTAATTTCCATTAATCTCATTTTTATTTTCAAAGAAAAGTAATTTAATTTGAAACTTTTAAAATCTGTAAAATGTAGTCACGTGTAGCGTGGAACTGTTTTTTTTAATTACTTATTTATTACCAAATATGTTTCTTTTTTGCCTAGGTTCATTCACTTTTAGTTTCAGATGTTCTTCCTCCACACCCATTGTCTGTCCAAAAACAATAAAAAGACTAACATGGCCAAAATGGAACAATAACTGGCCCAACTTTATAGATTTTAATGATTATTTTTTTTATAAGGTCCTCATACAAATTGATCTTAATTAGCGAAATTCTAGACGTCACACGGAAATTCTTTTTGGCAATAAAATAGTAGATCAATCAGATGCAAGAATAGGATAGAAAACAGTTATCGTTCCATAATTTCTATTTGAATATTGGGTTAATGTTTCCACAAAATAGTTAGGGAAACAGGAAAAATTAAGTTTTGGCGGGTGTCGTAAAAATCGAGAATAAGTTTGGCTATCGTTAAAAATATATATGTTTGTTTTTGAACCAGTTGGCAAAGAAAATATTTAAAAATATATTTTTTCAGTAATTAGGCGAAAGGTTTTACGGTTTTTTTCAGTAATTGGGAGAAAGGGGAAGTACCTAGAATAAAAAAGTATCTTAAACTAAAACTTTTACTTGTTTGCGGCTTCGTCTGATAACCTTAAGCTTGAGTTCAAACAATACTTTATTGTATTATGTGAAAAGATGTTAGATTTGCAAATTTTGTCGCGCGTCAGGGGGATTATTGTTGAAATTTCTTTGTGATTTCACTTTTCACATGCCATTGACTATTGTTCGATTAAATAAAGGATTACAAAGCCCCAAGTCATTTCTAAGAACAACGGAACTATCGAGTCTTTCGACAACAAAAGAGTTAGTCGGTTATTTATTTAAACTGTTATTTTATACAATTTTAGCAGATGATCCAATTGATGAATAATAGAAAATCTTATTAGTTTTATGACTTTCATTGGCATTTAGTATATCACTAAAATATTAGCCACAAATTTAATTTCATCTATGAAAGTAGGAATCTGTATGGCTTAATTTTAAAAAGTAACTGAGGTCATCCAACATTAAGGTTCCTACAGGAGCACGGAGCGAAAAAATATTAGGTAGAACGATTTTAACAAACCCGAAAACACAATATAAAAAGGTAATTTATATATTCATATTTTGGTTTTTTATTAACGTATATCAGTGGCTTGTTTTTTTAATTATACTGTTCATAGGCATAGAAGTGAAACGGATTTCTGGGGCTCCCAATGGCCAGGACTATAGGTCCTTTGCTAGTACGTTCCTCGATCTGATCAGTCTCATAAGATTGGTTCTCATCAAATCCCGTACCAACATCCATTTGGTCTTGCATTTGATCCTCGATTGGTTCCTCCGTTATGGGTTCCTCCATTTCCTGATCTCCGGCAGCTTCGCTTTGAGATTCAGCATCTAAATTGGGCTCTTCTTGGTAAGGCTCTTCAATGGAATCATTGGGTTCAGCCTGGTTCAGGTTGTTTTCATAATAGTTATTGTAATCGAACTCCTCGGGTTCCGTCTCATAGCCAGTTTGCTCATATGGGGCTTCGTCCTGTCCCTCTGCCATGTCATTCTCATCGACTAGGTTGTCTAGATTTTCCACAATCTCTACATCGTTGTCTAGGAAGTCGAAGTCACCACGCTTGTCTCCACTTCCCTCGCTCGGATCGGTGGGTTCTGGATCGGTGGGCTTGGGTGGAGGAGTTTCTCCCTTGGGATCTCCTTTGTTTCCAGAATTTCCACCTTTTCCATGATGAGGTGGTGGAGGATAGTGGCTGGATCCTCCCTTTCCGTGGTGGTGGCCTCCGTGATTAGAGGAAGGATGATGATGTCCGTCTCCGTGGTTGTGGTGGTGTCCATCTCCATGGTTATGGTGGTGCCCGTCGCCGTGGTTATGGTGGTGGCCATCTCCGTGGTTGTGCCATCCATCTCCACCATGATGGTGGGAGGGATGATGATGTCCATCCCCGTGATGATGCGAGGGATGATGGTGATACGGCGGAGGAGGTGGTGGAGGAGGTGGCGGGGGTGGGTAGTAGTGGTGGTGGTGACCCTTGTCGCCTTTGTGACCCTTATCTCCATGGTGGTGACCCTTGTGATGACCCTTGGATGGCCATGGCACTGGGACTGGCACTGGAATCCAGGGGGAGGGTGGTGGGTAAGGAGCTGGGGGAGGATACGGATACGGTGGAGGATAAGGAGCCGGCGGTGGTGGTGGTGGTGGCGGAGGAGGTGGAGGGGGATACACCGTGCCTGGAGGTCCTGGAGGGCCTGGCACACCCATTCCTGTGAGATATTTTGAGTATATTTAATAAATTAATATCGAGCATCACAGAAATTTATTGAAAATAGCTTACCCGGAGGTCCTGGTGGTCCTGGAGGTCCTTTGGAACCCTTGTGATGGTGATGTCCGCCTTTCGGTGGTGGTGGAAGGGCGGGAATAGGAATTATCACGGGAGGTGGGGGAAGGATGGGTGGCAGAGGATGCGGGTGATGGTGATGGTGATGTGGCGGGTTGGTTGGTGGTGGCGGAGGAGGCGGTGGCGGCGGTGGTGGTGGAGGCGGTGGAGGCGGTGGATGATGGTGATGATGATGATCGTGGTGATCATGATGACCGTGGTGGTCATCTTTTCCCTTGTGTCCCGGAGGACCTGGTAGGCCGGGTGGTCCAATAGGGCCAGGAATTCCTGGAGGTCCCGGCAAACCGTAGCGTCCGCGCTCCCCTTTCTCTCCGCGGTCGCCCTTCTCGCCTTTGTGTCCTTTCGAGCCCTGGGGGCCAGGTGTTCCCGGTAGACCAGGAGGTCCCGGTGGACCCGGTGGCCCTGGCGGACAGTTGCAGTGGTGCGGCTGCGGTGGAGGTGGAGGCGGTGGTGGTGGCGGGTAGTAGTGCTGAGGCGGAAGCTTATAGATGACACTCTGGGGTGGCGCTGGAGCGGGAGCAGCCTGAAGACTAGCTATAAGTCTGCCAGTCTCCGGGCTTGACTTCTTGGCACTGGTCAGGCCAAAGGACCAGCCTGCAAGGGAGAGAAAGATATCCAGATGAAAACGGACCCCACATAGATCCCAAGACTTAGACCCTTACCTAACCAGAAAATTACTGCGAACAGTCTCATGGCGAAATGGCATCTGCTGCCTTTCGCCGGCAGATGGATCATTTTTATACCGCATTAGGAACTGCTAATCTCGTATGCACACTTTGTTTAAATCACTTTCATTAATCTAGATTCATCAGAACCGTTATATCATGTCCATTCAGAAATCTGCGCTGCAAATCTCTCGATGACGATGTCAATGATGATATCTGTCGATGTTCTTTCTCCCAAAAATTATGTAAATTTATGTCAATTCAAAAAGTGGACCGCCTCTGAAGTACATATTAATATAAAACTCCGCATTTGAATACAGAAGAGGTGCTTGCAAAAAAAAAAAATAAATGGAAAAGAAAAAACAAAGAACCCATTCTTTGTATTTCCCCCAACATGAATGCCTCAAAATGGCAGAAAAAAAGCGTTTTGTCTCTTAATTGGCCGTTTCTATCGTGTTGTTCACACCTCGAGTCGCGCGCCTCAATATGATTAACCCCGATCGACTCAAGCCGAATAGTATTCGATCGGTTCGAGCCCCAAGTCAATGAAAGTGTAAAGGTTTTCGGGTTCGAGAAGATTGCGTAAGCACGTAAAGCCGGGTATTATTATTCTTGATCTTTGATACTAATCTGTTCTGCCCTTGACTTTGCCTCTAAAAAGTGCAAGTTTCTTAACCTTTCAATTAAAAGACGGATTTAATTGGTAAAAGGGCTTTATTTCTGTACATCAATTCGCAGGGTATTTATGATACAAGGGGAAGGGAGGTGAATGCATTAATGATTATGTTACTGATTAAGCTAAAAGGTATTTTATATATTCAACTAGTTAATAACAGATCGATCTGCCGATCCCTACTTTCCAAAATGAATCGCGGACGGGTCTACCGCGGCATATGGCTTTTGGTCAATCCACTTGGAGAGGTCAACTTGGGGAATATTCGAGCACGGCACAATTGGATTACTGTAAATGAAATGTTTTTATAGATTTCAAGTATTTAAATAAATAAAAGAAAACTCACGAGGCAGAAACTGTGCGGAAAGCCTCGGGCTGCATTGAAGAAATATGGTTTCCATTATCGCACAGCAGGCGAGCCATGCTGGACTTTCGCAACTCGGCAAGTTGGTCTAGAAAATAAAAGTTTAATACATTTTTTTAGGATTATTAAGGATTCATATATACCTGGGGTAAAGCCAGTCAATTTATCTCCATTCTCAAAGAAGAACCGATCACCCACTCGGGTGCGATAGAACTGTTCGGTGAGGATGCAAAGGAAAGTAGGCCCAGCCAATGCTCCCGCCACATGAGCCTCCAAGGAGGCGCCCACCGTCAGGTCCACATCATCGTGGCTATCATACAGCGACTTGAGCTTCTCCAGAATCGGGGGACTGATGAGATCACCGAACTCCTCCCAAGAGTGGGCTCGGCGCAGACCGCAGAATTCCCTCATATCGTTGTAGGACGCCAAGCCGTGATCGCGATTACGCTGGATGTCCAAAGATCGCAGATCCGAACCGAAAGGCATATTCCTTCTGAACAGGAAGTGTTTGATCTGAAAGGGGTAATTGGGGTTGAATAGGCAATCATCTCTATTCTATGAGTAATATTCACTTACCTGTCTGTCGAAGTTAATATCCGTGAGTTCCTCAGGTTGGGTGGCATGTCCTCGAGTCAGGGAATCAAAGTTATCACCAACCTCAATAATACCAGGACGGTTGAACCAATCGCTGAGGGTCAGAGAGCCAAGGACTTGACGCAGCTCAGACAACAGACTGAAAAAGCCCATTTTAATATATTTTTAGACAGTCCAAAAAGAAAACTTTACTCACTCCAAACGTCCTTCGATCTGGGAGTGGAAATATCTGAAAGCAGCCGTGGCATGTTCGTTCAAAACGGCAGGATCGATGTTGGGATCGAAATCGTTTACATAGCTGCTCTTTGGCGCTTTGTAGATCAGACGATTCTTTAGCATATTCTCTCCGCCCAGGAAGATCGGAAGCCATTCGTAGTAACTAATTTGCTGGTACTGGGCAATGTTGATCTTGCGAGCCTCCTGGAAGAGGGTGCGGTCATCGTAGTGGGGATTCAGTGCAGCCAGGTTATCCGCTATGCGGTTGTGTTCACGAAGCAGAACTGTTTGGAGAATGGCCAGGCCAGGGTTCTGGTTGACGCGGACATCTCCGGCTCGGTAGCACACTTCACTGGCATCCACGGCATCGCAGTCACCGGTTACATTCCGCGACAGTGGCAGCCACTTGGCTCCATTTCGCTCCTCCACAATCATCCGACCGCCTTGGAATTCGCGAATGTCGCTGTTCTGCTGAATAGAGTTTCCGTAGACCAGGGAAAGATCCAAGTAGGAGGTGACCACGGTCAACTGCTCAGCTGGACCACCGCGGTACTGGCAATTGGAGTCCCGATCTGTCAGCGTCCGCACAAAGTTCAGGCACTCGGTTCCCACCTGGGAATAGGCCGGATCATGGGGTGGCACAATGATGGCGAAGCAAGTCTTGTGGGCAGTGTCCAGGCCAATCAGGCGACCGTCATCAGTGCAGCAACGAGTGGGATGTTTTTCTGGTGGATAAAAATATTAATTATTAAAAAAAAATGTAGTTTTCAGTAGCAAAAATGTAGCAATTCAGCAGTGCAATGATCGGATGAAAATCGACAAAGTTATGGACGTCGCAGGAAACCCCATAGGTGGAAACCATGCTTGAAGGATTTACTTACTCGACTGAGTACCACCGGCCTGCATGCTCATGTCATGGGTCATAATCTGACCCCATTGCATATTGTGCAGGGTAAATTCTGGATCTGGCACATCCTGTTCTCCGAAAGCCACCAAGGATACCAGACGAGCACTTGGCAGTTCATCTCCAGTCACAGAACGTGGAGGTGCCGAGATGCCATCGGCGTACTTGGGAGTTAAAAGACGACCATATCTAAAAGGAATATTTTAGAAGCTTCTCGGCTTGAGATTGTTAAGACATTACTTGGAATTGGCAACACCTAGACCAGGACGCTCCAGGTGATTGCAGGATCCATCCAGTGTCCGGTAGGCGGACTTCTCACAAGCCGCCGGAGGAGCGGCGCAGTTGACTTGTCCGGCTGTGGGGAAACTATAACCATAAGCTCCAGGAGCCGCTGGTGCAGGAGCAGGAGGTGCAGGCGCAGGCTGGGAGAACGGATTGTGAGCAGGCGAGGTGGGAAGGCTATTTCTAAATTTAAAGATTGTGTTAAACAAGAGATTACCGATAAAGATAAAAAAAGCTTACCCAACCACAAAGGGAGCCGAGCCCTGAAGGTAACTAAAGCCATGAGGGCTTGGATAGGAATAAGGCTGGTTGTGAACTATGTGGTATCCGGTGGATACTTTCAGTCCCAGTGCTGTGGAGGCGAATCCCAAAAGGGCCAAGAACAAAATGTCTCGTGCCCTGAACATCTGCAAAAAAAGAAGGATTTTTTTCTAATAAATAAATGTTTAATTTCTTTATCGCTATGTTTATAGTCGGACTTTCAAAAACAAGCAATATGCAGCCATATAGTTTTAAAATCATTGCAACATTTGGAGAACAGGAATCATAAACGTTTAGCCACATATTTGAAATACCACATACTAGAATCCAGTCTTGTTTTGGCTTCTGTTTAAATTCATAAAAGTGCTTCTAAGATTCCACATAAATTATGTTGTTGGAGAACAGAAGTATGGAATTCAGGACATAATGTTTCTTTAAGCTATTTCTGTGGTCCAAGGTCTTCACCATATATGGTCGATTGATATCGCCTCCTTAACTACATGGGAAAGTTGTTTGCACTCCTAACACATTCGGCAATTTATGCTGTGCAGATCTGCCGAGTGTCTTAACTTGGCCAAAAGAGCATACGATACAGGTAAAGGTAACTTGGCGGCCTAAGAAAAGCAGTCTAGCCAACATCGAGCCACATATGTTGGACACATTGGACACATTTCATGTTCACCGGCTGCCAGACAGATACAGTGAACTACAACTGGAACGTTTTTGCATTTTTTTGTAGCTCTCGTGGCTGCGACTGTGGCAGTGGCAGCTTTGGAGGCAGCCAATCGATCTGGACGCGGACTCCTTTGGCACACATATGGTCACAACAGGTTTCATCACCGTTTTGGTGCGCATTCATTATTATTTATTGCGACATTTTAGTAGGAACATGTTCATTGCTCTCATACCCCTGGCATGTGGGCCCGCTGACTATTATGTATACCAGATGGTATTGGCCCAAACCCATAGCAAAAATCTTAGCCGCAGCAGCAGCACAATGAAACGGATTCAGATTTAGATTCAGTTTTAGTTTCAGTTTCTGTGTCTTTTTGCTGCCAAGTCGTGTGCAAGCGTGAAAAGTCTCATAATTGTTTAGTGGCAACGGCATATTTGACCAATTTGCAAGCTACTTATGTAAACAGTCTGAATCGACAGTAATGGTTAGCTTTACATAATGAATTTGTCGACGGCCCCGTTCTGCAGTCTACAAAACCCCGCCAAAAGCTCAGAAAACACCCCAACCCACTCTTCGATGCACAACAACCTTTTTCTCAAAAGGCCAGCAGCTGCTGTTCATGCAAATGCTCATGGCATCGGAAAAAAATAGATATGTATAGAGAGGTGTATATAAAAAACAAAGGCAGTCTCTGTCAATGTTTTAATTGCATGCCGTGCAGAACAATGGACCAGCCAGCAATTCGAGTTCGTGCCATGAGTCTTACACTTTCCGGGACGTGGACCCAGGGTCTCAGTTCGCCCACTCCAGGAAACCTTCGTCTGCACTTGGGAAAAAGGTAATAACAAATTGAAGTTAAGTCTAATGAACTACTCAGGTTTCCATATTTTTTATGAAGCATAACTGAATATTTGGAGTAAGAAGCCTATTCATACTTTTAAAGGATAATATTATCTGAACGCAATGAGTTTTAAAAGAACCTATTATTTTCCTAGGTGCAAATCTTCGATTTCTAAATTCAAATGGGGTCAGCGAGTGATTGGAACCGATGATTGGCCGGATTTGAAAACCACAACGCCAACGTCACCGCTTGTCAGTAGGAAAAAGCTTTAGTACTCGAATCTAAGTCTGAATTTGAATTGCAGTCTGGGGCGACGGACACGCCAAGGCAATCCGTTGTCGTATTCAAAGCTATGCTACTATTTGTTGGCCCGGCTAACACAGCCGTTGGTCAGGGCCGTCATCTACATTACATTGTCGGTATTAATGAGCTGCAACTAAGCCAAACACGAATGACTTGGACATAAAAATATATTTATCCGACCGCAGCTATCGCAGAAAATCTGTAACAAAACACAAGAGAACCTTTCTGAATAATCAAAAAGATCGTGAATATCATGCTCGAAAAAGTCTCTCAGGCAGACCCTTTCTAAAATCTTAATGTATGCTAATTTTTTCAGACATCTTAAATGGTTGTCAATCCTTAATTGATGCAGAGATTGAAAGAATAATGGTTTTATAAATCAAATTCCAGATGAATATCGTAAAAATATCTTAAGGAGGTGAATGAAAATAAGTAAAGGTGTAGTTGTTCAGAATCTTGTATTTAGCTCAAATACTTATTTTAGCCAAGGGTCCTCCGACCAGTATTGGCAATATTTTATAATTTATTTCAAGTATTTGGCTCTAATTTTTTGATTGACATAGACCGTACGTAATAACCGATGCACTTACATGCGAACCGACCCTACCAAATGTGGTTAGGCCATTGTGGGCCCATTGGCTTCCATTCCATCAAAGGCGTGGCTAATTTGGTCAGATCCAGAGCCGATTTTGGCCAATGCGAGCAAATTTTTTACAACTTTAACGACTTCTAATTAAAATCGAATTCATATCCCGAGCTATTTGGTGATCATTAAAGTGTAAAATAGTGCTTGGCACATGGGACGCTGGAATCGCGGGGCATGGGAGAAATGGAGTGCTACTGTGATTGATTTATTGGCTGGCTATGGTCCGAGTCTGGTCTGGCCATATAGGATGCAACATATGCTATATGGGGATAGCGACAACATTATTGCAATCGGAGTTGGGGAGTCGGAGAGTTGGGGAACCTATATGGGAGCATATAGGTATGAAAAAACGCGTTGGGCCTACGTGGTGTGCACACAAATCGAGGACATTCCGATTTGTCCGACCGATACAGTAACAAGCACTAATTGAAATGGCCATTTAAATGGAAAGTGTCCCAAGCTTGGGGCATCTATAAGTGGCACCCGCGGATCGCTTGTCTTGGGTGCCCATCAGGAGCTGCTGTCACTGCTCTGGTTTTTTTTTTGTGGTTTTTCTTATTTATCCACCAAGTGTCGCAACACCTGGAATCCGCGCGTTAATTACAAAATATGTGTGTCGTTTGGAATCAAATTTATGCAAGGCAATGGCAGCTTTTTGTTAAAGCGCCATCAATATGCAATTTCATAGCCAAAAGTCTCATGTGATTGGCGCAACACATGATCTACTCCAACTCCATCTCTTCAAGAAATCTCGTGCTCGAGCCCCAAAACCCCCACGCTTCTGGGCCACGATCTTAAGGTTTCCTTCGTCTCCAACTCTGTCTCCGTCTCCGATCGGTGCACGTATTTGGCTGCCATTTGGATATTTTCACACATGCCCCAAGTGCAATTTGCAATCGCCATAGATGCGACAACTAATTGATTCTTTACTGCCTTGCACCGATTTCGGGTGACCAGTTCTGCCTGTCTACTTGAAGTTCCAACTGCTCACTATTTTTGGCTGTCAATTATCTTCATGTTTTGGTCTGATGCAAATTAAAATTGTCCATCAAGTTGTTCGCATAGTTTCGATTTTTATGACTCTACGATTTCTCATTAACATATCTCGGCGACAAATCTAAATATTGCGTGCGAGATTTTCATCTTACATTTCAAGCACGTTTTTTTGTGTGTTTGCCATTTTATTTTCCACGGTAATTATTTAAAACGAGTTCACATCAACGTATCCTACTACACTTAAAGCGGCGAAAATAAATTGTTTTTCGCTACCTGTTGGCCAACAAGCCACTTCAAAATCAAAAATTTTCTTGTTCCAAGTTTTATGTAACGAGTTTTTAATGTTGCAGGTTTTTTTCATAAATGTCCTAAGAAAATTATCACGCTTTTCTTGTTTCGTTGGAATGAATTGGTTTTAAGAAATGATTGTGCCACTTGGCTTCTTGGCAAATATTTAGATCGGAGGCTAATAGGTCATTTTAATTCCAATTTAAATAAATGTTGCGGCTATAATAATGGTTTCATTTAAAAAATAATTGAATGAAAATGAATTCATTATTCTTTTGCTAATAGGAAAATATCTTTGGTGAGCCATTGATATTTACTGTTCAAAGCAAAACGAATTAAGTTTTATAAGCTACTGCTTTATAAGAATAAAGCTAATAATTTTTAAATAACAGTCTATTCCTAAGATCGAGTTAAGTATTTTTCGTGATTGGTATTCTGATGGCATATTCTAGAGACCTGCGTGCGGTCACACTAGCAGTCCACATGCTTATTAGTTTCTCTCATTAGGCGCAACAGTTGGTTTTGGAGTCTTAATCAGCAATCAGTGCGCTTATCTAACTAATTAATTAAACATCCCACCATGGCCAGCAACTACGAAGGCTACAAGTCCCCGTTGAGCACCCGGTATGCCAGCAAGGAGATGCAGTTCCTGTTCAGCGACCAGAACAAGTTCTCCACCTGGCGCCGGTTGTGGGTATGGCTGGCGAAGGCAGAGAGCCAGCTAGGGCTGGAGATCACAGGCGAGCAGATTGCTGAGATGGAGCGGGAGATCACAAATATCGATTTTGAGGCGGCAGCCGCTGAGGAGCGACTCACCCGCCACGATGTGATGGCCCATGTCCATGTCTTTGCCAAGCAGTGCCCTGCGGCGGCTCCAGTGATCCACTTGGGTGCCACATCGTGCTATGTGGGTGACAACACGGACCTGATTGTCCTGCGTGATGCCCTCAAACTGCTCTTGCCTCGAGTGGCCAGTGTAATAGCTCGACTGTCGCAGTTCGCTCAAAGCTACAAGGATCAGCCCACGCTGGGATTCACCCACCTGCAGCCAGCGCAGCTTACTACCGTAGGAAAACGGGCTTGTCTTTGGATCCAGGACCTGATAATGGATGAGCGAGCTCTAAATCGCTGCCTCGAGGATCTGCGCTTCCGCGGTGTCAAGGGAACTACTGGCACTCAGGCCTCATTCCTTCAACTCTTTGAGGGGGATGGCGAGAAGGTGAAGAAACTGGATCAGCTTGTTACCGAACTGGCTGGCTTCAAGAAAGCCTACTCCGTGACTGGCCAGACCTACTCACGCAAGGTTGATGTGGAGATTGTGGCCGCTTTGTCTAGCCTTGGAACCAGCATCCACAAGATGTGTACCGACCTGCGCATTCTGGCCTCACGCAAGGAGCTGGAGGAGCCCTTCGAGAGCACTCAGATTGGCTCCTCGGCAATGGCATACAAGCGAAACCCCATGCGTTCCGAACGCTGCTGTGCCTTGGCCCGTCACCTGATCACCTTGTTCAGCAGTGCTGCCAACACCCATGCCACCCAGTGGCTCGAGCGAACACTAGATGACTCGGCCAACCGGAGGTTGACTCTTTCGGAGGCCTTCTTGGCTGCCGACGCAGCATTGCTCACCCTGCTGAATATCTCGCAAGGACTTGTAGTCTATCCGAAGGTGATTGAGAAGCACATTGCCCAGGAATTGCCATTCATGTCCACGGAGAACATAATCATGGCCATGGTGAAGGCTGGTGGCGATCGCCAGGTGTGCCACGAAAAGATCCGTGTGCTGTCCCAGGAGGCGGGCGCCCAGGTCAAGCAGCACGGCAAGGACAACGATTTGGTGGACCGTGTGCGAAAGGATCCCTACTTCTCCCCGATCCTGGAGCAGTTGGACACAATTCTGGATGCCAGGACATTTACGGGCCGAGCCAGCGATCAGGTGGGCGAGTTTGTAGCCGAGGAGGTGCAACCAGTGCTGGCACGGTATGCGGAGGCCTTGAAAACCGTTCAGGACGTCAAGCTCAATATTTAAATTCCACTCGACATCGATTACGATTATGTTGCCCTGTATTAAGCAGACTTTGTTTTCGCTATTGTAAAATACACACTAACATCCACACCTAATCAGCTGCGTCAGTTGCAGTCGAAATTCAAGATTATCACCAGGGGGAAACGCTCCGAAGGGGTCGAATGCCAGTCAGACCCCCGGAGTGATATTTCTGTTTGTTATTTTTGTTTTTTTCGCCAGCTTATTTACAATTAACAAAACCACAAGCCTCGAATCGAAACGAATCGAACTCGAGCTGACGTTCTTGATCCGAGTAAACATACTTGCCGCCTTTGCCTATGCCTTTCGCCACTTGGGCTGACATATCACGACTCCAAGGCAGCCAGCACCGTGGGTCTGCGGGTCGATCTCAAGTTATACTTTTAATTATCCGACATGCAGACATAAAACATATATGTAGCTGAGAATTATTTTGAACAATTGTTATGGTTGTTAGCGCCTACCGGTTATAAACTAGAAAATTGGAAGCTCAGTTTTATGTTCTCATTTACATATATTGTTTTACGACGAAATAAATCAAGTACACGATCCCATAAAAGTTAAATGTGTTACAATTCAATCTAGCTTATTGAGATAATAGATGGGGGATTGAATAATTGCATAATTGGGTTATTAAGAGGCTGTATAAAGAATTTGAATTTATAAAAAATGTTGTAAAACTTTTAGCTTATGCTTTTATGCCCTAAGAAAAACACAGTCTCTTTTAAGAAAAACTATTATCTGCTTTTATCTGAGTCTATTTTTATAAAGCCTATTAAACCTAATTCTTGTTTACCAAAATGAATATGAAAAAAATTTAATCTAAAATATTGTTTTTGTTTATTATTTTCACAATCTTTTTGAGGCTAATAGAGATGTCTGGCAGTCGACGACAAGACGTCGTCACTGCTACCTGTAAGTTTCCTTTTTAGTTTTCGAGTGATGGATTGGATGGCTATAAAAATGATGAGCCGAACGTGCTTCTCTGCACTTGGTTGAGCGCCGAGCAAGAGACACTGGCAGCCGGACTAATTAGGCCCAGTGTCATGTCATGTAAAATAAAGAAACAATAACGAAGACATACACCGTTTTATGATCCGCTACCTGGTTGAAATTTGTATTGACTTGCCACAATTAAATCGTAATATAATTACAATGGTCCGGTTAACACGCAAAATACGGCAGTGACAATGCCAACCAGAGCAAATCACACGGCATACATATATTGCAATTGGAGGAGTTGTACCGCCAAAACGGAAGCGGCAAAGACAATTCATGGGGCACGCGAGATACTATTTCTTGATTATGCATCTGTATTACTGCAATGTCGGCTCATTTTTCTGGCTATGCTTTCACGCAATCTCAGCGGCAAAATGACAAAGACCAACGACCAACACCCCTGCCTAATTACTTAATTCCCAAGATTATGAGCCGACCTTCTTTGGAGGGGGATTTACGAGGCGTAGGAAATCGTAGACTTGCGAATATCTCGGATTTCATTAACCAGACGCCGTCGTGACAGACGCCCCATGAATCAGCCCCCAACGATCGACGGCGGCGACGGCTGCCGGCCAACTGAAGTTGTAATGGGGACCAATTATGGCCGCACTGTGTTGTCTTAGCTTGGCTAACTGGCTACCGCCGGCCAACAGCCAACAGCCATTGACCGTTGCCGGTAAAGATATACAACGGTTTTCGGGTACGGAGACCTTGACTTTGAAATCGGAAACGAAAACGACAACGCTAGCCATAGCGACAGCGAAGAGCTCGAAGTGAAATTGGCAAACTGGTTGGACTCGATCTGTCCCCAAACGGAGGAGTCGATCGCTTTCTTCGGCCCGTATTCCAGCGTTTTGAGTTTGCCGACAGCTATCGGGATTAAATCATGTCAATTGCATCGAATTACTGTCGCCGCAAGTGCATTTGATGGAATTTGTTATGCAAACAAATTGCAATCCTAGTGGGTTCATGGTGTTATTAGGAAGACTTAAAAGGTGGCCTCGGAGCTATCTAAAAATTATGTCATCCTATACCAATTTTACAAGTTTTCGGAAGAAAGAATCAACATTCCCAATAAATGAAGATACGAAGAACTTGGAATTGAAAACAAAAACCTTTAAAAAGTTTTAGAAATAATTGTTTCTGCTTATAAAAATTTAACTTTTATTTAGAAAGACTGCGGTCATCATTCCACATTCCTCACAAACTCCTCGGCTTATTAATTATGAAATTGTTTTATTCATTTAAGTAATTGTATTAATTAGTCGCGCTTGGAAGGTGCCATGTGCTCATGTGGTTCTTGAGCACTAAAAGCCAATCCAATCCGTAGCGATTGAAAACCACCTGCCATGTGGGGAGCGCACGCGCCGCCGCTCTGTCTGCCACGAAAACGCCCCGGCCCAATGCAATAGGAGGCACTAATGCCTTCGATTTGGCAAGCCAGGCTAACACGCTCGCAGATACGCCCAAATTCTCCAGCTCCTGCTGAAAACTGTGGCATTTATGTACATACATACATACATATGTATTTCCCAAGCTATTTTTAGCCATTTAAATGCATATTTAGTGGCTTTCCAGTCCGCACACGCAATTCTGGAACGGAGTTGTAGTTGGCCCAATTAACCAGATTGGCAAGATTGAACACCAGAAGTGGATTATGCATATTCGAGAGTTGCACCAATTTCGTGAAACTAACTAATTGGGAATCGTGGAGGGAGGCTGTTGGAGGGAGGCTTATTACTTCCCAAAATTAATCTCTGCCATTGTGATACCGTCTCGGCACAGGTCTCATTATTTTCCTATACAACAAATTAAATTTATGTGCGATCAAATGACGGATATACGAGTACAACACCTGCCCTGATGGCTTATGCCTGAATAAATCATTTACATGCCAGCCCATGCGGCCCAAAGATCATAATTGACTTCTGGGGTTTTTATAGCTAAATGGCGGCTTGAGTGCCAGGTGAACGGCAAGTCGTCAAAGCGGCGGATAAATCCAGGTAGAGATACAAAGATATTATGAAAGTGTGTAGGTATGCCCACTCAATTGGCTGCGTTTGCATAACAGGCTTAAATCTTAAATTCCAATTGAGAGTGAAAGTAAGACCGCGCCGGAAAAATACGCAAGCATAAATCAGCTCAAGTCAGGGGCAATCTGAAACCTGCTTGACCCCGGCGATTGATCTTAATGTTCTTGAATGAATAATGTTCTCGGCGAATAATTAAGCCAAGTGTTTAATTGGCAAGAAGAAAGGAAAAGGAACGCTCGGCTTGTGGCCTACAAATATCACAGCTGTCAAAGCCCGAGATATACATATATCAAAGTATCAGATCTCAGATTACAGTCAGAATGCCATCAATGTTTTTATTTTCTGTTTTTTAGAAATCAATTCGACAAGGAATTCAAAAGGCCGCCGCGGGTGCCGATCGATCGAGGTATTTTTTTTGTTATTTTTTTCAAAACCTTTACCGAAAGACCGACTGGCAACGGAAGCCTGAAGGTCGCTCGCTTTGGATCTCTAAATAAATGTCTTACTTGTAATTAAAAGATTTGTTACTTTCAACGCAACCACAACGAAGTGGTTTTTAAAAACAGCAATTGACCGTAATTTATATATTAAAATGTGTAATTTAGAGCACACAGGTAAACCGGTATGTGCTTTAAGTACGTGATGCTATTGAGCTTCGCAATTAGCCGCCTCTTTGAAGGCGAAAAGTTAACCAAACTGTTTAAAGAGCTCCCAAATTTAATTTATTTCAAAACCTGAGGCCTTTTTTATGATCTCGAGGATTTTGTAATGTTTTTGTCACTTTGCTCAGTGCCCTATTTTTTTGACCAAACATAAAATAGAGCCCGTTTGCCAATCTTCGATTATAGATAAAGTAATTAAGTAAATTGGATTAAATTTCAAGTGAAAAGAAAACAATTATCCCCCGGGTCTTTGATTGTTGTGCCCTTAATTGAAAGTAATCTAATTTGTGGGTTATTTTGCAAATTAAAATAATAATTGCCTGATTTATTTAAATAAAATTGTGATCTTTAAATCAGGTTTGAAAAAAACTATTTTAATGATGTATTTGTTTTCTAGTTTATTTGTCATAAGTATCTAAATTTTAAGATTATTGATCAGAAGTTAAATTTGCTAATAAAACATAGTTTTTAAAAATTCGCGCCAAAAATCTATAAAGAACTCCAATAAGTTTTTCTATTATAGTCTTCAAGGATACTATGGACAATCCTTAAAGTCTCAAGTTTTATTTCTATTTAAAATCTAATTCTTAGGTTCACGAACTTAAGATAGAAAGCATGATTTGCATATTTTCTCTTTACTTTTCCTTCAATACTTTTCAGACACTCCAAAGATGACTTAACTTTTTGCGTTTGAGGCTTTAAAAATGATAATGTGTACTTATGAATGGCCATTAAAACGCTGCTACCGCATTTTTCCCCTCATAACCTATACTTACCGTGGCTTTAAGCAAATATCCTTTCTCCGGACTATTAATCAAGAAAACAATGTAGTTCTTTCACTTTTATTGCTAACAAAATTCGGTGAAGGGGCAGTGACGTTGTGGGGGATATTCCCTCGAGATATTCGACGAAGCACCAATTTCGAATGCGCAATCGCGAATTCCACGGTGAGGTGAGCAAATTACTTTGAATTATGTTGGTTTTCGCGATTACTATTGACTTGAAAAACAATTCACAGTTTAATTAGCCGCTGGTTTGCACCTGCCCACGTTGATTGAGGGCTTATTGGTGGTCTAATATGTATATATTTTTTGTATCGGATCAGATGGATCCGTTGGATGGTTGGTTAACTGTGGCAAGGCCCAAGGCGAACTAACTGCGCTGCCGCTGAATTTGGGCCTTTTATAACGAATCCGCATCCGAATCCGCTGGAGCGCAGGCGCCAACGACGGCAGCGTTGCGCTTGCGTTAGCTTTAGCGTTAGCGTTAGCGTTAGCTATAGCATTTTGTATCTGTATCTGAGCAGCAGCAGCAGCAGGAGAGCAGCAGGCCGGTTCCACTGTACTTGTATCGACGGCATCGGCGAGTGTGTAAATCAAATAGTGCGCTGACTGTTTTTGCTCAGCTCTGTCTGTGCTCCAATTTAATCGCGCTATTGAAAATGCTGCTTTATGCTTTATGTAATTTATGTTGGACAATTGTCGTTTTTGGCTAGGACTCGCATATCTGAAGTGTGCTTAATGTTATTGGTTATGGCCAATATACTTGGCCAATATGGCGGAGGAGGGCGATCGTGCAACACAGTGACCTTTTTAAGTGGCTTTTCCAACTCCACTATGTACTATAGTTTTGGTGACAACGCAGCTGTGACCTAGAAAGCTTTTCTTTCGAAAATGAAAATGTTTTGAAATGCCTTCTTGTATGTCACTGGGTCTGCGTGACCGTCGTTATGGCTAATTGGTATCATTAATTAAACATTTTGGCTGTCCTAGAGCGTAATGTACAAAATTTGGGCCACAAGTAGGTGTACAAAGTCGCTAAATAATACTTCATGGGAGTGCTGAATAAAAGACTTGACAAAAATGAAGAAGTGCCGTAGCATTTGAGGAGTTTTTTTTTTGCTGAATAACAGGCTCGTTTTTTTAAAGTATTTTCCAAATATTTAAGTAGTTTTTTTTGGCCAACAAGGAATGCTTGGCTGTCTAAGCCTATCGCATTACAAAATCTCCAAACAGTTAGTAATTACCTGTCAACATTAACTGTCCGTAAAATGTTGCATGGAAAAAAGTTTACATTGGACGCATTCACTTACAAAGTATCTGCCAGATGCGGGAAAAATGCTTTAGTGATTGATTTCGGAGTCCCAAACACTTTAGAAACATATTGTAAAGGTTGACAAAAAATCAGGTATCACTCATTCAGTCATAACGTGTTTTTGTTTGTTCGTTACAATAAATTTGTGTATAATTGATTGGATTTGACCGCCTATTAAACCCAAATAACCCGCGGACCTGTTTGTGCGTGGCGCGTAATTGCAAAATTAATTCGTTCTAATTGGCAAAACTGCCGCAGAAAGCGAAACAATTGGACATCGAATGCAACTGGACAAACTCGAAACGAAATTAAAAATCGAAATTAAAATCAAAATGAATTCCGAATACAAAATCCGTAACGGACAACTGACAAATGTTGATTTTTTAATGTTCGTAAGAGTCTCTCCACGTAAATGTAACACATGTCTCCGCCAGGGACCGGTTGGGAGCCTTCAAACATGTGACTTCACAGATTCAAAACATTGGGCGAACATACACGGGCGCGTGACTAACATACTTTTTGCCCCCGCAGAATATATGGCCAAAAACCAGGCACCTGACAAGTCACACCCTCACAGTTTTTTTTCGGCCAGAACTTAGGATTCATTTAGGATTTAATGAAGACTACCACTTAGGGGTTTTCATATTTTATGGCCACTCAAGCATGAAACACTGAGTGGTCATCTTTATATCATTGCAAAAGCTGGTTTATTGAATGTCTGTGATTTTTATTATGATTCGCTTCAGTTTAGACGCCAAGTTAGGCAAAAAAATGTAAGTGTGTCGAAAAAGAAAAACACAGTATTAAAGCTGTTTAAAAACCAGTTTCATATAAGGTTCCTGTAACGATAAGCATGTTCTTGGATAATTAATCATGTCCGTGTTGTAAGTGTGATAATTATGCAGGAATTATGTACGTGATTTAGTTCAACTTTAAATTTAGTTTAAGGTGCTTTTTTGTCTTTTTTCTTTAATGTACAATGTAATATTACATAAAACACTCAATTTTCATTACACATAAATAAATAAATGGCAAAGTATAGAGCTTTCGGACTGAAGAAGTCCTAGAAAACTTCATTCGGATCGCCATTGGACTGGTCTGCCTTTTGGCGGGCACGAGCCAACTTGGCAGAGAGCTCCGATGATCGTATGGTTTTGTACTGTAAAAAAATGGGGAATTTTAATAAAAAAATCCTTTTTAAAAGTTTAATATTTGTTACCTCGCAGAAGTTCTTTTGCAGCACAATCTGGGAGATGAGTCGACGACTCTCACGCTGGCCAAAGTAACTTTCAATCGTGTGCGGGGACAGACCGAAGATCTCCTCGCCGCTGAGTGTGTGCAGCCTCTTGACAATGGTGTCCGAGAATCCTTTGCCCCTTAGCCACTCCTCCACCTCCTTGGGCTTCGAGTTCTGGTTGATGAAGATCTCTGGCGTCTTCAGGATCTCCAAGTCCTTGCGGCGCTGTCGCTGCTGCAACATGACCCTCAGCTCGTCGTTCACATCGTCCTGCATGTAGTAGGTATCGTCATCGGCCTCGCAATCGTTCCTGGCACGCATGGCTGAGAAGGGTAAATATATAAATATAAATTTAAACTGGTTTTCGGAAATCTTAAACTCTAAACCAAATTTGGGAGCATTTATTATGGCTATTTATTGGCCAATTTAATGGATAAATGATTTGCGTTCTGATAATTGAGTTCAATAATGAATGGAATCCAAAAGGCTCTAAATATCTGACAAAGAAAAAGTCTATAAATTAGCTTATCTTAGTTCTTTGAACTCCTAAATTAATCTATAAAAGTCTGTGTAGTATTTATTATTCCCACCTGCCAGAGCTCCTGCAGCTGCCATGTTCCTCTTGAGGGTTCCGCTCGGAGTGGGTGGTTGACTGTCGCTTGGTGGTGGCATTGGCGGCGGCACGGGTACATTGGGCATCGAATAGGAACGCGCCATGTTGGGATTGGTCAGGGGTGGCTGGGACTCCCGCTCCACAGGAGCAGTATACAATGCCATGGTGTTGCGGTACATGGGATTATTTGCCTCGCCATTCAACTCCGCGCCATTCTCCACAAGCGCCATGGATGCAATGGACTCTGTGTCCCGGCCATTCACTCCGGGCTCAAAGTTGTACGGCGTAAGCACAGTGTGCGGCACATAGCCAATGTTTCCGTAGGAGTTCCGGGCCTTCCACCAATTACGGGAGTCGTCAATAATCTAAGGTCAACATGATAACACAGATATGTTTAAATATGCGACGGGAAATATAGATTATATATCTTCGATTTAGTAGCCGATAATTGATATGAAATGGTAAGTAGGTCTAGGGTGACGCATAGATAAGATTATACTTTAACAAGTAGATCTGTTTAAAGTTAAAAATATAAACTAAATCACAGTGATGCAGAATATTTTTTATATATATAGTTCAATGGAATCAGTAATTGTTTACTTTAGTAAATATTGATGTCATAAGTATATTTTGATTGTTGCAATGATTTGGGTTTATTGTTTTACTGATAACTTTTATTTTTATGAGTAACAAAATTTCTCTGATAAAGAATACGATACAACTTGGGAAACTCCCTATTGAAGTTTAATTCTTTTGATTTTTGCCTGCTTGATATTTGATTTAGTTTATTTTAAACTGGATTTACCCTAAAAAAAAGCTATATCAAGTCGATTTTTATTATCTTACAATTTAATTGGAATGAACATATTGAAATTAAATGACTTCACTTTCAATTACTGGCTGAATATTTCAACTGCTTTGAATCTCAATTAATATAATTTGAATAATACTTTTTTAAATATTTATATTTGTTCAAAAAGTTTTATTTTTTCAAGGTTTGTTGTGCACCTTAATATGAATACGTTTTGAATTTTATTTAACTTTCCTTTTAGGAAATGTCAAATATTTTTCAAATTTAAGTATTAAATATAAATATAATTTTAGAACTCACCTCCAAGTACTCCCCTTTGGTAACTTTCAGTTCCTTGTCGTTGGTGGCTGATTTGTTAAATGCCACTTCAGCAATCTTTACATTTCGACTCTCCAGGCGACTCAGCCAAGTGCGATTGCCGCCTCCAGGACTTGCCGGAATGGGCACAGGAACAGGGACTGGCGACGGTGTCTTCTTCAGAGCCGGAGCCAGATACTGAACCTCCTCGTCCACCACCCAATCCGGTGACCAGTCGTCGTAGAAGATCGGATGGTAGGAGCTCTTGTGGTCCTTGAACTGATCCTTTGGCACTGTCCAATTGGGGCCAAGGCTCTGCCACAACTGCTTCTCATTGGAGTCTAGAGTGCCATTAAGGAAAGCGATGGTTTCGCGACGCAGGAGGGGATTCATCACCGCCTCCGGGATGCCAGCGTCAACATAGATATCGTTGCAGACCGATACTATGGTTTTCAGAGAAATGAAGACATTGTGCACTGGGTCTGTGGACTTTGTAAAGTGATTCTGCAGCCGGACGGAGTAGATCAAGGCCAGCTTGGTCTTGGCCAAGATGTCGTGGAACTCGCTCTCAATGGGAGGACGGGATCTCAGAACCAAGAGTCCTTCCCCATGAGGATTGTGTTGCTCCTTACGGAGCTTCAGCTCGTTGAGAGCTTCGGCGGCATAGTGCAGCCTGGCCATGAACCTCTCGATATCCTCGAAGCAGTGATTAAGGACCTGTACATCCTTTTCGGTCTGCTCTCTGTCTAGTGCATTCTTTTCCGCAGCTATTCCGGCCACTGCAGCTGCGATTCCATACTGATCCTTGGCCTGATGGTTCTGAGGCCTATCCGGTTTTGGCAAGAGGATTGGCGTCTTGTTGCGATCCACGGTGATGGGAGTGCCCTTGCTTAGCTGAAGGAAGATGATTAATCTAGGGTTTCCACACCAACTAATATCCACTTACCTGTCTTAAATCCTCCACCAAATGTACTGAACTGACATCTGCCACCTGAAAGATGTGCATTTCCGTGTTTCCTAGGGATATGCCGGGAACCGAAAAGATGAGGATATTGTTGTATGTTTCTTTGGGATCATCACTGATGAAGGCAGTGGGTTCTGTGATGAGGCTTCCAGGAAAGTTCTCTATCTCCTTCATTTCGCTGTCCAGCATCACCAGCCACTGGCCATTGAAGCTCATGAACATTTTGTGAGGCCAAATGCCTCCGGTTTTGTCCAGTTCGATGAGTAGCTTCATCTTCTCCTTGGGCTGTTTGATTTCGGCCTCGTTCTTAAGCTTAAACGTGGCCAAGTGCTCCAGGGCATATGTGGGCTTAATCTCGTCATAGTGTCCATTGGCCAGGTCCCCTGCAGGGACTCCATTTTCGTAGCCGTTGCGTGGCATCCTGCGTAGACGATAATGGCAAAGACAGTAAATAATAGACATATATTTTTACACTTTAATCAAGTGCCTACGATGAAAGCCTATCTATTGGCCAGTATCGGCTATAGTTTCCTGTCTATCAGGTTCAATATTTACCCATGTATCACCGCAATTGGCCGGAAATATTTCAAGGTTCTATAGCCGGGCTTGACCATCTTCGAAGGGACTTAAGTATCGAATGATGGTCGAAGACCCCTTAACATGTCCGGCCGGACAGAAAATCAGAAAATTGTACATACCCCAAATGACGATTTTACGAGTAAATAATAACTATATTCCGGGGGTATGGGGGGTGCCTATGTAGGAATGATATTCCACCTGTATGCCTGTGTGTGGTAGCTACCTGCCCGATTAGATAAACGCCATTGACTTTGCGATAGCTTTTTCTTTTTTTCTATTTTCCACCTTATTGCCATTATTTTACTTTGGCAGCTATCACAAATTCCAGCAAATTCTTGGCACATGAAGCAATCATTAAGGAAAACTTATTACATAAAGGTCTGGACATCGCGTTGTTTGATGTATTTTTAGGCCATGATTATTGGCCAATTATTGCGAGCCCGTGGAGCGCATGGCGTAGTTTTAGATTTCAGAGATTTATTGATGGCTTTCACTGGCATGACATCAGATCCGAAAGATATCGTATCTTCGGGATCGTGATTTATAGTCTCAGAAGAGACAATTGGATTTCTGGGTTACCTTGTACTTCGCACGATGGCCCACAATGTTTTATTTATTTATTTAATGATTTTTCCAATTGTTTGATCCCGTGGTCCGAACTCGCACTCTCGATCCGCTGTGCATTCAATTCGAATTCCAACTAACCAGCTCTGTTGGCCGGGCCCGAAGGGAGTTGGTGATATCAGCTGGCTTGGCTGGCTCCTCGCTCATTAATTGATTGCCAGAAATTGTTTCAGGCGGTGCGTTATCGCAAAAAGCAAAAGTGAGCTTTATCTCTCTGTTTGCCATTGTCGCGATTGTGCATCGTATCGCTCGATACTTTTGGCCCATTGGCACTTGTGGCAATCTTATCAGACCCACAGAGAAATAATAGTAACGCCACTACACGGTTTACCTCTTTGAAGGGAGAGAGAGAGAAAAACTTCTGTCCGTATCAAGGTAATGGTCAGCACATTGTCCCTGAAGATAGGCAGGTGTAAAAATGTAGAAATTTAATATTTTGTTTTTGTTTGGTTAGGGGTCTTAAGTGCATTAGTCTGGAACGTGGGGTGTCACACTTTGTTCACGCTGACATATTTAATTACTAATTAATCAGTTAAAGTCATCGATTTCCCTCTATTATCTATGGTATGATAGAAATTTTTAAAAATATATTTGCATGTGAATCATTTGGAATTCTTAAACGGAATTTTTGGAGCTTAAATCTTAAAAGAATCTACTAGATTACGTGTTTTTATTGAAAAATAAATATTAAAAGGGCTTGGGAACAATCAAGAAACTTTATTGCCATAGCTTCCATTAATTATACTATACTTGATACTTTACAAAATGACAACAATTTTGATTACACTTTGATTGCGTGACTCTAACAATTGAAACTATAATGATAATTTCTTAAAACAAACACAATTACTTTCATAAACAAACAAACCAAAACTTGCAATTTCCTTGAGGTATTTATTGATCATAAAATTAAAGTTTTTTAGTTTTTTGGCTTAGGAACATAATCTAAAATCGGTTTATGAGTACTATATACGCCTTACGCCCGCTAGGCATCAGCCTTTACACCAAATCGTCACAATTGACTAGCAGATTGCTGAAAAGAAACAAACACAAACAATCATTATGGTTGTATTGTTGATAATTGCTGTTGCCAGAGCTTATCACTACCCCGGCATACTTTTATTTATCATTAAATGAGATTCAAATAGGGTTCTGTCGTCAGTGACTCAACTCCAGCAACAGGTGACTGCCGATCTATTAACGAGAAACTCACCTGGCCGATGGCAACTTGAAGATATTCTGCGAGGCCGACCTCAAATCAGAGTTCAGGCAAAGTAGCTTTGTGCCATTAAAATGCAAATACTCCGACAATAGGGAGGAATGCTCGTGGAAAGGATTGCGTCGGTGTTGAAGGTGCACATTCCGGAATTGTTCAGCTAAAGAGGAGAATTTATGAATATAAAATGTCAAAATAGATGCAAAAATACTTACCCAAAACGCAGTTGAAAGTGGGTCCCAAAGCTCCATTGACAGGAGTCTCGGAAATGCCACCCACAATTAGGTCGACATCCTTCCAGCTTGAATAAATAGTTTTTAGCTTGTCCAAGGTCTAAAAATATGTTGAAACATATAGCAAAAGCCTCTTACGTTACAGTATATTGCTTACCTCTTTAGGTATGAACCTCGCAAAGTCACTCCAATCATCCACAAGATCAATACCGTTGCAAACTTCCATATATTTGTAATAGGGCTGCACTCCATGATCCCTGCCCCTCTGGATATCGAAAGCTAGGATATCGGCATGCGTGGGCTTTGTGTTCTTTGGCCAAACAACCTTAAAATATAAATTCTATTGAAATATGTTCGATTATAGATTCAAAGGGTCAACTCACACTCTCGGCGTAGGCTGCATCCATTTGCATGGCTCTCTGATGGAGCAAGCTCTCCAGGATCTCGTTTAACTTGTGGGTTGTATACTCCAGATGAGGTTTGTAGATTTCGTTTTTCAGCACAAACAGATTGGTCTGACCATGTCTGTAAGATTTTCATTTCAAATAAGAATGAATAGCTAATCTAGAATAGTAACTCACTCTTCAAAGAGATCATTGTAGTTATCACTACTGCGATTGCGGAGCTCATTGGGCAGCAATGAGTAATAGAACCTGATGGCGGCCGCACCAAATTCGTTGGAGATCTCCTTGGGGGTTTCCCGGGAAGGCTTGGTGTCGAGCACCTCGTTGGCCTGGGTCTGGCCAAGAACCTCTGGCAGCCACTCCTCCATTACCACCCGCCTATAGATGTCCACATTGACCGCCTTGGCGGCCTGGTAGAGGCGTTCATCGCTCCAACGTGGCTTCCTCTCCTTCAGTTCCCTTGCCAGACGATTGTGGTTGCGCATGAAGATGGTGTAGATAACGATGGAGAAGGGGCTGCTATTGACCCGGGAGTCGCCAGCTGCAAAGCAGGTGGAGTTGCTAGAGGCTCCCCAGGCGCAGAAGGAGTTCTCCACATCTTTCGTGTCCGAAGTCATGGGCAACAGAGCATTGTTCTTGAAGTCGCTGGGTGTGGACTTGAGAAGACCATCCTGGAAGACCCTCATCTTATGCTGGGCTGCCGTGGTGAAGCCGTACAGTTGGGACAGATCCAATGAGCTAGTGGCTTGGTTGAGCTGTTCCATATATATAGTTTTTTTTATATTTTTCATGTGATTTTTGGCTTTTCCCACTCACCTGCTCTGCAGCACCAAAATTGCAGTCGGCCACGGCCAGTGCACTTCTCACATAATTAAGGCAGCTGGGCACGTCGTATTTCCCACTGGGCTGGTAGATGATTGGGGCGCATGCTGGGTGTTGATGCCGGGGCTGAAGGTTGTTCTGGTCACGGCTGCAGCACTCTATCGGCGATCCGTTGCCTGTCAGCAGGAGAAATATTTACCCAATTAAAAATAATAAATTTAAAATCGTCCACATTTTTCCTAGAAACACTCATTAAAATGCCAAAGGAAACCTGTTTCCATAATTAAAATATTTTTTTTTGACGATTTAAAATTGTAAAAAAAATTTCTAAGAACAAATATTTTGTATTGTTTTTTATCAAAAGCAATAAAAAAATATATTTTAAAAGGGGAATACCAACTATTTTTTTCTGATGTTTTACTTTGTTTGGTTTAAATTTGAAGATTGTAAGTTGAATCATAGTTTACATGACTATGTGGTTAAAAACCACAAAAAGATAAGAAATTATATTAAACCACTCTTTATTTTGATATTATTTTTTCTAAGACTTACTCATCGACTGGGATACGGGTTTGCTTAGATCGTGCTCCACAAACTGAGCCCATTGTGCGAATCCTAAATTAAGTTGCAATTTTTCAAAGGATTGTACCAGTTGAGCATTTTGGGTCGTGTCCGGATCATATAGGGCCCTACTGACGTACCATGGTCCTGGAAACGATCGAGTCTCCGGGAACATCTTAAATATCGAAAGGATTAAGATCTTATAATAGAGTTATAGAGCTTTCAGGCCACTCACCCGATGGAAACCATCCTTGTAATAAGGCTCCAATAGTCTTCTGTAAGCATGATGTCCCTCACGGTTGCCATTTAGCAGTTTTTGGCAATCGCTGCGAAGACTAGTCCTTTCGGGAAGAGGCTTCTGCTCCAAGTAGATGCGACACTGCTCCTCATTAATGTCATGGGGCAGGCACTGGCTGTTGTACACAAACAAGCTGGACTTTAAAATCTTGACAGCTATTTCACTGTCCTTCTTGGATTCAGTATTAGGTAGTGTGTCCAAAAGTTGGGTGTGCGAAAGACTGCCATTTTTGACAGTAATATCAGAATTCAGCAAATTGTCTTCCAGTCTAAAAAATAAAAAACTTAAATTTTTTTCTATTTCTTCTCGCAGTAATGATTACCAACCTTTTTTGTCTGTTGATTGAATCCAGTCCTGAGTTAACAAGCTCAATCCATTTAGAAGATGGAAGGCTATTTAAGTACGATTTAACATTTTGCCCCAAATTGTTGTTAGCTGGAAAGACAGAACTTAGTTTACCGACAATTCAAGCTCAATTGTAATAAAGATTTCCTTTTGAAGTGCAAATGATTTATTTTCCTGGCAATAATTCAAATGCCATTTGGAATATTCCACAATCTAAACGCTGTCAACAATTTAATTAAGGCGATTCTAAACTACTTACTATATCACAAAGATCATTGTTGTAAGAAAAAGCTTGTCACTCAAAGAATGAAGATCTAAATCTAGGGAATTTTCAAAGATTTTTAGGGTCATTCTCGGGTGTGCATTCCCTAATTAAAATGAGATGTTTTTTAAATAGTAATAGTTTTTTTTTTTTTTGAGGATTTATAAAGCGGTGATGTATTTTCTTTGATAAGGAATTCACGCCTTCAAAAGTTAGAATGATAAGCTGGGAAAACTCACAGTTTTCATAATGTGTTTTTTGTATAAAGGGTCTTTCAAATTTCCAAGCTAATACTTTGAAAATATACATATAGTTAAAAAGATATAGTCTCATCGCCACATACATATGACATAACAACCTAAGCTTTGAACGTTGAAAGTCGAAAAAAGAGTGAAAGTCTACTAATTGCACTCAGCCTATAGTTCCAATGGGGACTACCTATTAAATCTTCAACATTAAACTCAGCTAACAACTTCCTGGCAAATAAATAAACTATTAAGTATAAAATAAACACTCAATTATGCCGTTTAGGCCTATAAGAATTCCGGTTTGTGCCATCTAAAATTATAATAAAAAGCTAAATTTTTTATTGACTGTATCCATGGTAGTTGTTGGCTTATTGATTTTATTTTTAAATAGTTATAAATAACTAGGCTTACGGCTTGGAAAATTAAATCTGGCAGCGTTGCTAATTGAGGGCAGTAAAGATGCTCCTATTATGAGACCCAGCAGGCAGATGTACTTTCCGCCACCCATTGCACTGTTCTTTGTTCCTGAATATATGTGAGAGCTGCTCAGAACAAACACACTTGGAGGGCCCCCGATTCGCGATTGTGATTCCCAAGACGTTCTGGACCCCAAAACACGTCACTTGGATTTAAGTCACGTCGCGAGCGTCTGATAAGGAAGCGATTCGAACTGCGTTTCGAGATATTTATTCCGTTCTGGGTGGAAACCGTGTCAACGGCTCAGCGGCTCATGGGGAACTGAAATACAAAGCACATCTCTGTGAAATAAAGCCGATGCCGAGCCGGATCATTATCACGCACAATGAAGCTCATCATCATGACCGGAGTCGAGATTCTCTAGAATCGACTCTCTCTCGAAAAAAGTCGCGTACGAGTGTAAACAAATGTTATTTTTGTATTACCTGGCCAGGTCGGGTGAATCAATCTGTTTATGTGACGAAGCAAAGCCGTGCTTACTAATACAAACGTAAAATGCAAATCACGGTTGCACCACGGCTTATTTATTTAAAATGTGGCACGTCCTAGTACGTGATTATTAGAAATACTTATTCCAAAGATTTCAATTGTATTTCAGCCAAGAATTTGGCGAATTGAAGAGTATGCTATTTTAAATAACCCGCCGATTACTGCAAACAAAGTTATCGGTACTTTTCCATCTTCAGATGTATCGATGTTTCTTACCCATTACTTATCGAGTTTTTTTCGTCTCTGATGTTTTCCACCTTCGCAAACGGCATTGTCTAACAATAATAATATATTTCGCCGAAAATTGAATTTTATCAATAAAAGAGAAGTATATCGCCAGCCATGTCAGCGTTAGATGCGGAAGCCACCGACGAGCAGTTCGGCAATGACCAGTCCAAGCCAATGTCGGGGCCCATTATTGGAATAATTTACCCGCCGCCGGAAGTCAGAAGCATCCTTTTACAAACATAAAACTTCATCCGACACTTAATAAACCCTATTTGTCCTAATTATTAATTAGTTTTCAGCCTTAATATGTTTTCCGCTTACTCAGTTGCCCAGTTTTAACTATTAGATATCGTTGACAAGACAGCCAGCTTTGTAGCACGCAATGGACCGGAGTTCGAGGCGCGAATCCGGCAGAACGAGCTGGGTAACCCGAAGTTTAACTTCTTGAACGGAGGCGATCCCTACCACGCATACTACCGGCACAAAGTCAACGAGTTCCGAGAGGGGAATGGTAAGGTTACAGTACAACCCTTTTTGAAGCAGCCAATGACCTAATTTGACCAATACAGATGCCGGGATTGCTGCCGTTGCTGGTATGAAGCAACTGGCCGTGACCAGTGCCGCTCAGCAGCGACAGCAGGAGCTACTGAAGCAAGTGGTGGAGCAGCAGTTTGTGCCGAAGGAGCCTCCCCCGGAGTTTGAATTCATTGCCGATCCGCCGTCAATTTCTGCTTTGGACTTGTAAGTCGAGTTGGTATGATCCAGTCCATTATTTATCCACACCCATCCTTTTCAGGGATATTGTGAAGCTAACTGCTCAGTTTGTTGCCCGTAATGGTCGGCAGTTCCTGACCAATTTGATGAGCAGAGAACAGCGAAACTTTCAGTTCGACTTCCTGCGTCCTCAGCACTCACTCTTTCAGTACTTTACCAAACTTCTTGAGCAATACACAAAGGTGCTGATCCCCCCAAAGGATCTACTGGGAAAGCTGCGGGTCGAGAGCGCCCCGGGACGAAGTAGCATGAACCATGTGCTGGACCAAGTCAAATACCGGGCCAACTGGCAACGTCATCAGGAGGCTCAACGGCGTCGTGAGGAAGAGAAAGTGGAGCGGGAGCGTGTTGCCTACGCCCAGATCGACTGGCACGACTTTGTGGTTGTGGAGACTGTGGACTATCAGCCTTTTGAATCCGGAAACTTTCCGCCACCAACAAATCCCGACGAAGTGGGTGCCCGCGTGCTAATGGAGGAGCGTCTTATGGAAGAAGAGGGCGACATTGAAATGCAGATCGAATCTGACGACGAGGACGCCGCGCCGGTGCCTGGCCATTTGGAAAGCGGCGGTGTCAAGCTTTCGCAAATGGAAAATCGTGTTGGTATTCAGATGAAGAACATATCTTCCTACTCTCAGGCAGCAGGGGCCAAGCGGGACAACACTCAGGTGCAGGACATGGACGAGGCCTCCAGCGATGAGGACACTCCGACGTCCAAACTTCAGCCGCCTGTGGCACCGATGCTGCCACCCACCCACGACAAAGTGGTGGTCAAGAAATACGATCCCAAGGCCACACAACCAAAGCCAGCGCCAATGCCCACGGACGAGTATCTCATCTCTCCAATTACCGGCGAGAAAATCCCGGCTTCAAAGGTATCGGAGCACATGCGTATCGGATTGCTGGATCCGCGCTGGGTGGAGCAGCGCGACAAGCACACCGTGGAAAAGATCAACCAGGACAACGTCTTTGCAGCGGGAACTGCCATCGAGGCGAGTCTCAAGCAACTGGCCGAGCGGCGTACGGATATTTTTGGTGTTGGCGACGAGGAAACGGTGATCGGCAAGAAGCTGGGCGAGGAGGAGACGAAGAAGGACGACCGTGTCACCTGGGACGGACACACCTCCAGTGTGGAGGCTGCTACGCGTGCAGCCAGAGCCAATATCACGCTGGAGGAGCAGATTCATCAGATCCACAAGGTCAAGGGGCTGTTGCCGGACGAAGAGAAGGAGAAGATCGGACCCAAGCCGGTTGGCAGCAAGGCCACTCTCTCGGCTCCACCACAGCCTTCGTCCAAGACGCAGCACAGCCACTCCAACCAGAATCAGCATCACCAAGGAGGCGGTGGTGGTGGAGGTCACCATGGTCATCACAGTATGCACCACCACCATCCTCCGCAGCCACATCAACCCCCTCCACAGCACCATCCATCTCATCATCATCAGCAGCCACCAGCCCAACCAATGGTCCAACTGATGCAACTTCGGCCACCCATGATGCGTAAGTTCGCATAGATCTTTGATCTGGTCAGAGAATAATCCAAGTATATTTTTAGAAAACCCTTATGGAGGTGGTCCCGGTGGCTATATGAATATGCAAGCTGGCGGACCGCCCTCGCAGATTGCTCCCGCTCCGCCTGTGGATCTAATGGTGGAGGATGAGCCACCAACCAAAAAGATGCGCTCCGAGGATAACTTGATTCCTGAGGCAGACTTCATTGCCACTCACAAGGTGAGGTATTTTAAAGAAATCTATTGAATCTTAAGTCTAATTCCTTTCTTCTTAACTTACAGAGTCCTGTGACAATACAAGTCCAAGTTCCCAACTCGGACAAGTCCGAGTGGAAGCTAAATGGTCAGATGATAGCTATTTCTTTACCCCTTACCGAGCCTATTTCCACTCTCAAATCGAAGCTACAGGAGGAAACTGGAATGCCACCGGCCAAGCAAAAGATCTTCTACGAGGTAATTTATAAAAATATTTTTAAAAAATAACACAAAATTAATATCTCGATTATTTTCAGGGCATGTTCTTCAAAGATAGCAATACGATGGCTTTCTATAACCTCGTCAATGGTACCACTGTGCATTTACAAGTCAAGGAGCGCGGTGGTCGCAAAAAATAAACGGACCTCACTTAACAATAAAACCATGCGACAAACTTAGAATGCTCCATATGGAAGAAATCTATTTGTAAATGGTTTCGCATAAATTTGTAATAAATTGTCAATCACAGAATTTAGTTAATTGCACTTTAGTTTAGTCACTTTTCAGGTTAAAAATCGGTTCAGGTTAATCGGGGGGGAATGATTGGAGTATAAAATCGGAATGTTACGTTGGGATTTCCATGCTAGTCAGAGCACACGCACGTTACTGTCTTTCCGCCAGCCAAGGCTTTGGCCATGTTCCGATACCGCTGCAGCATGGGAGTGTAGATAGACTCGCTGTCCTTGTGGGGCTCACAGACCAGCTGCAGCTTATTGGGCGTTAGACTGAGGATATAATCTGTGTAGCAAAGAGCAGTCTTTCCCTCTTCCAGGTCCTGGCAGTACAAGGCGTAGGCGGCTCTAAAAGCTGCTCCCATTAAAGCAGCCTCACTTTCAGTCTACAAGAGAAGAATATATATAAATGTTTTGGTTTTTAAAAAATATTATTAATCACCCACCTGTATGTGGACGGGTGCATTAAACACGTCAGCGATTGTTTGGAGGATCGATTTGTTAACCGACGCGCCTCCTGTGGCAAGGATCTGGGTCTCTTTCCCAAAGTGCAGGCCCATGTCTTCGGCCACGGCGCGATGATGCAGCATCTGTCCCTCAACTAAGGCACGTATTTCCGTTTGCGGTGAGTTAAATCTGTAAACAAAAATCAATAAAGTTAGGAATTAAGTCAACTGCAGTGTAATTACAAGTTTTATGGCTAACTTAACTCGATAAGCAACCTTCATTTTTATCAGGTTTATTACCATTTTTACAATATCTCTATAGCTTTAGGGTTTTTCACGACTTACTTGATAACAGTTTGATTTTCCTTGTTTATTCTTATTGTTCCTTGGGCCTTTGGAATGATTTCCATTTCGTTAAAGTGTACGGCCATGTTGCCGAAATTTCCACGGGGAGTGGATTCGAGAAGTTCGTTGAATTTTTGCCAATCACCATTGGTCTCCGTCTTGTTTACTCCCTCCCGCACCAGGGAACCGTTTCTGAAGCTAAACAAGTAAAGAAATATTAAGGATTTACAAGATAATATAATAAAGCTTCTCATGCGTACCAGAGAAGACCCATGTACTCCTGAATTTCGGTTGGATGACAGAGCACGTGGCCCTCCTGCCAGTTCAGAGGTTCTTTTAAGCTCATCATCAGGGTGTCGCTAGTGCCGAGAGACACACTTAACCAATTTCTGTCCACCAGCATACCGGCCAATGCCGATGGATTGTCTCCGGTGCAGGCCACCACTTTGCAGTCACTCGGGAAGGAGAACCGCTTCACAAAATACTCGGAAACGTTGCCCAGAATAGTATTCGGGCTGACCGGCGTTCCAAGGCGCTCTTCCAAATCTGGGGCACAGGAATTCAGGCAGGCCTGGGACCAGTTCTTTTGACGGATATCCAACAGATTCATTCCGGAGCCATCGCTGTAGTCGATTCCCGCCACATTGCCCAGGAAAAGTGATGCCAGGAAGCTGCTAACCAGTGAGATTCGACGGGCATCTTCGTAGGCATGAGCCTTCTGCTGGTAGATCTTTCGGATCTGAGGTCCAGTGAAGCGTTCATAGCACTTGGAACCCGTAATCTCCACCATGGCTTCAGCACCGCCAATAGCCGTTTCCATTTCGAGACATTGTTTTGTTGTGGAGGCATCCATCCAGATGGGTGTCCGATTCACAACAAAAGCGGAATCGTCTATCTGTGCGTGCAGGAACTTATCGGGATCGAGATTTTGTAAGGTGGAGACGCCGTGATTGGACCAGTACAGTGAACCGTGCTGCTGTCCAGAGCCACTGATGGCCGCCACTGTGCTGAGGTCAGCTTCCTGCATGACCAGGCGGTCCAGGACAATGTCCATGGCCTTTACCCACATCACGGGCTGTACAAAGAACCTGAGGGAAGGAGGATGGGTTAATTGTAGTATAAAAAAAGTGCAAATATCTTAGATATATAACTTATAAGAAGTTATATTTAACTGGAGAGTTCAAAACCAATACGAAAATGTCCCTTTTAATTACTGTGCAAAGGAGGGGTTTCCCTCCCACAAATCAACAGGTGTTTTTAAAAATAATCGACAGCCAAACGAGCCACGTTCATAACCAGCTAGAGGAATTAATAATAATGTAACCCCCTTCTACATGTAACCCCTCTGGTTACAAACTAAACCAATTATCCACAACTCACTCATTTTTGTTGGGTCCCGGATTGGCGCCTCCCTGTGTCCGGAACTCTGGCAAATCGCTGTCGAATTTCACTTCCGCCGAGGCCACCACATCCAGGCTGGAGCTGAGCAGGATGGCTTTCAGCTGGGGGAGAATAAATAGAGATGCGGGGGTTAAACAATGGTTATAAGAGTGGGGGAGGGGGGGCACACCTTAAAAGTAACGATCAAACAGACAGAGGGCAACTAGGAGTCACCGCTGGCGTCATCCGGACTTGTGAAAGTTATTGGGGTGGTTAAGATAATGAGCGGGGGCCAATCCATTCGAACGTGAATTTGCAATAATAAAAATGCTAATAGTTGTACTATTTGGGCCGATAAGCCGTCGGCGGGCCTTGTCAATGGGTCACTGATAAGGCGAATTGTTTTATATTTGGGGGAGCGTTGAAAACAGGTTCCGTGCGGCCGAGTTCCGTCTGACCTTTTCCAATAACACCACCAAGTAAGCTACTAATTCCCACGCACTGGTAGCTTTCAGATACGAAGATACAAGATACAACGTAGGCATTTTCACATACCTTTTGGGTGCTCAAGTCGAATCCCAGAAAGGCGCGTTTCAGCTGCTGCGGACCCATTGTTTAATTGCTTCCGGTTTGCTTGGATGCCTGCTATCGTCTGCTGGTGGGATCCAACATGTGAAGCCTCAGTCTGACAAATACAAGAATTTAAATAAATAGGCTGCCGGGAGGTTGTTTTTTTCGGTTGTATTTTATTTGGCTCAGTGTAACCATAGCTGATGTAGGGATTCTCTTTTACCTCCAGACTGGTCACATTTGGAACTAGTTCTCTCTGGGAAACAGGGCTCCCACAATAAGAAAAATTGGAACAAACAAACAAACAGCTGAGGGCCGTCACAGCCACACTAATTTTAAATTAATTTTAATTTATAACTGGAGCCAGGTTTCGGCTACAATTGAAAAATTGAGTTAAATTGAGGTGACAACCTGAATTGCTGAAGCTACCATGTCGCTGAACTACGAAGAGATGAGTTGGTCGGGTGAGTTTTCCGCTTTTCCCACCCGGGCCCACGTCAGTAATCCAATTTGACATGTGTCCCCTTGAACCCAAAGAAAATGAATGAAAAGTGGACATTAACTGCATCCTTAATGGATTTTTCAGATGTGCGTGACCAGTTCCGGAAGTGGCGAGAGGAGAACACCCGCCACAGCGAGGAGGTGGTTCAATTGTGGGTGGCGGTTCTCGAGGACAAAGTGCACAAGACCGGCAACGAGCGGCATCTGATCCTGGAGCAGGTGATCATCGCGGCCCTGGATACTGCCCGCTTCGATATCGCCACTCAGTGCACCAAGCAGCTGGGCGCTGAGTTTCCCGGCAGTCTGCGGGTTTTGAAGTTCAAGGCGATGCAGTACGAGGCCCGGGAGCAGTACGATGAGGCGGACGAGGTGCTCGATGCCATAATTGCCAAGGATGAGACTAATGCCGCGCCCAGGAAGCGTAAGATTGCTATCTTAAAGGCCCGTGGACGTAGGGTAGAGACTATCAAGGAGTTGAACGAATATCTAAAAAAGTATGGATGAAGTTTATATTAACTATTGTTTTCCCTCTTTAATTCCCTAATCTCCATTGTTAGATTCATGTCGGACCAGGAGGCCTGGCACGAGCTATGCAATTTGTATTTGGCTGAAGGCGAATACGGCAAAGCAGCATTTTGCATGGAGGAGGTTTTGCTGCACAACCCCCACAGTCACCTCATTCACCAGCGCCTTGCGGAGATTCGCTACACAATGGTAACTAAAGTGGTTTACCCGCATTTGAAGCAAATAACTCACATTTTGTAACAGGGAGGCGTTGAGAACGTGGAATCGGCTCGCACTTACTACTCGCAGGCCCTTAAGCTTAATCCCCGTAACTTGAGGGCTCTCTACGGTCTGTACTTGAGCTGCAACTATTTAGCCAACTCCAGAGCAGTAAGCTCCAAGCGCAAGGAGCTGCAAAAACTAGCCAGCTGGGCCCTTGAGCAGGTTGCGGAGCACACTACCAAACAGTCCACGATCAAAAACAACGACAAACTTATCCTGTCATTGGAAGCTGCCTTAGGAAACCTGGAAATCAAATCGAATTGACCAATACAAGCACTGATGGACATCACATCGTATGTGCAATAGATGCCAGAAAAGAAAGATTCCAAATATTCTCAGAAATGGGTTCCCAGTTTCTGTTTCATAAGATAAACTTACAAACAAACAAAAAACAACAGCAGGAGTAAAACACAACAATTTTATAATCAGCGCATCCGAGATAGTATTTTTTTGATGGTAACGATTCGGCGGTGTAGGCTTCAATCTCGGATAAATTATACCCTTAATGCTATTGGGTTATTCGAAAATACCTAGTTCTGTAATAAATCTAGCAAAATCAATTACTTTGTATTTTGTTTCCAATGTCTTGTGCGTTTAATACATAGTTTATTTGTTAATTTATTTAAAATACCAGCTTATGTCTGTGCCATTTAGCGGACAATTAACGTCACTGAGCTCATTAATTTCATTATTGTATACCTACTGTTTACTCGACTATTCGTAGAGTCCATTGACTCGCTTTATTGTAAAAATTGCTTGAATGCACTAGATTAATTCTCACTAGGCTCGTGCATGTCCATCGGCATACATTTGCATATGTGCTCGCATTCAGTCCATGACGATTATCGGTCACATATTTACTTGCATCGTACTGTAGGTGCAATCGACGACTGCAGGGCATCCGAGGGCAGCGCTGATAATCCAGCGGACGGTTAAAAATAGTCCAACAATGGGACAGAATGCTATCTAAAGAATACCCCTCCCATCCAAATCTTCTTCCAATCTTAATTCGTCGAAGAGCCATTGCCGTAGGTCCGACCTCCGTGCGCTTTTCTTGACGGCTTCGACCGGAAAAAGTCCTTGAACACAAGTGAGGGGGCCGACAGTGGTTTCTCCGAGTAGCTGGTGGAGTCCTGACCGTGACCCTGGGACGAGGAGAGTGTGGTTAGACCACCGTTCCCACTATTCTGACAAATGGGCAACCCATCCAGATACTTCAACTGGGGCAGCACTTCCAGGATGTAATCACGAGGTCCCTGGTTTCCAAAAACCGTTCGTATGCCAGGATTGCCCATGCAGGAGAGCTGCTCCAGAGCCGGGCACTGCCTTTCGATGCGATGTATCCAGTCGGTTACGTTGGCTATGTCGCAGTTGTTGATCCTAAAAGGGGATGAAATCTTAGTTTAAGTATGGAAACATTCAGCTAACCTTAAGTCACCACAAGATCCTCAGGCTGGGCAAATATGGAAACGTGTTTAGGTCAAGATTGGTGTTGCGGTCCAGGATCAAGGTGTCCAGGTCCTCGAAGAAGGAGAGAAACTTGAGATTTTGGAAATCATTGTGACTTAGATCGAGGAACTTGGTCTGTGCCGCGAACTTGTCGGCCAGTCGCCGGGGAATGGTCTTCAGGTTCTCGTACGCCAGCGAAATGCGTCCGTTGTCCTCCAGAATGCTCTCCGTAAAGGACACATCCTCGCTGGGACAGCTGCCGATGGAGATGTTGCCACTGAAGGAGTAAGGATTCGGTGAGATCATCTTGCCTTCACTGGAACCGTTGAAATAAACGTCGTTGTACTCGTAGTTTAGACTTTCCAGGGATTGGATGTTTGCACAGTTCCGCAGTACCTCCGTCAGGCAGGGATTGGATGGACTGCACCGGATATTTTATACTTTGAAAGCACTTTATTTTCTCCAGGTATCGAAGCGTCTCACCTGTCTTCGGAGTTGGAGCGTTCAGAGTTCGATGTCCCGGACATAACGGCACTGGGTTTTCATAACTGGCTAGGATTGGTAGCTTCAATATACTCCTGTTTAGGTTGGGTCTTATTCTTAAGAAGAGGCCACCAGAGCGTCTTTATTTTGGTTCCAAGTTTGGTGACAGACTGATGGAAAAATGACACTGGGTTCTCGCTCCGAGCGAAGATTATCTCGGTTCGTTCTTTCCGCTGGTGCTCCAGTGTGAGTGTTTGTATTAAAACAATTGTCATGTCGGTGGAAAGAATAATCCAGAGCTCTTTAAATACACTCAAAAAATAATCTATATGTATCTTAAAAACAAAATAGATTTGAGCCTTTGCTTACCTCAACGAACCAAAAACCAGAGCCCTGCAAAACCATAAGATTTTAAGAATTATATCATTATGAGTCCTTATTTTTAAACTCCCTTTCTTTAAGTGCATAGATTAGTAAGTATGACTGCACATACAAGCTGTAAACAATAAAACAAAGTACACTCTATTGTTTCCTCTTTGTTGATGGTGATACCCTGCAATGTAATATTAAATAATTCCTTTTCTTTGCCATTGTTTTCTGAAGTAAGGGGTACCTTTTCTTCTTATCCTAATCGGTTGACAGAAACTTTAAGATTACTGGTATTCTGATAGGCCCATAGATAAAGGTCAGATTAAACGAAAACTTATCCCACTTCAACACGTTGCTAAACTAAAGTACTAAGTTAGAATATTTTATATATCTAAGAGAGAGAAATAAAAGGTCGTTGGTTTGAAATTCATTGAGTTGTTTTCGTTACTATTATTACATTTTTCTATAGAAGTTTGTTTTTGAATAAGTGCGGATGTTTATACATATATATTAATTTACTTAAAAGTTGTTTATATTTTGAGTGCCTTGAATTGATTTCATTACCTACATATTTTATATTCTTGAAAACGTGACAATATGCACCTAAAATTAAACGTGATTTACATTTAAAGAAGTCTAATTTTAACCCTTTTATTAAGAGTTCATAAACTAACAACATTTCAACTTTGTGTGGATTAAAAATCTAAATTATTAGTGGGCACGGTCTGTCGTAAATTTATTTAAATAGTCATTAAAGTGGTCATAAATCCTCATTTGTAATAAAAGTACAAAGAGTACTATCCATTAAAATGAATAATGAAAAATTAAGTTTACTTAGAAAATGACTAAAATTTTAGTAGTAAAATTAACAAAGTATACTTTATTGTTATTCGTAAATATTTTATTATTAATTAATGAGGTACATATATTTTTGTGGTTCCTCATAGACAAGTCTGACTGTGCTTACAACGAAGGAGTGATCGTATTGTCCAAGTGTGTGCTAAAAATAGATCTGTCTTTGACTTTTTAGTGAGCTTTGAATAAGCGAATCACTCACTCATTCATTCATTTAATTGGCCATAAGCACTCGCAAATCCGTAAGCCACTCGAACAAGTGGCCGCAGCCGCAGCCGGGGCAACCACTATGCCATATTTATATTGTTATTCAGCTTATATATACACCGACATAGATATATACATACATAGTATAGTGGCAAGAGCGCAGATGGAATATTGGGGGCGCGGCGAGCCCCCGGTAGACTTTCGCTCTCAGCGGACCCATTACCGCTACCGCTTGGGGTATGGGTTGGAGCTGGGTAACGAACGGGAACCGGGGCTGGGGCTGGGGCGATGTGGCTATGGGGCTATGGGGGCTAGAGCGTTGCGAGCGTTTCATTTGGTCGACAGTCTGCTCCACGCTCTAGACCCCAATAGTTCGGCGCCTGCTCGCGGCAAAACATCAGCAAGATCGATTCGTTCCGATTCGACATTTCGAGTGTGTGTTTTGAGTGTATTTTGAGTGGCGTTGACTAATTCTCAATTCTCAATCGACATCGGTGTGTTCGGCCTCGACTCACAAATCACGACATCCAGTCATCATATCAAATCACAGCGGTAATAACAAAAAAAAAAAAAAAAAACTTGACAACAACAAGCTTTACATAAAAATGCAATCGAACATGCGAGCATAACAAAAACAAAATCGAGTTTATTGATTACGCGGGTTGCCAGTGGCACCATCATATCACCTCACCCCCAAAGATACCCACTAAATCGATTCCCACACAGGCAAAAAATGTATAACATTAAATAGGTCAGGTTGAAAAAAGTATAAATTAAATAAAAACTATGTAGTTTAAAGGTAAATTAATGGAAGTTTTTAAAATTTGAAAAGTTTAGACACCATAGGTTTTTCTCTCTGCATAAAGACCCCCTAAACCTTAAACGTTGACTTCCCACATATTTATTGATTAACTCGTACAACATACGATTATGTTTGTACATCAGTATGAACCATATATATGTATATACCTCTTATATGTACATCAATTAAACGAAAGAGGTCTTATCTGTGGTTGGCGCGTGTTTACCTCCAGTGAATTTTAATGCTGATTTGTTTCGATTGCGATTCGCACTTGTGGAAACTATTCCATGGCTTTTGACCATTTTACCGTGAAACCGACAGTGTGGCGAACGACTTGCGCCACTTGCATGGAAATGGCATTGGCCAAAGCCGGTTTTTAGCTTAAATGCTTGAGTAAATGAGCAAATATCAAGCTAGCAAAAAATTTAAAAATAAAACCCTTCTATGCACTGTTTGTTTTAGCGACGAACCACTGTGGAGGAGCTCAAGTGGTATGTGGGCATCTGGGAGGCGAATGAGTTCATTGATTAAAGTGCTCAGCTGACGTTGGCGTTTCTTTCTTTGTGAATCTTATCAGAGAGCTAGCTCCCAGCCAGTGGCAGCAATTGGAAAACCCAATTAAAAAACACCAATATACTCGATCGTATGAGTCTTAATTCCATGCAAAAAAAAAAAAAAAACCAATTGGTGTGTTTAAATGCAGATACTTGCGTAGTAAAATCGTATATATACTGCGAGTGTATCAGAACTCTGGAATTGACTGGACAAAGTCCATTAAAATCTTGTCTGACTCGCCAATCACTCTCCCGTCCGATCGGTCGAACAATAGCAAAAGTTTAACGTTTATCATTCGATTGCGAAAAGTGCTGAAATAAAACTGATCGGGGAAAGAATGAAAATATCAAACTGTCAAATCACTCAACGTCTTAGATAGAATTCTAAAAGTGAGAAGGTGAACACTAGAAATGTGGATACTTTCACAAAGTGCTGCCCCACGTAAGCAAACCCGCCTGCTCAAGGGTTTGTTTAATATTTTTATTTATTTGTTTTTTTTAAACCGAAACGTGTTGAAAATAGGAAGTTTCGACCCAATGGATCGGATCGTATGGCTCATTATTGTAAATCCATATGAGTAGACAAATGTCGTGGAAGCGGTTTTGTAAGCTTTCGTAATTCTGGAATTCAAGGGCAGCCCACAAATGCGTGAATGCTAATTTGGCGCGACGACCTTTCTCGATGTCATTTCGAAATACGAGCACCCAGTTAACTAAGTAAAATATGCAAAAATCGCATTCAAAATCGAGATCACCCACAGTACAGAATTTTTTATACCTCGTAGTCCCAGGGAGTCTCGTTTATTTTCTTTAAAAATTATTCCTCAATTTTAAAATTAATTTCCAACATGTGTGAATTGTTTTAAAGACTTTAGAGACAATGATTTATGGAGGAGAATTCTTAAAATAAGTAATCAAGTACCAGGTATTTTTAAGACAAAAATAAGAAAAGGTTCATTGTTGCTTTCATGTAGTTTATTTTTGCTTTGCATTCGTTTTGCGTCATTGAAATGGCAAGTTTTTATTACCACATCTGTTTTTATCCAAATGGTGAATATTATCATCTTACAGAATTAAAATTAGTGGACTGGCGATAAGGACTAGTGGTAATTTAATTAAAGTCCAGAACTTATCGTCTTCTGTGGCAATGAAAACTTTAATTTCAATATGGACAAGGTCTTTCATTGATTCTGCCCAAATAAAAAGGCGGAAAGTCATGGGTTCTTTTAAAAAACCTATTAGAATACCTCTGATACAGCAAATAGACTTTTGACACCTTTATTGTTATTGAGTTATCGTGAATTCGGTAGAAACTACAATAATAACCGATAAGAAATTCTTAGGTAATGGTTAAATGGGAAAATAAATTGGACTGGTCGGTTGCCATTTAAAAAGCTTATCAATATTACAATATTTACAAGTATTGATTGGCCTGTGATAAACTTTTCGCCAACAATGTGAAGAGTATGAGACGTGATTAATTTTTGGTCTTTAGCCTCGACAAGTGTCACACCACTTTTTCGCATGACAAAATAAGACAAAAACCAAATCAATGCCAGCAACGTGCAAACCAGGGAAAAGTAAAAAAGTCAGGTGGCTTCTTCCTCACCTTCCTGCTAGTGTGAGAAATTAAGCAGACTGGAATTTTAGAGACCAAAGTCTAGTCAGAACCGAGCTCACGCCAGGGGTTAATGGAATAATACAGAAAAAGTATATATGCTTTGGGAAAATCTATCCAATTTATTATTGGCGACATTTGAGCAATGGGAAGGACAGGGTCAGACACTTAACCGCCGTGTTCCATTTTAATTCAGCGCCCCAGTGTCGGGAAGTGTGAGCACTAATTGATCGTGTGCCCGGAATGCTAATTAGTTAGACGAACTTCACCTAGAACGTTTGATTCGTCACAGGGGTATCAGATCAGGTTCCACCAAGATCAGGCTAGCGGGCAGTACACGAATGCGACTATTTATGAATTTCAATTAATTTATTCAATGCTTTTTTGTGCAATTTCAGGGTTTCCTCTTGAATTGAAAACCAAAAAGGCACTATGACTGGATCAGGTAAATATTATAATTTAAGAAAACAAAAAAATTAAACAAAAAACTGCAGCCAAGTAACAAATATGTGTAAATTATTCGTGGCAAGTTTTCAGTATTTTGTTTTTTAAATTATTGTGGCATACTTTTTGGGGCAGATTTTCAGTAAAATGTAGAAAAGTCTACACATTTTTTGTAGCTAAATATAGTTACTTCAAATATTAATTCAAATATTAAATATTATGTATTTTTTTCAGTCCTCGATCCCAAATGGAGCCTGGAGCGACGCGAGTCCTCGGGCCATTTAGTTTGGCGCAAGGATTCGCCCGAGTCCAAGGTACGCTTTCGCTTCGACGTGGAGGTCCTGGAGTTCGAGAAGCATCCGCACGAGGAGCTGGAGGACAAGGAGGACCACTTTTCCATGACCAGTCTCTCGGCCACAGTCGCCATGTGCGCCACCTGCGTCGCCGTGGTGGCCGCCTCCGTTTTCCTGCCCTGGTACCTCATGGAGAAAGTGGGATCTCTGTGAAAGGATAACGGTTGCGCTGGCAAAGGCACAAGATACGTGTATATAGGATACAGCCTGACGGTATTAAGTAGACTCTTGTACATAAGCAAGCGTAGATTTAATTATTTTTAAATAGTACGTACGTTGTAAATAGACTTTATGCGTAAACTGTGTGGTTAATGAATTTTTGTATAAATCGACAAGGAGTTTGAAAAACTCATTGGTGCAATACGATTGCAAGTGGAGGATTGTGGATAGTAATCTAAAGTGTGTAATTTCTCATAAGGTTATGCAGATTAAATATCACAAAGATAGTTAATGGAATAAACGAAATACTTGCCCAAGAGTACTCTGTCTAGTCTTTTAATAATGGATATCTCGCATATATGCAATAAAATTGGTTGATAAAAGCATCCCAGGAATTCAAACAGAAGCCTGGATTGTAAATATTCATCACGAACAATGCTGGGCCACTTCTCTTTGAGTTGCTACCAGGAATCCCAAGCAACCAATTAGACCGTCGGTGGAACACAATGGCCTCAATGCAACCCCAGACTCTAGAGCAATCCACCCCCGTGGCGGCAGCATCCCTTGTCCAGCATCCCCTCTAGGGGTTGATGGCGTAATTCCTATTACGATGTGGTGTCTTGATTAAAATTTCGATTCCCTTTTTATGGCCATGTTAAAAGCCACGGACCTTCCATAAAATTTTATGCAATAATACCATTGGACAGCGTTGGCGAAAAATGGCCGAACGGAGAATTTAATGAGCCACCCCAATATTGGGTCGGAAAAACTAATTAGTAACAGCCATGCCTTTAATATTTGAAGTCAAGAACTACCTGCACTTTAAAAAATCAATTATTTTTCAATTAAATTGTTGTCAAGCTTTTCTAAACAAAACTATCACAAGTGCTTAAATTTGTTAATGAAATTCCACTCATCCGGACAGGAACTTGGCCTACGTCAGAGTCGAAACTGATTTCCGTAATCTCGCGTATACGGCGTGGAGTGAAGTTGGATCATGATAAGCTCTCGTGGGGGATAAGAACGGGGAGAGCCGTATAGCCGTTCGGGGGGCGGTGATAAGAGCTCCTCCGTACCGTGATAACATTCTCATAAATGTGGCAATCTTATTATTTACTGATACTCGCTCTGGCGTTTTGTTGTGTTTTTGGATTTTGTTTTTAAGTTTTTGCTTTCGTTTTTTATTAGCTCGTTGCTTGAGCGTATAAGCCAGTGACTCAGTTTGCTTTTAGCCCCAGTCGAGAGCGGACGACCGAGATCTGAGATCTATAAAGATCATCGATCGCTCCAGATACTTAAGAAACACGGAGGAGATATTGCCCAGTAAAGCGAACGCAATCGAGAGGCGATCCCATCCGATCTTGTTTGAATTCGAATCGCTGGCCGATTGAAGCAAAGTGAGTCCGATCCGATCTAGTCTGCCGCCTGATCTCCATCCGGACTGACGTGTTTCTCCGCCTCCTCCTGCTCAGTAGAATATAAAGAAGCCACCATAGCCGATATCTAGCACTTGCACTTGCTGATTAGAGCTGGTCTCCGGGGGTGCATAGAACACTAGTAATCGAAACGAAACAAGCTCCGGCATAAATAACCAGTTTTCAATTCAAATGTAAGTCCATCAAGGTCGTTCTCTCATTATTATTGAGCTTATTTTTTGTGTTTTTAATTTCTGGCCCTGACGACATTTGTTTGTTTTCATTTTTTTTCCTCGTTTTCGGTTATAATTTGTTCTCAGTGCCTTCAAAATGTCTAAAATGCCAGAGACAACGTTCGCCGACTTGAGTTTGGCTGATAAGGTAAATATACATACGTCGACTTCTTAGACGAATTTTATTCGAAATATTATATGGAATATTTATGAGGTAGGTGTGTGTTGGTAAAAACCCGACTTGGCGACTAAATTAAAAACAGCACGTGACATCTTGTGAAAGCAAAACAAACAAAAGCCCCAGCAACCCGCTTAAAAAATATTCATAAAGTCTAGTCAAACCACCTCGAAGTTTTGAATACCCTCTGTGCAAGTGATCGTATAATTGGGTCCATAAAATCATATACACCGGAAGATAATTTCTCAAATTTACACTATAAACTTCCAAGTCATTATCCCAGTGCAGATTTTCGATCTTTGATTTGTTAGGCCATGAATCGGTTGTAAATCTCAACTAATTAGGATCGTAGAATAATATAATCTTGTAGATACAAGATCGTGTTATTCCATATGGCCCGGCGATTTGTAAACAACAATAGCAAAGGCACAAATGTGGATTTCATTAATTCGTATGTTTACATGCACTATATGGAGGTCCGGATTCGGGATCTGTACATTTGTGTTTTCATATTCCCATCCGCGATCAATTGGCGCGTCGAATTATCGCCGGTATGCTAAATGATTTCAATTAGCTTCGTGCCTCGAGCTTATTCGCATGTTTTTCCATTCGCGTTTTCTTTGCATTAAAATCTGGATTTCTCCGGAATTGTTACTGATTTAGCACCAGTTAGAAGACACCCGTAAGTTTCTCATCAAACATTAATCAGATCCGAATCTACGTCTGTTTGTCATAAACACATATCAGTGCGAAATAAATTAATCCGATGGCCACCTGTTAATTGAAAAGTGCAACAAATTCATTGGCTTGTGAATTGGTGCCATTACCGCTTGTTGGTTTTATGATCTTTCATAAAAGTGTTAACAAAACTGGCCAACAATTGAGTCTGCCAGAGAAGAAGATCCTCTGATTTGCATGGGAATCTAAATTTAAGATCCGAAATGCTAATAATTTTTCCATTTTATTCCTGCTCATATGCACGATTTCATTTTTAATTAAAATCATTAGAGCCATTGTTTGCTTAATTCCGATAAAAATGAACATGTTTGTGTAAACAAAACTATATTATCTGGAAATTAATGAATTGTTTTCCATTTTTTATTAGACTGCTGTGAAGAAGTCCAGCATCGAAGCTCGGCGGTTTTCCGATGTCTCCACTTGCTCCTTTAGCTCCAGTAAGTATTTGGATTATGAAGCTTTTAGTAATACTAACTAGTAATATTTAGCCTGTTTTACGGGAAGTTCCGATGAGGAAGAAATCTCGCCCAAGGACAACCATCAACGCAACTCCGCCGGCGGAACAGATTTTTGCGTGAAAAGCATATCAAAGAGTACTTTTGGCCGTCGTGAGATCGAGATTGCGGAATCCGAAATGCCCGGCATCATGACACTCCGAAAAAGGGCCAAGGATGAGAAGCCCCTCAAGGGAGCACACATCGTCGGCTGCACCCATGTCAACGCCCAGTCGGCGGTTCTGATCGAGACCCTGGTCCAGCTGGGGGCCACCGTTCGCTGGGCGGCCTGCAATATATACTCCACCCAGAATGCCGTTGCAGCAGCCTTGGCGGAGGCGGGCATTCCGATCTTTGCCTGGCGAGGCGAAACCGAGGAGGAGTTCTGGTGGTGCCTGGACAGGTGCATTCACAAGGAGGGCTGGACCCCGAATCTTATTTTGGACGATGGCGGCGATGCCACGCACCTGATGCTAAAGAAGTATCCGGACTTCTTCAAGGGCATTCGGGGCATTGTGGAGGAGAGCGTGACGGGGGTTCATCGCCTCTATATGCTCTCCAAGGGAGGAAAGCTCACCGTTCCGGCCATCAATGTCAACGACTCGGTCACCAAAAACAAGTTTGATACATTCTACACATGCCGTGACTCCATACTGGACAGGTGAGAGGAGTTTACGTTTATTTTTTTTTTACTTTTTGATTTAATTGTTTTATTTTTAGTTTAAAACGCACTACGGACATTATGTTTGGCGGCAAACAGGTGGTGATTTGTGGCTACGGGGATGTGGGCAAGGGATGTGCTCAATCCCTAAAGGGCCAAGGCTGCATCGTTTATATCACCGAGGTGGATCCCATCTGTGCCCTCCAAGCAGCTATGGACGGGTTCCGGGTGGTACGGCTGAACGAAGTCATTCGGACTGTGGATGTGGTGGTCACAGCCACCGGAAACAAGAACGTGATTACCCGGGATCACATGAATCGCATGAAAAATGGATGCATACTCTGCAATATGGGTCATTCCTGCTCCGAGATCGATGTGGTAAGTACTGGGAATGCAAGACTCCTGTATATCTTTTAATATCTGGTTCCTCTACAGAACAGCTTGCATACGCCGGAATTGACTTGGGAACGTGTTCGCTCCCAGGTTGATCACATTATCTGGCCCGACGGCAGAATGATTATTCTTCTGGCGGAAGGCAGGCTGGTGAATCTCTCCTGCTCCACAATTTCCTCGTTCGTGGTCTCCGTGGCCTCCTCCACTCAGGCCCTCGCCCTGATTGAGTTGTACTCGGCGCCAGGAAGGTACAAGTCGGATGTCTATCTGTTGCCAAAGAAAATGGGTAGGTGTTGAGTAAATTTTAATAATAAAAATTTATATAATTTTAAACTTTATTATTTACTAGATGAATACGTGGCAAGTCTGCATCTGGCCACTTTTGATGCTCATCTCACAGAGCTCACGGATGAGCAGGCGAAGTTCATGGGCCTGAACAAGGCGGGACCTTTTAAAGCCAATTACTACAGGTGCCCTTAATAGTGTTTAATTCTTTAAACTATAATCTAATATCCCTCTTTTGTTACAGATATTAATCAGTATTAAATGTTATATTCTTGTTACTCTTGTTCTGTAAAATTGATATTAGAAAAAATATATATATACTCGTAAAATTTAAAATTTTATTTAATGGTCATCATTTAGTTTGTAAACTATTTAGTTATTATGTATTTTATTATTATTTTTATTTAGTTTAAATGTTATTTAAATGTTTGCGCCCAAAAATGAACTAGTTCATCTATTGCATCGCGCTTTTAATTGCTTAGCGCCCTCTGTTGTACATATAGGCAAAGCTGTAGTTGTTATTTACTGACAAGAGGGGTCGCTCTTTGACAGCCAGTTATAGTATTTTTTAAACAAAAGGAATCATTTTTATTAACTGCATATTCGAGAATTATTTCTATTATAAAATAAAACTATCATACATATATTCATTTACTTTTCCGTCAAATTTTAGAAAGTCTCAGTTTCAGATATATATACATAGGTTTTATTTCGCCCCGTAGTCAACCACTCATTCGTTTGCTTTGCTAAATTTTAAAAATTTTACTTAAAATGACTGATTTTATGGATCGCATTTTGAAATTAAAAAAACTTTTATCCAACGGCAAGGAAGATCAGCCCTCCAGTCCAACTCCAGTCCGTTCTCCGGTTTCTAAATTTTTGGAAAGTAAGCGGTGCATGGGGGAAACCCTTTTATTGATCAGGCTAATGTCCGAAAAATACGTGGAATCCCAGGAAAATATAGATCCGGAGAAGGATGAGAATTCCTTGGTGTTGAAAAAATGTGAGTATCAAATTTATGAAACATCCATTTTTACGAATATATTATATGCAGGCTCAAAGATAATGAGGGAACTTTATTTAATCCTTCCTTGGGATAACGACGGAGTTGAAATGGATCAACATATACAAAATACCTATCAGTATAAGCTTAGTTCGGTTCTTGTGGAGCTGGAGAAAATGGCCAAAAATCCGTCGAAGAGCCCTCGCCCTCAGCAGGCACTTCCCAAGGCAGTGAATACTGATGAGTTGGCCGATCTTAGGGCTAGGTTCAAGAAATTAGACGCAATACAAAAACTGCAGGACGTGTCTCACAAGCTTTTGGGTTTGAAGGAAGCTATTTCAGACCAAAACGCCGAAATTTTAACCAGAAAAAATTCCGAAGAGATGGTGGACAAGGAGAAGAGTGACTCTGCGGATATTAAGAATCGTCTAGCCCATACCGAACATAAATTAAAATCAGCCAACGAGATTATAGCCCATACCGAACATAAATTAGAATCAGCCAACGAGATTATCAGGAAACTCAAGGACGCCAATAAAACGCTGCAGAAAAGCTATATGGCTATCCAAAGAGATCACACGTACAAAAGAGATCCTATCCCTGATAAAACCCAGCTTTCAAAGAAAGCTCTAAAAACTTCAAGTGCCATGAAAGTAGTACGAAAGGAACTGGTACCAGAGACAATAAGAGTCTTGAAACAGCAACTAATATATGCCCAAGAAGAGTTGACACAAAACAAGAAAATCGTGTCAGAGATCAAGCGGGATATCTCCAACCTGTGCTATAGCAATACCAAGATGTCAAGCTCAACCAACAAAAAAATAGCCTATAAGACTTCTTTTAAATCTCTGAAACACACAGGAGAAGAAACTATGCGAGTAATCGATGATACCCTGAAAGCTCTTCAGTATCATAAGCAACTGAAGTTCCCCGCCTGCGAAATAAAATGGAAAGTAGTGTGCCGCTCTTTGCAGAACAATCTTCTGGCGGTCCGTGAGAATTGGAGGCAGTTGGATTTGAATTACCTTAAACAAAATTCTACAAAATGTGCTAGTAATTTTATTATAAAATCAGAAACGCGCCCCGAGATGCGGTGGGACAAGATATCCTTAACAAGCAAGGACTGTTCGAGGAGCGTCGTCTCTAACGTCTCTTCGTTTTCAATCTTCGACGGCAAGACCTTCGGTGACCGTCGTCTATGGGCTCTGAAGTGGTGTAAAGAAAAGATCCGACCCTATGGCGTTCCCATGTACGAGTTTTCCGAATCCTGGACCAGCGGTCGCGCCTTATGCGCCCTCATCCACGCCTACCGGCCTGAGCTAATTGCCCCCAAGTATCTACGACGGACCGGACCGGTGGAGACGCTTGAATTTGGCGTTGATGTTGCCAAGGGTCTGGGTGTTTGTAGCCCCATTGATCTAATGGATGAGTGCACCCGTGAGAAGCCAAACTACGAGAGGGTACTAGAGTTCGTTCAGGAACTACGGCGTTGCCTGGAAGCACTTCCTTAGTATATTTTCGTACTTTTCGTAAAGGCACGGGTGTAGTTGCAGTTCTTAATAAATATTCTATATATTTTGAATCAAGTTAAGATCAATTTTTTTTTATTCTGTGGGTTTTTTTGAAGGTTTTTATGAATACGGAGTCTATACAGCAGACATTGCCATCTCTCCCATTTTGCCAAATTTCACATAATTTTTTACACATATCATTTCTATCACTTATTTAATTCATTGAAAATATACAGAATCATGCAGTTACGAGTCCAGCTGATCGTGGAAACCAGAGTTCGGCCAATAGGCCATAATGCCGAAGAGGGTTCTCCGTTCACCACGAGGCCCAATCAGAGGATTCAACTGCATCAGGAAGGTGATCAGCCAGGCCATGTAGCAGCAGACGCAGGTGAGGATTATGCAGCAACGGATGACGCTGCTCTCCTGCCACAATCGAGCCAGCAGGCTGCCCACAATGGCAATGCCCAGGAAGATTAGGGTCACCAACCCCAGAACTACGAACTTGTCCATTTCCGGAGACGACAGACTGTAGAACTGTCAACTTTTGACTAGTTTTTCGCTCCTAAAATGATTCCTGCGATTCAGCTTTGAATCGAAGGAACCCCTGAAGCGGAGCTTGGTGGCATCCATTCAAGCCGAAACCCAATTTGGATGCACTCATAAACTTTTATGGTTGCGAACATTTGGATATTTTATGGCCAGCGACCAGGCCAGGCGGAGGCTGCAGAACGGAGCGGGGAAGGTTGTATAAATGGAAAACTGTATACATTTTCCGAGTGCGCCGAGTGGGCATCAATAAAACCGCTGCACGCATCCCTGACTAAGCGCAAAATCCGTTTTACGAGGACTGCCAGCTCTCCATCAGCCATCAGTTGTCCTGGTATCCTAGCATCCTGGCAGGATGGTCTCGCTCCCCCATCTGGGGCTGAGATGATGCCATAAGTGCCCGGGCGCGACTCATAAAATGGCGGCTGTGAAATGGCAATGCAATGTTGGCTGGGACGGTGGTGGTGCTGGCCAGGGTGGTGGTGGTGGTGTAATCGAGTTTTCCCAAAGTAGCAATAAATGTTAATGGCGGCATCGAATTTTCCATTTTCTCGCCATAAGTATCAAGACGTCCGGTGCCAAGTTGGCAGGCTGGCAACGGTTATTTCGCGGCCATCCATTAGGTCTCGTCCTTATGGAGTGCAGAACAGTAGCCCTAGCATTGCAAGTCAACTTCGCACCTCTCCCAACCCCTGAAACTGAAAACTATACGCATGTTTCGTTGCCAAATCCATTGCATATCGTAAATCACAGAGCCCTGATGTTTTCTTCTTTTTTGACTCGCAAGCAAATGCAAATCGGTCCAAAATGTGTGATTTCCCTTTTAACACAGTCGGCTCTTAAGGTTTTTTTAAGGTGCAGGTTTGTCTTTTCAACACAATGCCTTTGACGAACCGTCAAAATATTTGAGAGTTCTTCGACGACTATTCAGGGAGTGTGGGCGACAGCAAAAAAACTGCGTGACTGATTTCCCAGAGTGACCTCAAAGCAAGTGCAAGTGCTATCAGTCATTGCACTTTGACTCGCAAGAGAAAAGAAGACGCCAAGCGCCAACAACAGGCTTTTTCTAGAAAATTTTATAAAATTGTCTTGTTTTTCATTGATTTTTATTAATTTTACTAGAGATAGCATTATTCGTTTCTCATTACCGTCGGCAAATATTGGTTTTGGTAACTAAGTAATGCATCAACCTGCTGCTATAAAATCCCAAAATTCTGAAAAAGTATGGAAGCGACTATATGAGCCCCACCGATGCCTATATCTTTGCCAATATTTATCCGATTCTTGAGCGGGATACCTTGAAAGAATTGTGGATTGATTCTCCATCGATCTGCATCAAAATCTAGGAACAAATTATTTTTTAGATTTTTTGTCAAATATTCTAGGGGGTCCCCTTCAAAATTTGGAAAATGTATGGAAGCGACTATATGAGCCCCACCGATGCCTATATCTTTGCCAATATTGATCCGATTCCAGAGCGGGATACCTTGAAAGAATTGTGGATTGATTCTCCATCAATCTGCATCAAAATCTAGAAACACATTATTTTTTAGATTTTTTGTCAAATTTTCTAGGGGGTCCCCTTCGAAATTTGGAAAATGTATGGAAGCGATTATATGAGCCCCACCAATGCCTATATCTTTCCCAATATTGATCCGATTCCAGAGCTACCTTGAAACCTACCTACCGGGATACCTTGAAAGAATTGTGCATTGATTCTTCATCGATCTGCATCAAATCTATAAAAAATAAAACTGTTGAAAGCATAACTATAACTTACTAAGAACTTGTATTAGCCAGTCGTATTTAAACTTTTTTAAAAGCTAGGTGGGTGCTATTTAAAGGCAAACTGAGAATTGATGCGATTTTAGCACAACTGTCCCCGGATTTCTGAACGCATCTCACATGGATGTGCTGAGTGCCAGAGCCTGGACAATTCGGATTAGACGTACGACTCTAGCACGCGTTGTTTGCTTAGTTACTTAGCGGCTGGAGCGGTCTTGGCATCGGAGAAGGAAGTGTTCCAAACACAAAGCTTGCCACACATTTCGCAGGTAAACACCTGGCCGGGCGTCGCGTCGAATCTTTGGACCGTGGCGGTTCCGTTGGCGCTGTTTCCCATTCCCACTACCTCCTCCTACCCATTGGAGTATCTTGGAAAGGGCCTGTTTTCTGTTTTGAAAGTCACTCTCCGCTAGGCGACGTCACATCTACTCGAAAAACAAAAAAAATAGAGCTCTCCCAGCCTTTGTTGGCTTTGGTTTTCACACATTACCCTGCCCAGGTAAATTGGCCTAGAATTTTGAAAACCAGTGGCTAAAAAGAGGAATTTCATATGGAAATTACTTTCAGTTTTACAATGACACTTATTATGTTGTAAAATGTTTAATATTTTGAAACATTATTATAGGAGTATCCATGTTAGAGTTAACCTATGTTCGTAGAATCTTAACAGAAAATGTCCTTTTAAGGAGGTAGAACTTGGTTTCCAAATGTCATACCATAAGAATACTATTTAGCATTAGAACATAATTTATTACAACTTGCAGATATTAAATTGTTTTATTTTAAAAAGCCTTAAAATTTAGCTTTATTTATATTTTCTTGTTTTTGGGCACTTTTTTTTATGGTACTTTCCATTTTAGGACTGTTAAGATTAGATAAAATTTTTGTTTTATGTTTCATTTTTACTAATGACCTTTTGGGTATTATTCATTAACTTTAAATAACTATTAGTAATATTTTTATATCAAGGCCAATAGACTTAATATTTTGCATATCGTATGTATGCTTTATAGAAATGGACTACTTCCATTCGATTTAGGGCCTAACAAAACTCAGCAGGTTACCGTATTAAGGCTTTAAATATTAAACCAAAGAATCAAAAAAAAAGTAAATAAGCCCCAAAATTCATCCAAATGTGGGCGTCCACCCCGACAAGCTGGATTTCCATAAAACGGAGTCTGCGCACAATAAAATGCATCCGTTCCGCCGATGGTGATTGATTTTTGACGTGGCACGAACACGGCTCATTGCGTGTATCCTTATCTGTGGCAAGTGACTGGTACTGCTGCGCACTGCGCAGACACAGACAAAGATACGGATACGCGGAGCATTCGTATGTGTATGTGGGGGCGGTGGTTGATTCCTGTCCCTGGCGAATTTATGTATCTGGAGCGGTGCCTGCAACCCCTCAGTTCGATGTATCGAAATCGAAGAATATTGAAAAATTCTTATGGGGGTGTGAGGTTTTTTTTTGTGAGGGTGCGGGTGCGAGTGCCGTTCGCAAGATATATGCCCGTCATATATCTAGTTCCGTTCCCCATGCCGCTGTATTTATTTGTTTATCTACTATTTATGATACCGAATCCTCCCCGGGACCCGGGACCCCATGTTTCGTCACGGTCGCTGTTGTTGCCGATTTTCCTATTGCCATTGCTGTATCTGTATCTGTAGCTGGGTGTTGTATCTGTATCTGTGGATATAGCTAAAGCCTTAACCATACTGGCATCGGAACATTGGGTGACTCTTGGTGGCGTTGGCGTCGGCGTGGTTGTCGTTTGTTTTTTTTTCTGAGCGTGTGTGCGATTGCGATTCCTGGAAACTAACAACCATTCACAGACAGCGGAGAGCTCGCACACCATTCAGTTCAGTCTCGGCTCGACTCCAAAACTGGCTCTAACACTTGGCCCCGCCGGCGCGTTCTTTCACGAAAGTGTTAAAATAATAAACCAACAATAACCGCAATAAGAACTCCAGAAACATCGGGGCCCTAAAACGGGAACTATAACACTCGTAATTGTCGGAGACTATTGGACACAAAAAAAAAGACTCAACAAGGAATTTAATGTGCAATTTTAATAAACATTCCGCGGTAGCCAAGTTACTATGTGCTTTAAATTATAGCCACCATCAAATCGAACCTAAATCTGCCAGACTGGTGGCAAATATCTCGCCATTATCAATTATACTACCCAATTGCCTATAATTCCAGTAATCCGGTCTTGAATTACTATTGCATTCAGAGCCGACGGTGAGTGACACGATTGCAGTATTTGCATGTTTATTTAAGTGATTGTTAAAAATTTAGTACATTTATTTTTAAATGGCAAGTTATAAAGCTTGATACCGATGCAAAGCGGTCGTGGGTGAGTAAAATTTGTTGCAACGTCGGGTTTTTGGGACTAAAAATATTTATTGCAAAGAGTTTAAATAAGAATTGAAAATGTAATTCTTAATAAGTTATTTTTATTCAGAATATCTGTATGAGATTCTCTTTATTTATATTAAAGTTTTCGTAACAAGAATTACATACATCACTTTTTATTGTCAATAAGTAATTGCGATTTGGTTTCATTCGTATATGGTTTATGCTTTAGGAATGCTTAAAATTAAAATCATTTAAAGTCAGAGGCTCTTAGTGAACATTTTGAACATATATGGAATCTGTTTTTATTTTCTTTCGCCCCTGTGTCATCCTAAATTATGAAAACTTGTAACTTCGTTACAGAGATGCATGCTATTTTAGTTTGTTATATCTTTTTTAAATTACCAATTTTATACCACGTTTTTTTTTATCTTTGGGGTTTTTTTTGTGGCATAAAATTCAAGTTTTTATGGTTTCAATATCAAAATATTTTTATTTAACCGGTATAAATCCGAATTTCGTTTAATCCTAAAAGCCATAAAACTTAGGCAAGGTCTTATAGACCTATTTCAGTTGCCAATATCCTGAATATACTATGAATCGTGAAAAAAGAATATTTTTAAAATGGGATAATTATTTTTTTTAAAGCCTAAACACAACATATTGTGCTAAACATTTTACTAGGGATTCAAAATAAAATAGGTACTTTGACGGAATAGAACATTTTACAACACGAAAATAATTGTACTTTCATAAACATCCCATCCAATCTATTTCTTAAAATGTGTCCCTCTGCGGATTATAAAAATGACGGGTAAGCTTTTCCCTGTTGCAACATTTATTTTTAAATTCTTTTTGAATCAAGGCAATTAGAATTAATCAAGAGCCTTAGAAACAATTCCCGCGAATGCTTTTCATTTCAGTAACCCCATTTAGAGCGACAATGTTGTCCTAGTGGCGTTTTATATCCTTCTTAATTCAATCCCGCTATATGGGTGGATGCGCGTGATACCATTCAGTGAGATTCTTTTGCAGCAATGTTGATTTAAAAACAAGAAGAAGAAACTGATTTCCGGCCGCCATTTGCCGTTTATGGCATGGCGATAAAGGGCATCTGGAAAGTTCCCACGGCTGCCAGGGGCACTTTTGTTCTACAAGATCACGTCCTGCCATAAAAGTGTCGGCAACTCATAACGGGAAATGGAATGGCGGCACTTAAGCACCACCGCCGCTTGATCCAATTCCGCAAAATGGAGCCACGCACTGCAACCCCTCTTTTCATTCCAAAATTGTTTATCTAACGAAGATACCATCCACCCCTATAAAAGTTTGTGCATGTGTGTCTCCGAGATAAACTGATACAATAAAAATACACTCAGATGCATTTTTTTTTCAAAAAATATATTTGAATTTTATAACAATTGAAGATTAACAAATGTGTTTCATAAACCATAGAGATTGTCACGTTAAGATAGGCCAAAGCAATGACCTTTTAGTCACTTTAGTACTATCCATATTTAAAATATTATCCATAATCAAAATCCATATTTTAATAAATGTCTTATTTATTCGAACTTTAGCATTTTTTATATTATTTAATTAAATATGGATATAAAAATATGTATGTATGTGTGAATATGTTGTGTACTTCAAAAGGCTAGAGATTTATTTCCGTGCAACAGCCATTTTGTCATCCATTTTGTTTTTCACAGCCATTCTATTTTCTATTGCTCCGCCCCTTTTGGTAGAAAAACCGTCTATAGTAAGGTTCACAACCATTTGGTTTGAGATTGTGTTGATACGCAGGCTTAGTGAGCACCAGGTGGCGCTTTGAGATGGGTGCGAAACACTGCTTTCCGGTCGTCTCAGGCTGCCAAAAGTAATTTTTAAATTTTCTCGCATAATTCCGTAAAAACAGTTTTGGGACAAGATATAATTTTTATTTCATATAACTAAATAATTTTTTTAGTTTTCAAAAAAGGGTTGGCTTTGACAAGGTCAAGGCTTAGACAGCACTGGTTCTTCTGTGGGGTACAATCCAATCTTCAGCATCACTGAAAACAGAACAAGAACTTCGTTTATATTAATTATTAATATAATTTAATTTATTTTAATTTTAATTTTCGCGTAATTTGATTTGTTCCTATTTCAGTGGACTTGGGGAAAAACACCTACTAACTCCATTCTTGGATTCGGCTTTTTATTGTTAAAGTCCACTAGTTTGGTTAATAAATAGCAAAATTAATTAAAATTAGTAATTAGTCTATTTTTAAGATTTTATTTACTGGATGCGAACTCTACGTATTGCTCCTCGGCGCATTGGATTTATCGCCCCTTAACGATGGGGCGATTCTGGCTTCTGCCTAGATTGTCTTCAAGCTTGCTTACTAGCTTTGGCAAGTCTTCTTAATAATTTTTTCAAGTGAAGTTCATCAGGCAAAAACATTACAAAATAAATTGAAGGATTCATTTACTCGAAATGTTCTCTTTTACAATCGACGTGTGAACTCCTCTTTCAAAGTCATTAAATGTAACCTTGGACGACCTTGGTCGATAAGCAACTTGGGCGATCGGGCATAACATTGCGCAACGGAAAAGGATGTGTGTCCTTGAGACAAACGAAGCCCAGTTTCTAATGCCATTTGGCAGCGATGAAAAGAGTTGAGAGAAGTGCATTGTTTGGGTTATATCGCTGAGCGATTTTGTGACCTCAAGGTTACCTGCAGGATCCTAGGGCTGCCTGGCAGGATACAAATGCAAATCAGTATGCCCGCGGGCTCAGCGGTACGCAACATGTGCTGCTCTTCACCGGCGATCGCTATCCGGTTTTAATGAAAATTCGCTTAATTTCCGTCGGAGCTGCTCGTGCGGCTATAATCGCATTCAAAATCTAAGCGCTTTTAGAGCGTTCTCGTAAATCGCAAATCGTTGTCTCCGTGGCGGATCCGGCAGGACTCCGCGGCTACGTGAACTCGTAAAAGCCAAGCGTTCAACTCAAAAGTGACCCAGACAATAGCCCCTTACAATGTCGGTGAGCTCCTTTGTCTGCGAATGCCAAGAAATGAGTAGAAATAAACGGAAACGCCAGAAAGAAGCTGAAAGTAAATTTATTGCCCAGCAACGGACTTTGCGAAAATGTCAATTTCGTTTTTATGACATCAAATGTTTGAGGAGCTTATGCGGATGTCTGTCTCAAAGTGGATTTCAAAATTACGAATTCAGAGATGCCTTCTATGGGGATACTTTGTGTTGCTCTATCGAATGGGTTGCTCGGCTATTTTTCTAAGACATTCCTAGAAATGTAAGTGCTGCAGGCAGGCCGGTCTTCCACTCCGTCAGAGCCATTAAATGCCAGATATTCGGTCATTGTTGCACTCCCCGTGGCCCCAACGGCATTTAAACTGTATCTTTTAATGGCGGATCAATGAGATTTATATATAATGAGCCCCGCTTTGTACTCAGCTTTGGGCGAACTCCATAAAACGGTGCCCAGTTCGCTTAATGCCACTCCGCCATTTTCCTTCACTCATCCGAACCCAAATCAAAATCCAAAGACTCGCATCCACAGCCAAAACGAAACGAAATGAAAGGCAGTGCCCGGAGTCAGTGAAAAGAAATCTGATATCATTCGGCGTCCGTAAACCCTTGTGTTTTTTTTTTTTACGTTTTTACGACCAAACGCTGAGTCGTCCAGATTGTGAGACAGAATGTACCATATTGGATGCAGTGTCTGTTGTCTGACTGTGTATGTGTCGGTCGCTTCGTTTCCAATCAAATCGAATCCAATCCCATCTCCGACACAGACTCAGAACCTCGAACCCCAAACCCAGTGCCTTTGTTGCCGTACTTTTTAACAAGTTTTATGGGATGTCATGTGTCAAATGGAAATGAGAATTTATGTGTTTGTAATTGAAGGCGAGGCGCGGGTAGTCGCAGCTCTGTCTCAGTCCCTGGCCGAGCATCTTTCAGCATCCACGGTTCCTGAGCCACCATTTTGCCCGCGTGGAGCCCCTTAAACCTTACCTTAAACCTCAAACCACTTACCGCGATCCCAGGGCCAACGTCATGCTGGTCCCGGTCCTCCTCCTCGCATTTACATAAATTATAGGCCTCTTTGTGTGAGCCAGTGTATCGCAACTTATCATCAGCCGACTCATTTGGAGTCCATTCCGTAAAGTCGGGATTTAGGAGTCCAACTCAGTTACGTTTTAGGGGTTTCATGAAATGTGGTTACATTTAGAAAGCAAATATTTAACAAGATTTTAAATCAATAAGAACTTGGACATAAGAAATTTGAAGTTAAAAGGAAACTAATTGTAAAATATGAATAAGAATTATTCAATAATTGATGATGAGAATTGAATATAATATCTTCCTGAGATAAAAAAGAATTTAAAGAATTTTAAAACTCGGAATAGTTGAATTCGTATGTTTTATATTCTTAAACGTAGATAAACAAGCCTCATAGGACAAAAAATGCTTAAAAAATATACAAAATCTGGCTTACAGCCTTGAAAAATGTGCGCCTTTGAAAAAATGTCTATTTAAAACCATTATTCATTAACCTGCTAACCAATCTGCCGAGAATATGTGTCATTTTGACTATTCAAAGGGGCCATAACAAATGATAAATCAGAATACACACTTTCCCAGCCCCGAAGCACTTTGAGGAAGCCAATAAAATTCGAGGTATATGTTTGAACATACTTTATGGCCTAACAGTTCATTCGATAATAAATCCTGCCATGTGAATACTCATTTGTTTATTTGCATAATGAGCCTGCTTCACTTGCTTTGGGTGTTTTTTGTTTAGGTTTTTGTTATGTAAATAGGAGTTCTTTCGCCTTGCCGACGGCACACGCAATTCTTGCTTTCCCACATTGCATTGATTGGATGGTTTTGGCTTTGGCTGGGCTGTCGGTTTTATGAAATCAGTCATCAAATTAAGTTTATGTCTCAATTAGTTTGAATCGACAATAATATTTCGTTTCGTTTCGCGAATGGGCCCGAACAATAACAAAAAAACAAACAGTTTGGCTTCAAAGCCCTCACCCTCAGACCTACAGCAGTCGTAACTACTGCACTGAGTATATTGCAAGGCGATGAGCCAGTTGGAAAGCAGTGGCGACTACTTCTGCCGTCCGATTGTAAAAAACTGTTATAGCCAATTAAACAAAATACTAAAACCCAGAACTGCTTCCAGTCGAATAGTATTTGCGCGCGCCCCTCGTCGGGCTCATCTTCAATCCGGTGCCACGGGGCGTATGAGCGATGTACCGGTGGTGGTGAGGGCTGCGAAAGAGCATCCTTTACTTTCCTCGCTTCCGCTCGATTAACTGTGACATTTTTTGCAGCGTCTTTGTTGCTCCGCCTCCCCTCCGAGCTGCCCTTTTCCGCCATCGTATTTTTAACGCTGATGAGCCAAAGGAAAGACCAAAGCCGATCAAGTTGTGCATCACTTTTATGGCCTCCTGACAAAAAACGACGGCAACGGCGGAAATTACATTTTTCGGCAGCATAAAATTCCTCTCCAGCAGCTGATGCCAAATGCACATCCTTTAGATGTTGTCCTTCCACTCCCAGACACACACGCCCTAGATGGGCGAAAACAAATTATAATAAAACCTTATGAATGATAACGCGCCTGGAAAAAAAATCTAAAATGTAATTTGCATAACAGATTTGATGTTCTGGAGCTTCAAGCGTGTAAAGTGAAAAATGAGCTTATCGCTTTAAAAATTAATCTGGGATTCTAAGAATTTGTATTTTTTGGGTTTTCACCGAGAAATGTCTGTTTTTACCAAATTGGAAAGATTAAAATTTGACATATAAATAGTTTTTTTTAAATAAAAAAAATCCCACTAAAGATGATCCCAGTTAAACCAAATCTTTCCAAGAATTCTAATTTTCAATATCACCAAGCTGGAAATTCCACCATTTTTGGAGGCGTTGCGCTTCAATTGAAGCATTTGCTTTGGGCCGTGGCTATTTTTCATTAGTTAAATTGGAAATTAGTTGGCCATGGCGGTGGGCAGGACAAAGGCGAAGCCTAGCCCAGGACCTCATGTGTCACAGTGTGGGTTTCTGTATATACATATATATCTTTGGCTGTGTATCTGTAAATACGACTGGCAACTGGAGGAGGACTGAAAGACTGGCAGGCGAGGAGAATGAGTGCCAAGCCCTGCCCTGAAGTCGGCAACTGCGAAGGCCATAAATTGCGGCTGTCAGTGTCTTAATGTCCCAAAAACTCCACAATCAGCAGCGTTCAGATCCAGGACTGTGGTCGCACCCTTACCCGTACCCCACTCCCTTCGTCCTTCTGGGTGTCCTGTGGCCGGCAGCGCAACTAAAGGAAAAACAACGATAATTTATAAGTCGTAAATGCTCGCCCGCCTCTTGGCCCGCAAAAATGGAATGCCAAAATGCCGGAATGGTGCACAATTTCCTAAATGTATCGCCTTCGCCCAGTCGCCCGATTAGCAGCCGTCTTTTGTCAGCAAGGATACGATACAGTAGCGCCGCTACTACTCACTCTCTCTTTTTCTTTCTTTCTCTGGAACGGAAAAAGTCCTTTCAAGATGGCCGTCTGGCCTTGGGAAGGAGGACAATTTCGGCAAATTGCAAATATTTTCAAGCTCACTGAATCGAAATCGTAAATTATTGGCTCGTAATTTTTGTATTCCACTAAATCCAAATGAATCGTGGAATTGTTTCCAAACACAAAACATAAATCTGTCATGGCCAGTCATTTGTTTTAGTTTTCTTAGGATGAATAATACTTTTTGTTTTATATTTGAAAAGTATATTTTTTAGTTTAAGAAAAAGATATCAAATCCATAAAATCTTTTAAAATTCATGAGTTTTTTGAAACTTTTTAAAAAGTACATATATGCCATAAGAATCCATGTTTCATGGAAATCTCTCAAAAAGAGTTATTAAATGTATTTGATTTCCTTTTTTTTTAAGACCTAGAAACCCTAATATTTATGACACATTATTTTCATGTTTTATTTTATTATGCCCTTAAAATTCCCTTAAAATTTTAGACATAAAACCGCATTTAAAGTATTTATTAGAAAAAAATACATAAGATTCCCCATTAGAACTTCCGCCACTAAACCCAAACTTTATTAAATAATATTATTTTAATAACTGAAACTTTTGTAATGCGGTTCACTGATTTAAATGCCTAGAAAGATGGCTTTTATTGATTATAGATGGGTGCCAGGTGTATTCCGTATTTGGGATTTTCATCTACCCTCTAAATGTTGCCACGTCCAACCTGCAACTCAGCCGAATTCGAATTTTCAATTTAAATACTTGGCGGAGGCAGGGGGACGGATGAGGTGGAGGGAGGTGGCTAACAGAGGGGGAAGTTGGGGCTATATGGGGACCAAAATCACGAACTGAGAGCGAACCAACCGAAAGCCAAGAGATTTCTACTCGTACTCGCCATGCTGAGCGTCGCAAAGTGGTGATTTCGTATTTCTCACACACAGAGGCAACACACCACACACACACAGACAACGGCCCACACACCAGCACTCTCGCACACACCCAGGAAAGAGTATCTGTGTGTGGAGTGTGTGTATGTGTGTATCCTGTTGGTGTGTATACCTCTTTAATGCTGTTGTTCTGGTTTTGGCGCTTGGCGTTTTTTACGGTGCGCCGCCCGAGTATTTACCACTTTACAATGGAGTTTTAGTACCGCGAGTCGTCATTGTCGTCGTCATCATCGCCGCATAAAGTCGAAATTAAAACCGCGGAGTGTCAGCCATAAAGCACTAGAATCTACTTGATCCCATCCCCAAACTCGGGTTAATCCGGCTCAATCGCAGCTCGACCTCAGGCCATAATTAATACATTTCGCAAATCGTGATTGAAAATCAAAGCAAAAACCGAATTGACTTTCAACAAGTTATTTAATAGAGCCACGGTTCTTAAAAAAATAGGAAAAGGAAATTAAAAACCTTGAGGCTAAATTAAATTGGAGTGTGTTTAGTGAAATATTTGACTCAGTTTTAGTTTAATAAAAGTGTGTATTAAAAAAACATGAAGCAGATCCGAGGGCAATTCATTAAAAATATATATTCTTAAAATATCATAAAAATTTTAATATCATAAAAAAAAATAACTTGTTAATTTTGCGACGGTAAGTGAGAAAAATGCGTTAAGATTTCAATAATGTTCTTTAAATAATAATAATGCCATGGGAAAGAAATATTTTATTGTGGGAAATTAAACTTTTAAATCTTTATTGATGAATCGTTTATATATAATCATGAAAATAAACGAATAAAAACTTTATATACTTCATATAATTTTAAGAGCTAAACCACTCTTATAGACTCTTACTAAAAAGCTTAAAAGCAATTTCATTTTCTATCAAAACTTTATACTTAATCTGTTTAAAAATTTAATCACATATTTGATTTAATCCAATAAATCTTATTTTTTTGATTAAATACTGTTTACAATTTTCATGTTTAATAAATTTAGTGTTGGGTTAAAAGGGGGTTCAGAATTTTTGTAATTGCATTTAAAAGAATCTATCTAAAAAGTTGTTTAAGAGTTTAAAAAATACTTTGAAAAGGTTTTAAGGACTGAAAAGATTTAAGGGCTGATCAAAAATGGAATCAAGGCATTAAATTTGTGTATTTCCGGGTGATGTAATTTATTTTTTTAAACTAAACTATCAGTTGATTTGCTTTTTATGGAACTGAATTAAATCCGAACTAAATATAGGCAAAGCTACGAAACTATTTAACTACCAAACTAAAAAAAAATTAACCAATATGACTAATACACCCCACACTTTCATTAACGTATAAAACAATAAAATTCTAACACTTTCATTAATTTCCCACTTGATTGCCCAATTTGGTCGGGAAATGCTAATTCCAAATGACTTTCCACCGACTGAATGTTTCGCTTGACGGCCCAGCTATGGGCCATGAACGCCATAGGCCATAATACTATTATTTTGATTGCCCTGACATTTTTTGATCAATTTCGGGAAACAGAGACCACATGCCACACTGGGCCTGCGTCTAATTAGGCGAACTAAAGCGTTTAGCTAATTGCATTTTGGACCAATTGGCGTTGCGGGTGCTCGGCCCGGCCATTTACGACTATCTCAATAAAATTAATGCATAATAATGGCAATAAAACAATAAAGTTATGGAACGCTCCGAATTCAGATAGATAAAGGCAGATAGCCGGCGGGTGGGGAGCTGGCAGAACTGGCAGAGAAGATCGCAGTGAGCACATACGATGGCCATAAATATTTACAGCCAAGCAAACACTTGCTCAAATTAAGTACTCGTTAAATTGGAATTGGATGGCGGACCTCCGAGGCCAGGGACGAGTGACCAGCAAATTGATAAAAAGATAAATTGAATCATAAAGACGCTCTACGGCTTCCCCGTCAGCTGCCCGGTCCGATTTCGGGGCATTTGGCATTTTTTAATTGCCCCGAAAAATAACGCAAACAGATTGGCAGTTGGCCTGCCCAGCCTCCCCTTTTTCTAATTCTAAATTTTGTTTGTTTTTGTCCTATATACATTGAGGGAGGGGAATGTGTGTATTTTGGCCAGCTTTTATGGCCCAAAAACATGGGACTAAGCCGCAATGCGCAGTTGTCGCAACTGAAAGTCCATTACACGCAGAAAAAGATGAAGAAATTGTATTTCGATTCTATTAATAGTTACGAAGGGCCTTCCTAAAAACACACTATAATATATATCAATTTAAAATAGTATAAATATTGTGAAGAAAATTAAAACAAAGTCAAGGAAAGTACTTTTACAGACTTCTTCAATCTTTATTCCTTATTGAAGAGAATCTTAATCCAAACTAAATTAAGGAATAAATGAAAAGAAATTTCAAACTTTTTCCTCTGTAAAAACATACTCCCTTAAACCAACAGACACCAAGTCAGACGCATTTTGTATGATTACCTTTTCGGATTTTGTAAAATTATAATAGCTATGTGCTTCTGTAGCTCCAAGGCTCGAACCTTTTGGGGTTGGGAGTCCTGGCAAATGGCGGTGGAGAGCATCCTGTAACCCCCAAACATTTTCGGGGGTGGCAGGCGAATTAAGCTCGTAAAAAGGCCTCAGAAACGGAATGGGACCAGGGTGTTTTTCGGGGCTTCGCTTGGGGATTTTGCGTATTTTTTGGGGGTGATGCTTCGGCATCGGCTTCTGCTTCCGCTTCCGTGGCTCGTAAAAGCGGGCAAGGGGGAAAAAGCCATTAAAAACGCAACCCCCGGGCCTTGGGACGGAATCTGCATTAGCATTCTACGGAAATAAAGTTGCCTACGAGTCCCAAAAGTTACACCATCTTTTAATATGTGCGGGGTTCTAATATAATACACACGTGTTAGTGTTGACAGAGGTGCCTGTACCTTTAATAAAACATATACTTTGTATTCTAGAAGGATTTGTTATTTAATAGGTTAACATGGTTGTTTCATTAAAGGAATAAAGAAATATTTTAGTTTACTTCTTTGAGGTCCTAATAGGAGAACAATAACCGATTGGAAATTTGACCCACAAGTTCTACAAAAGGCTTTCATCTTATATCTTTGGAAAAGATATTTAAAAAGATTTTCTCTTTAGAAAAAAGCATTCCAGAAATGAGTCTGAGCATTTAAAGCTCCTAAGTAGTTTGCTGATTAGAAATTCTTGCAGTACTTCCTATACTTTTGCCGTTAAAGGAGCCAAAAAAAATAAAATAAAATATAAAGAAAATGGGAAAAATGTGGGAAAAACAGACAAAAGAGAGGACACAAAACGAGAGAGCAATAAAATGGCTGCGAATGAGAATGGATGGCGGGGTTGTTTTATTTTATTTTTGAGATACACAATCCAAAAGATACACATGGCAGGCGCACCAAACAGATACAGATACATTCTGCGGACAGAGACGGAGCACCCAAAGAGAGAGCGAGACGAGCAGCTCCGGGGCCAATTGAGAAAAGTCAATGCTGCTGAGAGAAGAAATTGGGGAAAACTGAAAACGGAAAACACATTTTCCAGCCTCGTCGACTTTTTACATCGCATTTTATGGCATTTGGTCGTAAACTTCTTGTTGGTGTAGAGCGGATCGCGCGAGAGCGGAGCGGAGCAATCAGGGAGCCCAAAAAAAAAAAACACAAGCCATCGCAAAAAAAAAAAGAAACAATTCTGTTGCCAAGCAAATCAATAAGCAAACGTCCAAGTTATTAAGCTGCCGCGTAATTACCCATCAATCTGACCCCCGATTTCCGCGAAATTCGACCGCCGGCCAAAGTGTGAGTGAAAATGCTGTTGCAAGTCAAAGCCAAACCATCCGCCGGCACTTTGACCAATCTTACCACAAACCGCACCTAGCAGCCGCTAATAAATCCATCAGATACATTAATGTAAGTGCCCCAGATTCGAGTCTCGCAGACTCAAGCGAAAGGTGTGTCCAATTTGAGTATGCAGTTAGCTGCAAGGTTACCCAGAAAACTAAAGGTGTCAACTCCTCAAGGTCGCCTTGAAAGTCCTTAACATGGCCATTACTCCAATAAATGCAGTTCGTTATTGCCATGGCTAATAAGGTGTGAAGTGTGGACTGGTTTTCATCTATCCTAGATCTAAAACTCAAGGTATATGACGTGGATGTTTCCGATAACGGACCTGGCTTTAACATTTCAAAACTTTAATGCCCTTCAATAAGTAATGAAGGTAATTAAAACCAAAAAAGGCCATCTAATTGTTTATTAAAAGCACAAATAATGGTCCATTTTGATTCCTAATGAGTCTAGGAAACTGATATGCCAAGTAGAATCCATTTTTCAAAGTAATATTTATTTGAAACACACTTATTTTCGGTGCTTAGCTAATAGCTACAATCTACAAAATATTTCTTATGGAATAACCCTAATAAAAAAGTCGCAACCTCATTATCATTTAATTTTTTAATTGAATCACATTTTTGATGCGTGTAGTCTACAATGTAGACTTTTAAACTTAATGAGCCGCCTAATTATTAATCTTAGTTGACAACTGATAAAGTAATTTTTGAATTCACACATTTTTTTATGATAGACCCTGATAGACCTTAAAGGTTTCTTAACAACAAGAAAATGTCTAATATAATATTATTACGAAATAACCAGAAATCACTACCGGACCCACTTCATTGCCGATCAGGTGTTAAGTACATTCCATAGAATCCTTTACCTTTTTATTCTTGCCTTTTGACTTCTGTTTCTGGCCAAGTTTTATGATGGAATCTCCTCAATTGAGTGCCACCATCATTGATGGCGCACTTAATAGCACACCACGCTCTGTTTGTGTGCTTGAATGGATTTATGAGAGGTACTAAAATCATTAGCGCCATCGCCATCGCTTCGCCATCGCCTATCGAAGTTGCCCAGCGTTGCGTGCGGTTTTGGCCATTTGGGTTCTTGGTTCTGGGGCACCTCGCACCTCTCAACCTTTGCACCTTGAACCCCGACGTAATTGCGGCAATAATTTCATAAATATTTTTAATCGCAGGTCGGTTGGCTTGGCTTTTACGGTCTAGCTGGCTAGGCTGTTGTGCCATAAACCCTGATCAGAGTCGCTCCAGTTGATTAAAACGCAATGAAAGACGGCTTTAAAGCCGTTACCTTCTTGGCTGAGAAATCCCTTAGTCCCGAGCCCCGACATGCGTACTATAAAATGGCTCACAACTGGCTAAGCCGGCCGACGGCCATAATTGCCAATCTCTCACACGAGCGGCCATGATGGTTTGAATTCGAGTCGAGGTTCCATTGGGCTGGTCTTGGGAAGAAAGAGAGAGGACAAGAGGAGAGCGGGATGGGAAGCAAACGAGTTAGAGGGAGATAGGCTAAGAGAAGTATCAGCCAACCTGTTTTGACTTCAGGAGTGTATGCCTAAGTATCGACTTTTGGGGTGTGCGTGTGCTTACACTTAGCAAAATTTAGCAAACTATCATTTTTTTCAATATAATTTCATTTTTATATTCAAATACAAATGAATAAGTATATATTTTAAATATTTATTTAAATATGTTGAAACACTTATTATTCTTTTCTGATATATCATAAAATATTTAATCTCTTATCAATGATATCTATCGTACTCTATATTTTTGAATCTATAATACTTAAATCCTTAAATATTGTAGTTAAAATGTATAATTTTTTCCAGTGCAACACAAACCGGTTTGGGTAGGCATGGTCTGCTCTTTGAGCGTGCGTATAAGATGCGTTTTATGCCGCCCTGAGAGCCAACTAATTTGTATCTATATCTTTACGGAAATGTTGGTTCAAATACCAGTTATTTTTGAAGTTCGGGTCTTCCCCGCCAGGGGTGCTGCGTGCGTTCTGGGGTTTGTGAACAGGGTGCGTGTACTGAGAGGGCTATTGCGCCGAATCGTCGACAGAGAGCGTGTTTTATCAGAAGTGGATAAACAGGACGGATAATAAAGGCCAGACTTTGAAGTAGAATTATCCGTTTTAGCCAGGTTTTATGTACATAAATGGGGGAAGAATCTGTTGACAAGTGTTTCCAATGTTCCCCTAATAAACCGACTAAAAAATGGCTGTGATAAAGATATTTTGTGGGTCCTCAGTACGCTTTATTTTACTTACTAATTTCAATACATTTTCAATATTGTAAAACATTTCCTAGAAGATATTGGAAGAAATATAGTCTAAAATAAAATTATTTCTAGATTTAATGCAGATTGATAAAAACTTTTAAGATGTTCCGCTTATAAATGGCATGATAAATGGCAAAGATAGAGCCATCGCGGGGGTTCATCGAGGCATTTTCACAACTATGAAGTGGTCCCTTAGAAAATTTACAAAAAAAAATAAAAAAAGTAATTTGTTTCCGAATTTTAATTGTTAAAGAATCGATCTAAGAATCATTTGAGGTATTCCGCTCAAGAATCGGATGAAAATTCTGAAAGATATGGGATTTGAGAGGGCTCATAATGGCATTTCCATACTTTTCCAGAATTTTGGAGGGGACTCCCTAAAAAATTTGACAAAAAATTTAAAAATTAATTTGATTCTAGATTTTGATGCAGATTAGTGGAAAATCGAAATGAAATTCATTTAAGATATTCCAAGATCGGATGCCAATTGGGAATGATATGTGTAGTTTTTGCCGAGGCCATAGCCTCATTGTGGCATTTCTTTAAATTTTCACAATTTGTAAGTGGACCCCACAAAAAATGTAAAGCAATTTAGGTTTTATAGCAGATTCTTAAAAATGTTAGCATAATTATAGACTTGGAGGTGGGTCGTATTGCCCTTCCAATGCTTTATCAAATTGTGTGAATTGTGCCCTGAGTTGAACATTAGTACATACTTGTATATGGATTTATTAAGTTTTATAATTTCTCATTTTCGATTCCACACATTTTTGGAAATGTTTCAAAACTCTTCTTAAAATGTACCTCTTCCACGAGAGGTACACATCCCTGGGAAGGCATTCTAAAATGGTTCAATTTCTGAAGTAAAATGGAAGACAGATGGAAGACAGATAGGATCCGAAAGGAAAAATAAATGAGAATCGGCGGGGGTGGAGTCAGGAGTCAGTCGGGGGGACGTTCTCATTGTCGCTTGACAACAACAAAACAGCCCCGCTTCGCTTGTTCTTACCCAGTTTGCTGGATTTTATCTCTGGACAATTTCGAGTGCAATTGTTCCAAAGTGTATGGGGTGCAGGGACGCTTGTTGCCTTTGGCAGTTCCCGCGGGACGTGTTCTTCATGTCCCATCCCATGCCTTTGAAATCGAGTTTACTTTGGCGGAGATGGAGGATGTCGCGGAGGTGGAGGTGGATGAGGATGAGGAGCTGGGGTGGAAAGGAAGCCAGAGTCACCCAAGCATGTATCTACAAGACTAGGAGGGGGATGGGTCTGGTAGATGGGGTCTGGGGTCTGGGTTCAGGGGGGTCTTGGGGCATGGGAGCTGGCATGAAAAGGGAAACTGGCAGTGCACGTACAGATGAAATTCCTCCTCTTCCGAGAAGTTCTCGAGCGTGGCAACAATTCTGGCCGGCGATCGCGAATATTTCCATTAGCATTTCCATTTGCCGCAAAAACTGAAATTCCCAGGGAAAACGCGACCGCTACAAGTTTCTCAGATTCGTGGAAGTGACAGCCTCTTTGCTCCACATTTCACCGGTTTCTGGTTTTTTTTTAAATTTTTTCTGAATTCGAATTCCGAAATGCGACTTCCGCTGAGACCCCAGCCAGCCAGTCAGTCCCATATGGCTGCCCACTGACTACCCCGAGCCGCGACCCTGAGGGTAACAAATATAGAATATGTATCATTATCGACACTTACGAGTATTGGTGCGCCATCCATCTCAGATGCTCCCGTTACTGTCCCAAATTATATTGGCTTCCCTCTTCGACCAGATGGGGCTTTAAAATGCTTAAATGTGCGCCTATATGAATATTTATAGAGGAAGTAATGGCACATGGGACACACCTCTGCTGAAAATTTATTTTGATTTTAAAGAGCAATTTGTTCGTGTCCCCATTAAGAAAAGTAACAAAACCAAAAAAAAAACCGCAACTAATTTTCAATTCATATTTTATTTTAGAATCGGCTTTAAAGGCACTTGAAAAAGTTAATGACCATTCCACTGACACATTGAAACGTTAATGCCAAATTAATGGCATCAATTTAGTGGAATAAAAATTTAATTTTTGATTCTTTACTTCTTTAATTTGTGACTTTAAAACTTGGCTTTTTATCTGCAACTTTGAACTTCAATTAAAGTTGGTTTTTATTTCTTTGTTATTTTGAAGTTTCAAAGCAGTATCTTGATTTTAGCCAGCAGAAAACTTTTCCAAAAGTTGACATCCTAGGATGGAAAAAAGAAAAACAATCCCTGGCTCCGTTCCACGTGCACGCCGGGATTAGTTGGGAGCCAATTTATTTTATGTGCCGAGAGGCACAAACATAATCATATCTAATTTTGTTTACTTTCAAAAATGTGCGTGCGTGAGTCTTTCCCAAATTACCCGGACGGATGGTTGGCTGGCTGGCTGGTGTGTGTATCCAAGGGGGCTGTTTCTGAGTCCAGGGGCTTTTCCCCGTTTTCCCGACAACGTTCATTAACTAAATTTAGAGTGCGGCGACGGCTGGGGAAGTTTACAAACACATTTACCAACGGAAAGTTACGCAATCGAACACGGAGCAGCAGCGAGCGAAATCAGGATGGAGTCCTTGGGCCATTTTGCAGCAAAAGCTACCCTCCCACCACCCCCAACATCCGGTTTTCAGGACGAACCCTTGTCGCCGGGGTGTGTCCGTGTTGTCCGTGAGTCCGTGTGGTCGGGAGATGCGTGAGGCTTGTTTTAAAATTGCGTGCCAGGATATTTCCAAGGCAATCGGAATTGGAATCGGCTGGGTGGCTGCTTTTCTGGGGGTATGGGGGTTTCGGTTTGCGTGCCGAAGTGATTACGAAAAAAGGGTCCAACGACCGACGACGAACCAGCAACCGCCACCTCTCGAGGAAAGGGTTCCGAAAACAAAAAAAGGACCAAACATTCCGCTGAAATTGTATTTCATTTTCGGGAAATTGGAACTGGAATGCCAATAATTTGAAACAAAAGTTGCCTGGCTTCGGGCCGGGGCGCACAAAATGGCGGCAATTAAAATGTTTAATGAAATTTGGCAAAAGCAGCCAAGAATTTTCCTGCCTCTCAGATATTTTAATTATCTTGGCGTTTGTTTAATGGCTTCTCTAACCCCCCGACTCCGACAGCTGCCGGGTTGGGACGAAAGGAGTAAGCCAGAGGCTGATTCTAAGAGTCTGGGGGGAATGGAAGTTGAAAATAGCGATTGAAATGGCTAAGGAAACTCATCCATATGCATGTTGGCTAAAAGAGCAGCGAATTGCGGTTTCCAAGTCGCAGTCGTAGTCGTGAAATCGGATTGCGTGTAGCAATAAATCTGTGATTTTAATGCGCGTTATTAAATTGCAGGCAGGCAGTCAGCCAGCCAGCCACAGGCCGCAGCTCCAGTCAGAGCTCAGAGCTGGAGCCACAGTTGGTACTGGGAGCTGGAGTTGGTAAAGTCACTCCACAGTCGCAGGCCAATAAAATGCAATTAATATGTTCCGCCAACCTGCAACAAAGTTCACCGCCTGAAAGCTCGCACAAACCGCTTCACGAGAAGGTTTCTGCGATTTCGATTGCAATTTGCAACCCGATCTTGTCATCTTGGCGGCGGGACTCCATTTTGCGCGCATTTCGATTAAGTCCGCGCCGTGAATTTGCATTGTAAATTCAGTTCGAGATCCAGCCGATGTTATGGCTGATATGATCGGCCACACCCCCGATCCCCTGGCGGACGGACTACGCCCATGGACGAAGCCTCGGACTCGGACCCGGTTCGTTATCGGGCGGCGCAAACAAGTCACGTCGCCTAATTTATGCGACGGCAACAGCGACGGCTAAAGCTAAAATATTCGAAAAACGTGTCTTTCGATTTTTAATGGCCGCGCATAAATTTCAACATTAAGACTCGTAATAACTTCATTACACGAACTATAATTCTGTTTCTTTTTGGTCTTTGTTCAGTTTTTTATTCTCATTTGTTTCTTTCGCTCGCCGCCGGCCCTCAAAATGTCAAATTTTTTGGATTGCCATTGCCGACTTGGCATTTGCAAGAGTCCAAGAATCCATATGGATATCGGCCCCATTCATCTCCACTCGCCATGTGAAGCGACACCCACACGAATCTCGAATGATGGATTTTTTTTTTTGAATTTTATGAGAGATCATTGGCCAACAAATATATTATCCAAAGTAGTTTTTAGCAGACACCACAGAAATACAAAAGATAATGGTATTTTATGGTCGTTTGAAAAGCTTTTTGTTTTCAAAACTTGGCTATAATTAATAATAAATATAAAATCATGTATGCCCATTGCTCAATATTTACGACATTAATTGTAGATAACTCTTTCGTTTAAATTTTTTAAGTTAATTGGTATGATTTTAATTTATATTTGAATTATTATTATTTTAAAGTCAGATAAAAAAGATTTATACGAACAATACACAGTTTGAAGTCCAGGCTATTCCAGGAACCTTAAAATTAGAATTAAAATTTCGAAATAAGTCGATTTTGACTTCAAAATATGTATATATGTATTTTCAAAAAAATATTTTAACTAAAAACTATATATTTTTATTATATACAATATTATTTGAATCTCAATTTTATTGTTTTAATATAATATTCATATATATTTTTCTTGTTGAATATTAAAATTCATAGTTGTGAGTTTTTCTTTATATTTTAAATTCTATTATTGAAAAGGTAGATACGCAAAATTTATGTACTGAACCTTTTAAGTTTGAGCTTTAAGATTTTCACTTAACATTAATTTATTCTTTTACCAAAAACTATATAACTTCATTACGTTATTTGGAGCTCAGCTCTTTATAATTTAAATTTAAAAACTCTTTTTGAAAGAATTTCAATTCAAAAGAAAAGATTTTTAAACAAAAGCTAATTTGTTTTTAAACAAAGCTCTCAACAAACGTCGGTTTGTTTATGAACATAATCCTTAGGTGTCTCATTTGCCTTTAAAATCCCATATATGACAGATACATATATGTTTATAAAGGTATATATGAAATATGTATTTAAAGATTCATGTACAGCCACGCCGCTGACACGTGAGCCGGCGCGAAGACTTAGGCGTAATCCCCGCCGCCTGAAAGACCCCCGCCGGCAAATCCTGGGACCCAGAACTCCAAAAACCTCGAGCTCCGGAGTGGCTGCCACAAATCTCATTTCGTATGCGAGTCCGCCATCGTTTCTTTTGGGTAAGGGGTGAGGTAGAAGCGAACTACAGCGACAGTGACAGGCTACAGCGACAACGACAATGCGGAGGTGTTGATAGAATAAAGCAGGGCGTGAATTTTTAGTCGAAATATTATACCCATATAACCACACATTCGGGCAAACGCAAACACGTACAGAGCCCTGGGGTTATACATATTTAAGCCCCATAAAGGAGCGCTAAAGGAGTGGAGTAGCCGAACAATCAGTGGGGAAACTGCGATCCGGGCTGTTGGGATAAATGCACATATTAAATTTGAAACGTATTTGGAATTTTTGATGAGTCCCGAAAATGAGGTTGAGCCGGGTGGATGGAAGGCTTTTCTGGGGTTTGATGGTGGGTCGACATATGGCCCTGATGGCGGGCAGGGGTTAAAAGCCACTTTCGATGCGCTCGTCGTTTGGCCATAGTTGTTGCCATTTTCCTTTCAGTTTGTCGCTGCCATTTCCGCCGTTTTTTGATTTGACATCTGCACATGTTCGGATGCGGCGAGGCGTACGTTGAACTGCTGAGCCAAGCCAAGTGTATCCGAGAGATACAGATGCCGCCGCAGCCTGCCCCCAGCCTTCTGTGGCCCCTTCCCCAGTTCTCGATTCGTTGTGGTGGCTCAGCCCGATGGCCTGATTGAGACCCTGGTCCGGGTCTGCATCTGGCCATCTACCCAACTACCCATTGCCCATTGCCCATCGTCCAAGTATCTGTATCCCATGGAATGGCCATCGTGTGGGCACTCAGCCCACTTGACTGGCGCGACTGGAACTCATCTCGAATGCGCGCCTCTTATCCGATCCATTATTTCGATGGATTTATAGACATGAAGGTTGGGCAGCCACTCTGCCGTCTCCAACTCCAACTCCATCTTCATCTCCACATCCAATCCGAATCCCATTCCAATCCCATCTTCTCCAGTGTTTTCGTTGAATTTTTTATGCCTCTTGGCCGGTCGGTCGCTTGTATCTGCTGTTGAGGTGGTTTTATATTTCGTTATCTTTCCTTTAAACTTTTTCATGCCTTTGGATAGATGGCATTTGAAGTTTTTGTAGTTATTTGTGGGTTTTTTAGTTTTGCTGATCTCATCCAAAAAGAAATATTAAAAAAAAGTAACAAATAAAGTAAGAAAAAGGAGTGATAGAGAGTGTTGTGTTAAGTGTTATATCAAGTTAAAGTAAGGATCTGAAAGAAAGGAGGGCCGAAATTCTACTCCAACTATCTACCATTTTCTCCATCTCCATCCTCGTTAGACTTCCAATCATTTTGGTTTATAAATTACAACTAAAAGTACCTTAGGATTCAGGATTCAGAAGGCCAGGCAGTGGCAGTGACAGTGGCAGGATATATTTTAGAAAGTTACATAAGCAAACAATCCTTTTGTGTATCATATCTGTCGAATCTCAGTCCCAGTCACCCTCAATGTGTTGCTCTAATTTCATTGTTCACGGTCTCTTTGGCATTGTTTGAGTTTTGAATATGCCCATGGAAATGGTAATGGAAATGGAAACTGTAAGAGGAAAAAGGGTTCTTTCGGGGATTCGGTATTCGGTTCGACCGTCCAACCGTCGCCACCATAAATCAGTTGAACATCGCCTTCAACTTTGACATCGAGAACGACATCGGAGGGCAATATGCGTAAATGCAATAAAATCATAAAACCGAATTGTGTAAGGGAAACTGGGATGTTGATGCTAAACGGAAAATTTGAATCTCGGCTCGGGGCTCTGGTCTCTGGCTTCGTTTTTCATGGATGGCTTTCCTTTTTATGGCTTCGGCGCGTTAACTGGACGCAAATAGAGCTCGGCGGGGGAGGGGACTCTAAGGGTTTTGGGCAAAGACAGTGACGGAAGGGGGACCTGGCTTGACATTTCTGTTTTATAAATATACAAATACATATTTTGATTTGGTGCGCGTGCAGGTCGTGCCCTAATTCTGGCAAGATATTCACGCATCCATTAGATACAGATACAGTCTGCAGGGTGGCCTTTTTTCTCGGTTGTTTCTTTCGTGGACAGCGTGGCTCTGTGGATCCATAAAACGCCTTTACATTCTACAAAAAAAAATTAAGAAGAAAACGACAATGCATCTCCGGCTCGTTAGCCATGTTTGTTGGCCGTTTGGGCCTGCATCTGGCAGATGCATATGTAAATTAGGCGCATCTACAATATGTATCTTTGACTGCGAATGGCTAGGCACATTCGGAGGCATATGCAAATGGCCCCTCGACTCTCGACTGGTTATGCTCGGCCAGAGACCACGGTGACGACAACCCGCGGCGCATTCCAAAGTGCCCTATAAAAGTGTCACTTTTTATTTTCCACCCAGCCGCAGTCGCAGGGAGCCTGAGCTGATTAGTCAGCCGGTCGGATGGCTTTCCTTTTGCATATTTTGGCTTTGGAATAAATTTTCCCCCTTCTAGAAGCCAAAATGCAGCCGAGGAGGTGAACAAACTGCTGCGAAATCAAAGTAAACACCAAAGATGCTTTGGTCAAAACACCAGAGACATTAAATCAGTTCATTTGCATTCGGGGCAGGCAGGTCCTGTTTATTTTTTGAGAGAAATGTTTCCATAAACAATGTCCGGTTTTATTTACAAGAGAGACCCCGACAAAGAAACACGTTTGTTTACCAGATCGAGAAATAGCTTTGCAGTCAATAATTGGTTGGGGTGTTGAAGGAAAATAAATAAGTGCAATGAGATCTTTGGTTTAACGAACTCAAGACCAAAAAATGGATCTTTCAGATAGGATTTTCTTTCTCAAGACTCTTCAGAAAATTAATAATTTCTAGGCTCCTTCTATTAATTTCTTTCTGTGCAATTATTTCATTGGTTTTGATTGCATTACTATGTGGAAGAAGGGAAACATTTGTTGCTACAAATGTCCATAGCCCTCTGACCGGATCGGCGTTTTGGGCAGCCCGCCACGTGCAATAAATCCAGAGACCATAATCAGGATTTATGGTGCTCGCCGTTGTTGTTGTTCCTGTTGGCAGCGGTGCTTCAAACATTTTTATGATGTCTCTGCAGTATTTATGAGCGCCTGCCAAAGGGAAGAGTACATGGAGTAAAGGGAAGCGGGACCGGGACCGAGACCGGGTCCGGGAGCATGGCAGCCACTGATATTACGCGGCGGGCATAAAATCCGAATAATTTGCAACAGGTGATAATTGTTTTACAATATGTTCGGGCATGCGAGCGGGGGAGCGCGTAGAACAGGTGTATTTATGAGTTCGCATAAAGAACCTTGTTAGCACCTCGATAGCTCTTGATTCAATGAACAAATCCAGATACATTCACCTATATAAACAGTAGTATAAAGAGTAGTGTTCCCGGGAACACTTGTTTCTGATCTTTTATTAATGCATTTCGAATTGCTTATTAAATAAACTTTTCTGAGGGAATTGATTGATTGATGGATGGTCTGAGGAACTGGCTGATTGATGGGCCAGAATGCCAAAAAGCCGTCGCTGCTTCTGCTTCTGGCGGCGTGCAATTAAAAAACTTTTATGATTTGTTGTGATTTTTGTAATTGGCATTTTTACGAGGGCTACCTGACGATGCGGATTCCATTCGAAGTCACAGACAGCCCAGCGCTCATTTCTATGCAATATTCAGTGCGGCTTTTATTGTTTTGCAATTAATTTGGCATTGTTAATAGTTTGTCTGGCCGAGACTGAATGCCAGTATGCCAGAATGGCTGCCAAAGGTGTCATAACTCACGTAATAAACGCCACGCAGTTTAGCCGGCTTTGTCACACCGACTCGGCCGTAAACCATCACCGCCAACAAAAGATACTATATGGTATAGGAGTGGGTCTGGTTCTGGGTCTGGGTCTGGAGGACCCGGGCCTTAAGACTCCATCCATTGGCCATAATTCACCCGGCCAAAACACATGAATGGGCCACAGCACTCGTAAAACCGAAGAAAAGTGTATGTGTGCGAGTGTGTTTGGGGAAAGAGTTTTACAATCGTTTAAAAACTCGTCAAAAAATTAGACCTTAAAATATTGTATTTGCGTTTTTGGCGCTCCTCCATATAGACAAGGCACCCCCATCCAACCCACACACTTCTATTCAGACTGAGACACTCACACTTACAGAACAAGGACAGTCAGTCAGACACAAACAGAGCCACTCCCCTAGAATGGGGGCGGAGGTTCGCTTTTTTACGAGCCAACAAAATATATTTTTATATTAGCAATAATTTCACTAGGCGTGGGGCTCTGATTTCATTTGGTTTGATTTGCCGCAGCTATTGTGGCTTTTTTAGCGCTGTTTGCTTTGGCATTTCATGGCTGAATCATCGGCCGCAATTAAAAAATCGTTTTTGAGATTTCGTTCAGTGCACTTGCGCTATCTGTCTCGCTCCTGCAAAAGTGGGCAGTGATCATCACCGGACGCCATTGGTCTGGCATCCCGCTCGCACTCGTGCCGATCCAACATGGCCGGTGAGTGGTGAGTTTGGATGTGTGTGTGCATGGTGAGTTTCCCCTCGCTGATGGCGGCTGCTGCAGCGTCGACAGAGACGCCGGCAGAGCGTCATGGCGTGACTGTTCTTTCCGTGTGTGTGTGTGTGTTTGCGATGCAGCTGCCGCTGCACTTCTGTTGGCTGAATAAATTTTTTGGGGAAAATGCTCTCAGCCAAATTGAAATGTAAATTCGGAGAGACACTTACTCCAAACAGTAAATGCACACAATGCATTTTATGGAACTCGCTTCGGGGTCCATTGACAGGTTTTTCGTTCAGCAGAGTTATTTCCTACATAATTTAAATGATAATTAAGAGGAAGCTCATGAATTTAAATGCAAAAATTAAACAGTAGGATTGGTATTTTATTGGATTTTGGAAAATAAACTAAGAAGCCTAATCATTTGTTGTTCCTGTTGCCGTCGGATAGTATTTTTTATAAAATTATCTTTTTAGGAGGCAATTCTTTTAACTTTTAATCTTGACTTTAACGCCTTGTGAGTCACAATGTTTGATGCACTTTTAATGGACCTGCGTTTTGTTACTAAATGCACAATTCTAGGCGACTTAACCGCTTCTCAATTAATTTTATTGGCACTTAAGATTAAAAGGAAGCAGCGCAGCGGGCGAGCGTAATTAAAATAATATTATATGAATAATAAAAGAAATTGCTCGGCGGTCGACGCGACGCTCACCAGAGCAGAAACGCTTGCGAAAAGCCACAAAATTTCAACTCTGATATGAATCTGAATTTGAATGTGAACCCACTTAACCTTAGCTTAACCTTTTGCCCCAACATATACACACACGTGTGGAGTCCGTGGCAATGTTGCAAAAAGTAAAAACCGAGTTTCCAACCAGTTTTTCTCTCAGCGGGAAACTTTTCTTAAAAAGTCGAGGGATATTAAGAATACTTTGCTAAGATAATAAAATAATTAATTCATTATTTAACATATCTATGAAACTTTTTTGTATAGAAATTTTATAATTTTTTCCAAGTGACTTTCGGTTTGGTATCGGTGTCGAGGCCATTTTACTGGCGTTGTGGTGGGGCAGAATCCCCCAACTCTGAACCACTCATCGATCCACTCTGCAAAACCCTCACCCGCCCTTCATCTCTCCGCAGAAAGTTAATGGACCGTGCATGTTTTTCCCTCAGCCGTGGCGCTTAACATTATTTATGATGGATGAAAAACTGCTATTTCAACTGTTCCTCCACTCGACCCTTTTGGCTTTCAACTTCCATTCAACAGTGCTGCCATTGGTTGTTGTTTTAGTTGCATATTCCGCATAGTTTCGCAGCATGCCCCTCCATACCACCTCCCCTCACTGGATGGGTAATTATTTGGCCGCTTTTCTCAGCGGAGATTGAGCCATCAAACGCATTTTCCCAATTGATATTTGCTTTCGGCCATTTAATGGTTTTTGTTTAGTTGTGTCATGACTTTTGGCTAATCTAGGGTCTTAACTGGGGAAATACTTTGAAGAACTGGAAGTTCTACTATACATAGAATAGAATAAATAATGTTTTCCTAAAAATGAAACAGATGCCAAGGTGTTCGAACCCCTGCCCTCTGCCATATCTAAGAGGTTTCTCCAGGGTTGAGACACTCCATTAGCTCTACTTCCCCCTTCAGATTCTCGCTTCTAGCTTTACCCTCGGAGTGTGACCAACTTTAATTAAACAAGCCAAAAAAAAAGTGGAATGGAGTTCGAGTTTAAGGGGGGACGGGGTCATCATCATCGTTAGCCATTCGCTTTTTTTTTCTTTTTTAATAAAAATAATTACTCGCATTTTTTGTGCGCTGCTTCTTTTGTCTTTTTTTTGTTTTTGGGTTGGTTTTTTTGCTGTGGCTTTGTTTTGTGGCTCAGAGCCGCAATTTTGGAGCGTTTTATGGCCGCGTTTTTGTTTCGTGTGTGCTGCCGCCATTTTTTTGAGGCGAACGCTTTCCCGCCTGCCGCACTGACCGTCAGATTGCAATCTAAATGGCGTTTTTTTCTGCTTGCCTTAATAATATTTTTTTCTCTTTTTTTTTGTTTGGTTTTGCGGCGGCAGCTTTCAATTTATGAAACACGCTTATTACTTCTCCTCGAAAAGCCAAGAGCTGCCAAGTCGCGCCAGGGCCGCTCAGGTAATCGCAATCAGTCTCCAAGGCCGTCGATCGGACGGATGGGGGGACATGGCCAGGGGGATGGCTAGCAGGCTAGCAGGGGGCGGGACAGCGTCCGCATATCTGTTCACGGCCACCGCCAGGCAGCAGATACAGATACAAATGCCGACTCTGGCTCAGCCTTTTTCCATCTTGCCAGTTGGTTGGCCAATTACATACAACACTTGGCCAAGACTTTTCTACAATTTTGTTTGACTTTAGACCGCCTTTACCTTTGCCTCAGTCTCTGCCACACTGATACCCCCCCCCCCTCTGCTACCACTGCCGTGACTTCCCTTCTTCATTTCAAGTTAATTGCACAAGTTGCTGCCGCTGTGGCTGACGGGTATTTTTTAATTGTATTTTCCAGGTTTTTAATTAAAGCTCAACTTGATTTTCAGTTTAGTTGCAATTTCAAAGCTGCTTTTTGTTTTCGCACTTGACGCGAAACAGGTTTGCATTTGATTGGCAGTCCGAGAGCCGGCCAAACGGGTTTTGGTAGCACGAATCAGGATGCCGAAGACGTTTTTACGATCCCCAAAGCAAATTACAGAGGCAGAGCTCAGCTGAGCTGCTGTTGCTGTTGCTGTTGCTGCTGGTACTAGTACTTGACTTTCTTTCACCGTCTCTAACTAACAGCTTACTAACTAGTTGGCCAGGCCAGGAGGCCGGATTAACTTGGACAGCCGTCAGACCCATCTTCTATTTGCATTTGAAAATCTATTTGGTATTCAAATGAGTCGCCAGTTTCATGAATCGGTTAGAACGCTGCCCATTAATGTCTTGGCCAGTCCAGCCCCCCAGCTTCTGTCAAGCAAATGAGTTTTTGGCAACTGAATGGGCCATCAAGTAGCTGCCGCTCGTTGGCTTTTCCTTGCGACTTTTCACGCAACACTTGCCAGACGTTGTGCCAGCCAACCGCAAAGTTTGCCGCGATGTGCCAAGTTGCCTTCAAGTGGCCTTTAATGGCCAATGCACGAGCACTTGAAAGATACAGTTTGAACTTCATGGATGTGAACTAAATTAGGGGGAAAGGTTGAAGATTTCTCGGGGGATTGGATTTTGATCTCTCAAGATTTGTTGCAGCAATTTTTAAAAAGTCCTGGGATAAAAATTCTAAAATAAGCACATTTTTAGGTTAGCTAGGAGGGTGTGGTGAATTTCGGTCTTTCAAGCAAACATGTTTCAACACGTTTGATAAGAAGTTAATTTATGTAGATTAAAGGGTCCTGTAGGAGAACTTGTTAAAATGATCTTAATGGAATATCAACTATATTATTTTGTTTGGGAAAACATTTGTAGGTTTGTCATACCCATCCCCGAGAGTGTGTGTGCTGGTGTGTGTGTTTCTGGCTTTTGAAATGGCCGCAGTCACACCAGCACACATGCACAGTCAGTATGTTATAATTAAAATTAAGGGAAGCAACGCAAATGTAAAAAAAAAGGCAAAACACAAAATACAAAAATGTGTATATTTCTTGAACTTTGGCGGTGAGCTTTGTGTTTTTTTTTTTTTTGTGAGACAAGCGCACAGAGTCGCCAACTTTTGCGCCCTGCCAACTGCCACTGGCCCCCTTCAACAGACGTCCCTGGGTCCCCCCGCGGAAACCCCTCCCCCTTTTTGTGATCTCAGATCGCATTTGAATGTTCACTTGTTTGCGTCTTTGTGTCTCTTTCTGTCTGCCAGTTTCGGGGGCCATAAAACCCAAAATAATACTATGTAAAAAAATGTTTTGTGTGTTTCTCTTTGCCGACTCGAACCCCGACCCGTCCCGCCTCCGGCCCCTAGACCCCCTCGAGGAGGAGGAGACCCTGTATCGCCTCTATGCCCCCTCCGCCAGCTAGATGGCGCTCGTGTGCCGGAGCAGTCGGAGATCGGAACACCAAGATCGGCAGTTCCGAGAGCTCTCTCGTTCGCATTCGCGTCAGTTTTCGTTTCAGCTTGGGGCTTTGTCTAAACAACAAAATATTGAATTTAATTTTTTAGTGTTAGTTGCTCTCTAACAATTTCGGCGTCGTTATCGCATGCGCATGTCGCGTTCGCGCCTCCGTCAAAAAATAATTTGTGGCCTCCTACCCGTCTACAGCCTGGTATTATTTTTTCGCCAACCAAGATCCGATTTCCATAAATCTGCAATCCAGTTTTTAAAGGTCCACCCTCCTACCCTCCAAAACAACAACAAAAAAGGCGGATCCAGTTCGATGGCAATCGATCGGTCGGCTATCGAGAGTGCGCGAGTGTGTGCGGGTCATTCATAAATTATGTCGTTTGGTTTCGTACAAGTATATTGAATGTCGTTTGAACGGCGGTCATAAAATCGAGAATTTTAAGTTCTTACATTTTGAAAAGTTCATTACTTTGTGATGCCAAGCACACGCTACTAATTCAACATACACACAAACAAAAATCAAAATTATAAATATATGCATATACAAATTTATTTATAACTACATTAAAAATTTATTCAGAACCGATCTTTTACGACGGCTTCTGAAGGGATTTTATGAGTGCATCGATTTCATTTCAATATTCGAGTTCTTGCCCCGCCGATTGGCTTCAATAATCTACATACTTGCCGAGTCTTATCAGCCGAGAGTACAGAGATTTGTTCGGGGTGGTGAGTTCTACATCTTAATTTCTATGAGTGATGGCTGACACAATCGTTTATTTCTATTTTATTATGTAATTAAGCATTTGACGATGTTGTGTAATGACTTTTTAATATGCAGAATGAGTTATTTAATGGAGGAAGAATTAATAATTTGAGGAACCAAAGATTAATTGTGTTTTCTTCTCTTTCAGATTGACTTCTGACTGAAAAATTCAGAATTTGCCGTATCAATAATTTAAGCTGGTAAGTGGTAATACTAAATAGTCCCTCCGATATCTAAATATTGTAATAATTAAGGTCGAATTGGTTGCCCACAAGTCAGAGCCATGCCGAAGTCCGAGTTCGGGCGAATTACCTTTTGGATTTTTATGGCCGAGACAATTCGATTGCAGGCCAGTGTCGGGGGAGCATTATTGTAACATAAAGTGGTCCTGCTGACCCACACTTCCCTTCCACAGCCCCCTGACAGCCCAGCCCAGTCCTGATTCGCGACAAGCAGAGGGCGTTAAAGTGTCCGGGCAGGCGAGGCGGGCGGTATTAAAAATGGCAATAAATAAAGTAAAGTACGGCGAGTACATGATTTCCCTGTTAAGATCCCACACAGGACACGAGGGCAGAAAGCAGGAGGCGGGAGGCGTGGCTGGGCGGGAGGACAGTGTCCGAACGGGCCAATTGTGGTAAATCGGAAGTTAAAGACGGCAATAAAACGGCGCAATAAAAATCTATGAATGACACATTAAATCAATTGCCAAAAATCACAAAAGCGTGGAAAAAGTCGCTTATGAGTGGATTTGTTTGTTGACCACTTGGGTGGTGCGGTGGTTCAAATGAAATAAATTCATTTGAAAGTTTAAGTGAATTACTTTTATGGCCGTGAGAAATCGAACAAATGGACTAATTACCGCCGACCGGTGGCCTTTCTTCTCTGAAGTCGGACTTCTGAAGCACCTCCTCCAGACTGACGCCAGATGGAGATCTCTTTCTGGTGTTTAAACTCCCGACTTTGCGTCAGGTGCATGTGCATCCTCGATTAAGCAATGCATTTCAAAATCCTGACATTTACAACTCCATTCCCATTGTTATTTGGCAGACTTTCTCAGGGCAACTGGCGTATGTGGCTTATCCAAAAAAAAAAAAAAAAAAGACACCGAAAAAACAGAAAAATTTTAACGACTTTCGCCAGAACAAAGGGGAAATCGTGCCCGACAACAGGAAAATAGCAGCCAAGTTCCACTTATGAAGTAATAAAACGAGAACAGAGGGAAAACACGCTGGTAGAGTTTATCGGTGGCAGAAATCGGACTCAAGCCCGAATTCCTGCCCGGACTCCTGCCATATCTATATTTTTTCGTTTTTATATTTTTGGGAAGATCGACCGATCGTCGGCCTGGAGGTTGGACAGTCAGGTGAGCAGGTGCTGCACCTTCGCCGCTTTCCCCGGCATTTCGACATTTTTGTTTTTTTTCCAGCAGCAGGGAGAGAGCCATCCAGGCCATTTTCGTGGCCATGTTCGATGACTTCATTCGGCAGCTTCAATTGCCGGCGTTTCACCTTTCTCCCCTGCTGCCAGGGCGTAACATGTGCATCCGTCAGATACTCAGATACTCAGTACAGTGCCAGTGGTACTGGTGCCTGTATAAAACCCATAAAATATGTGCACGTCAACGCGCTTCGTGCTGCCTTTTGTGCAGCCATTATTAAATTTCTGATTGTGGCTTTCTACTCGCATGTCTTTTTCTCATTCCGCGTGTCTGTCCGGCGGACAGTGAGGCAGTCAAGCGGACAAGCGGACTCATGGACGGACAAACGGACAGAGCGGCCAACGGACCGGTTCGACTTGTTATCTCGACTCTTCCCCTCAGTTGGCTAATCGAGCCCGGAGCTCAAATGAGGAGAACTCGCTGTTTTCTCCCTTCTGGCTAAACCGTGGATGGGATTAAGAAAAATGGATACAAAAATTATTAAGATATTTATTAAATATATTAAAAAATGGGGTTTAGCTAGAGTGGTACTTTTGCATCTTAAAACCAGAATCAATAGTTTATACCTCAAAATATTGGATATATCTCATATATATTATATAACCTTAAAAAGACCTTCCCAATTATCTCTGTCAGGCCCACCGTGCGCCATTTATTTGACTTCTGGCCTGGGCACCCAAATGAAAATTAGCTTGAGGTCCTCCTCACCATATTAGTCAGCAGGAATTCCATGGAAACGAATGAAAGAAAGAAAGATATTTAAGACTGGGTGGGGAAAAGGTGGACATTCTACCATTTTACCAGGCTTATCACGTAGCGCATTCGTGGGCTCTGGGTTCTGAGATCGGGGTTCAGGGTTCTGGAGTCTCCGCCTCTGACCATTTCAACCTGCAGCTGAGAGACAATAATAAAATGTAAAATTTATAATTCAATTAATAATGTTCAGAAAGATATTTGAGTTTCAGGCAAATGGCCGATGCCAGTTGCTGTGCAGGAATGCGTTAATGTATCCGAAAGCTCTGCCATTTGCCGCCTTTTTGTCGTGTATCTGACAGATACAAAATCTTTCTCCACAGACAAGTGAAGAAAAAGTACAAAAGCCCTGGCACAAAGTAAATTGAGAACTCATTGAGTGCAGGCAACGACCCAAGAGGGATCGATATTCCAACAACACAAGCAGGCCAGGCCTGCCCCATCCCCACGTCCTTGCCTCCTTGTGGGTGTATTGGCGTGGGTGTGTATGTGTGGATGGATAGTATCTGTGTGTGTTCAGCTAGCGACGACGTCAGCAAAAGTGTTTTCAAACTTGGCTACCCTTGGTCCTTGGGGGTGGTTCTTGTTTTTCCGAGCCGCCCTCAAGCGTGGCGCCCTCTTTTCCGCCCCCCATTCCTTCTACTCTCTCTCTCTCTCTTTGGCCCTCTCTTTCACTCTGCTGGCTTTCCTTTATCCTTGAATGCTTTTGACTTTGCTTATCGCCGCCGCCTGTCGTTCTGCGGGGGTTGTTTGCCAACACTGGCATCCAGCGGATGTGGGTGGTGGCCTGGGTGGGTTGGTTGCGTGGGTGGTTGGGCGGATGGAGGCCGTTGATGTAGCGAAACTGAAATTAACCTTTAGGGAGCCGGAGACGCGCACGCTATTTGAATAAATATTTTGCTGACTTTGGCTGCCAGGCATGCCAGCCGAGAAAAAAAAAGGGAGGCGGAAAGGGAAGCGAAGGGGTGGCTGCTTGTGTATCTCTTCCTTTGTGTTATTTAGCTATGTAACTATTCTATGTGGAAATTATGCTTATGTAAATGAGGCAGAGTCGCCTTTAAATGGGAGGCGAGTCGAGAGGGAAAACTCTAAAAAGGAAAATAGAACAACACACACAAAGTAGCAAACTTTTCCATCCCCCGTTGAGAGTTATTCTAGGGGATAAGGAAAAACAAAATTGATGATTTCACATATTTCAGTATTTCTCTGCTTATTTTTTTTATGTCCTGGCTTTGGTCCTAAGCCAGAGTCTAAGGCCCGATTCAATTTCGTTGAAATTTGAAAGTTGTAAAGAATCTAGCCGGGGCTGTGGGATTTGCATACATAGTGGTTATGAAGACCGAATCTGTGGCGAATTTTTCGTCAGTATTTCTCGTTCTGTGACAATTAATTCGCCATAAAATTTCAGACTCTTTTATCACACACACACTCTGGACTGGGCTGGGGATGGGGATGGGTACAAATATGCGGGGATGTGCTCCTCAACTCAAATACGCCATCAAATAGCCTAACGACATCATAACTCGTGTCTCGGCGTGTTTGCTGGAATTTTAACTGGTGGCCAATTTAATGCCCATAAACATGGTATTAACACCTTATTGGAGTGGAGCGGAGCAATTAACACTCTTGGCCCACTGGCCATAAACCAAGTCAAACAAGAGCCGATGGGCTGTGAAGGTGCGACCGATTGACCGACTGAATCAATGGGTTAAAGATCAATCACCTCCCGGAGGAGTCTGCAGGACGGAAGAGTCTCAAGGAAGTGCCGTGTGAACGTTGCTGGAATTCGGAAACAACACTCGTTTGTGGTTCAAGTTCAGATCAGCAATCGTTGGCCAGAATTTGAATCGATTCGGAAGTGACGGACGACTCGACTGCAAATGTGCCTATTTTTATGACTGCCACTGTCATGCCCGTCCTCGCCCCGCCGCCCTTTTCTTTCCACGTGGCGCAGAGTGTAATTAAATTTATGATGTGCCCGAAGGTCGTCGTCGCTTTCTGGAGAAGATGGATGTATAGATGGATGGATGACACAGCCTGGAGCTCGAGGAGAAGGTGAAAGTTATGTGCTCGAATTTAAGGAGCTCCCTGACATGGCCCCTGTTTATATGTATGACTCCATTCACACCAAACTATAGCCAGAAACCAAAATAGTAATGGCAGACAGAAGTCAACCAGGCTGACACAAGTTAATTCCGAACATAAAACAATTCCGAGCCACTTGGTGCCTCAGCCACTGGCCACAGTCGACTCCCCATAAAGCGGCGGAAAAGTGTTGTTTTAATTTTAGGGGTGTTTACTTTTATTTTTATTGCAATATATAATGCAATCTACATACAATTTCACTCGCTCAAAGAGTTGTGCAGAGTCGAGGGCGGGGGGAGGCTCTCCTGCGTGGCCTTTCCCAGCCAGCCATTCCTTCTGCCGCTTGCCGAGCTGCTTTCCAGCTCGCTGTCTGTCGTAAAACGCTTTGGTGGCAATAAAAGGCAGTTAACTAGTTAGATTTAATGTACTAAAATATGGCTCGAGTACAGACACGGCACTTTCTCAGGTGCTTAACTTATATGAATGCGAGATACGATAAACGCCCGTTTAGGGGTATCTCGGCTAATTGTGGCTTCCACTTTTATTTTCCCATTTTTTCGGCATTAAACGAGTGAGTGCGGGTCTCCATTAGTGATCCTCCTGATGCCCCTGTGGCTAAAAGGGTTCCAGCCACCTTTGGTACTAGCCTGTCAAGGCTATAAGAGCTTTGATTTCTCTAGAAATAAAGATTTGTATTTTATATTATGGAAAATAATAAGTAAAACTATTAAAAGTTTTTATTACACACAATCCTATGACATGTTTATGAGATATCTCTGATCTTCTACAAACAGTTTCATGATCTTCTGGCATAAAATTCAACAGTGTCGGGGTTACAGAATATATAGAATCGGATAATCTTTGTTGGTAGTGCCAATTACTCCTATCCCAGACAAAGAGCAATGACATTGTGTGTACATAATTAAACAAAGCAGATTCCTATCATAAATTAGCAGCAACAATGGATGCCATCCAAAGGATGTTGCCAAAAAAAAAAAAAAAAAAAATGGAAAATGAAAAATGGGAAACAACAAATTGCCGGGTAAACAAACTGAAGAAGGGAAATTTTCAGGAGGGGCGGTGGCCATGTTGAGAACGCATGCATCCGTACATGAACATATAGTATTTGTATCTCAGGGATACATGGCGGTGACTGCATCTGACATCTTTCCACAAAATGTCTCGCTTGGAAGCTGTCAGCACGATATATCTTTCTCTGCCCCTGCCACAGTCCCAGTCCCTGCCACTCGGCCTCCCCTGCACACCCCTCGACTTCCATCCGACTTCGTTCTTTGTTCTAATTATGGCTCGGGATGAGTTTGCTGGCAGTGTGTATCTTGTATCTTTCGCTCCGATGATTCTGTCGGCTGTGTTGCCCAATTTCTGGCAGAGTCTTTTCGTCAGAACAACCAGCATGGAGGGCACAGAACACGTTTTCACGATTAAAGACAAAAAATACTTATATATACAGACTCACACACAGCTCACATAGGGAAAAACAGGAATGAGAAAACTTGTTTGGGTTCGAGTCTGGAAAAGTGCCAGTTAGAGCCGCGATCCGAGCTTAGTTTTTCAGTTTACTTGGAATCGGAATCGGGCCGCATATCTGTGATTCGTCTCCGTCTCCGGTTGCTGGTCTTTACACGGAAAAGGTTCAGTCTCCAAAAAAAGGGTTCCGAGAATAAAGAGATTCCAGGCCATTAAAGGTTCCAGCCCGTTCTGGGAGCCGGCTGGGAGTATCATAATTAGTTGGGAGAAAGATCATTAACGATCGCTGTGTCTAATTGGATAACATGAATTTAATTTTATTTCATTTAATTCCACCGCAGCATCTCCCGTAGAACGGCGACAACCCGAAAACAACCAAAAATTCTGGTTGTTTCTCCGTTTTTTTTATGGCGGCTGGCCAATGAACTTCTCGCACCATACTACCCGTTCCTTTCTTTGGACATATTGCATGTGAATTTGTCCAAGATGATGGTATATTTTTTGTGGTAGGTTTATTGTTTGCCCGAATTTAAATTTTTTCGGCCCAGAGTCGGGCTCACATAATGAAGCCATAAGCCACCATTTCGGCCATAAACCCATTTGAATATTAATTTTGTTAATTAACTTATTCAAATTCAAGAATCGTTAAAAATGGAAGAAATTCTTTTTATGGCTATAGCTCTATTCCCTCCCAAAATAAAAAAAGTAACAATAAGAATGGGTGACAACGAATGAAAGGCTTTTATTGTTGATGACAAAAGAAATACAAATTATTCACAATAATTGTGACACCCACAAGGTTGATCTTCCCACGATGATTGCAGTTGGGAATCGGGTTATGGAATTATGGTTTTATGCATTTTTTATACTTTCCTAATGATGTCCAAAAATAGCAAAATTAATATTCCGAAGGGGGGCCTGTTTATTACTCAGTAATTCAATCAATAAGAAAGACATTCAGGGGACTAGTGTAGTAAGACATGCGAAAATGATCATTCAGTTTTCCGCTTGAAGGAAAATGCCCATTTCCTGGGGCCCAGGGTCTAGGGTTTCAGTCAAATGACTTTACGAGAGAGCTCGTCTCGGCGATCAAAGCGAAAGCGAAACTCTTGAGGGACACTGGGGACTGGCTCTAGCCTGTTCCTGAGTTCAGTTGGGCATGAAAGTACAAACAGTCGAAGGGCAGGCGGTGACTTTGACCCTGAGACCGCCAGTCAGCCAGCCAGCAGCCACCGGAAAATCTCTATGTGTATCTGAAAGTACGTGTATCTGTACGAGTCAGCCAGCAGCTAGCAGTCAGCATGCGAGTGTTGAACAATGCAAATGCGAAACGAGAAACAAATTTTACGACGTGTTTGACGGCTGTCTATCTGTCCAAGTGTCTGAATGTCTCACTGTCTTACTGACTGCCTGACTCAGAGTCAAAAAACAAAACCCAGAATCGGCCCTTTCCCTTTTCCGGACCCGGCGCTCACTTCCGCAGTGGCTTGAGACCAGACACTGCGGGAAATCGCGGCATCCTTCATCCTTCCTTCCATCCTGCGTCCTGCGCCCTGGTTGGCTGCCAACTTAGCCTGCATTATTACCTGCTCGCGCGGTGTCAAATGCAAACAAGACGTATGCGCCGGCCATAAAGGCACAAGATGACGACAGCTTCCCATCCTAGTTTCCCAGTTTTTGTTCCTTCGAGAAAAAATTGAAAAAAAAATGGAAGGGAAAGGAAAACGAGCCACTATGAGTATGATGAGTGGCGCCACGTTGCAGCAGGCCTTTATTGATGGCTTTCGAAGTTCAGGCTTACTTAGTCGCTTTTTCTGTATCTTTTTCTTGCAGCCTCTGAAGTCGTGGAATCCAGCGGAGTAGCCTCATCCTGAGAACCCACAACCTGAGCCTCAGCCCCAACAAAAACTCCCAGCAGTGGCGTCCAGCCAAAGCCACCTTGTTGCGCCGACAGCGGCGAGCATTTCTCCCTCCAGCGTCAGTTCCCATCCTCCAGGTGAGTCTAAACTCAATCTTTTAGAGTATGATAGGTTTTCAGATAAGTATTAGTTAATATTAAGAAAAGAAAATCCATAATTTTAAGAGACATAACATAAATTATCAGTCTGAATAAATCCCTTATTGTAATGGCTTGGAAAATGTATACAGATTCAAAGTTTTGTGTGTTTTGATGTCCTTACACATCCTTAACCCCTGCATAAATCTATTATTGTAATTGCCGGAGTCGGAGTCGGGGTTTTATGTGTGCTTTGAGAACGGGTTGAGAGTATCCCTCCCAGCCGTGTCAGTCGCATCCTTTTTTACGATTTGTTAACATCTCCTTGCCCTCGACTCTGTGCCGTCTTCCTTTCTTCCAATGGCAATTGCCATAAAATTCCCATAATTGTCCATTGCAGCGTTAAATTCGGCAATTGCCGCCTGAAGCGACCAGGGACGAGAAAGGAAATCCTTAAGATACTTTATGAGTGAGACAGGATGCGAGAGAGATAGAAAGAGTGCACCCGGGGGTTTCCTGCGACTCCTTTTCCGGGTATTGTCGTCATTTATTTGTTTAGCTAATTGTCATTAATTAGCGCAAATTCTGTTATGTAAGTCCTTAGTTTTATTCCTACTGGCTACTGGTTGGTAATCGATAAAAAAAACAGTCCACTAACTACACACAATGTCGGAATGTTTTGCGCCAAGTTCTCCCCAAGGCCCCCACCTCTCAAATCTCGGCCATAGATGGCGCTGTGGTGCGCGTGTTAAAAAATATTCAAATCAGCCCCCAAGCACTGCGAGAGAAAGGTCTCGAGCAGAGAGCATCGCGAAGAGAGAGCAGAGGACTCACACGTACACTGTGCGTGTGAGTCAAGCACCTCAATGCACCTGCTGAGCTCAGCGAAATCCGTAAGATACTATCTTTTTTTTTTTGTTTAACTAGATAGTTGGGTTTTTTCTTCCAAGTTGGAGCATTGTTCGATGGCTGTGGAGTTTTTTGCTGTGGGGCTCCATTCTCTTGGTACCCATACCACGACGAGTCTGGGATCCACACGCACGCTGTATACAGTGTACGTGTGCATAATGCGCCACAAGAGAGCCAAAAGCCAGCAGCAACCACCAGCAAAAGGAGCAACACCAACAGCAGCAACACAGCACGACAGCAACATAGGCGCATGCCCAATATTGGGCTCTCTCTTTCGGGTCACACACACGCACACTCCTGCACCCCCGAGGCGCCGCTGCCTTTTGTTTGCCCTCTTGACTCTTAGGAGGCGAGCTGGCTGGCGAGCGTGCAAGAGCAAGAGAGAGGGCAGAAGCGGGACTCCACCGTTGCTGTTGCTGCTGCTGCTGTTTGAGTTTCTGGTTCTGGATTGTCGGTGTCGGTGTTGTCGCTGTGCTGTGCGTCGCCAGCATTTTCATTTCAAGTTCGGTCGTCGCTCTGGTCGGTTGGAAGACGCGCGGGCGTCCCAGCAGCAACTACAACAACAGCAACAGCAGCAACACGCCAGCAACATACAACACTTCTTGGCTTATTCGACTTGGAGTGCTTCGCTCGCGTAACTTGTGCTTTTTCTCAAAAACTAAAAACTGAAAATTCAAATAAGAACTCGAGCCAAAAGTAAAAAATAAAAATCAAAACAATCGACAGCAGCTATGTGGTGAAAAAATATAATAACATTTTTGTTAACTGTTGCAAGCATTGAGTTTAATTGTTTGTTTTGGTCGTAAAATCAAATTTTATGACCAGCAACATAAAAAGCCAGCCCCAGCCAAGGCAGCAACAACACCAAACACTCACTAAAAATTACGCTCGCGACTTGTGCCGGCCCCAAAACTAAAAGCCCACCAGCAGAAACTAAAATAAATAATTTATTTAAATAATCACAACAAAATAAATCAAATGAAAAGGCTTTTCCCTGCTCAACGACAAGTGATTGAATCCCAAACCATCCCAAAACACTGACTAAGAAACTTCAAAACTTGAAACAAATTTGGAAAAATTTTCAAAAAAATCAAACTCGTGACCAATTTGAAAATATTGAGTGACCGCGAACACCCTGTGAATTGGAAACTCTCTTGGCTGGTTTTTTGATCGGAACAGCCCCCTGCCAGCCAGCACGCACAACCAAAAAAAACTGTGGCTCTCTTTTCGCCGCTCTTAGCGCTGTATGCGTGTGAGGGTGTCAGTGTGCGTGAGCGTGTGCCAGCAGCAGTGTGTGCGTGTGCGGTACGCAAATAAAAAAAAATATAAACGAGAAATAATTGCTTAAATAAAAATCAGAAAAATAAACAGAGGAGTGTGAAATAGAAAATTAATTACTTAACTGGACTTGGCCAATTGGGGGGAGGAATAGGGTTGGAAAAAAAAACGATAAACAGGTCGGTGGGTCGAGACGATCTCGACTGCACTGCACCACTGCACCACATCGTTGCTACATCGCCCAAGTTTAAGTGAAACGCGTCCAAGATAACCGTAAATATTCCACCCCTCCCCCAAACCCCAACCATCCCGCTGGCGTGCGCTTTATACGACCCCCACGATGTCTCGGCAGTCGGGTCGCACGCCGCTGCCGGGGCGTGGTGGGGGCACCACACACCGCACACCCACTCCCACACCCCCACGCACCCGCATCCGCATCCGCACCATCAGGCGCATCCCTCGCTACCCGCCATGCAGCAGCACCACCTCCAGCAGCAGCAACAGCAGCAGCAGCAGTTGCAACAGCAACAACAACAGCAGCAGCAGGAGCAGCAACAGCAGCAACACTTGCAGCAACTGCATCAGCATGCCGCTCACCACCACCTGCCTCAGCCTCTGCATACCACCAGCCTCCATCACAGTGCGCTGCCCCACCAGCAGCAGCATTCCGTGGTCGCATCCTCGCCCTCCTCGGTGCTCCAGCAGCAGCAGCAGCAGACGACACCCACCACACATTCCACGCCCACGCATGCGGTCATGTACGAGGATCCCCCGCCTGTGCCAATTGTCGCCGTGCAGCAGCAACACCTCCCCGCTCCCCAGCAGCAGCAGCAGCAACAACAACAGCAGCAGCAGCAACAACAGCTGGCGACAACACCGGTGGCCGGCGCCCTCAGTCCCGCCCAAACTCCCACTGGACCCTCCGCCCAACAGCAGCAGCAGCAACAACAGCAGACGCAGCAGCAACATCTCACCTCGCCCCATCACCAGCAACTGCCCCAGCAGCAACAGACCCCGAACAGCGTGGTCAGTGGCGCCTCCTCGAATCTCCAGCAGCAGCAGAACTCCACGCTCCCTCCTGGCCAGACACAAATCGTTGCGCCCACCACGGCGAGTGTTTCTCCCTCCAGTGTTAGTTCGCAGAAGGAAGGTGAGGTTCTTTAGGGTTTTCTAGGGACGAAAGTCCTTAAAATTACACAGGGGTTATGCTACTTATATAGTATCTTATTAGTTGAATCTTTAGTACTCCCTATAATTATCATGAGATAGTTCCTAAAACATGAAGTATTCTTCAAGAAGGTCGCTTCATGGAATACAAAGTCCTATTGGGATCTTAACAAGTATTCATGCAAGTATTTTCGGAGCAAGGCTGAGTTCTATATTTTAGTCACAATTGCCAAGTGTCCCAGTTTCTGCAATTACATCACGGTTGCAAACGTTGATAAGAGACCTCGGCTGCGTTTCTCTTGAGGAGTAATTGTTTCTTTTCGCCATTGACCCAAATTGTGGTAATACTGAAATGTTACATAGTCTTAAAATATTGGTTACAAACAAGAAAGCAGAGGGAAGAGTTTAGGCTATTCTAATATAAAAATAATTCATAATCATAATAGTTATTAGAAATAAGAACCATTAAAAGATATTATTTATTCAACATAAAAGTTGATTTTAAGATAGACCTAGCATTTATTTAACTAAAAGATCAAAAGGAAACTCTTCTTTGATTTTATATTTTCCATGAAAAGTAATATTTAGTATAGAATAATATAATATCCATAATTTATATTATACTACCCCAGTCTATATAAAAATAACTAATCCACCAACTCTTAACCTCTCCTTTCAGACATAAATATGTCCATCCAATTAGCGCCACTGCACATACCCGCCATCCGGGCCGGACCAGGGTTCGAGACGGACGCCTCGGCGGCTGTCAAGCGGCACCCTGCGGCCCACTGGGCCTACAACGAGGAGTTCAACCAGACATACCCCCACACATACGGATCACCGTACGGCATGGAGCCTCGCGATCGCAAGCACATGTTCCCGTACCCCCCCTATACAGATACCCAGTTTCAGGTGAGTTTTTCTACCCGCAGCTGCACCTGCACCCTCTCCAAGGCCCCGTCATCTGACTAGCCGGCCGTAAACAACTCAATTCCGACCCTAACTCTCTTCTGTATCTTCCCCCTCTCGAAAACAGGGCTGGCCCTATACATACCGCCCCGACCAGACGACCTACATGAGCGCCACCGAGGACCGCCACGTGACTGCAGCAGCGTCGGCCCGCCAGTCCGTCGAGGGTACTTCGCAGTCCAGCTATGAGCCGCCCACCTACTCCTCGCCGGGCGGACTTCGCGGCTATCCCAGCGAGGCCTACTCCAGCTCAGGTAAGTCGAAGATCGATACTTTTCTAGCTTCTGCCTGATGAGTAGCACTATTTTCTTGCTGTGTATTGCGTTCTATTGCCGTTGTTCTTATTGTTGTTGGCCAATTTTGTCACCGTATCGGTTGCGAATTGCGAAACCGTCAAGTTTGCCGTTCAATTAGCGTACTGCAAAACAGCCCATAAATCGATTGTCGCTATTTGGGGAGCGTTACGCCTAAATGTGGGTGTGAAAGCCCCATCAGGTGCCTGGGGGTAGCACGTTTATGTTTGCATTCAGTCTAGGGAAGTAATCTTTTGAACAGAGGATTATATATCAAATAATAGCCTTAGCCACCTCTTAGTAATTATCTGCTGGGATAAAGATTTAAGCTTCGGCAAGTTATCTTTTGAACGGTAGATTATAAGTCAAATATTGGCCATAGCCACCTGTGCTTAATTATCTCCTGGGGTAAAGATTTTGAATGAATTTTTTAAAAAGTTTTAGTTAGTTTGTTACTAATCCCTTAACTTTAGCGAGAGCTTAAGGGGTTAAGCTATCATAAATCCGACTTGCCACTTTGTTTCAATATTAATTTAATTGCTTCATTTGGGCGTCCAATGACCGGGAACGAATGCATCCATTAACCATAAACCATTACCCATTATTCAGTCGGGTGTGAATGGGCCTCATGCCAATTGGGAGCTCCGCTCCCGTACCGCACCAATTAAGGGGCCATAAACACTGAATTGAATAATTTTGTATTACGCTTATTGCTAAACAATTTCCTTAATGGCCCTATAAACTTAACGATCTGATATTGTATCAACAACTATGAACACAATGGCGTCCACAAGACCACCCGCACTTTTCTAACTCAGTGTTGTTCGTGCTGATCATTTTCAGGAGCCTCCGGAGGATTGTCAGTGGGTGCCGTGGGTCCTTGCACGCCCAACAACGCCCTGCACGAGTGGACCGGTCAGGTGTCCGTCCGGAAAAAGCGAAAGCCCTACTCCAAGTTCCAGACCCTGGAGCTGGAGAAGGAGTTCCTCTTCAATGCGTACGTGTCCAAGCAGAAGCGCTGGGAGCTGGCCAGGAATCTGCAACTGACCGAGCGACAGGTAAGTCTGAGATACACTTTTCAAGTTTTTGGAGCGTGTTTAATATAATAAAATGGACTTGCAGGTAAAGATCTGGTTCCAGAACCGGCGCATGAAAAACAAGAAGAACTCACAGCGCCAGGCCAATCAGCAGAACAACAACAACAACTCGAGCAGCAACCACAACCACGCCCAGGCCGCCCAGCAGCACCACAGCAACCACCACCTGAGCCTCGGCCTGAGCATGGGCCATCACTCCACCAAGATGCACCAGTGACCCTTGGACAACAGCAGCGCGGGCGCCATGGGCTTTGCCACCTACTAGCAGTTAGCCAACCCGGGTTTGGGTCCAGCTTCCGGCACCGGCACCGGGAATCCCGCCCAGCCGCATCCACCCAACCCGATGGCCGATCCGCAAACGCATTCGCATCCGCATCCGAATACCCATCTGATCAAAAACGAACTGGCACTGGACTTCCCCTGTTAGCCAATCAATTAAATGTACAAAAAAATAATGAAAAGATAATGGATAACGCAGATCTCTGGGATTCGAGGAGTTGAGGAACTGCATCTGGAAGGAGGAGTAAGCTAGGACTCGCAGGCGTCGCTGTTCATTGCTGACAAAGATGTTGATTGAAATGCAGTTAATTATTAAGTAATAGAGATCTAAGCCGAATGCATTCAGCTTAGTTCGGTAGATGAATATAGATACAAGATACAAGATACATGATACAAGTAAGGAGGAGAAGTAGCAGCAGACACAGATGCACTTTAGATTCGCAACTGTTTGAAAATATATATAAATATGAAGATGTATGTATTTCTCTCTCAAAGCTTTCATTAACCCTAAGCGAGCACTATGAATTTTCTGAATTATAAATTATAAACAAAAATATGAATATATAATCCCGCATAAATTATGAAAACACGCGTTCGAGTAGTAAATTTTACCATAACTATCCATGTAAGAGCGGTAGGATGAGCACATCGTAGACCCAGCTAAAATGTTATTGAAACAAAAACTAAAATTGTATAACAATTTAACGAGATCCTCTCAGCCCTCCTCACTACCAACACCCAGTCTCGCTGGCACACATACACACACTTCAATTTCAACTTCAACAAAATCCACACACAATCTCCGCGGTCTAGGATAAATTTTGTCGTACAATGTTCGTCGTGTCGTGTCCTTTGATACTATTTAAGTTCCTGTATATAAACTAAGACATTGCGCTGACTTCCGGACGAAGCAAACACCCGATAATTAAATTAAAATCAAATATATATTTATATAGTAATTGTACTACTATATGAACTCGAATTCGATTTTAGCAAAAATGTTAATCGTAAGTCGCAAAATTTCAATGTGTGTGTGCATGTTTACTCCCTAGTTGAAGTCGCTTTCGAATTAAATTAACTCTAAACTCGTACTCGTAATTCTTAAAAAAAAAAAGCAAATTGAAAAAATCAAAAAATAAACAAAAGAAAGGAAATATTAAAATTTAACTAAAAAGTAAGCGAGTGTGAGCAATGACGATGATGAGAAAGGGGAGCGGTCGAGGAGGAAGTAATTAGCATACCGTAACAGCTACTTATATATAGTACATATTAACGTACATATGCATACATATATTTTCATGTGTATCGACGCCGCTTGATCCTGATATTAAGTCTAAGTTTAGTTGTGTTGTGTAATTATCGATTTTGTTAATGTTTTGCCCCGAGCATTATATTATTATGCTAAACCTAAAACCTAAAACCTTAAACCTAAAGCCTATACCTATACCTATACCTACACCTATGCCTCTCATTCTATGTGTATAATTAATTAATTGATACATAATTGATGAAATGATTTCACCCACTGCTTTATTCACGTTCTTGTATTATTATTATTTCGAGCCCTCGATAAGTTGTAGTCTAAAGTCGGTTATGTTTATGATTATGTTCGATTATAGTTTGTTTAGTGAATTTTAATCTAGCGTTAGCAATTCTCTTTTTTAAAAAGTTAATTATTGTGAATAAAAAACAACAATTGCATCATTGCAAGAAATATACACACAATTCAAAAACCAAGTATCCCAACTTCGATATCCCTTGATCGATATCAACTTTATTTCCATACATTGACTATTGTTTTATATTTTCCTTTTGGTTCATCTATTATTTTGGTAAGTACACCCTTGAAGAGGATGTCGACACATCGCAAGCGACCTCTCACCATCGAATTTATTCATATTCATAGGCATTCAGATACATACAGAACGTAGGCCAAAAACTTCACTTGTACTGCACCCACACCAACCTCTCAGCCAAACTAAACACTAAAGGATTTCCGATCATAAAACTATTACATCTCGAAGGATTTTCGGTTCATGTAAATTTTCTTTTTTTTTCATTCGTTTCCCTGATTTTTTGTTTCAGGGTCTGTTCGCCACTGGTATTGTAATAATTACAGCGCTTAAATAAAGTAAAATAATAAAATAGAATTAATAGTTTTGTTTCGGCATATGTAAGATTAAATAAATTATTATGTAACTGTGTTCTTTGCAGTTTTCTTTGATTTGGAAGAAATTCTATGGGGGTGATCTTGACAAGTGAGGGGGATTTTTGAATGATTTGGGGATTGTATGGAGTAGCTGGAAACGTAAGTGCCTACAAAACTGGTTGTAAGAAATTTAATTTATTTTCTTGGTAGAGCTTTAACCTTCCTTTATTTTGGACCCACATTTTAGAATCTTTTGGGTCTGTTACTGCTAAAGGTATTATCTTTCTTCCAAAGTAGTTCCTTATTACGAAAATACGAAAGCAACTTCTTTACTCGTGGGTGATCCTGAAAGCTTTTTTAATCCTGAACTTTACGGTGGCAGCTTTGGAAGCTTTTAGGTTTTTAGGTTATGGGATAAGTTTGGAAAGTGTCATATCCTTTTAAGCAAATTGAGTTATATTTGATTTTTATCAATACAAAGTTTAGTTATTTTTAGAAAACGTATAAAAAATAGCTTCTAAATATAATATGATACTTTAATGGTTTCAAACGGCATATACTCCATAGCATTATCTTTTTTTTTTAAATTTAGATGCAACCTTTCTATAAATCTAACACGGCCACTATAGCCAAATATCGTATTGGATTAAAAGAATTAATGTTGATTTTTTCAAAATATTTTCCTAAAATAAATACAAGGACTTTATTTCCATATTTATTATAATAGTCAGTTAGACAAACAGAAAAAAAATTGGAAAACACAAATAAATTTACCAAAAAAGGATCTGAAACATTGTTGGTGATTTTGGGATTTCAAAAAGTTACACAGCCAAACTGAAATTTAAAAGCAGGACTCCTGGGACAACGTGTTTCCACGGACTTTAAAACAAAGAACGTTGCATAACATGATTAAAATACACCTATAATCTTTTTGCAAGAAATTAACCAAAAAGGGATCCTAAGCATTTCTGCTCATTAGGATTTGGTATCGATATCGTAAGTAAACATTTGCATTGATAATTGCCTCCCTTCGGATCGTAAAAGTAAGCCCTCCAATCTCATGTTTACCTAAACGGTGTTCAACCCCATCCAAGGGGTTGGAAGGAGGTTTCTCAAAATCGGATAAATGCATATGGAAGTTAATGTACATAGAGTCTGTGCAAATATCTATTTGTGTATGTACCCTCTGACACATGTTTGTATCTACCTAGAAAAATTTAAATAAGTTTCCATCGATGCTGAGCTTAGAGCCATGGGATCGGAGCAGAGGCCCCGGGGAGGAATACGAATATACTATAAAATGCACCCTGCTATGTAAACACACCCATTTCCCCTCTTTGAAAGGTTCACAGATTGCGAGATAAAGTGCTTCGGTCCTGTTCGGTTTCATGCGTTTTTTATGTTATGTACAAGGAGTCGCAGTCGCCCATCGAATGGTTAACTTGGGTGGAAATGGGTGGATTGGGGATGAGGATGGGCTAGGTGGATATTGGGTGGTTGCGTCCAATGAAATTTCAACCCCTGTGGCCAACATTTTAGTTTTCAGTAATGCGAGAAGTTTAAAATGAATCGATTTTATTAGCCTAAGAAAATGGTAAGTGCTTATGCAGTTTAAGTTTACTTTTTATTTTTCCACTACATTACATTAAAAACATTTTTATTTATAAATTATGTTAGTTACAGGTTGGGGCATGCCTCCATAATTGTTCTTGGTTTCAGTCTTGTTCAGGAGTTGCAATCTTAATATGCCATAATAGTAGAGATGAGAGGTGTGCCGGCATGATGATGATCCTGCGGATATTGTCTATATGGTACTTGGCTTGCATCGAAAAGGTGCGCCATTAAGGTGTCTTCCTGGTGATGTCCAAGGTGATATAAGATGATCCAGAATCCTGTGGCATATCAAATAAAGCCTTTAGATAAACTTTTTTGGGATAAGTTTTTCAATTAAACCATTAGGATTTGCCTCGACTAAATCGGTGGCAAGAAAAGAAAACTTCGGAAGATATAGACAACACTGTGGGCCATATAGCGGAAAACCCCATTTTCAGGGATCCCATCATGAAAAATGGACAAAAAATCTAAAAAATATTTTGTTTCAGGATTTTGATGCAGAATGGTGGAGAATCAATCCAGAAATCGTTTAAGGTACTCCGCTTGAGAATCGTATGAGAATTGGTGAAGATATAGCCATCACTGTGGCCCATACAGGGAAAAACCCCATTTTCAGGGATCCCATCATGAAAAATGGACAAAAAATCTAAACAATATTTTGTCTCAGGATTTTGATGCAGAATGGTGGAGAATCAATCCAGAAATCGTTTAAGGTACTCCGCTTGAGAATCGTATGAGAATTGGTGAAGATATAGCCATCACTTTGGGCCATACAGGGGAAAACCCCAATTTCAGGGATCCCATAATGAAAAATGGACAAAAAATCTAAAAAATATTTTGTCTCAGGATTTTTATGCAGAATGGTGGAGAATCAATTCAGAAATCGTTTAAGGTACTCCGCTTGAGAATCGTATGAGAATTGGTGAAGATATAGCCATCACTGTGGGCCACACACATCATGAAAAATGGACAAAAAATCTAAAAAAAATATTTTGTCTCAGGATTTTGATGCAGAATGGTGGAGAATCAATCCAGAAATCGTTTAAGGTACTCCGCTTGAGAATCGTATGAGAATTGGTGAAGATATAGCCATCACTGTGGCCCATACAGGGAAAAACCCCATTTTCAGGGATCCCATCATGAAAAATGGACAAAAAATCTAAAAAATATTTTGTCTCAGGATTTTGATGCAGAATGGTGGAGAATCAATCCAGAAATCGTTTAAGGTACTCCGCTTAAGAATCGTATGGGAATTCGTAAAGATATAGCCATCACTTTGGGCCATACAGGGGAAAACCCCAATTTCAGGGATCCCATAATGAAAAATGGACAAAAAATCTAAAAAATATTTTGTCTCAGGATTTTTATGCAGAATGGTGGAGAATCAATCCAGAAATCGTTTAAGGTACTCCGCTTGAGAATCGTATGAGAATTGGTGAAGATATAGCCATCACTGTGGGCCACACACATCATGAAAAATGGACAAAAAATCTAAAAAATATTTTGTCTCAGGATTTTGATGCAGAATAGTGGAGAATCAATCCAGAAATCGTTTAAGGTACTCCGCTTGAGAATCGGATGAGAATTGGTGTAGATATAGCCATCACTGTGGCCCATACAGGGAAAAACCCCATTTTCAGGGATCCCATCATGAAAAATGGACAAAAAATCTAAAAAATATTTTGGCTCAGGATTTTGATGCAGAATGGTGGAGAATCAATCCAGAAATCGTTTAAGGTACTCCGCTTGAGAGTCGGATGAGAATTCGTGAAGATATAGCCATCACTGTGGCCCATACAGGGAAAAACCCCATTTTCAGGGATCCCATCATGAAAAATGGACAAAAAATCTAAAAAATATTTTGTCTCAGGATTTTGATGCAGAATGGTGGAGAATCAATCCAGAAATCGTTTAAGGTACTCCGCTCAAGAATCGTATGGGAATTGGTGAAGATATAGCCATCACTTTGGGCCATACAGGGGAAAACCCCAATTTCAGGGATCCCATAATGAAAAATGGACAAAAAATCTAAAAAATATTTTGTCTCAGGATTTTTATGCAGAATGGTGGAGAATCAATTCAGAAATCGTTTAAGGTACTCCGCTTGAGAATCGTATGAGAATTGGTGAAGATATAGCCATCACTGTGGGCCACACACATCATGAAAAATGGACAAAAAATCTAAAAAATATTTTGTCTCAGGATTTTGATGCAGAATAGTGGAGAATCAATCCAGAAATCGTTTAAGGTACTCCGCTTGAGAATCGGATGAGAATTGGTGTAGATATAGCCATCACTGTGGCCCATACAGGGAAAAACCCCATTTTCAGGGATCCCATCATGAAAAATGGACAAAAAATCTAAAAAATATTTTGTCTCAGGATTTTGATGCAGAATGGTGGAGAATCAATCCAGAAATCGTTTAAGGTACTCCGCTTGAGAATCGTATGGGAATTGGTGAAGATATAGCCATCACTGTGGACCCTATAGAGCAAAACCCCATTTTCCATTTTCCAAACCAGAAGTCTTTCAAATAAATACGGATTTTGTTTCCGATCTGATACACACATAGTAATGGCCATAATCTTGGGAATAAAAGGGGGCTACACTGTCCTTTACTCCCGGGATCCATGTCGAATTCGCGGCATATGCGGGGTAATGGTAAAAAGTTGTCGCCGAAGTGCCCCGAGATGGGTGAGAATATGTACCTAATTCAATACGATTCGATCTGGTAATCAAAAGATAAGCGGACAGGAGATGGCAGCCAGCAGGCAGCAAGGCAGCAGCCATCCCAGTGTGAACCCCAATGGAACAGTCGGTGGTGGTTTGAAGATGGGCAGAATGTAGAAAGAATAACAATCAAATGATTAGAGCAACAACAACCACCGCGATGGGAAACTGGAATTCAAAATTGACTCGTCGATGTCGTCAGCCTCGAAATACAGACGGTTTCAGTTTCAGTTTTTAGCTTCAGCTTCGAGCGTCGAATCGAGACGAGTTGAGTCGAGCTGGGATGAGTCGGGGACTTGTTTCGCACATAAAGATACAAATGTATCTGCGGCAGACAGCAAATGGCGTATATAAAATGATTGGACATGTGCCAGTCTGTGTGAGTGTAGGCATTGTATGTACGGATGTGTATGTATGTATCTGAGAGCTCCAGGTCGGGTGGTTGTTTTTGGCCAGGAGCAAGAGAGACGGGGATAGCCGGGGCACGACAGAGAGGCGAGATACACGCGCGTTTTATGACCCACCGCCGACGTCGTTGCCGTTGCCGTTGCCATTGCCGCTTCTCATGGCTTTTCATCTTTTGGCATTGGGTCTCGGTTTTGGTGTCGGAGTCGGTATCGGTGTCGGTCTCGGTCTCGCCCGGATTCTCATTCCTACTCAGTGGCATTCTCTTTGGGGTTCTCGCAAGTGTTGCCATCGGGCTGTCGTCTCTCTGCCACCGCGCAGCCAGCGCCGCAGTCGATGCGGGTTTACGACCTTCTGGTATTCCGTCTTTTTCCTTCTCCTCCTTGTTCACCTCGCAACCTCACAACATCATCCTCAGAGCCTTATCCTGGGAGCCTGGAGACGCACCACCAGCGGACAATGTGCTGCTACCTTGGCCGCCGCCAACCTCCGCTTCGCTCCAGTATCTGTATCTGAGTATCTATGTATCTGTGCGCTGCGCAGCCGACGTCGCTGCCTCAGCCACTGCAACCGCGCTGGCTGCCGACTGCCGATTGCCGCCGACTGCTGACTGCTGCCTTGTGTCAAAGTGAACAGCAAATATTATTTTTTGGACACTTTGCCATCAGGTCGCCGCCGCGTCGCCCGGAGCCAGAAGACCCAAAAAAAACAAGTCCGCTCCCGTTCTCCCGTAGCCCGTTTTCCGTAGTCCGTTTCCCGTATTCCGTATACGTTACTTGGCGGCCATTGTCCTGCTGCGGTGTGCTGCTCCGTCTATTGTGCCAGTTGTCGCATTCGAGGTTGGACTTTTGAGCCTTTTGTCTGCATCGGCGGTGCCAATTGTGTGTATCGTTGGGATCCAGCTGGCCAACAACAAAGCCCAGCAATCCGAGAAAGCCGGAGAAACGCAGAAGAAGCCTCAGACCCAAAAAAAAAGATGAAAATAATAACAATAAGAAAGGCAAAAGAAAACGAAAGAACAGGCTGTAAATCAAGCCAAGCCGGTTCGGGTTTGTTTGCTGCCAAAAAATACAAGAATTAATTATAATAATAACAAAGAGCAAGAGAACTTTGACCTCACTCCGCGTCCGACTCCGACTCCGCATCCGCACCCGCAATGGCCTCTGTATCCGCGCGCGTTCGAATGGCTAATTGTGAATGTGGATTACAAATTCGCGTGTGCAAGTATGGAAGACCAAGAGAGAAAAAAATGGAAAAAATAAATTTGCCAGCATTTCCGCCTTGTGGTCGTCACTGGGGCACCACCACAGCCGGTGGTGCAGCCACTCCGGGCCTGGGATCCCGATCCCTCGAGTACACGGGGCGTGACTTCAATTAAAGTGATTTGTGGCCTCCGTTTTTGACATTTGGGACATAAATAGCTGGCCTGATTCATGGGGCTGCTGAAGCATGTACATTCGTAGTCCTCTGGCCACCGGCTAACCAACAAAAAATGAATTTGCCACAAGGCGCACAGTCACGCATTGACGTCCAGACACGAAATCGCCACTAACCTGGCTAATTGAAAGAGCCCCAACATGAGGTAAGTGCTGTATACTTTATATTTTTGTTAATGGAAGTGGAGTTTATAAAACTTGTGAAATAATTGAGAGTATTAGTAATTATACTGATAGTAATTTCATATTATTTTTAACCTTAACACTCTGAATTGCTTCTCATAGCACTTTAATTAATTGGCTTTTGCAAACTGGTTTTCAATAAAAAATACACTCAAGTCTTAAATCAACTCCCCATTGTGGGCCTTAATTTATTCAGTGTTTATAGCTGTGATATATTGTTCACCTTTAATCGAAACTTTAGTACCGATCTTGATCTATTCTGTTAGTCGAAACTGACAAGTATTTCTTAAGAAAGACACGTTGTCTTTCCTGCAAGGGATCTCCGCTGACTGGAATGAATAAATTACCGTCTGTTGCCGGAAGGAGGCCAGAGTTTGAATGGGAAACAGGTAGAAAAGAGCCAAAAGGGTTGTGTAGATACCAGTACACCTCTTCGAAGTGATTTATGGCTGAGTGCGAACTGAGTGGCATTCGAGGAAGAGTGACGCAAAAGGCGACCAAGATCCGCAGGACTCGGGAGGATTATGCTGATGACAATGCCTGCAAACTGGGCCCGATCCCGGAGATTTTCGGGTCGGCGAAAGCGTGAAGGCGGGTCATTTATGACCACATCATAAACAGTTTACAGCAGCTCGGGTCTCAAAATATTTTGGTCAGAACAAAGAACCGGGCGAGACCGTGGCTAAAACGCTCTGAAAGAGATCATGAAAACGGGTTGTAGAGCAACCCGAATCCGAATCTAGAGCAACCCGGCTGGTGACGGCCTGGATGATGTAACTGTCACATATGGCGGGACTTCCTGTTCCCCCACAAATCCACCCCCGACAAAAATCGAAAAACCAATGAATACATAAAGCCCGTAATTGATGACGTGTGGAATGGGTGTTCTGTCACAATTTAATTGCCCCTTTTTGGCGACAAACATCCAAGGGGGAGAGAAGAAAAGCGCGTGCTGAGCACCACTTTCTGGCCCCGGAAATTAATGGGAATATGTTTCAGAAGAACATTAATAGGAATACATATGTAGGTATGGTATATGTACGAGGAGCGGACATGCAGGCAACCGTGTCACCACCACCGACACCGCCCACGCACATTAAAATTCCAAGAGCTCCGGGGATAAGGGGCTCTTACTTTGCCAGTTCGAGTTCGAGTTTCCATCTTATCAGTTCCTGGGAACAGGGAACAGACGGCCCAAAAATAATGTAATTTATTCCGACACTTTCATAAAAAAGCCAAAACCAAAAATCTGAGCAACAAAGCAAGACATTATCGCCGCATAATTAATGCCACATGTTGCAATGCGCTGCAGCGCGACAATAAAAAGTGGCTCCAGCCCCGACTCCGGCTTGGACGACGGCGTTGTCGCCTAGGCGCGGCACCCCTGAGATATCATAAAGCCATCCCGGTTTTAATTGCCCGCCTAGAACGCATGCCGTCCCCAGGCCCCAATCCCCGCTCCGCCGCCTGCCAAGTCTAGTTTCCATATTGAAGCGACTCCACCTCATTTGCATAAATTTATCCAAATGAAAATCAGCGACGGAAAATCCAGCTCTGAGCCGCTTCTGCAACAGCCCCCACCTCCATCCCATCCCCTTCCTTCGACTTCCATCTTCGTATGGTCGGCGCATGCGCCGCTCTGCCATTCCTCATTCAAAATGGCTGCAGAAAGAAGTCATCATTCATTTCGCCATGTTAGACAGAGACGGCGCATGCGTGGGAGTGGATGCGAATGATTTCAATAAAATTGAAAAACTTAGCAGCTGTTAAGAATTAACATGAGTGAGGTGAGTTTTTTGAGTTCAGCTCGAAGGCGAATTTTACTCATTTTTTTTCTTGAGTTGAAAAAAAAATGTCTCGAAGGCGAATTTTTTTGGCTCCTCCCTTGAAACGTTGAAATTGAAACGTTGAAATTGAAACGTTGAAATTGAAATTCTGTAGGTTTGTTTTTGAATTTTGATGAAAAATATTAAAAGCAATTTCATCAATTTCAATTTGAATACCTATTTGAAAACAATAAAATACATATTAACAATTTTTATTTAACTTAATTTAGTACATTTTTTAAATTTAAATGGTATTTGAAATATAAATATAAATAAATATTGATGATATCCAAAAGACTGTGGTTGTTGTGTGCGGAGTCCGGGGCATCGCCAGGAATTGAATCCGCAGGTATACGAAGTGTCTTTCAGTACTCATAGTTCTCAGAACATCAAGTACCCGCATGTCCTTTGAAACTAACAAATTTTCTATTTTAAAATTAGTCTGGAAATGGTGCAATGGAGTTTGAAAAAGTAGGAACTACTAGTTGCTTTGTGGAAAAGGACGTTGCTTTTTTTATTGTATTTTTTTTTCAGAACGGCTCTAGTATAATATTGCCGACGCTGTAGTTCCGTTAACTTAAAATAGTGGATATCACTTCAAAAATATAAAAATATTTTTAAATGAATCAGTTTTGTGTTTATATTCAAAAAAAAACTTCTATTAAGTCAAGCCTAAAAAAGATCTAAAAGTTATATTTCACAAAAATTCCTATCCTAAAATTAAAATTTTGTACAAATGTAACACGTTTTTTATGCTTTTTATCTTTATTACTATCTTTTCAACGAAGAAATGATAAATAAATCTAAGCTTAGGTTACAATAATATAAAAATGTATGCATTTTATATTATGAATATTTTCATAAAAGAATGTTAAAAACCTTGTTAATAACTTATAACTGATGATAATATCATCATAGATGATACACATACACGTCTATGATGATAGATGTACAATTAGTAATGATTATTTTTGATTTTTATTTTTTCGCTCAGAGAATGAATATTTCAGATTTTTTTTTTCGATGGGAGAATAATAATATCTGTTTTGTGATTTTGAAATTTTATGAGTTTATAATGATTACGGTCCATGATAATTGCTAATTAGTTTTGTAAAACGTATTTTCTTGTCTATCATGTTGCGCAATTCAAGGGAGAAAATTGATCAATGCCTCAAATAATCTTGAATATATCTCTTAATATAAAAACAAAAACTTAAATTGCTAAAAAAAATATTCCTTTTAGACCTGGCTTAAAAATTTATCGAAATTTGTCTACGCGCTGTTTACCTACATCTTTCCTAGCGACCTCTGGCGGTGGGGGTATGCATGCCTACTTCGCCTGCTCAAGGCTAGATGGCGCTACGCAGCGGGCGAGGTAGCGAGGCAGCGGGCTGTTTGAAATTCCATTCACTTCTCGGATTCTCTTTCCTATCTGAATATTCAGAGAATCATACTCTTCGCTTGCTTACCAATACAATTGCATCTAGAGTTTGCGACTGTATGAGTGAGTCTGATTTGAAAGTGTTTGTGCTGCTGGCTGGCGTTGACGTCGCCGCTGGATTTCTGGCTTCTGAGCAGAAAAATATTGTCGAAAACATTCCGAAACAGATTTCCAAATTTGAAGGAAATAAGAATCAATTTCGAAGCCAACAAGAATTGGAGAAAAAGATTCAGATTCTAGAGTAGAACCTAGAGATCTTTCTTGTTAGGAGAACATAGAACTTCCCATTAGACCGGCATTATGTTTGATTCTGTGAGATATAATTTATTGGACTGAAGTCCAACTAACATCATTCCACAAATTAAAATCGCTTGTTTTTCCAATTGATTTATGGCCAACATAAAACTTTGAATGGGAAAACTAGGCAAAGGAAACCAAACACGTGTGCTGAGCCATCAAAGATGAATGGAAATATGACGGGGCGGGAACATTCTAAATGCCATAATAATTAAACAAATTGTCAACCGTCGAAGGCCTGAGGAAAAACTATAACTCATATGCCAAAGACCGAGCAAGATTTCCAAAAGTAAGACGTCGGGCGGGGCGAGGCTCGATCAAGTAGGAAAGTCAAGTAGCCAATAAATATCAAAGGCAACGGGTCTGGAATTTTAAAACAAATAAAAAATCAAAACGCCGACTGATTACAAATGAAAATTCAAGTGCAGTACTTACAGAATGGAAAATCGAAAATGGAAAATGGAAACCCACTGCAGCCATACTGGCTTCTTCCGATATCCAAACGAAAAACTTGTTTGACAAATGGCTGAATTCGATTTTCTGATTACTCAAGAACCCATTGCAGATGCATTTACTTTCGAGATAGACTCTGGTAAGGACCCTTGTCAAGGGGCATAATTCGCTTGTCAAAATAATCGAAAGGAAGTCGTAAATTCCCCAGCTAATCATATTCCGAGAGGAATATACTCGTACTTGAAAATAAATTGAAAATATCTTTTGTATTTTTGGAAGATTTCAAACATCCGCCCACACACATCGGTATTTGCATATTTAAGATTCGTTGTGTTTTTTTTCTTCAGAAATGCCAAAATTCAGGTGTCAGGGCTTTACGCTTTCTATCTGAACTTTACGCAGACGCTTCATTAATGAAGACACTGGGATATCCATAAAATTAGCAATTTATATAGAGCCAAACAAAGATATATAGATTTGGGAACAATGGAAGAGGAAAATAGAATGTTCTTATTTGGTTAAAAAAAAATGTAATATCATCAAGGCCCTAAGGTTTATAGAAAGTATTTTTATTAAAAGTCCTTTTTTTTTCTTTTCGACAAACACCCCCTGGATATTGGATTTAATAGACAGCATATTGGTCCTGTAAATCGGGGACCACCAGGGGCGATAAATTTGCTGAGACAAATTTCTGTTTTCATCCACAGTGCCGGGGACTTGTTTTTTCGCTCAGCGCCAATGAAAAACTTGTTTCAGCCATAAATTTGCGTTGATTTACGCATTTTATCATCGCGGGTTGAATGGCAACCGAATGGATTTTTTCTTCTTGCTTTACAAATTATTGGAATCGACTCGATTGGTTCTCCAGGCCAGCGGACTGCTCCATTTGCAATCCGATCTGTTCGGTCTCGAGCTCCCCTTTCCCCGACCTCCCGTTTCCCGCTGGTAATCAAGTTTTATCGGCTGCTCCCGATGATGGGTCCTAGGACTCCACCTCCTCCTCTGGCCGCTCTGCTGGAAATCTGTGATTCGCATTATGCGACTGCTGACCTGAAACCCATTAAGTGCCCCACATCAGAAGGCGAAGGCGACCATTATTAGAGTGCTTTCAACCTAATAACACCAATAAAAGCAGTGCCAAACAACACGACCCCCGTCATCCCACCATCTCCGTCCATCCTTGGGCCCCTGGTTCCCATTCCGGCGATCTCGACCCCGGAGCAAGTGGAGCGCATGAGACACTGTAAACGACTTTCTGTGCAAAATTATATGCGAGCTCTCTGGCTGGCGCCCGTCGAATATGATTTTATTGTTGGCGTACTTGCTCGGCGGGCGGCCATTGCTGCTGCCACGCCCCATTCCACTTCATTACAATTCATTTTGCAAATGTAAAAAAAAGGCAAAAGCAAACACACACATACAAGAGACACGGGGCAGAAAAAGGATCTTTTGTGGCAGAGAGAAAAAATATGCAGAATTGGTGTCTTTTAAAAGATATCTTTTAATAAAAATATGAAATAAAAATTTACCAAAAATTGGGGACCATTTAATCAACATGTTTGCTTATATTTTTACTAAAATATTAAGCTTTTTATTTTTCTTGTTGTGCAGCGTAGCTCAAGTGGCAGCATTGGCTGTGGCGCCGCGCCCACTTAGCCACAAGCCTCTCCGAAGTAGTGCGCCTCGAATTGCCCCCGACCGCTGGCCGAAGCCAGGCAAATGGCATGAAATGGCCTTTTTCCATTATCCAAATGGAAAACTTACACAAACAGCCAAACAGAGCAGGGCCAAGAAAAATGGTGCCTGTCGAGAAAGTCAAAAGCAAAACTACTCGTGCGCGTCATTCCATTGCTTTATCAGCCAGAAATTTCGCACAAAAAAAAAACGCTAAGAAAGGAAAACATATATCAAGCCGCCATAAAAGCCAACGATGCCCCGTCCCCAAACTTTTCCGGCCTTCCACTTACGCCTCTTTGGATAAATTACTCCAATTACGGATTACTTGTTTCGCTTTCTAGGCTTTTATTAATTAGAGCTAGTACAGGTCGCGGTTGGAAGACACTTTTCCTAAATGAATTGAACAATAAAGGATCCATGTTTATCCTTCCGTAAAACATTAAATGATATTAATTAAGTCATTTGTTTAAATAATATATTTGCTTAGCAATCTCTCCAGTTTGTCCTCCAAGATCTTTATGTTTTTTCACCAGACTACTCAGAATTTTATTTCACAAGTCGCTAACCTTCCCGGCAATTAGCTGGCCGTTTTCTTAGCCAAATCACAGAACTGCTGACCCAATTAAGACAAGGGCAAGAGAATAAGGAGAGCAGCAGAAGGCTTAAAAGGAAAACGCACCATTAAAAGGCGACAAACAATAAAAAGGCAAATAAAAGAAATGAAAAGAAAGCGAATGTGCCTCGGAATGGGTGAGAAAAAAACTCTCTCCGCCCCGCCAGCCTAGTGGCTCAAGGTCGCCTGGACAATAATGATGATTTAATGGCCTCATAAATAAGTTTATGGCTTCAAACTCACAAAACAAAAAACTGCACACACAGAGTCGAAAGCCGGCCGGCCGTCGGTGATCGGCGATGGTGACGGTGATCGGATCGCAGTGCCAAGCAAGCCAATCGGAGTGGCAAGTCACTTTTGGCCCACTCGGCCGTCAAAGGGTTAAAAGGATACGCCAAGAATGTAACATGCGCAGTTTATGGGCTATATATCCCGATCCCGGGAGAAGTCAGGGCAGAGGGGCGGAGGAGACCACGCCACATGCCAATTCCGGCTCGGGCCCGGAATGAAATTCAAAGTTTATCTGGCAGAACTTGTTAATTCCGAAATGGCATTAACAAACATGTTGACAGTATCTTCCACTCCCTTGAATGTGGATCTTTATGTGCCCGCTGGTGTGCTTGCTGTATGGGGAGTGTGGTGGCTAACCCCTTAGGACTCCAAGTTGCTGACGGGGCGCACACACAAAACTCGGGTAGGTCGCTCTGCAAACAGAGATTAGGCAAACAATGGAATCAGCAAAAAATGTCACAAATATTTTCGTATACCCCAACACCCATCCCCAGAGTGGGCGGGGCTGTAAATCCCATCTGGAGCCGGGAAGGGAACAGGAAGGTGGAGCGACGACTTAATTAAATCGAGCGATGTAGGGGGTAGGGTAGGTAAGGGGTCTTAATCGTGGTCATTAAAAAAATATTGTCAGGTGCTGCTGGAACAAAAAGCTGCACGAGCATCTCCACCACCTGCAACAGGAGAAAAAGCAGAAGCAGCAATGAATATTAAATGAGGTTGAAGCTTCAGTTTTAAGCATTTAGCCACTCGCAGTTCAGGAAATATAAAATTAATAGCAACCTTTACAATGGGCGAGGAAGGATATGCTTAGAAAAAGATCTAAAACTAGTAATAGAATCTAACTAAGATATTTTCAGACACATACTCCAGTTCTTAACTTAACTCTGAACAGTTAGGTAGTACTTTATATATTTTCTATATTTATAAAACACCCTACTCACACCAATTTCCACCCATTGTCACGGCTGGTTATTAACGATTTCTTTTATTACCTTTGCCGGCGTTGTCTTGTAATCGCCTGCATATGCGACAGGGCACGGCTCTCTAAAAATATGTAAAAAAAAATATAGAAAGAGGGATCTAAAGCGGTACAGGATGTGGCATGCCCCATTCCACTGCCATTCCAGAGACTTTCACCTGCAGAGTCAGCAAAAGTCCAATCGCCAAATCCCACACACATGCGGGCCAAGTTCAGGGCCCTTGCCTGCAATTCCAACAAGAAACTTTGTTAGAGGCTGTGTCGCAGCGGTGTTTACGACTTATTAAGTTGGATAAACGTTTACGATATGAAAATGAGTAGAAATCTTGTGTGGTTAATTAAAAAAGAGCCACACCATCTTTCCTCCCTCCCAGAGCCTTGCCGCTAAAATAATAAAACGTTGTGAAATGTAACACAAGCCGCAATCCAAAATCCACGAGCCAAATGGGAAGTTGGAAGCTGCAGAAATTTATGTGGCACGAGTTTCGGTCTTGTTAATTGTTTTATGATGCGCCCATAAATCCGTGCCCCGGCAGTCTTGGTCTTTTCCGTATTCCCCACCACCCGACTCCCACTCCGACTCCTTCTCCGGCTCATCTCACCTACGCAACATACGTCGAGTTGCTCGTAAATTACACACGGGACAGGCTTTACGGCAAATAGGCAAATGCTCCCCCGGTCCACCCAGGGCTGCCATGGGCCGCCCGTTCAACGTCATTCAGCGGCTGCCGGGATTTGGTCTCCCAACTAAAAAACAGCTCAAAATCCTGCATCAATCGTCGCTGCGGCCCAAAACAGGCTGCTTACATAAACTAGTCGGTCTGGCATGTAAATGTATCTGCGGCCTGTAGTCGGCGTGCCACGCCCAAGAAGCGCCGCACTGTGCATGCGTTGTGGCAACTGCCGGCTGTGTATCTGTCAGATACTCCGACGGCAATCCATGGCCGCTGCTGGCTGCCTGCCATCTCGGCAGCCATGAATTTCCAAGGCAGGGGAGGGAGGGAGACGAGGCCGGGAATCCACCACCATCGGTTGCTGCTCTACTTTTAGCCAAACACATACTAAGGCTATGCCAGAGGGTGAGTTTTCACAGCCAGAGAAAGTGCACTGGAAATTATTCTAGTAATTATTATTATTTTAATTATTAAGACAGTACTTTTCTAATTTTTAAAAATAATGATTTGTTTATTTTAATTTTTTTATAAATAATTCTAGTCATGATATAACTTTTTTCTGATGCAACAAACACTAATTTCTTCAAGTGTACCAACTGCTGGTAGTGTCGTACCCAAACCTATAAAAAATATTTAGTATGGAGTACAGCAATTATTGAATATTGCCTTCATACAATATTGTCATAAAAATTGTTGTGCCATGTTAAATGAATTGGTAAATATATTTTTTATTTCCTAATGATATGACATCTCACACCTTGAGTGCTTCTCCATACATACCAATTAACTAATGATTAAAAATTAAAAAAAAAAAATAGCATTATGTACAGAAGCTATGAAATAATTAAAATTGTAGGCCTCAGGCTTCTCTCTATAAATTACTTGCGGTTAATAAACTCTTACTTTTAGTTCGGGCCAAAAACTTTTTCCATTTAACTTTGTAGCTCCCGAGCCCCAATGCCTTGAAACGTTAACATTTTTTTATTAACTGCTGATGGAGACCACAATTCCGGAAAGTTAACGAACTAGCCGGAAAGAGGAATGTTTTGTGGGTGCTGACCAAATTTTTGAGGCAACCAATAATGTTTGGCTTTCTGTGGAATCTGTTTAATTTTGTTTCTGGACTGGTCAATTATTCTTTCTCTTTGGCAGTTGAGACTATGGTTTGTTATGAACTTTTCATAAAATTGGCTGAAAACTTAGCATGATAAAAATACTCTTATGGTAGTAAAATCTTTACAGTACTAGTCATATCTAGAGTTATTTATTTAGGTAATTTTATGGACTTACATTATAATATATTTTACAATAAATGTATTTAAGAAAACCTTTTAAAAGAGTAACCAAAGTTCTTCATAGTATTCCCTGAAGACGATTCTGCCATTCCACAATTTAGATGAGTTTTCTGGAGGCCCCAAGGCCCTTGATTCGGGGTCGAGTCATCGAAGGAGGACGGAGGAGGACGCTGTGTGTGGCTTTTTCTTTTAAATTTGTTGTTTTAAAAAGTTTTTTCTTGTAGATGAAATTTTGATGAGCCGTGTTATCAAAAGCAACTTTTTAGTGGCCTTCTTTCCAGGCTAAATGATTTTGTTGTTTTCCTCTGGCTCCGTTGTGGTTATTTATTTTGTTTTTTTTCGCTTTGGTTTGGGGGAGTCTAGAAAATGTTCAATTTGGGGCTGACGCGCGCCGAGTGGGAATATTATCCGGACTTAATGAGATTACCTGCCGGTTGTAAATTTTTGTGGACTTAATTTTTGCTTTCGCACCTTTTGCCCGCCCTTTCAGCGTCTTTTGGGTTTTCGAAACTTTACAGTTTTCTACCATGACATTTCAATTAAGTTTGCCACCATCCTGAATCTCCAGTCCCGCCTCCACATCCTGTCCGGGGGCTATATAAAATCCAGAGCTAAATTTGCTCACGTCGCAGCTCCTGGATACTTTTATGCTTGACTCTGATTCTCGAATCGGGATTGCCCTGGCCTGGTCCTCTCTGGCCGGGTCTCTGATGCATATCGCATCTAATCTTGCATCTAATAAGCATTTTCAATCAACTTTTATGCTTGCGCTGTAAAACGTAATCGACCTTACCGTCACGCCCCCTTCTCGTATACTCCGTTTCCCAGGAGTCCATGGGAGCCATGCATGGATATCCGAGTATATACATACGTTGCACAATAACTTAATCCGTAAATTTTATTTTAAAAATCCCTAAAAACCGCTCCACCGGGATTTACTCGGCAATGGCTGGAGCGATAAATTGAAACCCAACGCCCTGTATTCCTCCGCTCCACTTCAATTTCTGGGATGTGAGGAACTGGGCGTTTGAAGTAGACACGTGGAGTTAGAGGTCGATTTCCGTCCGTTTCGGCCTATTAGGTGGGCGAGCATTTTCAGCGAAATTCATCTGGGCCATCAAAAATCAGGGGGAGCTGGAAACAGTGGGGTGAGTCTTTCTTCTAAAATGTTTATTCTATTTATAAAGTTTTATTTAAAACAAAAAAAGAAAGACATTAAAAATAATTTCGACTTGATGGCAAAGACCTTTCCTTAACATATTTTATTAAAGTTTAATTTAATTCTTAGCTTGGTACACTGTGCCTTAAAGTTATAGAACAAACCTGTGTACCTCTTTCGTTACAATTTTGTTTCCATTTTTTTTTTGGGCTGACTCAACGATATCTAAAGTGGGCGGAAGTGGGTTGGGGTTATATGGGTTTGAAGCACTGGGGTATTTTTAAAAATCGACAACCATTTTGTTGTTTTTATTTATCCCTTTCACCAATTTGATGCGTTCCGTTTGATTATTTTGCGTGCGTGAGGGACCCGAAGAAAAAACAAATTTATTTTCCAGCCACACACCACAAGTGGCTGCTGTTGCTATTGCTCACTCACAAGAACCCTCATCCAATATCCCCATTCCCATTTCCATCCATGTCCATATCCAGAATCCACGTCCTCTTCATTTTCATCAGCATTCCCAGATCCAGCTCCAGCTCCAACTGAAAAATCGTGTTTATCCTCCAGAAGGCAGCCACTTGAGTTGGCATCGCGTTGCGCTTCGTTGGCCGTAATAACACGCTTTGATAATTTTCATGGCCGCCTACCAAACCCACAAACGCCATCCTTCAGAGTGCAGAGAAAGAAAATATATGCCTGATAGCTGTTCTATAGTATATCATTGAAGCTTTGTTTTCAAACCAATTCGAGTAATTAGTTGAGAATAGATTTGAAAACTAACTGGTTTGGTTAGATAAGTTTCTAAAATCATTGCCTTAAATTTATTTATATTTTTTGCAAATTGATATATAAATTCTATAATTTATAGTCTTCAATGACAAGCATTCTATCACATTCTTTATTCATTCTAATGACAAGGAATTATAAGCATTCTTCTAAGCATTAATCTTTAGTAAGCTGCACTCATAGGTTTCTTGAGCCACTTGAGTTGGTTAGGTTTAGTAGGTTTAGGAATAGGTTTCTTTATAAACTAAATAATTTTCTGAGTAGGTTTTCATTCCGATAAATATTTCTCCCTGTGCACTGATGGGCTTCGTTTAACTTTATTTGAATTTATACCCGCATTGGCTCCAGTTTCGAACTCCAAAACCCCGCCCCAGTATGGTTCTATCAAAATTCAGGACATGCCTGGCCGGTTCGCTTATCCTTTCGCTCGTTACCGAGCGTATCCATTTTGCTTGGTTAATGGACATGAAAATTAAACCCGGGCCTCGGGACTCCTGCCCCATTTCCTCATCCACCTCAAGATCCGCCTCCCTCGCCATTCATCATGTCGTGCACCTTTTCCGGTGTTGTAACAGATTTTATGCCTGACGACGCCATTTTGCCTTGGTCCTAGATTTAATGTGAAATTTAAAGTAAGGTGGTGGCGGTGGGGGTATAGACTTTTCGGATTCCAAGCCATAGGATACCGATACCCATTGGCAGGGCAATAAAATAAATATGCCATTTGGCAATCCTGGTCTGCATATTCCGCCATTGGCAGCTGTGCAGAAATGCAAATTTCCGCCAGGCAGTCGGCAGACAAACTGAAAGTTAGAAGCAAGCTTACAGTCACAATTACCATATAAACGGATATTTATTGTCACTGGCCGCCGCATGCGACAATTGCCCTTCCACCAGCCACCCCACACCAAAATCATGCTGCCCCCTCCCATCCAGCTATCCAGCTCTCCCGGAGCATTTATGGCAGCGCTTTGCGATTTTATGGTTTTATAATGTACGTCGCTGATTATCGCGCATGATATGCGAATTAAATTTTTACAATTTGCCAAATGCAAATACACTCTGGAAGCCGCCATTGGCTGGCTGCCTGGTTGGCTTTAACCCTCCGCCGGCATCGCCATCCATTTTAATGGCCAGTCGAACGGAACGAGGACAAACGAATTTCAATAATGATTCAATTTTAATTCGAGCGGGCTCTCCACTTTGCATTCGCTGTTCGATGGCTCACGGAAGGGGCTGGGGAGGCAGGGGACCCATAACCGTCTCCGGTCGACTCTTAATGGAAATCGAATGCAATCGGCTGGCTAAGCGCTCAATTAGCGGTCCCGAGACATTCGCTTCTATAAGCGGTCTGCGCCAATCATTTCTCACATATCAAAGGCTTGCGATGGTGACTGACAGAGGGGCTTAGGGGCTAGCGAAAGGGGCAGTGCGTGATGGGGTTCCCAAATGCGGGCAGCTGATGTAATATTCCCAAGCCGGGCATTATTGAGACAGAATCAGAGTGCCAGCATTCACGATTCAAAGTGGGCCATATCTAAACGAAACCACGAAATATGGAAGATATATGGTAGAAGTTTATGTTTTAAAGAGGTGAACAAATACTTTAGATATAATAAGGTTAAAAAATGTTTAATGCTTAGTAGTTTCATAGTTTCCGATGATTAATGAAAAGATGTAGACTCTTCAGTGCACCATATTTTCATACCAGGTGTTATTCAAAAACAAGGGATAAACAAGGGATTTCTTAAATTCCTTGTTATTATTGAATAATTTAAAGAAATTGACAAAAAACGTATCCTAAATTTTTATTATATGTTTTAATTCAGATTAGGAAATCGATTTATAAATCTTTTAAGGTATTCGGCTCAAAGATTGAATAAACCATAATAAAGATATATGTACTTCTCAAAATGGTATTCATGTCCTGCGATTCTTCAATATTTTAAAAGGGGCTATAGAGAAAGGGGACAGGGAAATTTAAAAAAAAGGGATCACCAAAAGTTTTTAGATTTTAATCCAGATTGATGGGAAATAAATATACAATTCTTTTAAGGTATTCGTCTCGAAGGACAGATAAATAATGAGAAAGATAGAAGCTTTAGAGATAGGTAGAGATGGTATTGCATCTCGTAATGCAATACTAAAATTTTCTTTAATTTTTCTGCATATCATACACAAAATTAACACTTTATCCAGATTGCACTCAATGCAGATAGTCATATATATTTGGACGTAAATCCTTTCAACACATAAGCAAGTTTGTTGTCAATGGCTGGCGTCATACTGGGGTTTTCCATTTCCGGTGGTCGCCACAGTCGCCAAGTTTACGCCAATTTTTGATGGCCTTTGGCAGCAGCAGTAATATTTTCTGAAAACCAAACTCAATATTCAGAGCACAGCGAAAATTTCAATATTTTGCTTTTTGTTGTTTTCAATTTACGAACATTGAACATCAGCGAAACGTGTCGCGTTCCCTTGGATTTCGTTTATGGCAACCAGGACGGACGGAATGGGGCAGAAAGTTATGATGTGCCCCCACCTAGAAAGAAACAGAGTTGGATGTCATATCGGACGCGGGGATTTGGTCTGCTCATGCAGAATTGGAATGCACGGACCCAGACAAAGCCACAGATACAGATACGTTTGCAGAGACAGATACGGGTGTGGATACGGGCAGTGACGGCCCACACACATGTGTGGATGCGAATAAAGAATGGAAATACATGTACATAAATTTTAAATTTTGTATTTCATTTTTTCCCCCTGTAAGGCAAAATACATGTGTTTCCATTCCCACCACGCCCCTTCCCATGATTATTATTTTTTGTTTTTTTTTTTTGGGTGCATATCATGATCCCTGCAAATAAGCGAATAAAAAACGTAAAAAATAAGAATTCAGAAGCAGAAAAAAAAACTGAAAAAACCCCAATGAGAATAAGCAAATCGAAAAGAATAAGCAGCAGCGACTGCGAAAGCGGAGGAAATATTGTTATTGCTCATGCGACATGCATAACCAAAGAGCTCTGCTCCGCTCCGCTCCACTCCGGCTGGGCGATCCCTCCAACGACCCCCCTTTAGAGACCAAGTCGTCAGACCAACCGGAGCGCGGAGGAGTCCGTCCAACTGCAAAATACAAAAAACACAAAAAATATATCTATAAAGCTGCAACTTGTGCGGCGGTCCGCTTGTGCCCCAAAATGCTGCCAAGGGAATAACAGTGGCTTAAGAATTGAATATTTTAGGCAATTTTAAAAAAGGTTAGCCAGGTTATTTTGGTGTATCCTTTTTCTAAAAATATTTATAAAGAAACACCCATTATGTCAGGAAAGGAAGATATTTCTTTTAATAATTTTTTCTCTTTAGTTAACTTACTTATCCAAAAGATTTTATATATACTGTAAGTAGTAGATTTCCTGAATAGTATCTATTTGATATTTTAAGGAGCTTATATCTAAATTTATTTAAAAAAAAATCTCTTTTTAAAAACCTTAACTTACCACTGTGCCACTGTGATGCGACCCTGGGGCACCTGGAATGGGCAGGAAGGGGGCTCTGAATGTGGACTGCGAGGAGGCTAGCACTTCGAGAGCTCGTCACATGCAAAACAACGACAATGACACGCCGCGGGGCTATACATATAGAAGGCAGAAGGCCGGGGATCAGGAATGGGATCTGAGCTGGCAATGGAATGGGGGGATGAGGATGAAAATGGACGCCATGCTCTGCGTCAGCTCGTGTCATCGTCATCGCGCCATCGTTGACAAATGTTGGAAAAACAAATTTTATACTTGTTTTCTCGGTGTTTTCCCTTATTATTATTTTCTGTGTTTTTTTTATTTTAGTCTCTGTTTGGCCGGGTTTATTTTGCTGTTTTATTTTTCACAGCGCTGCAAAATATGCCACCGTGTGTGCTTGGGTGTGGGGCAGAGTATGGGGGTGGTGATGGATAGTGCGGCGGCTGCTGTCAGTCGCCGGGCTTCGCCGTTTGCCCAGAGAGATATATATTCCAAGATATTAGTCATAAAACGGGCACAAAAATATATATACCTACCATACATATATAAATTCATTTGGGCATGCAGCACCGCCCCCAAGGAACCACCTCTCCACGTGTCGCTGCCCCCGTCCGGGAGTTATGAAGATGGCGGACAGGTCGTGCCGGGTTTTTATGCGAGCGACACTCTCCGCGTCCTCCATCAAATGGGAAACCTAATTTTCTAGGGTAATCCGGCACAGTCCGCCACAGCAGCCACCAACATAACGGAAACTGAAACCGGGGTAGTACACCTACGAAGTATACTATACGTACATGCAAACATAAATTATGCAGATCCTGCAAACGTGCTTAGATGACATTTTTCCCAAGGACCGGAGATGTGGTGCGTCCATAAAGGTAACACAACCAAGCAAACAAACATATATGTTTGAGGTGGTAGTTGGGGGGGAGTGGGGGATGGATCATTTACGTAATGCTGCCAGAATGCCACAAACATCAACCGACACCAACTGCATAAAAAGTTTTTCGCGCAAATAGCAAAATGGTCAAAAGGACAACGAGGATACCAGAGTCCAGAGTACAGAGTCCTGAGTCCTGAGTCCTTATGCCATGGCCTGTTTATATGCTCCAGCATGCCCGGCATGTCCAGCCATTTGGCTTATCCTTGATGAAACTAATCCCAACTTTGCCATTTTTATATGCATGTATTTCTGCGAGTGGCCCACAAAAAACTTTTTTTGCCCAATCTTTTTACGACTTCATTTGACAGCATCCTCCTTCAACGGGACAGAAACGTAACGGAACGAAACGAGAGCAGCATGAAAAGTAATAAGTCACCGAGTCACGACAAATGCCACGCCCACTGCATACACCCACTTAGAGGCAAACACACACACTTCTATATGTTGTGCCAACTATATCTAACTTTTTCCTGTCCACCCAGAGATCTGCAGTTTTTTTTTGCTTTTGCTTTTAGCCGGTTTTATTTCAGCCATCGATTTGCCAGTGGATACAACACTTATTAACAAGGCTAAGAACATTTTTATGAATTTTGAGGTTTAAATACTCAGTTGGTTAAATAATGTAGGAATTTTACACATCTTAGAACCTATATTATTAAACTAAACATCCTATTATTCGTTCTAGACATCCCTTTCAAAAATAAAATTTTTTTTTTAATTTTTTCAAACCAGAAGCATTATCTAAATATCTATAGTACTTACTAAGAATTTGTCTGATAAATATTTATATTAGGCTTGAATCTAAATATTATAAACTTATTTTAAGAAAATTTCCAATCCAAATCCTTTAACCTGTTGTCCTGTGTCCTTCGATACCCAAACTCAGTGGCTTCGGCAGCTCCCTGCGCTGCAGCTGTAAATGATTTCATTGGAGCCCCACCTTAAACCAGCTAAACTTTTTTATATGCGCTTAGCCAACTGGCGCCTCTGGTCGAGTTCTCAGTGAAAGAGTCCCCACTACCAACTTGCAGCCAACTACAGTCAGTCCATCCACCCTCCCCCTCTTTAGTTAAAGCCCCCCTGCAGCAAATGATGTTCTAGCCACTCCCGACTTGGCTCCTTGCCGCTGTTTGTGCAATTTCGCGCTGGTTGCATTTCCAGTTTTGTTGCCTCGACGCTTAAAACGCGAACAAGGACTGGCAAGGCGGTGCAGTGGCCCAGGATTGAGGGGGCTGGGTGTGGAGGGTGGTTCGTCGTAAAAGCCACAGATCGCTGACAGCGCTGTTGGAGCCAAGCGAATTTCGCTGCGCGTTATTGGGCAAAGCAATTCCGGCTGCCAAGGAAGCGTAACGAAATGTTGCCAAGAACCGGGGCGAACCCTTTGCAATGTTGCACTGCGAAAAACGCAATAGAAGCCACTTGACCTCCCCCTAAGACAAGCTGACAAAGACAAAGTTTTGGTAAGGAATAATAAGAGAGCTGGGGCTAGGACATTCTGGCACACAAATACTTGTCGAGTTGTCAGGCCCGCCCCATTGCGATTGCTGATTAAATTCAAAGTAAATTTTCTGGAAACTCACCGACGTCGACGAGTTCCCCCCATTGAGGTCTCGACAATTAAGAGGCCTTTAATTGAGGCCCACCGACCCCCGGACACAACTTTTTTGATTCGCCACTGTGTATTTACATATGCGCTGTGCACATCTCGGATCTCGCATCGTAAACTTTCTTATGGGAGTTTCTAGTTTTGGCCCGGCATCAAGAATCCTCCGAGATGCGAAAAGTTCAAAACTATTTGAATCTCTGTGCCATAAAAAGCGAAGCTAAATGATTGCCCAACGCTGTCTCCAGTCGCAATTAATGTCGTCCTGTCCCTCCGGCGCCCTGTCACCAAATACGAGGCTCCTGGCCGCGACAGCAGCTGGCCCCCGTGTCGGATGAATGTGTTTTGGCATTCAGCCTATTCCGTTTTCTAATTGAACTGTCAGTGGCATGCCGCCTCCACCTTCTTTGGTCTTTTTTAGCCCTGCCATAAAAGTGTGGCCCCACAAAGTTTCCTTTCCTTTCGCTGTGCAGTAAATAAATTGAAACGAATTCAATTGGCGGCGCAATGTTTACAGGCATCGAAGACAAACAAATAAACAAACGGACGGACGGACGGAAATCGACATCATGTTGACAAACGAAAGATAAACAAATTCAAAAGTCATGGCCTCCATCTCGCCCCACTCAACTTCTTCAGTTATCAATGGCTGTCATTGGCGCCCCAGGCCATTGTCCGACTGTCCAGAGTCCGCTGTCCATTGCCGGGCACTCTCTTTTGGCGTAATAAGCTGTTTGTTTTAACGGCGCTCCACGTCGCATTTGGCCAGGCCTCTTCACCGGCGAACATAAACAAAAGTAATGGCACTGGATTCCCCGCAACGGACAAGACCACTCGAACTCCGGCAAACAGACCGAGGAAAGAAAAACACCATAACGTCATAGCCGACAACTACGACTTCATAAATTCGACTGGCGTATTTATTTATAATAATTTATTTCAATAACAACGCCGGTCGGCCATCCATCTCCCTCCCCATACATCTTTCGGAATTCGTTTTCCCCACTGACTTCATCTTCCGAAGGGGCCTGAGTGTTCGAATACCAATTTATGCATTTCAAGAACTGGGGAGCCGGCATATTTTTACAGTTTCCGATGGAATGCTTTTTGGGGAAAGTGCTTCCACCAATCGATTCGAGGGCAAAGAAAACTCCCAGCCCGGGGAATTGAATTCAAAGAGCTTACTTTACCCGAAAAGTGTGAATAAAAAAAAAGACCGACTCTGACATGATATGGTTTCCAACAGTTGTTTCCACCTGCTATCGCATTGTTAGATCTTTCATGTTTATTTAATGGCATCCAGAGACCCAACACGACATCTTTCATTATCAACCTGATTATGAACATTAGTTAAATGTTTACTTTTGTTAATCAGTTCAGTTTGTTGTTAGAGGAGAGTTTCTAATACAATATATCGGGATGTTTATGGACAAAATATGTAAAAAGAAACCATGGATTTCCATTTAGCTTCACCACTCAGGTATTCAACATTCAGGCACTGACACTGTACTTTTGGAAAAAATATCTCTCCTTCCTTTCCGGACTTCTAAAGCTTTACGGCTCCAACTACAGGTAATTCCGTACGTACCTTACGTTTTTGTTCCGTGAAATGGAAATTCGCGCTCCGAAAAGAAGGCTGTTTCCCATCCCCACCCTTTTTTCTGGCCCCGCTCGACCTTCTACCAAGGCAGGTCCCCGTGTTTTTGTGCAAGTAATTTACAGAATAGAATTCTTGATTAAATTGGAGTACATTTCGTGCTTCGTCCCGTGCCACGGCTTACTGGCGACCATCTTCTCATTTACCTAGATGGATGGTGAGCGGGGGAAGGCGGTGGGTGGCAGGGATGGCTGGCGTTAAGGTGGGCGGACCAGACCTCGCCCCAGCACCACCCACAGCACTTGGCATATAAAATGGAGCCGACGTCAGAGCCGTTTGAAGAATATTTGCTGCATATTGAAGGAACCGAAAGACCCTTACCCTTACCTGGCACTGCCCCTTCCCCCAGTGAGCCTTTGCCCTTTGCAAATCCACGCCCACCCCTGGCTTTTCCGCCCTTTTCTGCTCACCTGAGTTTGCTGAAACATGCGAAACTTATTTTGCAAGTTTTATGTCGACGTCGTCGAGCAGCAGCTTTTATTTTTTTGTTTCGTTCTTTTCTCCTTTTACATTTTTTGCCCTTTTTCCAGTTTTTCACATTTGGCTCTTTCTCTGGCTCAAATTACAAATGCACTGAAAGAAAATTATGGACTAGTCATAAATTTTAATATACTTGAAAGGCTTACCTACCAGGCTTGCCTTTACAGTCTTCATTGTTCTGCGAGCCACTCTTATTGTAAACCTTTCTTTTATTTAATTAAAAATATTATAGCAGTGTAAGGCATGCATAAAATTGTCGGCGAAAAAACTTAGAAACCCAGCCCGATTGGGGCAGCCAAGCAGGATCCACACCCTCCGGCACATCCACATCCACATCAACATCCTCAAACTCAACCTCAACCTCATCCATATCCAAAGCCACATCCACGCCCCTGGCTCGAATTGCATGGCAAGATGCCATCGCCATTTGGCTGGCTGAATCGCTGGCAGACGATGGCTATAGCGATGGCGATGGGAACCCAAGCATAAAATAGAATTTCTAACCAGCGAGCAGCCAGAAGCGGCTTAAAGCATTCCCATTTCAAGGATTAAATGAGTTCAAGTCGGGAGCGAGGGAGGCGGAACGGGTTTATCTTGGGTCCCAGCCTCGCATAACTCAGTGGCAGTTATGAGGCCCAGGGACAGAATTCAGAAACAGATGCTTAACAAAAATATATAAAAACTGCACAAGACACACCAAGATAAATTTTAGAAAACGATATTTAAAAAATGACCTTAAAAGGGCTAACGATTGAATCACATAAAGATAGATATTTATTTTTTCTCCGAGTGCCCGGGAGATTGTAGACTACGTAGGCCAATCTTTAAGAACAAACATCGATAATGCGTAGGATCAGAGGTATCCGAGCAGGGTCAGGATGTCATTGTTTCTCGAGATGCGCGCACCAAATACGCTGCGGGATAAACGACCTCGAGGCAAACCGCGCTGCACCGGCACAAAGGCGTTTGTTATGGTCATTAATGCTTTTATTGGCCCCGAAACAGACCGAGACTCTGAAACTGAGAAACTGAAACCCAGAAGTTGAGTAGAAAACCCTGGCGAGGGCATGAAATATGAAATTTGAATCCTTTCGGCAGTGTCGAAGGTCATCCGGCAGCAATAAATTTGATCGAAACTGTGCTCTCGTTTTCATTCGAAATCTGTCCCAGGGTCATTGGCTTGACCTCTTTTTTTTATGGCCTATCGCAGTTATGCGAGGACATTATGAAATCCCTGGGAATCCAAGGCAGATCGAACTCTTTACCCGGCTGGAGACCAGGTTGTTGCTGGGCCAAGTTGCTGCCGCTTCTCCTTTTCCGCATAAAGTAATGCGATTAATGCAGAACATGCCCGAACTCTGAACTCATCATCATAAAATCGGAGCAACGACAACTACACACGCCTCACAGGATGGTTTGGGTGATAGACGGTGGGTGGAGCTAGTCCCGAGTCAAATTAGTGCGATTCCAGATGAGACCCCGCATAACCCCATCCACGCTGTTTCCATTCACTGGGGCCGATAATAGCAATGAAGTAGAAAATCCCGAAAAGCTCTGGAGCGCATAATGATGAGAAGATGGGCATTCGGGAATGGAATGACAGGAGAGTCTGGAGTGGGAGGATATCCACGGAGGGGGCGGATGGGCCCGGGATAATGCCCGGCATCTGAAATGCCAACGAAACGGAAAACTAATTCCGTCGTTTGTGTCTTAAATGGCGAGGCCGAAAACAAAAGCTGGTTTGGCGGGGAGCACAGTGGATTGGGTGCGTGGGGGAAACCTAATTAGCTAACAGCCCTCCGACAGTGAATCCTAAGAAATCAGATACAAGAAATTATATATTGAAATCCTGAAGCAAATATTTCGGGTTGGTCTTTGTGAGCTATAAGTTAGTGAAATATTAAAATGAGTTCGTTTAGCAGTATTAAATATTATTAATATTTTTCTAAGTTAAAAACCCCTATTTTCTTTCAAAAAAAGAAACCAATCTCTACCACTGTACAGGAGAGTTTTCCAAGCCAAGGCACGTCTTTACTTCGAGGTTGGGACTTTTCCGGGATAAACGTTTTCCAATAAAAATACGGCTTTGGTAGTGGCCCGGAAATTCGGTTTTCGTCAGCCTCCTGTACGGCCTGTGTGCCGGAATCCTGCCAATCTCAATCTCAATCGCCGTCCCAATACCAGTTCCTGGCGGCCCCAATCCCGATGCTATCGCGTTCGATTGTTGATGGAAGCTGCGGGCCAGGATGTCGGTCGGAGGTCGAGGTGGCACACGATGGGGCATTAAATTGTATTAAAATGCGCAACGCACACACGTCTATGGGCTCTACTAGCTAGTGGGCTCTACCAACCCCAACACCCACTCACGCCCCGAAAAGTGGTCCCTGAGCGCCTTGGCTAAAAGACGGCATTTATTTTTAGTCGCCGTCGCCGGTGAACACGGCCAAAGTTTTTATAGAAAGGGACGCCGGGGGACCGATGTCGTCGGATTCCTGAACAAATGGTATTTTATTTATTTTTATTGGCAAATGTCAACGAGGCGTCGCTTCCTTTGTTGGCCGCTGAGTTTTAATTCTGGCAAGGGTCTTCGTCTCCGTATCCGTCTCCCGGTTTATTGCCAGCCCCATGGAATAGTTTCGCTAATGTATTTCGGTCTTCACATTAAGACCAAAGAGCACACTTCACCAGCGATTCACTTTGAATTTGATTTGATTTTCGGTTAAAAGTTGAAATTGTTTTGGCAATTTTTAAGTAGCAGTAGGGAGTTTATTGTTTGGTTGCAGCTTTGCTTTGTTTATTATTTAAAATTATATAAAAACAATGAAAGAGTTTAAAAATATATTATATATCCACTTAAAACACTGCTATTAAATGGAATAAAATATGGTTTTACTTTTGATTGAATTTTAAAAAGGTAGAGTTTAAGCTAAAAAATATTTAAGACAAAAAATGAAAGTCATTAGAATCTGAATTTGAATTAATTGTTTATACATTTTGGGTTTTTATCTTGATTTAATAAAATAATAATGACTTAATAAAGCTGAAGTTTTATTATCAATTTTAACAAAAAGCCTTAATTCAAATATATTTTTATGAAGAGAATGTTTTAAATGAAACTAATACATTTTTAAAAATTAATATAAAGTGGCTTTACTTATCCGTTCCCTTGGATTTCTGTCCAATACAATTTTACAAATTTAAATAAATATTTTTTTATTCACAAAAACAAATTTAATATTAAAAATTTTAACTAAAAGTGATCATTTTTTTTCAACTTTTAGCTGAAATTCCCAAACAAAATGCCGTCGGCTGTCAGCCATACAAATTCATGGCGCAGCTGAAGAAGAAGAAGAAGCAGTCCAGAGCGGAATTAATGAAGCGCCATCATGGCCCAGTCGAGCAAGAAGAAGATGTAGCAGGCAGCAGCAGAATTCCATTGGAATGTGTGAGATTGGGCTGCGTCGACAGCGCTGCCAGCGTCCACGGCAGCCATCATGGATGTGAAAGAGAGCGTTGCCCCTCTCGCTCGTGCCCACGGAGGTATGCGACTTCGGAGCGGCCATGCCTGGCACTCACCTGCGACGGCGGCTGTTGTGAAGTTCTTGCGACGTGAGCGAGCGATTTTCGGGGCTTCCGAAATTCAGAAAACCAAACAGGACCAGCTGCAGGATGGCCAGAGGAACGAGGGGTGCGTTTGTGCGGCCCAATTTTATCCAGAGTCTCTGCGACTGCGTTGTTCTGCAAAATAAAATCTACAAAAAAGGAGAAAACATCTAGGGGTAAGTGAAGAATATTAGGGGTTGTTCGCCCGAAAAAGGGATGGAAGTATCCTGTGGATGCGCAGAAAGTTGATACACAAACCAAATAGTTGATGTCACCGCTAAGCTACTAGAACAGTTAGGCCAATTGGACGGCTAACTAAGCTTATAAGAATTCCATAGAATATTTTATTTTGAATAAAAGTTAAAAACTTATTCCGCTTTTTAAATTTTTTAACAGTTTTTTGTGCTTGAATATTTACATTTATTTTTTGTGAGAAACTGAAACCGCAAATTATTCAAAAACCCAACTGCTCTCTTGCTTACCAATACATCCAAAGGAGGACGCTCTCTTCCAATTGGACTTTTGTCAGTGTGTGCGTGACTTCTCTCTTAGCTTGGCTCTCTTAAGAGCCACTTTTTGCGCATGTATTGGTGAGAAAACTCGCTTTGTGGACTCTCTTTTAGCTTAACTTTCTCTTCCGCTGCCTGCACCTGTTCACGTGGCGCTCTTTATCGAAGCCACACTCTCCCAGGGTTTGTTTTTCTTTTTGGCGCGTTGGCCTGGCCTGGCTCCCCAATGTTTTTGTTTGCCTCAGAGCTCGCCCTCCATAGTTTTTCTCTCTTCACGCTCCCCAGTGACAGTTGCCATTTGCTTATTGGACGCCACTGCACTTTTCCCAGCTCCTTGCCCCGCACGCTCCGTGCCTCTTGCCACGCAGCTTGAAATCTTGTTAGAATTTAATAGAATCTCAAAAGTCCTGCGCAAGTTTCGCTGCTTTGGGGAAATGCAATTTCCTCTTTTTACGATACCTCCTTAGCCATTCTTTTTCGCTGGGTTTTTCCGAGCTTTTCCACACGCCTTGCTATTCGCCTTTTTTGGGCTTGCATTCATTTTTTTCTGGCGGGGGTCTGAAGGATGCTGGAGCGGAATATAATAAGTTTTTCGCTCGCTTGGCAACAAAGTTGGATGCATTGTGGGTGGCAAATGCCAAACAATGGCAGTGCTCTGCTTTTCGCTGATAAGGATGATTGGGGCAATCGCACAGCACAACAACAATGTTGATCAGCATCCGAAGAGAGAGAAGTAAGAAGCAATTCCCAATCGGCTGTTATTCCAATTGGATATTGTCAAGAGGGTTCGTGTCTCGACTGAAAGTGGAATACCATTAAGGTCAAATTAATCGAAATCGGCCATTATCGAGCGGCATTATAATAACAAAGGTCCAGGGACAAGGGCGGCGAAATCGAGATAACGTCCCGATTGCATTTCCATTCGTCACAGTTTCCAGTTTCGCGCCTTCACCCACAATACTCACAATCAGAAATGAATTTCTTACAACACGTGTGGAAATGTTTAAATATATCTCGTTGTTTGTTATTGAAACAATGCGCCTACACAAACATTTACGTATATTCCATGGTGTGTTTTCGCTTTTTGTTTACTTTGCACATTTGAATAGAGTGACTATCGAGCGAAGAGGTCAAATTTATTCATGACCTTCAGGGCTTGGAGAAAATAGCGTTAAAATTTACAAAAAAAAATTTTAAATTTATTTTAAAAATAATTAATATTCATTGATTCCAATATTCCTTTTTATGTCATTCAATTGCCTGTAAATAACAATTAAAATTGAACACTTTGTATAAAAACGGGTTCGAACGCGTATGTTAGCCTCCTGAAACCAGTTGGCATTTAATTGGCCACAAATCCTTATCCTTAGCTTGTAAAACATAAATGCCAAACAAGTAGGTGCAAAGGACAATGAATAAACCGGGGAAACACTAAAAGCTTAAGACCGAAATCAATCTGTAAATTGGCGCAGATATCCCCGGCAAGGGGACATAAATCAAGGGGACCAGTTACTCGCCGGACGGAAGATGAAGCCACTTGACGGGATTCCCAACTGCCGGTGGAGGAGGACTAGCAGCGGCGGACGTCATAATCGTTTCAGTGACAAAGCATAAAATTTGAGTTTTACGATTTAACTGGGCCATAAAGCAACCAATTAGTGTCACTGCCAAAGACACTCGCTGGAGAGGGGCAGTGCTGCCACGGGGGCGTGGCAGTGCGTGTGGATTGAATACCTGCCCTGCCTACGGTTATGAGTGTGAAATTCGTTTAATTGCTTTATGATAATTCTGACAGCTCATTAAAAAAAGTCAAGAAAGCTTGAGAGGAAAACTTTTACTGAGCTCCTGTATTTGCATTTTCACTGAAATTGTTCGCCAGTTGTATCTGGTAGCGTTTTCCGTTCAAGTGGCTTTTTAAGGAGCTGCCTAATATACGACTTCCCCTCAGCCACAATACTGGGAGCTGGTAGCTTCCAGTACCAGAACCAGAATCTGAACCGGGCCCACGGTAGGGAGTCATAAAAGTGACGACAATTTCGTTTTATTTTTTATGACAAGCGTCGCCTGCGGTCTCCACTGCCTCGCCCCGGCCAGGTGTGTCCTCCGATTCGCATGTGTGAGGGGGTGGGGCTGTTCTCCCTCCACCTGGCAGGTGAATAATTTTCATTGCCGTAAATCACTGTGTCAATTGTTGCCGTAATGGCCGTCCAATGGATGTACACCAAAATGGAGACATCGAAGAGGATTTATAGTCAGGGAAGCGATATGGAGGGGTTGTTCAAAATTATATTTACATGCTTAAGGCGTATGAGGAAGAAAAACGTGATACTGTCAAGGGTTTTCCAAATTTTGATTGATTTTAATGACTTTTTTTTAATTAAAATAAGTTAGTAAATTATATTAAGCATGCTTTTAAAAGTTTGCAATTAAAATCAGAATAAATTCCTTATCGCAATCAAGTCCGCGCTATGCCAAATGCATTAGGGCCTTGAGGCCACAACTAATTGCATTGCCAATTATGAGTTATGGCCACAACGAAGTCGGCCTATCAAATCGATTGCAAGTTGGCTGGGAAAGAGCCAGCAGCAAAGATACCAACCGGCAGCGGTAATGTTTATTTGAAAATCAATCTTCATTCGAAGTGCGCGTTCCCGGCTTCGGCACCTGAGCCGGGTCCTCCGCCTCCTCCTGCTGCTCCACCTCCTCCTCGGAAACTCCTTGAATAAATAAAATGGCCAGCAGGCCGAACTGGGTGCAGGAAATTTCAAACAAACACCGAAAGCCGACGAGCATGGAGAACCCCGAGGTGAGTTGGATAAACAAAAATGAAGAATGTTCGCTGATTGACATTATCCGGTGCACACGCAGTCGGGAATAGTAATTGGGGAATGCATTTCCATTCCGAACCCATATCCTCATACAAGTTTCCCAGCCCGCACCTGTACTGTACCCAATCCCATTCAGGGTTTCCGCTGCGGCCATATTCCCAGTCCAAAACCCAGTCCCAGGGGCGAGTGGCAAGTATCTGTAGTATCTGGGTATATGCAGCGGCAATATCTGATTAACATGGATGTCCAGCGTGGAGAGCAACCGGGTTTATTAAGCCATAAATTAAGCGAGAATGCTTCTGTAGTTTTTTGATGGATTGCTGCTGTCACTTTTAAGCTCCGACTCTGAAATGAAACCAAACTATTTGTGCTGCCCCATCGCTTTTTGCTTTCAGCGCTTCCAGCTAAAAAAAAAAGAAAAGAGCGCAGCAAAAAAATTATTTAATTTAACTAAAAGCTTTTCTAGCAGCTGCTGTCGTTTCCCCATTTTCCACTCTATTTTTTTCCGGTGCATTCCTTGACAAAATGAAATATTTAAAGGCCGAGGGAAAAAACAAAATCGAGGCTAGGAAACTTGAAATATTTTCCGCAGTCCGCATTATCGCAGAGTGTGTGTATCTGTGTGAGTGTGTATCTTTGAAATGTCTAAAAGCATTTTTCCTCTGTAGTTTTCTTTTCTGGTGCTTGCCAGTCCGTCTTGCCAGCTCTTTGTTGTTTTCCCTTGTCTATTTTATATTCTTTGATTTCGTTGAGTTTTCCATTTCCAATGGCATGCCCTAGAGGCTACAATTACAGGGAGAAAAAATTATATTTAAAAATTATACAGGATACATTGAAATTAATTTTTATTTTTAATTATTTAAGATTTTTTTGCTTGAAAAACAACTATTTCTTGTAATATCTTTTTGGAGGTAGAACCTTAAATCTATTTTTTTTTCCAAGTCCATATCCTCATCATGACAATGGTTGTCCTTTGTGCCATCTATTTTGTTTTTCTTTTTGCCAATTTTTGTATCCCCTCCCCGCCCTCTTGGCCATTTCCCAGATACACCTTCTCACTCATTCTCAACTCGTACTCCGAAGTCGTCTCCATAGCATTTTCGTTTCGCATCATAATTTTCCCTCCAACGCCGACGACAACAAAAGAAAACGACATTGAAAATCACGTTCCTTGATGACGGAGAAAGGAACTGCGAATTCCTGGTAGCTTTCTTCCTTTCTACCATCCCCCCTGCCTCCCCCTTTCGGCAGCCTTTCGAGCCAACTCAACCGGCCGGAACGCCCACATAGTTCGTGTTACGTATTTAGTTGGGACCCGACCTCCTCCCAGGGACCAGAAGGTTTATATATTGGTCTCCAAGGCCCCACTTCAGGCGGGGACTTTTGAAATGTACTGTAAGCAAAGCACGCGCCAATAAAAGGGGAGTATCTGGGGGATGGGGGAGGGACAGGCTTTAGATTTCCGTTACGTGTTCTTGGCCATTTAGCGAGAGCCAGCCGATTACATTTATCGTCTATTAATTTAATGCAGCAACTAATGCTGATCTTCTAAAAGAAAATCGTTTCACTTAACGGGAGGATGACTTTCCTTCTAACTAGTTTTGGAAATTATTTAGAAAAACTTTTAAAAAACTAGTCTAAAACTTGATTAAGAAAAGTTGAGTTTTATTTTAATCCAACAAACAGAATAGTTTTCTTAAGTAAAACGATAAGAAAAGTATATGGCACAGTGGCCATTGACTTTATTTAGTTTGGCAAGTATTTGCATTAGTTTAAGCCATCTGGGGAGCGGGAAAAAGCTTAACGAAGGGAAAATTATGACTGACTGATTGGCTCACTGATTGGCCAACTGGGGAGACAGTGAGACGTCGTGGAGATGCCAAGGATGATGAAAACGAGGACCGGGCCACGACTGCAGAGGACCAGGCCAACTCGGGATTCAATTTGTCTGAGCGGCTGCTTATCTGAGTATAAAAGCAAGTGAGCCAGCAACTGAACTGCATTGCCAAATACACAGAGAGAAATTCAGAGTAGAGAAGGCTTAAAAAAAAGATATTTTAGAATAAACTTGTATGCCTTTCTATTGGAAATTGTCTTTACTTCTTTCCAATTAGTTTGAATATTTTTAAATATTTTTTCCCCTGTGATTTATGTGTCTTTTCTATAATGCAAAGATGATGAAGTCGACGACTGGGTTGCCATGATATGGCCACCGCGTGGCTGCTCACTGCATTCAATTCCTCGCCAGCAGCAGCCATCGTGCCACACAGATACACACACACAGGCTCAGATACAAATACCCCCTCACAGATACAGATACAGAGACAGATAGGGGCCACATGTGTTTCGGTCTTTGGCTTGCATCCCGCCACCATATGGCCTCGCATCCACGGAGAACTTTGGCGTGGCGTCATGTGCGAGAATTTTCCGCGGAGGAAAAGCAGAGGAAAAGCGCAGGGAAGCGAAGCAATTTCCCAGGGGTCGTGGCAGCTTTTCCTGCTAGCTGGTCCGCACATGCGCAGAACTGGGTGGTTGGAATGTGGCAGTGTCGTGGGGCAACCTAAACTGGTTTCGGGCCCCGGCCACACGCGATGCCCGATAAAGGCTGAATTTGCACTTTACTTAAAAAGAGGCCATTGGCCAATATGCCAAATTACCTTTTTAAGAGTTGAATAAACTTAAAAAAGGAAATTGCAGGCAACCAAACTATTGTTATTAAAATGCAATTAATGACTTTAAATAGGTTTTAATTAATTTCTAAACTAATGCTTGGCCAATCCTCCACTCCTTGTAGGAAGAAAGTCACTCGTTCAACCAGCAACATTGAGAATAAAATATTTAAACTTATGGCCAAAACCCGTTCCGTCCCACCATCGATAGGGAATTATTTAACCAATGCCCGAGCGGCTTAACGTAAATTGCAATTTATGCCCAGCGGCAGGCCAGGTTGCATCAGTTAACCAGTTTGACGACCTGGGAGAGGCCCGAAACGGGGGCTCCATTTTGCCTTTGAATGAAGTAATCACAATTAATAATTGCCCGATCGTATCGAAAGTCGCAGTCGCAATCGGCAATCTGCAATGTGCATCTGTTATTTTTGGGTTCGTTGATCCATTCGAATGGCCGCCAGGCGACGCCATCATCGAGTGTCCGGGACTCGCATTTGGTTTCCATAATTTTTACGACCCTGGTCACTCCCCTCCGGTCAACTGGGGAACTATTAGAAGAGTATGAAAAATATGAAAAGCTATAGAATGGAAGCTGCAGTCCGGAATCAATTGTCATAACAGACAGTCCATTTAGAGGCCTCTCGGACGACAGCCGAGACGGACTAGTTTATGAGGGCAAATATTTGTGTTGCCTGTCGGCATGTGGCAGCGGAAAGATACAGATCCCAGATCCATATGCCGCTCAGTCCAACCCGTTCAGTCTGGTCGAGTACAAAAAAATATATAGGATGTAGAAAATTGCAATTTATATGGCTGTCATAAACCGGGGCCGCCAGGCATCACTTTCACTTTTCCGGGAATATTAGGGACGCTTCATTTTTTGACCAGAAACTCTGTCTTTATTTTTTTTTTTTGGTAATTGCATTCAGAGCGTAGCCGTCGCAGGTCGGAGGTCTGAACCACACGAAACCCTAAAACCCTTTTTCGGTAGGAGATGGCCTCTGAAGTTCTATTTCCGCAGCAGGGAATGCAGGTTGACAATTTTAGTTTAGGTTTTTTAAAAAAATATTTAAAGAATAGTTTCCCTTTAAATTAGTTGAAAAGCTGACCTGATTTTGGGACTTGTCTATATTTTCTTAGAAGTCTTAGCTAAAAGCGTTTCTATTTTCCCCACAATTTTATCCCTGGACTTGGGCCCATCGTGACCCTTGTTACGATAACAACGAGCATACATAAATAAATGGAAACACGAGTGAATTCCACAAATCAACACTTTGGAGTCGGAGGGGAAAATGGACTTTCGTTTCGATTTCCATTTGCCGCCTGCAGCTAATCTTCTGAAAACGAAAAAATATTAATGAGCCAAAAGTTTCTCCGTTCGTTTCGCCGGGGCCTTTTATGGAAGTTCGATACTGAAAGATACAGATACATCTGACAGCCGCCAGCTAGTTGGTTGGCCTCCATTATTATGGCTGCCACGGACATGTTTGTCATTTACAAGTTGCGCGGCCAATTACTTTGAGGACTCCACTTTGAGGAGGACTCCGAGAAAATGGCTCCGGCCCTGGCTACGTCTCTGGCTGCTCATTATGAAAATGAAAGCAGTTTCGGGGCCGGAACAGAGCTGGGCGTTGTTCCAGAATTTATGCACACGAGCATATTCCATTGGGGAATTCGAGGTCGGTCGATTGCCGTCTGTTTGTCTATCAAACAAGGAAACTAAAAAGTTTTGCAAAAGGCACACAAGCACCATGCTCGCATGGGGCGAGCTGAAAAAAATGGAAAGGAAAATTGATGACGCCGTTGATGGGAACGGGGGCAGATGGCTCTGATGGAAAAAACAAACAAATACCGCAGACAAAACAAGCAGCGGCCACTCGACAGGACCCCGACTACAGTGGGTGTAGGTGGGTGGTGGGGGCGTAAAATGGCGAACATCGGTGGCAAATTGAGGGAAAGGGTGTGGCCCATTCGAAGGACATGTGGGCATAAAAGGGGGAGTGCGCTATACGGCGGCATAATCGAATGAGCGCCGGGTAATGGCTCGCACGGAAGACCCGCAACTGGACCCCATGGAATATGAATGCATATCGAAGACACTTCTCCGGAAAAGTACATATCCCTGGTGCGTGAGAGCGTCCTGGTCCAGTCCCTGGGAAGCAACTATGAATTTATTGTATTCCTGTTTTCCGCAAACACGAAAGCGCACTCTGAGAATAAGTTTGGGGCTTGGGCCGAAATGAATTGAAATAAAATGATAAGCGTGAAATAATAATGAAGAGCGTGTCCCGGCATAAATCGGTTTGTCCCTTATCCTCTCCACCACAGCCACCGGACTGGGAGGCGGGACTTGGGTCCTTTCTGGCCATTTCTGGTGTAATCCAAGTTATCGGCTGTGAAAAGTGTTTTACATACGACTCCGCTTGCCTGACCCGGGAAATGGAGCGTGGATCGTATGCATACACGAGCCATTTAATAAAATATAAAATATATCCAACCCCCAATAGAAACCACTTTAAAGGGGAATTATTTTAAACTTTATTTATTAAACCTTAAGTCATACCTCTCTTAATAAATATATTCCTGTTTTTTTGCAACCATTCCAGTTTGTTTATCCAACGACCCCTGGAGCGAGGACTGAACCCGCCGGCAGCTGCATCAGGTGAGCTTCAATATCAATATACGTATGCCAAATTAAAGTTATAATAATGGGGATTCCCATAAAACTCCATCTGGCAGCAGGCGAACTAACCAATTGAACTGAGCCGCAGGTGCAACTCGAGAGACTCACCCCACCGAGGCAGTTTCCATTTTTATTCGCCAACATGATTTTTGCTAAATTACATTTCACAAAAAAAGGCAACCGAGTGTGTTTGGCATATGAAATAGTTCAAGGAACAAAATTGTACCTTTTGCCATTTATTTTCCACATCCCCCAACATACACATATAGATCCCCATTCTGCTCGATATGAAAAAGGCAAAAGTTGATCAAATAAATGGCAAAATTTCCATATTCCAGCGATAAGAGCAGAAACGTGTAGCTCAAAGATTTCCATCAATCGAAGTCGCAATGGGAAATGTAGGAAAATGGCAGGGCAGGCGAGTAACAAGTTGTGCGAATCTCCTTCCTGGGTGGAGGGGAGGAAGGTCCTTGGGTGGCTGTCCTGAATTATTTTTTTCCTCCATCGGCGGGGTGGGGTGGCTGCGCGGGCAGGTACGGATGGCACAACCCTCATCGCTTAGCTAAGTAAATGGGTTGGCTGACGAACGTGACTTGGCCGGGCCCACCTTCTTTTTAGTTTCCTCATCGAGTCTCCCCCCCTGATACTGGCCGCCTCTGTTTTTGGTTATTTGAAGCACATGTCTCCTCTAGCTTCAGATATTAGCAATGGCTGGAACAGTGGGGACATTATAGAAGCTACTACTGATATTATCTAGTTTCTATCTACAAGTTTTTTAAACTATGATATTAAGTTCTTTCTCAGGGGCTATAAGGAGTTTTATGATTTTAGTTGTACTACCTATAGAAATATTGTATACATAGATATACTCCCAAAGCTTTACTGTTCTTCCATACCACTGTTCCCTGACATTGTATCTCTGCAGAAAGCCGACCAAAGCCAGTCACGATTCCAAACTAATGAGGAATACACGTAATTACATGTGGTTACGCAATATCAGAGCCCGGCTCCAGACCCTCCCTCCAGACCATTCTCGTACTGGGCTCCGTTCGAGGAATCAATGCCCTGAAGACAGCCCCAGAAATTTAATAAACACGCAAGTGCACGGAAGTAAATTATCCCGTCAGTCAATTATGTATGTAGCTCCGCCCCCACCAGAACCGACTCTGTATCGCCCCCTTTGTTTGGGAAGAGGGGGACTGATGTCTTGAGACGCCACATAAATACCTCGTTTATTTGCCCGAGTTGTGCCTGTGTGGCAAGTTGCCGTGCCGGCTTCATTAAACGCTTGCCACACTCGCTTCAATTGGTTGCTTTATTTGTGGCTTCAATTCGCCAGCTCTTGCCTTTTACCTTTGTGCCTTTTAATTAAATGTTTTCGCCTTCGATGCCGTAATTGAGGAGCATATTGTTTGCGAAAATAATAAAACTTTAATTGAAGCAGGTGAAAGTAGATAAGATAGCCGTAAAATAAAACTCGAAAGTAAAGGGGAGAGCCTCGAAACTAAATTAAACTAGACACCAACTAGCAATTAATTTCAGTTTATTTTTAAACGAAATTTTTGTTTAATTGCAAACCCCTTAGTGTCTATAAATCCAGGTGTCTTGGAACAATTATTGAATTTTTCTCACGCTGTCAGAAATATTTTTCTGGTATTTTTAAACTTTGTTTAAACAAATAAGCTATGTTCCAGTGGGCGGAATAGGAGGAGAAGGCTATCTATCGGACTGGCCATGTCTAAAAGCCTCTAAATAAATAATGAAATTTCGTCTGAGGCAGATAGCTTCATGTAAGTGGATTCGGTACTCCAACATTTCGGGGCAGATGTATAGAGGAGTTCATTTGAAATTTTAATCAGCAACTTCCAATTGCGCGGCCAAATTGAATTAATTAAACTAATTTCTTGGATACATTTGCATAGAAGCGGCTTTATCCTAGTCCTCGCCCGGGGACTGACTTGATTACATTAAGGATGCGCAGTTGGGAGGATGGAAAGGGTTCTGGGTTCAGGGCTTCATTAAGGGCCAGAAGGTGCTGGCAATTTACAAAATGCCCACGCCCGGGAGGCTGGCTAAAAAGCTGTCCTTCAAGTAAATTATTAATGGCCACTGGGCTGGAATTAAAAAGGATAAAAAAATATTTTAATAAATGTAAATAAATTATAAAAAATTTATATATATTCTAGAATATATCTCAGATATTTTAGTAGTACTGTTTCCCTAATAATTTCTCCCAGTGCATTTATTTTTCTTGCTTCTCTGTACCGATGTTTCGCTATATTTGAGGCAATATTTGGATGGCTGCTTCGCCTTTGATTTATTTGCGTCAGAATCCCGAAGGCCGCGGCTAATTAAACACACGGAGTATGAAAGCACCTCCGGCGCACCGGACGGGACGGATCCGAGATCCAAAATCAACAAAAAATTCGAATCAGCCACGAATCGTAAACAAACTTTTGCCGGCCAGACTGGTGGGTGGGTGGTTCTCCATAGAGGCTGATGGATGGATGGATGGATGGGTGGTGGAGTGGTGGTGGGGTGGGGTGGTGTGGCAGCGAACATAAACAGCTGCACACCGAACGGGTTCAAGTTGAATGGATCGGGTCGAAGCTACATATTTGGATTTCTGTTTCGGACAATGTACCGTTATGGCTTGTGGCACCTATGCCATCCGAAAATCAAAACTCACGTAGCACCCGAACCTGAAAAAGAAATCAACCACTATGGAAGGGCCGCTTGCTTACTCTTTCCCACTAGTGGGATGTGCGCACATGGTGCTTGCCTCTCTGTCGCACTGCCAGGTAGGGCAGCTCCTGATGCGGCGGCCATTGAAGCTGGCGGCCATTCCCCGGTACCAGTACCAGCAGTACCCCACCCTCTTCTGCCACATTCCACATACCAACTGCGCAAAAAAAAACAAATCTCGAGCGTACAACCTGAAATAGACTTGAGGCGAAAAAAGAAAAAAATTAAATTTATATTCTAGGCTCAGACGGCGACCAAGCCCCCCCTAGAACACCACGCCTCTGACCTGACCCCTCGTAGGAGTAGATAAAAAACCGAAAATTTGTTTGTGCTGCTCTCCGGTTGCACACAATAAGTGAGTTTTTTGTTTGTGACTCATATTATTTTTGTATAAGCGTGCTGGGGCACATTTATTTACATTTTTTAATGCACTCCATAAAGAAAGCAAAGCACAAACAAGTTTCCATTCGTTTTATTTTGCAGCGCAGGTTTATTTGTTTTTAAGTGGCCACAACTTGGCTCACAGACATATTTTGAATGAGATTTGTATATTATTGTTGAGTTAACATATTGTTTGATATAATACTAGAGATATGGGGGGAAATATTAAATATACTTATCTTGATTTATGACGGCTGGTAGTTCTCCAGTAGTAGCTGCATTGCAACCTTTAAATTCTTTCTATCCCCCGAAGAAAACCATGAATTATGAATGATGACCTTTGTTGCAGGGGCAATTAACTTGCGGTGCTGCAGCGTAATGTCTGCCAATCCCAGATAGAGGGGAGATTCAGATTATAACCCATAGAGTTGGGGAATCGTGCAATGAACTTGGGGCTTTCAGACTTTATTCAAGGCTACACAATCAGAATTTTAATATTCTCTGATAAAACATTAAAATTCCTTAAGTGTGAAAATAATTACCGCTACGACAGCTACTTCATACAAAAATCCTTTTCTATCTTTAGATATTGATTTGTTAAATATAAAATATTCTTGCTGTGTACTGTTAGGAATATCCCAGGGATATGGTGGCATAGAAATTGCTACATTTCGTGGCAATCCAAGTTAGTCTGCTCTCGAGTTTAGGGGCCAGAGAGCTATTCGCGTTGCCCGTGGGGATTGGGCAAACTTTTTGAAAAATTCATATTATTTCTAAGTAGTTGCGGGCACAAACTATGAACTATGAACCACCGACTGGTGGTCCACCCAGTCCACGCCCCCTGCGTCGAAAACAAAATTGCGCGGCTTAGTGCGCACCACGAACTTTGGGGAGCAATCGCGGTGCCTTATCAGGGGGATTTATGCCAAATGATGGCAGATTGCCAAGCTGCAGCTACAAACTTCAGGGGGGGGGGGCTTTAGATACGGATACGGATTCAAATGGCACTCGCTGGGTAGCCACCAGGGGCAGGCAACATGCTTTTTAGTGTGTCTGTCTCTCCTCCTGGTTTTCTTTCTTTTCTTTTATTTTCATTCATTTTTTCTGCTTATTTTTTCTTGGTTGTTTTTTACAATTTTCTCTCGAGTATAATGGCTAGAAAAAGTTGCGCCAATCCCCAAGGCTTCCAGAGGTGGCACAGTGGTTGGGTGGTTAGGGGGAATCCCAACCCAAAAGAATAGAGTTTTTGTTTTAAATAATTATGTCTGAAATATATTTATTTATCACCTCTTTTTTTCTATAGTTCTTCTTAAATTATTCCTTTAATTCTATATTTAAGAATTCAATATTTAATATAAAAACCACAGTGCGGCGCTTGACATACGGCTTCTGCTTCTGTTGGCATTGCCACCGTGGAGCCAATTTGTTGCGGTTCATCAATATGCCACGCCACACACATCCAGCCTGGCCACAGCCACATCCAGCCACGTCTCTAGCCACGTCCATATATCCACATCTGTATCCATATCCAGGCAGCAAGCACCAACCCAGAATGCCAGTCGGAGCCAGGCGCAAACGGATACGGATGTGGTTGGGTGGCTCTGCACTCGCTGCGCAGATTTGCTGTCAATTCTGCCCCCTCCTCCCCTCAGTCCCCCGTTGGAATCAAGAGGGGCTGGGGTGGCAGGAGGCTGTAGCCCGTCGAGAAGCTTAAGTGGCTTCACGTACTGCTGCTGAAAAAAATATGTGCATAAATTTAAAGAATCTCAATTTACTTGGTCCGTGTTCGCTTGTGTGCCGGCTGCTGCAAGATTCTGTCAGTTTCTTCTGGTTCTTCGATTCTCCAATTCAATACACAGAGAGAAAATGTAGGCATTTACATAGTTCCTTTTTTATAGATTATTTGGACAGGATTTAGATGAGAAATTTAACCTCTAAAACAATTCAAAAATACTTTTCTATTTTCGATCTTCTTAAATATATTTTTCTAATATTGTATCTAAATTTTTCCAAGTATAGCTACTCTGCCTGGTGATTTGTGAGCTCAATTATGGTACATTTTCTTGTCTTGCCCGTACGCCTCCACTTCCCATCCTCATCTTCCTGCTCATCCACCTCCACATCCACTTTCCTGCTCGACCCGCTCCACCTTGGCCGTGGTCGTTTTTTGTGGTTGTCACTTTGTTATTTATTCAGCGCCATGGAGCTGGTCTGGACTTGGATTTCGGGGGATTGGTTACTGAGTACTGGGGGATAGTCGCTGGGCGGAGTGGATATCAGGGACCTGGGCGATGGAGCCCTGACACTGAGGCTGTTAATGAGTTCGTTCGTCTTCGCGCTCCGCATTTGGATGCTAATGAGTGGATGGCATCCAATAAATTTAGTTCGCGGGCTTTGCTTTTATCGCTCCACTTGCATAATTCACTGCGCTGCAGGGTTGCCCTCGATCAGGGGGTACAGAGGTCAATAGAAATTTATGGGTCGCATTGTTAACGCCACTGATTACAAATTATTTGTATTGCCCCTTTGCAGTTGGGCCCACAGCTCCGTGTCTGATTACTGATTACTGTTTACTGGCGATGTCCTCTGCCGCATTTTATTGGTCCCAGATTCTTAGGGGTTACTTTCTTTGGATTCTCAAAAGGTTAAGGCTTTAAACTAGGGTTAGATTAAGACATTTTTAGATAGTATTTTAATTAATAATGCATGTTGATTTGTAGGGTTTTTATAATAATTTCATATGTATCTTTGCTAAGTGTATTCCTAATATACAAATTAGTGTTAGCTTTCACGGTCCTCTTAGAAGTTTTAAATACATAACAGCTTGTCTGAATTATTGGCTGATAAAGCTTAATATATGTGTTTATAATGTGGGATTGGGCTACCAAAGATTGTCTTTATTTCTGAATGAGCTGAGTCACTTAATACCTTTGAATTTTAGCCCACAAAAGCATTTAAAATGTTAGAAAAACAACGATACTTGTTTAATTTAATAAATATCTAAAATATTAAACCAATCCTAAGGCCCTAAACCAATTGCTAGTCATGTAACTACTTCATTTTTGGTAATCCCCATTGACTTGAACCCCCAGAAAAATAACTTCCAATCGCATTTCCACTTCTCTGGACAATTATCGTCATGAGGAATGTATTGGCAGTCGTCTCGCAGCTAATGGTCGGATGACAAACAAGATTGAGGGCCATAACAACCTTAGCCAGATTTTCGCATTCCAGCCAAGAGCGCGACTCCATTTGGTGGTCGGCCATCGACGTCATTCTTATCTGACGGCACTGGAGCGCCATCTGGAGGGCAAGCCGGGAAGCTGCGCCCTGGGAGATACTCAGATACATTCGTATCCTTCAGGCACGCTCGGCGGCAGAACTGCAGCCTCGGGAGACGAGTTCCAATCAGAGGCAGATAAAAACACGTATACGCACGCCGCTAGGGGGCGCCCGAGTGCCGCGTATCTTTTTTGTGGCAAAGCGAGTTTATCTGCCGGTCGGCCATCTTGGATTTATCTGGCGAACAGGCATTCAGTAGATACTTTTGAACGCCACGCAGTGCTGTGTGCGTCCTTTTCTCGCACATGCGCATGATGGCGTTTTAGGCGTGGCAACGCTGACGTCTCTGCCGTCGACAGCAGTGGCAGCTGCGCCGCCCACACACACCACTGCAGACCACACCAACACCAGCACACATGGGCTCCCGCACCCTCACTGCTACAAAAAGGAGCGGGGCTCGCAGCGCGTGTCTTCCATTATTCGGGGACCAGTTGTCATGGTAACCCGGGTTGTGGAGTTTTGGGACTGGGATCTGGTATCTGGTATCTCGTAGCTTGTATCTTGTGTCTGGAATTTAGACTGGGTCTGGGTCTGGCCCGGGACTTTACTGGCAGTCGCCGGCGACTCACATGCGCACGAAATGCGGGCCATCGTTTAGATACTTTTGAGTTTTGATTTTGAAAATTTATAACCAATGCTTTTTTGTCTTAAAAACTTTTAAAAATAATTTATTGTATTGCTTATTTTGATTCGAAATTCAAACAAATTCATTAATTTAAGTCTGAGGAATATTTTCTTAATTGTTTATTAATTAATACTACTTGAAAAAGGTAATAAATTTATTTAAAACTTATTACTTTTTTTATAAGCACATAGTATATAACATTTTAAATTTTTTCAACTTCTTAAACCTTGAAAATTTTATTATTTGATAGCTTTTTAAATAATCGAATAGTTTAAATATAAAATATTTCTTTAAAATCGATGTCTTGAAACAGGGTAATTATCTTTATAAAAACTTAATAAAAAAATGTGTAAAGATTTCTTTAATAATATTAAAAGGTTATAAAGTCATCTACTCACTTGTTATTTTCAATAAAAGTCAAAGAACCTAACCCATTTCATAAAAGACACCCCATATATTCATTTTAGACTTGCCGACGGCACTTGGAGCTCTATTGGAACCTCTATCTATTGGATGGGGATCCAAGTTCCGCTGTTTCTGTTCCCTTATTCATGACTCGCTTCTATGCAAATTCTAATACTCGGACCACACACTGGCTTCAGCTAATTGACAATTAGCCAACAAATGCTAATGGTGAATGCCAAACAGCCAGCCTTCGCTAATTGAGGCGACAATTGCGCAGAATTCATTCATGCCACGAATTTGTTTTATTTTAAATCCTAAAGTCTCTTAAAGCCTTTAAGTGGCCAGTGTTCGGTGGCCATTTTTGCATATCTGCCATCGAAAATAAACACAGCTGAATTTGCATAACTTGAATGCAGAATTTATTTTAATTCAAGCGTTGCATAAAACGTACTTCTTTATATGCACTCACACTGGCACAGACCCAGCCAGTCGTCCCCCTTTTGAATATCTTTCAGTATCCGAGTATCTGAACAAGCGAGTATCTGGGTATCTGTGTATCCATCCAGCTGGAATTACAGGAACAATTTATGCAAATGCCTCGACTCCGGACTCGGACATGACTGTTTGGAGTTTCTGCTTGGCCAGGCCAAGATGGAATATTTCAGTCACGTTAATTCATTCGCGTTTAATTCAGAAATAAAGTTCGTAACTTATATCGTGCTCATAATGCATGCAAATTTATTACAGCTTATATCCCGCAGGTGAATCCATTAAGTGTTCGATTTACATTCGATTGGGCTGCCTGGCTTGGCTTTCCTCGCCCATTCGGCTGCCTGATTTATGAAGGCCCCTGGATCCGTAATCCCCAGGACTCAGGTCTCCAATCCAATTCGCATCTCAGCATGCACTTTGTGTCCGTGTCTTAACGACTTGATAAGTCGAATCAGCCACACACAGGCACAGTCACAGGCACAAACACCCTCGCAACACCGGAAATAATTAAACGAGCCAAAGTTCTGTCGGGCCAAGTTTTTGCGCAATATGGCCAGAACAGAAACAGAACGGCAGCCAGCAGGCAGTCAGCCGGCTAAGTTGGGGAGAAGGTGACGAATTTCATTAGACAATCTGACAAAATGTTACCGAGAACGTTCGGAGCGGAATCTGCTGGGGATATAAAAAACTTTTGGCCCGAAATATTGGCCAACACTTTCGGCAGCCAAATTAAAAAGAAATGCCGCCTCAAGTGCTCCAAGTTTAGTCACCTTTAAGCCTCAGCGCTCGATACCCAGTCTGTAGTTCCCAGTTCCCAGTCCCTGGCCAATTTATATTTAGTCTCTGGGCCATGACATTCACGAAAACAAACAGAGACAGCCGGAGCCGAATGGAATATCATATTTTCATATTCGCCGGGCATATTTGGCTTGTTTTGTTTGCCTCGTTTTTGTGGGCACACTTAGGTGTGTTCCTCAGCCCCGAAATAGAAGTCAACATCGCGGCAATTGGGGCACTTCCATGCGAAGCATATCTTTTCGGTGAGCACTGGAAAAAAAAGTTTATACAAAAAGAACAAAAGAGGCAAAATATTTTTTAAATTTTTGGTCCATTTTTGGGATTTGATCCCTTGAAAATGGGGGTTTTTCCTATATGGCCCACAGTGTTGACTATATCTTCCCGAATTCTCATCCGATTCTCAATCGGAGTACCTTAAACGATTTCTGGGTCGATTCTCCACCATTCTCCATCAAAATCTTGAGACAAAATATTTTTAAAGTTTTTTGTCAATTTTTCGTGATGGGATCGCTTGAAAATGGTGTTTTCCCCTATAGGGTCCACAGTGATGGCTATATCTTTTCCAATTCTCATCCGATTTTTAAGCGGAGTACCTTAAACGATTTCTGGATCGATTTTCGTGATGGGATCCCCTGGGTATAAAAATGTATAAGTTCTACAATCCCAAATTTTTCTCAGTGCCAAGTCGTGAAACGTCACTTGGGTGAAATGCAACGTCTACCATCAAGAAAAGCCAAACAGCCGGCTGTAGGGACTTCCTTTTCATCTCCATTGCCTGCCACTCCCACACTTCCTCCCCTTCGACCAAAAAAATAAAAACAAAAGCAATCCGGAATGGGAACGAAGCCATTCTTCCGAATCGTTGCCTTGTGCACAAATAAAGGAAAAGTCAGAGCCACGGCCCGGGGCAGGAATAAGTGCCTATACGGTTCCGGTCGAGTCCGGTATGCGGGTGGCTTCCTTCCCCGATTCCGGGCACACGATGCCCAGATTCCCAGATTCACTGGCCGTGTCCGTGTCCGGCATTCTTATCCGGACTCGTTGCAACTGCTGTGCAAATAATGGAAGTGCGGGTCTGAGGCGGGGGCCACCTACAACGTCCACGGGGATTGCAGCCACTCGAAAGAGATTTACTTTTGGGCCACTACTGGTGGGCGGATGAAGTAAGGGGCGCAAGGAGGGCGTGGCAGCTTCTCCATTTTGCCAACTCCATCTGCGTCTGCATTTGGGAGCGTCGACACGTTTGGTGTTGGCAAAAGTTTTCTCATTTCGGCAAGATGCTGGCTCGTAACGAAAATTGTCGAGTTCGCCAAAACGCCGATGGGATGAACGGAATGGATGACTGGAGATGGAAATGGAGGGGTATACATGGGGGCTACTGGATAACCATATCCAGCGAGTGTCTGGGGAGCGGGCTGCGGAAATGGAGCCATACCACATCGCCTGTACCGCCTGCACTGGCGACATTTCTCATTAAAACTTTTCGACATTTTGTTGTCTCAACAAACATTCTTATCGGCAGACAGAAGCTATTGGAGGAAAAGCGGAAAATGCAGAAGGCCAATGGGGTGGGACGGTACAGGAAACCCGAAAGACAGGTGTCTGACAGCTTAATCGGATGTAATGAAATATGGCTGGCTTAATTAATAAGAGGTTGGTACTTGGTAGTACTGGGTACGTGTTTTATGTTTCAAACAAACTATACAAAAAGTGTCTGTAATCTTCTCTTTTTCTAATTATAGTTTTATGATTTCAAATACAAAGTATATCTCATATGAATGAAATTAAAAAGAGGTTTTAAGGTAGAGGTTGCATCAAAGAGCTTACTAAGTACGTGTTTTATGTTTAAAAATCAAACAAATTATACAAAAGCTGTCATTAATCTTCCCTTTTTCTAATTATAGTTTTATGATTTTAAATACAAAGTATATCTTAGATACCAGATCATTTCTTATATGAAAACCAGTCTTGTACCTCAATGCCAACACCTTTCTTGGCGCTGCCTTGAGTGTGATTATTTCCAGTTTTTTAGGGCCAATTAAGGAAATGTAGCCTGCCTATGCCTCTGCCACATTGCTGCAGTAAAGTATGAAATGATAATTTCAGCAGACCTTGAAACTAAATTAGGCGCAACCTGCGTGCAATTATCGTTAGTTCATTTTCCTGCAAAGGGTTGAGAGTTCCTTGTTAGACAAAAGGGTTGGGCCCTCGGCTCTGTTCAATGTCACTTCCAGGCCCAGCCCCGGCCCGCGGCAATAAAACAAGGTCGAGCCATAAAAAAACGTAAAAAACAGCAAGGCACAGGCTCAAGGCAAGGGTTTGGCAAAAACACAACAACAACAGCAATCACACACACATGGCAGAGCCAGTTTAAATCCTCGTATTATGGCCGCACAGTGGGCTCATTCACAGTTTTGCGGCGAAAGAGCAGAGCGATCTACTCAGGCTTTCTTTTCCTCAAGATGTATCTTGTATCTGTTGGTGTGCTCCATGCAGAGTATCTGTAGCTGTGTGCGTGTGCCCGTCACAGTTCCACAGTTTTACGGTCTACGAGAGTTGGCCGTAAAAAGTGAGAGTCATTAAAAATTTTACTGCTTCTCAAGGTCGTCTCAGGGAATTTTATGTCGCTTTTATGGCGTATAGCTGCTGCTGCCTCTGGCTCTCTCTTCATGGCCATGGCCATCTTAAACGGCCATCGAATCGTCATCGATTGACCCAATTTGTCTGGGATCTGGGATCAGGTATCTGAGCAATTGTTTGAATCAGTTTATTGAGAGTTCAACGAACTGGCAAGATCGGAAGCAGTCTTATTTGAAGAATATTCAAAACTTTTTCACTGAGAGGACTCAGTTTGTTAATCAAAATCCAAAAGTTTTCCGCTTTCGGCATAAAATATTTATTAAATATACACACCACACACTCTCCTGATGCCTTATGAAAGTTTTTGGCCAGAACGGTCGTCTCAGACTTGGCTTATTTGCGAATTTTGTGCACGCTCCGCAAGCTGGCAGAAAATTTTGCAGAAATGCTTAGTGGCAAGTGCCGAAACTAAATCCAATAACTATATGCTGAAACATTCATGAGCGCAAATTGAACACGTCCCTGCCTCTGGCCTGGGATTCTGCAAACTCGGATCCTGACTTGAGCCCGATTCTCGATGCTGCGCTCCTCTGGTTTCGTTTTGCCTTGGAATTAAGTTCAATTGAGCTTGCTGCGGGTGGGGGTGCTAGCCTCGATTATCCTTGGCAGCCGGAGGGAAATGTCCAGACTGGTCCTTCAGGGCCAACGCACTCGCCACTCGGCACTGCAGCGGGATGAATTATCCACACCTTCTGGCCGGGAGTAACGACCATTTTGATTACAAGTATTTCTCGCAGACGTTTCCCTGCAGTTTACAAAAATGGCTTGCTGGGAAATTCCTTTACTGATTGCACGTTTGAGCTCCCCAGCATTGAATGGCATTCCCTCACTTTCCTCTATTCAGAATAATTGAATCGAAAAATGGCACTGCTCCTTGAAAGGATTCCGATGCGAAGTTTGCAATGGAAGGCGACATTCAATCCATTCAAGCATTTCATCACAAAATCCAATTTGATTTCTCGGGAAAATAAGGTGGAAGGAAAGTAAATAAAAGGGTAAGATTAAAGAGATTTAAGATTATTTTTTTAAACTATCTTTAATTTTTAGACCCCTACCTAAGCAATTCATAAAAATTCATAATCCATAAATTCTAATAAAAAAAAAACAAAACAAAACCAAACCATCCCCCTTCTTAGACTTACTGCCATTATTTTACCCCCGAAAATAATCCCCCACCCCAGGTATTTCCGAGAATTTAAGAGAGCGAAAGAGAATTTTGGGGGTTCTCTTTGATTTTTTTTATAGGAGAAGCCGCCACAGGGTGCCCTGGGTATAAACTTGATTAGATTTCTGGCCGCCAACAACAGCTGTACGGCTAAAATCATTAAAGCCTAATTAGCATATAAAAATCAGGTGAATCGAAAATTAAGCTCTAATTAAGCCATTTTGCTGGCCGGCTTCGGTTGCAATTTGCATTCCAATGGATCGCAAATCAGTCAGTAGCTGTCTGAATCTTGGCAGGCAATGCATTTAGAACTCGATGGGTTTATTAGCCACAAAGTGGCATCTCCCCGTATTCCACTGCCCGGGCCTGATGCCACGATTGCCTCATAAATAAGCGCTCCGAGGGGGAGAACTTAAATCACAGCGCCCCATCGCATTCCCATCAATCGATAATAATGATGAGATAATGTCGATGGAACAATGGAGAGATGCTCGACGATGCTCTTATGAGCCCGATTTCTTGATTGCTGCCACAAAATTTTGTATGCAGCCGAAGTTTTTTGGTTTTCGGGGGAGATGTGGCGGGAAAAACTAATGGTAGAATTTCGCGATGTCACGAGCTTGAGTTATGGTTAAGTGCACTTTTTGGGCTGCCTTTCCCGGGGACCTCCCATCACCTTGCCCCGCCCCAGGTTCACCCCATCCCGGTGTCGTGTTGTTTGCGTCTAAATGCAAATTTTGTGTAATGAACATAGCGCGGTGGTGGAGAGTGTGGGACGGTTCATTATACCCTAACATTGACAGGGAATAGTCGACTTTATAAGAGAAAAAATCTCATAATTTTCTACATTAAAAGATGATAAGATTTTTCATAATTTTGGGCACAGAAAGAGTTCGTTTTAAATATCCTTTAAGGGTATTTAATTTTCTTCATGTATGCCCTTAATTTCTTTTTCATTTTTCTGTTGACGCTGCCTGACTATTAGCTAATGCCAAAGCCGCAATTCGTGACGTGCCGCGCCCCCATAGCGCCCTCCACCCATTATCCACCCACAACCCACAGCCCACCCCAGCCGCAGAGTCCTGTTGCTGTTGATGCGCTTCGTAAAGTTTTTGCAGAAAATTTGAATATCGTTTGGCTTATTTGGCGCTTGCCAAGCAACCACCTTTGGCCATGGCGAACACACATATGCATGTGGTGGTGTATCTGTGTGAGGTACGTTTAATGGTGGTGGAAATGGAGTTGCAACCACCACATCGCCAGGTCAGGAGCTCACTTTGTTTGCACTTTTGCCCGCAGCCGAAAACCTCTTTTTGTTTTTTTTGGCCCATAGAGGAAAATGCCTGCCTTGTTGCACTGGGAAAAAATCTGGGATAATATTTATTTAAATATATATTAAAGATTTACTAAACTTAGGAATGAAATTATTAAATATTTTTAAATAATTAAATATTTATTTAAAAAAAATTCTAACGAATTTTGTTAAATATTTTTTGTAGCTCTTTTTTCTCCAAAAGTTCTTAAACATTTGCTTGAATTTCGAGCTTTGCCTGCGTCTGTGTGTTATTAATTTTCCTGCTCCTTCAACCTTCATCCAGCCTCATCTCGTCCTGGGGCCTCCCCCAACATGGGGCCATTGAGCGCCAATTGCGTCTCGGTGCCAGACTCCGTTTCTTTTCCTTTTTTTTTTTTTTTGGTATCCAACTCAGTTTCTGTTTCAGCTCGAGTTGTTGTTTCAGTCTCGGTCCTTGGCTTTGTCTTTGCCCCTGGATGCGTTTCATTAATTAACTGAAATACTCTCGACGAGCTTTGCACGTTACAACAATGAATTATTTATATAAAATTTGTCTGGCGTTGAATCTTTTTTCTTCTGCGTCTTTGTTGCCTCTGGCAGTCGCAAATTTGTTGCCATTTTTCCACATCATGGTTGGGTCCTTTTTTTTTCTTGGCTAGAAGGTGAAATAGAGTGCATTAGTTTCGGACATTATTGGCCAGATTTTTTGTCCCGTCTGCTTGGCTATTTCGTTTAATTTGTTTTTCCAAAAGACCGACATGTTATTCTAACCCATTAAGTGGAATAGTATTTCATATAATATTTATGATTCTAGCATCTACGTGTCTAGGGCTCTTTGTTGAAGACATTAAAGTGCTTTTAGCAAAAGATATTATAACTATCTGATATGCAGGTGTCTCATTTAAACTCTTTCCCTTTGTTCAAGCCCCTTTGCCGCATTTTTCCCATTCACTGAGCTGGGCTTAATTGAATTAAAAATAAAAATGACTTGCTTTCCACTCCCCTGAGTCTTCTTTCATTTTTTTCTGTTTGGGATTAGGAATCCAGACATAGTTCTGCATTTTACAGACCGATGGTCGGGCGGATTTCAAATCTCAGCCAGAACAAATTTTATATTTTTCCTCAATTTTTTCGGGGTTTTTTTCAAGGAGTTTTTTTTCTTGAGTTCCTTGTTATTTCTGTGGGGAATACAGAAGATTAAATGTCTAAAGGATTTGGGTTGAGGGCTTGGATGCGTCTGGACCTCGCTGTTTAATGGATTTTTATAGTCGGACTCCAGCTGCATTTGCATATTATGATCCTGTGCTGTAAGGAGCGACTACAATTATAATTACTTACAATGTAATGAGCTGCTTTTTATGATTTTGCCCAACGACTTCATGATGTCTGGAGTTATGAGGGAATTATGCAAAATAAGAACCAGAATATCATAGTCTTGTTTAATAATTTTCTTTACATTTTGTCTCTATTTTCAGGTAAATACATAAGGTCTAGCCGATAACAAAAAATTGATTATGAACAGGGTAAGCTGTATTAGCCATATAAAAAGCGCGAATCGCATAAATTTTATTTAGTGTGTTTATGAAAATGGCCAACAATCAGACAGAAACGATAACGTAGCAGCTTTTCCCTAATGCTCCAACTCCTCGAGAGTCTCCTGGTGTGCTCGGAGTGAAAATAAAATAAAATACACCCCATCAATATAAACGACAGCCGCACACTCACATGAATCACGTCCTGAGCGGTTCGGGCCAAGTTCGAACAAAAAGGGAAAAGAATTGAAAAAAGTCTGTACAAATAATGCAGCCATTTTGGATAACAATGGGAAGCTAACAAAGAACAAACAAACAACATTCGGTTGAAAGAAAAACAACGACAAGAAACAGGAAAAACAAAAAGTCTGAACGACGATTGTAAAAGGTGGAATCGGAATTCGATTTAAGCGTTCAGTGACTCGATTCCCCTGCCATCGCCTCCCTGGCAGCTTTGCCACATTTATCAAAGACCCAAAAATGCCAAGAGTCCGGGCCATGGCAGAGAAAATAAAAAGAAAAACACAAAAATGTCACATTCGAATTGAATTTAAATGAGTTTTTGTGCTTGAGGAGGGCCCTCCTCCCCAGACCCAGGCCCCGACCTGATACGATCCGATCCGTTTCGTTTCGAACCAGAACCCAGAACCACAATTCGATAAAACTGCCAGAAATTATGCCGCCAGGGCAAAGGCAAAGCTCCAGGGCCATTAGTCTGTTTGCCGGTCTTTCCATGGCTCCTAGAAGTTGGTGGAGCCACCGACGTCACAGCTATACAGTGGGCACAGTCATAAGATAACAAGGCAAAAATAAATAAAGTACTTACGGGGAATAGAGATAGCATAGGCTAGACTGGTAATGTGGAAAATGAAAAGTCATTTCCTGGGTTAAAATACAGGAGTTTTGTAAAGTTCAAAAATCCATTAAACTTATTTAATTTGAGTTTAACAATTATCTATTTCATCCACTGTACTATGGAATCATTAGCATCATTAGCATTTACACTTGGCTCGTCTATCGATCGACGCGATCGCCTAGGAACTCGACATGGCCCGGCCTCAGCGATCATCATTTTAATTTAGTCCAATCAGAGCCAATAGAATTAATTACGAGACTAAGACACGGATGGCGACGACGCAATTAGTTGTATGTGCTGGCCCATAAACACACAGATACAGATACCAGATACAAAGATACATCCGACTTGTGAGCCAAAAATCTGGCAAGTAGGTCACGGAAGGGGGCCAAGGGAGTGGGTACAGACGACAGTGACACATCGCCGCAGATATAAATAAACAGGCATACTTTAGGAGGCTGCCCCGCCCTTCTTTTGTCGGATGGGTTGGTAGTGAATGTATCTGGGTCCGGGGATATCTCGTTTTGGGCGGCCAGCCAGCCTGCCAAATTGCGTGTATCTTTGTAGTGCGGATGTGACTCCGGCTCCATTCAACTTCCTTATAATGGGAAGGTCCGGGGCTTGCCAGTCGATGAGGCCCATTGTGAGATGGGTCAGATTCGGATTCCATCGCTCCACTGGGATTAAGCAGCTACGGACAAACGACACAGAAATTCGGTACAGAATTTATGTATCTCACAGAGACGCACACCCACGTCTCTCTGAAAATGTATATTCATATTTTTGGCATTTGGTGATGGGACCAGAAAGCTTCTCTAAGCGACTATATGGCTAATGAATGCAACTGTCAGGGTCGTAAATTAACAAGCCAAGAATTGGCATCTTTCCATGTTGTTTATAGCTTTAAAATGATAAATATTTCAGAGCTTTGACTTCCCCCTCTGGGCTAGAACCAAAATTGTAAACAAATTCCCCCATTTCACTTTCAATATTGCGCGTTCTACTGCCCGTTCGCGACTTTCAATTGCCCATTTATATCCAAAAAAACAAGGCACTCCTCCATCAATGGCAATTGAGTCGCTCTGGAGTATCAGCGACAAGTGGGTAAACAGAAAAGTGCGGTGGCAACACCTTAAATGAGTTAATGGCAGCATTTATTGCCAAACTGCTGTAATAAACAATTTGTTGGGCATTTAACGAATTTTACTACCGCCAACAAAAGCCGGCAGAACGATGGTGGTAGACTTGTGGGGCGGTGGAGCGGTGAGTGGGCCAAATGCGAGTGCCCATAAAAATGTTTATGATGGATTATGCTCCCGCTACCGCCTCTTGTGCCGCTACCGCTTACCGCACAACGCTCGCTCATCACTCACTTAATGTTTTACGACACTTTCCATGTGGGACAGACAGTCAGACTCTCAGACAGACAGACCAGAATCAGTGGGGCAGGTCGGCGGAGGATGGAGGAGCTGGCCAGAGACGTAAAGCCGGAGGAGAGACCTGGTCAATGTCAAGGTGAAAAGTGTACCGTAGACCATAAAACGGCCGTAAAGGTGCCGCAGATTGATTTAGACCGCCGCTGGAGCAGATGAGCAGTTGAGCATTCAGTGGGGGTATTAAAATTTTACGGTCAGCGGTAGACGGCTGCCAGACACCTAGACACACTTTCGCACACACTCGACCACCACACCACCAGCAGCTCACACACATGCGACAGTAAAAATAAAGCATTATTATGGCGGTCATTAAATGACGCGTCGAGAGCGGCCGGAAGCTGAGGCTGCTCCTCAATCCGAAACTGGATCTTTAAATAAAGCATCTAGTTTTTTTCTTCTGACTACAAGCCTGGTCCTCGTAAACACGCGAGTCAAGTACTTATCATCCGCCCACTTTCATGGGAAAAAAAAGAAACCCGTCTTGTGGCTGCGTTTTTATGAATGAAATTGGTGCCCCTTTTTGTTGCTTTTTTAGCGACATTTTATTGTCTTAATGCCGCATTTTGCAGCAATGTCAAGACAACAAGTTGCTAGAGTTGTGACAAACTTTTCAAAAGAGTGACAAGTTGGGTAGCTTTTGAAAAACATTATACATTTTTTTATTAGTCTTTCCGTAATTGAATATTCCAGTTGTGCTTCCCACTTGCAGACGGAATTTAACACCTGTGATGGCTTGAAGCCCCAGCTTTGAGTGTTTTTTAGAGATACGCTCGCCATCCGGCGACCAATGACATGTCTGCCAGTCGTTAGCCGGCAGAATACCCAGCTCTTCTTCCAGTCGCTGCTGCCTGGCCATGTTGGCAACTAATCAAATGCCAAAACACGTTTTCAGCAACTGCTTATCGTGGCACGGCCAGCCAAGGCAAGAGACAAAGACAAAGTGGATGAGGGGCCACATTAATTAACATATTGTCAGCAACTGGCAGCGGGCGGTTCGGATATCAGGGGCGTTTGTATAAATATGATTGATTTATGTGACAATTTTCGACAGCATTATACGGACGTGTCACGCATATGGCTGAAATCGGGTTTCTTTATCCAAAAAAAACTGAATCGGAGCCAGCGGCTTAAATAAGTCAGAGACTTTATCCAAAGTTTATCCACGAAAACAGCGGAAATTTGCATTTTCATTTCGGCAGCGTATTCTGCTTTTGGCAGCAGCACTATTAAAGATTGCAGCTGAACAAGTTTTAACTGCAGTCTAATAAACTGGTATCCAGAGCGAAAAAAAAAAAATCAGTTCTGTTGGAAATATTCGAGCAGCTGCCGACTGCGCATGAGTCTCGGTTTTCAGGGGTTGACACAAAATGCGACATCAACGCAGCAGATACATTTCACCCATACACACGCAGCGAGAACGTTCACATAGATACAAACCAGAGTGCGAGGCCATGATTCCTTTTGGTCGGCCATTAACGGTGGCCATGAGCAAGATGGCTGCTGCGATGGTATATCCGTCTCTTGTTCTCCTGCACACGCACACCATGACAGCAGCCATGATGGGTGCGTCGTGCGCCTAGCGGGCATAGAGAGAACCTGCAGCTGCGCAAGAGTAGCACAAGAGGGCGCCAGCGCAGATGGTTTGGGTATCAGCTAAAACTCCCCAAGAAAGGAAATTTATTAAATGATTAAATTCTTAAATAATTCAATTTAATATGAAAATAACAAAAAAAGTATATAAATACCTATATTCTTGTGTATAAAATACTAAATTTCCTTTTTATATACAGAAGTTGAAAGAAATCGTATCCCCTCTAATCATAAATTTTCCCTTTTCGAGTTTGCAGAATTTTCGAAAAAGCCAGCTCAAAGCTTGGCCTTTTGGGGCGTCGCTTAGTTACTAACAAGCTTATTTTCTGCACATATACGACCATGTAATAGGTCCTGGGCCTGGCAACAACATCCCTCGATGCCGGCGAGATAAAAATCAATATGAATATATGTACTGTGGGCGGACAGGCGGTGGTATATATTCCTTACCTAAAGGACGAATACATACAGTATTTGCGCACACTTAATGAGCAAATTTATGCGTTTTGCAAAGGATTATGGCGCAGAAAATTTCATTAATTTCGTTTAATATTCGCAATAAAACGGTAAACGAGCGTCAGCCCAGCCAATTTGCATTTGAACGGCTTTGGAGAGGCTGAAAACTTTAAATCAATTTAAGTCCGTTGTTGACTTTTACAGCATTTCAGTTGCCACGCCCAGAGCTGCCCAATACATTCATACGTTTACGCCCCATTGGCTTGGCTTTATTTAACGCATTTTAATCGAGCCATCGAATGGAATATTAATTTCAATTTTCGGCATAAACCTCACATGTTATGGCGACACTAAGGGGGGACACCGGGGGAGGGCCGACAAGTGCCTCTTAATGGCCCCGTCTTATCGCGAACCTGTTGGCGGGGCACTCCACCAAAGGACAGCTTTGCATTTGCATTCGTTATCTCCGGAATATAATGCACATTCGAGTCAGTCTGACTCAGGTCGTAAATTGAATGTTTATACTCATTATACGTTATTGAAGCCCAACAAATTGGCCAATTATATTTCATAAGCCATTTCCAAAACGACAGACCAAGTCTGAAAAATGCTTATTTAATTGTTATAATTTGTATTTTAAAAACAAATATGGCTTCACTTGTTTTTTCGACTAATGGCACTGGCAGTGCCCATTATTTTTATAAGGTGTGTCATATTTATTTAAAACTCTCATAAAATCGGTCAATATCACCCATTTGAATATATATTTCTTATTAAAAATATAATTTTTAAAGGCACATTAAAAAATGATTTAAATACAAATAGGGATATAAAAATTACACCCAAAAAAAACAAAAGAAAATATTAGGGCTCTCAATCTTGAATCCCCGCCGTGTCAAAGAAATAAAGTTACAAATTTTAGACTTTTTATTAGAAACGAAGTCTCATAGTCTCATATCCCATAACTTATATAAACAATCAACTTTTAATCGGATTAACAACTTAATCCCTGCGAGTTGTTATCATTTAAAATAGAATTTGAAATCTTGTTGCCACAGTTTCTTTCATATTATGAACTGATTTTGAATAATGCGCTCCTTAAAGTGCTATAACCAGCAACGTTGACAAAGAAACTTTTGAGCTGTTTTGGGTTTTAAAACTTTACGACTCCACTATTGGCCAAACGATGTTCTTAGAACTTTTCCCAGCCAGCTCGGAGCTCGGGGCTCCGTGTTTTATTTGTGTCAACCAATCTTTACAAGCTAGTCGCCAGAAAGAAAACATCGTAAATGTTTTTCCCACATATTAAAATACCATAACCCGTGGTTATGATTCCGCTTCCTTGCATAAACTATTTGGCCAACCGATTGCCTTTTGCCCTTATTTCGCACGTATCAGAAAGTACACACTAATATGGTTATATCTGAATCTATCGTCGAATGTATTGCCGTCGCCATTTGCACAGTTCAAGATTGGAAAGGAAAAAAAAACTCTGAATATATACAGATAGCATAAAGACTTCCAAGTAAATTGAATGCGTTCAGAATTTTAATTGTCTTTGGGCACTTTTGCATCTCGAGAACGAAAAACAGACATGTTGTCTGGTGTGTGTGTTTGGGGCTTCAATTAAAACATTTTAAAAATCTCCGGGCATATTTTGATTGCCTGTCGAAGGAACGCATTAAAATGGGCGACGCAGTGCCTCCCCTCCAATCCAATGAGCTATCCAATGCGCCCTCGCACTTGACTCTTGTTATAAGTACATCAGAGAGTCGAAAGTCGGAGATATATGGCCATATATCTACACATCTCTCGTTTTCCCTGGACACCTATTGCTGGGATCTTGTATGTGTCCGTCCGCCATTGAAATTCAACACGCAAACTTTGCTGCATTTATCGGGTTCGGTTCGGGACCAGAAAACTTCACTCCATCTCCTTTCTGGTTGCCTTGGAGCACTCGACATGACTCGTTGATATTCCCGACATCGGAATAGGCATAAATATGCCACTCGTATAGCACCATTTTTCATTTTGCTTCGTTTCGAAATGGCTCTATGCCCGCCAAGGCAAATCACTCCAGAATGAGCGATGTCTATGATCTAATTGCAACTCCGATCCCCTAACACTTGAAACTCGAGTGGTGGCCCTCGCCCGAAATCTGAAACAGACACCAACACAATCGAGAAGCTGTAATTCGACGGAAAACTAGTTTTTCAATATTTTTAAAACCATTTTGTAGACATTGTTGTTGCTGGTGGTCAGGCTCATTTTCATATTCCAGGTCGTATTTTAGTAACCGAATTCCAGCAACGACAATGACACATCGACGACCCCCTCTTATCTTCGCCGAGCAGCGTGACTTGAAAATTTCAAAAAATAAATAAATAATTTACATTGTCTCGGAGGTTTTGTTTGGCTTCGGTTGTGTTTTGTTGAATTCCCCATTCGAATCTGGTAAATATTTATGCCAGCCCAAAAACCAAAACCGAACTCAATCTCTGTCGCCATATCTTGTGGCACAATTTTTACGATTCTGAAATTAACACATGTTCCGCTAACGTTAACAGATCTGTGGCATGCCCCCAGCTCCTCTGGGGATCGACATCGGTATCGGGATCGGGATTGGGAACGAGAAATTTATGAAGCGCCTCGAATGCATTGAATTTTAATATTTCTCTTGGCACTTTGGCCATTGGGAAGTCGCACCGCATCCATTTCGGTTATCTCCCAGCCACTTTGGACAGTGCAGTAAATCAATCAGGCTGTTTTAACCACTTCTTCGAACAAAGTCCCCAACGGATTCGAGGCATTATCTTCCATTTTCGATCGGGAAGCATGAATTTTATTAAAATATCTAGCTTGACATTCAAAGCATTCAACAGTCGAATCTAAAAGTCTAATTAGGTTTATACGAAAGGAGATTTAAAGCAAATGATTACTAAAAGTGATATTTATCAATAGGAGAAATAGTTTCTTAATGTATTAGTATTTAATTTGAGGCATGTTATCTTTTGTTTTGTGTTTTATTTTTCAAAATTATATATTTTAGAAACCCAATTCCAAGTCACTCCCAGATAATAACCGTAGAATTTATTCAAGTACTTCTCGCAATTATTTAGACTGGGAATTTATTAAAAAGGTTTCCCATTTTTTGAAGCAAATGGGAAAATGTTCTCCCATCTTTTAAAGCGGTTTCCTTGGGACACGCCCTCGATAGGGGCAGGGTAAGAGGACTTTCAATTGAAGGCATTTCCAAATAAATGGCATCCTGTGATTAAGTGGAATAAAGAAAGCGCATTTCATAAATAGGTAAACAACAAAATGGGCGGCACTGGCCGGGGATCCTTTTGTTGCGGTTTATCTGATGAAGGAAAACACGGAGGGCAACAAAGGAGGCGCTGCCCGAGTTCCCTGGGAGCAACAGCAACTGCTGCCATTACAAGGATTAAACGAAACATTTACATGCCCGGAATAAAGCCACCCCAGAAGCGACCGCATCCTTCCGCCTTCCACTTCTGAATTATTTTTGGGAGTTTTATTTTTTTTTTCATTCATTCCATGGCACCAGGTGAATGGGGTTGGCCATTTTCAATATGGCAGCTTGCCAGGAGCCGGGGGTTACGATATCTTACAAGGGGGCATGGCCAGTAACTTTCACTTTTCGCGCAGTTGAAACTCTGATTTTGATTTACGGCCTCTTGTTTTTACGATCCAGTGCCGGGGAATCGCAACAATTGTCATCCTCCGACAACCCTTTGTCTGGCAACCTGACGAGACGGGGTTCAAAGGAAATGGAAATGAAAACGGAAAGGCCAGAAGGGATGGGCGCGCACAATGGGACTCAGCTGCCTGTTTGGCAGCATTTTCAAAATCCATTTATGCCGCATATCATAAAAAAAATAATGCAGAAATATGCGTTTTCCATAGCTGTCGCCGTCACGCTGAAAAAACTTGGGTGTCTTGTTTGGCTAAAAACAAATTTTACGCATCGGGGAAAGGGTCTCCGTTTGCAACTCGTTCGCTCGCCGGATCGCGGCTGGACACCTGATTCAGGTAAAGGACGGAAAACTTTCTCCTCGGACTAGGTAGACACTGCCATCAAGTGAAATTTGACAGGGGAAGGGGAACAGACCAGACTCTGGTCTTAATTCGATTGACAATTTATTCGCCGCACGCGTAATTAAAAGTGCGTCGCTTGATTGCCTTCCAATTTGGAAGAAATGAACCCACCCACGGGCAATTACTAAGCTGCAATTACATTAACTTTGCGAGGACAGAAGCCCAGGAGCCAGGACCCCATCCCGCTCGCATGATGATTGCCATTATTGGAGGTCTTCGACTCGATTTTGTGGGCCAATCAACGGCGAAACACACATCTGTGTATCTGCATACGATTGCGAGTATATACCATAGACTCTATATGCATCCGGTGGCTCCGATGGCAGGAGGAAATTGATCAATTGGGTAAAATTAAGGAGGCACTTTGGTGGCCCCGTCATTTTCGGTGGGGTTTCGTGTCAACGTGCCGTTGGCCTCATCAATAAATAAGCCGAACTCTGTCCTGTTCCACGGACATGACTCCGGCCAACTCGCCCTGAGTGCTCGGCGATATAAGTTGTCTGATTAAATGCGATGTTGCCACATGGGGAAATGGGTGTTCAAGGGTTAGCTTAAATGAGGGTAAACTTTCATAACTATTAGCTTGATATTCAAACTAAATGGATCATCGAAGAAACATGAAAATAATAAGTTGTGTCATATGGGGGGTAGTTAACCAATAATGGGTATTACACACATAGCTGGCACATAGTCTTCTTCTAGATTGGATTTTGTATAACTTTCCCATACTTTCATTAAATGAGAAGCTTTAAGCTGATTTTCATCGCTGATTTCTTGGCTCCAGCTAGTGGGTTTCCCTCCACACTAGCTCCTTGGAATAGTTTTGTCATTTCGCTATCGTTCGCCATCATTGCTGTTCAACCATCATCGTAAATTACACGAAAAGTATCTATCTTTAGTTGGCAATGCTGCAATTTTATTAAAATTCCAAAAAAGCCACCCCTCCTCATCCATTCCAGAACCCAAAGTTGCCTATGAATATATGTATGTAGTTCGCTTCCTTCTGGCATCTTCTGGCAAAGTTCAGGGCTCCCAACGTGAGCAAGGACGAGGGTCCTGACAGGGGATGGTTCACCCTCGTCCTGGCAGCCACATCGCCATATTGCACAAATTGTGTGGGGGGCAAATAGTTTCCCCTCAGAGCTGCTGTTGCTTTTATATAAACATGAGGCAAGATTAGATACAAATTACACGCCAGCTTCCCAAGGTGGGCAACTCCCCTGCCTTGCCATTTCCATCCTCGTTCCCTGCCCCTTTGGCAATTTGCTCACCTTGCTGTCTGCTACTTCGTATCCATAAGTTACCTTCCATCCATCCCAGAAGTATCTCCAGTCCGACAGCAACGGCTGCAATAAGAGCAAACTTTTTCCCAGGCCAGCAAATGGCATTTCAGGGCCACGCCCTCTCGAGTCTGCCTCCGCCCAGCAAGTGTATTTTATTATTTATTTATTTCATATATTTTGCAGCAGCGGCGATTATAAAATGTGAAAAAAAGGCAAAAGAGGAGAAAAAAATATGGAAAACTATGTTCGTGCCCTTGGGGAAGCATTGGAGAAGCATCCACTGCCCCATCCACAACCATCCTCCCGAAAGTAATTCATGTCTGCCGAATTCAAACTTTACTTATTTTCCCAAAAAAAAAGAGAGTAGAAGGAAAGTTTGTCCTTCTTTCCGTTCGTGATTTCAGATGCTGGAGGGAAACGAATTTTGGGAGGACGAAAAATAAAAGCAAAGTCAGCCGGAAAGTTCCGCCGGCTCCCGGACTCCCGGAGTCCGGATCCTCTGAGTGGGTGGGCGGATGTCGTTGTGCGGTTGTATGTTTGCTCAATTTGGCGGGGGACGGAGGCGGACCAGCAAAGTTGAGCCTCATTCGGTGGCACGTTTGCAAAATGGCCCGATGCGTGTCTGGAATACATTTTCATGCTTGCCAAAAAGATGGCAGAAAACAAGACGACAAAACCAAGTCAGAACTCCTACTCCTGACAACCACTGCTCCCCCACCTGCCGGCCCCTTTGGGGTGCATTTGCTGCTACACATTGTTGGTTGTAATTCAACGTAAATTTATGTGAAATTGTTTGCCAAGCGGGGAACACGGAAAGCGGCATTTTGTGTTTTCTAAAATTTAATGTAGCTCGGCTTGGCATCGGCCGAGGGGAGAGGCCTGCAAGTTCCCCAGTGCTTACGCCACAGAATTTCAAATTAGCAAACACACACGCACTCACACACGACAGCCAGCCAACATTCCCATGGGTTGGGCAGGTTTTCGCTTCTTAATTCTCGGAAAGAGGATCGACCGGCCATCCCCGAGTCCATGCCCCAAAAACGGTTGCCCCGAAACTCCGGCCAGACGGAGAAGGGCTTAATGTTAATTGCGGCCTTTGTTTGGTTTTCCATTCGATTAAGTTAATGGCGCCGGGCGGCGCCCCTCGTTTTTGGCAAATGAAACTGGCTTAATCAGGCCCGATCTTAACGCAAATAGTCAGTGGCTCTGGGTTGGGTTTACACCTGCTTACCAAGGTGTTTTCAAGCACACAATGTGCTTGGCGATGACTTCTACATTAAAATAACAAGGGGGTAATTTATGGACAAGGTAAAAATTAAGGGTAGTCTTCCATTAAAAACTGCAGAAATATGAAAACTATTAGTGAACTTATAGAGACCAGGAACATCCCAAGAAAACCTCCAAAAACAGTAGCCTCCTCAACTTGATGCTTTGTTTTGTTTATTTCTCATTAATTGAATCATAATTATGAAATCGCATATAAACTGGGACCTACCAGATTAACTCTTTCAGCCAGGAAAGTCCAGAAGGGCAGACAATAATACAGGAACTGGCCACAGAAACTGTCAACTTAAGCATCGTAAAAAGTCAATTGTATTGACAATAATTTTCCGCATTAAACACACAAAGTTAATGCCCCAGAAGTTGCCAAGTGACTCTAACTTGGGGTACAAGGTGGAGGCCGAGCTACACCCAGAGAAAATGGGGGTTCCTCCACCTACGACACCAGACAGTATATGAACAATACCTCCAAAAAAATACTGATTTAAGTCAAGCTTTTTAAATAAAAAATAGTTTATATACATTTTACATATTTTTTTAAGTATTTTTAATTGGTAGAGAGCTTGGAAGAGATGGAGGATCAGGGGCAGGGAGCCTGGAGCGCCTTAATGGAAGACTCCAACGCTCGTAAAAGTCAGCGGGTTGGAGTATTTTTTTTTCGGGAAGCGGGCCAGAGGGAAATGGAGTTCGTCGAGTGCTCCGCTGGGCACTTAACCAAACCGAAGGAATTTGTTTGTTTTCTTAGCCTCACCCGCCAGTGGATCCGGATCCCGCCCCTGCAACTCGGAACATGTGCATCTGGCACACTTACCGCGCAATTAATGGCGCAATTAAATGTTTACTTTAGGCGCTTTCGAACCGCACATAAATGGCAGCCCAGCCCGCTTCCCCGTCGCTAGGGGAGATCGAAATCTCCGGGGTAGGGACCAATATTCGATATATAATTTTGTTTATTTTTTTGTGGATGGGTGGGGCCTCCTGAGGTGAACGAACAGGTGATCAGAACAGAAGCCAGGCTTCACAACAGTCTACGCAATATCAAGTCTAATATTCTTTTGTCTATCTGGCTGGTTTCCTCTCGCTTAGGTTCACACTTTCAAAAAGCGATTTTGCATAGAAATCACTGAGTTAACATTGAAATCTGTTGGTTATCTACAAATTGTTTTAGCAGATTTGTTTTATATTTATGGTCTTTAATTTTAATTTGACACTTTAACATAAGGTCGTAAAATCTTGTTTTGTTTTGATGAACCAAAAATAGAAAAAAAGATTTGCTTTTTTTTCTTTAACTTTTGGAAAGAATTTCATAAGTAAATCTTTTAATCATCGATCTAAAAATATTTCAATAAAAAAGTACTATTCATTCGCATTTAAATTCCTTGTAATTTATATCGCTGACTGAGTTTTTAGAGATTTTTTTTGTTGAAACTCCCACCCGAACCATAAAACAATTTGTTGCAAAATTCAGCCAACAGCCAGAAAAGTGCTCCATAAAAATATTAATCCTTCCGCCTCGTGGCCGGGCCGGGAAAGGAAAACACAAATGGGAATTGGGAAAACAAACTCCTACACATGTTTTGCCGCCCTGGGCTACCGACTCCTTGGGCGAAACTCTCGCTTTCGTTTTTAGGGACCATAAAGCCGTTTTAATGGCCGCCACGCAGTGTCGCATCGGAGTGTGTGTGTGTTTTAGGAGTATCTGTGTGGGCGCAGCACCGCAAATAGAGTGAAAATCTAAAAAATCACAAATCTCCCCGGGACGGGTCGATCGTTTTCGTTTCGGTTCCGTTCTGCCACGTCAAAGAGTTGCAATTACAAAATGTTTAATTGCCGGGAGGGACTGTGTTCAAGGAAAAACGAAAGTGGCCTCGGCAAACGCCGCTGGCGAGGCAAGAGTTGACTTAATGGCACTTAAAAGGCCATAAAATCCTGAATTATGATTTCGAGGTCGCAAAAAAGAATCTAGCCCTAAAGAATAAGCCCCTCCATATTCACTCGATTTTTGAAATGACGTGCGTGGTTTCTGTATCCTTAAGTAGCTGGAGGAAGCATACAATCTATGGTAGCCAATGACGCATCCTACCGAGAGTTCATTTTTTCGTATCGCCTGTGCAGGAATTTGAAAATGACGCCTGTCACTGGGCCGCTTATTTATGGTAATTTCGAATGTCTTACGGCCAACTGACAGCATTTACATATTCGGAAAGAGGAAGGCTGTTGTGGTCAGCGCGGCAATCGCAACCACAGTCCCACAATCGCAATCCCAGACCCAATCCCAATTCCAATCCCAAACCCATTTCCCTCCTCGTTTTCTGTCTGTCATGCGAAGTGCACGTTTGGCGTGTTTGTTTATACATATAGTAATACTACATGCACATATTTTTGAGCTGTTTCCCTTGTGGCTTTTTGTTTTTTAAATGAAATATCACGAGTGGCATGTAGACAGAACAAAGAATGCATAAATTACCCATCCCCCCGACGGGGGCTGCCTAAAAATCTCCGTCTCCCGAGTTATTGAAATTGATGCCAGCCGCGGGTTCATTGCGCCTTATCAGCGTCCAAAGTCGAGACTGGAAATCAGGAATAAGTGCAATTGCCCGCCAGACCATTAATTGACAATTGGAGTCTCCAATCTGCAGAGTCTTGAGAGTCCAAGCAAAGATTTTTAATGCCATCTCTCTCCATTTCTCTTGCAGTTCTTCGAGGGACGGACAGATGGATACCCGGGGCACTCGTAAGTTATGCCAATTGATATAAACAGCCGATAAGTAATCGCATTATTATCCATCTGAATATGGGCTCCCATTCGCATTCATATTGCAGGCCAGCTTTTTATTGATTTTCATTAAGATTTGAGCAGGATCGTAAAGAGGCAGAGCTATGGGCCATGTCCTTAGTGTTATGGGTTTAATCATGGGCCGGTATCTAATTAGGACTAAGAAAGGAAATGGCGGCTATTACCATTTTAATGGCAGAATATGCCAAAGACCAAGATTAATCCATTAAACTAATTAATAATATTTGGCTTTACTGGATCCATTTATTGGCCATACTAAACTAATTCACACCTCTTCGAATAAAATAAATCAAATGCTGCATATGAGTACGAAGTCATTATGTTTCCAAATGGGTATTTTTATTTCGGCTTGTTTGGATAGCTAATGGAGCCTCAATCATTTTAAGGATAGGTGTATGGGACGACTATGTGTTTTTACTGAGACATTCCGCCAATATCTTACTCACTTGGCTTGGATCGTATCGTTAGCGCTGTCGACTCATGGGTCGTAAATCAATTTTCGACATCTTTAGACTCGCCCATAAATTCCACTAGGTATATTTATAGATAATGTAGTCCCCACCGCAAAGAAAACGAAGAAAAAGAAAAGGAAAGGACGGAACGGCAGTCCCAGTCCCCCAAACCTCATTGGCAGTCGACATTTCCGTGAGACCGATACGATTTCGATTCCGATTCGATTTGACTTCAACTCCGGCGAATCAAGATTTTATGGGCGCAATCGTAAATCGCCAATTTTATAGTTAATCGATGGCCATTTAGGCCCATAAGCCTCTCGATGCATATTAATATTGGGGAATCGATAGGTGGGCCCCTGAATCCCCAGTCCCCAGACATCAGACCCCATGAAATTGATTTATTTGCTTTTAAAGACGTGTTTAGCACACAACCTCGGGGCTGCGAGATCGTAAAATTAATAAGGGATTAACATGCCATGATTGTGGCCCCAAAAGCCGTGCTATGAGCCGGGAAATTAAGTCAAAGGTTAAGGCGAAAGCCGGCGGAACCGGCAAACCTACCCACATATGCAGATACTCAGTTAGACGACGAATCTACGGATACAGATACGCCGGCAAACGCCCAAGAAGATGAACGGAGCAGACGCACTGCAAGATACCGAGAAACCCACCCCGAAAAGCGGACAACGAAAAAGGAAAAACTAAAAAATGAGAGCAATGACAGCATGTCCAAAATCCAGTATGGCCGAATTAAATGTTCTCGTTCTCCGCTTTGCTCGCTCCTTCGCAGCGGCCATTGTTGCCATGGCAACGGTACTGGCCGGGGGTTGGAGTGGTTGGAAAGGGAGATGGAAGGCAGAGGGAGACGGGCTGAGCATGCTCATAAATTCATTTGCTTGTTGTTGTCGAGCAAGTTTCTTTATTATTTCTTTTTCGTTTTGGTTTTCGTTATCTCCTCCGTTGCGGTTGTCCCCTGCCACACCCCCTCCTCCAGACAACTAGCCGGTCCGGTATCTCTCAGATACTTTGTATGCTCGACTTTGAGCCGAGGTTGGCGACCGGCAACTTAAAGATACAATATGTAGCTGAAAATCAGAGGACTAAAGGAAACAATTTTAAATATTTAAAAAATATATTGAAACTAAATCTGTTTTAGGAGCAAGACATTAGGAGTTTTATTAATTTAATTAAATATTTAATGGTATAGTCTAATATAATTTTTAAAATATTTTTTTAGTGCTACCCATTTTTAGCAAATACTTGCGAATTTTATTTTTTGCAATACTATTCTTATAGGAAACTATATTTCAACCCCGATTTCCATTCACAATGATTGTGCGCACTAAAGTGTGTAAGTACGACTTTGCTCGAGAGATGGCGCTTTTCAGGTTCGGCAACTGGCCGTTAATGGCGCTAGTAAAATCGAACAAGCCAAAATGCATATAAAATAAAGTGAATAAATGCAACAATGTATGTATGTGAGTTATAGCTCTTTTGCCTCATGATTTCTTAATTTTACAGCCAATAATTATAATTTTCTATATGTTTTTCAAATAAAAATCACACCAGCATTAACCGCATATTGTGTTTTCTTACTGGTTTTGTTTATTGTTTTTTCTTAAGCCCAATAGAATGCATGGAAGATATAGATCATTCAACGAAATAGCCCATAAAAAACGCAAAAAATTAATTTGATTATAAAGTGTATTCAGGGAATGCTTCGTTTGCCACAAAAAAGTTATTCATGGTCTCATAATTAATTTATTGTGTTGAAAAATGCATGATGAGGCCAAAAATGTTTTATCGCGAATACTAAATTTAATTTTAACGACAATCTAGATTTGTTTATGTCGTCAATGAGTCGTAAAAACAATATAATTTATTTCAGATTTTGTTCCAAAAATATTTGGAATGGAAGAACATATACTTGTATCAACAAAAATATATATCCTGGGGCGAATCCATCAACATTGTTGCATAATTGCCTGGCGGGGCAAGTTCAAGTCAGCTGTTCCATCATCTGGCAACAAAAAGCCGCATCAACAGGTTGCGCGTACTTCCCCCAGCCATCCAGTAAAAGCCACAAACGTATATGATATCAATATTAATCTTCAATTTATTCAATCTGTTAATTTACAAAGTGATAAGTTACAAAATATTCAGTGAAAAGTGTTCAACTTGTGTGTTATATGATTTTAAAAGTGTTTAGTGTTTGAAATATTTCTAGTACAAAGTTTTCACGTCCCGCGTTGAAAGTGTTTCCTCGTGTTACGTATACTGAAGGTATACCGGATAGGATACACTCAGGATACATTCAGTATACGTATACGAAGTTGCACAAAATCACCATCCTTCGTAATTTGCTGGTAAGATAGTAGTGCTGCAATTAAAGATATATATTTCCGACACTGGACTCCGGGAGTCTGGGATTCTGGGAGTCGCGGCGTTGTTGACCCGACGATTGCACGGCCGCAACTGAAACGAGCTGGCAGGAAAAGCAGGAAAGCAGCCGGCGTGTCCTCGTAATTGTCGTTTCCTTTCGGGCCGTCCGTTCGTGTCTCGCTCGCACTCGTATGCGGCTTTTCACAGGCATTTTCCTCCTGCCCACAGCCACTTCCGGCCGCTGTGTCCTGTGTCTATTCCTGTGCCTGTGCCTGGCCCTGGTGGTGGCTGGCTGGCTGGCTGGCTCATCGAGTTTTCAACGGGGGCGACGGATAGAGAATCGAAAATGATTGCGATAACCTCAGACGTTTAGCCCGGCACTTGTCACATAAGACGTGTGCCTTCAGTCCGTCTTTATTCTCGACTTTTGCTGACTCCTGGCTGCTGGCTCCTGGAAAATATCAAAAAGAAAAGAAAAGACTTTTAGTGAACAGTAAGTTTAAGAAGTTACGACGCAACGCACAAAAGTTCCCAGCTCCCAGATACCTGGCATTAATATTCCCGCCACCCGGTGCCACTATTTCGCCAATCGCGATAATCACCCTTTGTTGCCATCCATTACCCACCTGCCCTGCCCCCTTTGGGAGCCTCTACTTGCGCTCACGAGCACGTCCTTTCATTTAATCCCTAACAAGAAAGGGGCGGCCTCCCAGGCAACACACACACACACACAGCAGGAGCAGGCCAAAAAGGAGCCAAGGGAGAAAGAAGAAAGCCGAACGGAGACTTTCACAGCCAACCAGGCAACTCTCTGGCAATCTAATGCCTGAGATAAAATTCAAAATTTATAATATTGCACAGTTTGCCCGATATAAAACGTAAACTTATGGCTCTCGGGGAGTACGTGCCATATTTTTCTATGTGTATGTGCCCAAGTCTCAGCCACTATACATTTGCCTATGTATTCCAGCAAGCTGTGTGTGAGGGTTCTGAGTCCTGGGTCCTGCGCCCAACCCTTGCCGGCAAAGAGTCATGAGCTCGTTATGCCCGTGAGATTTCATTTGTGCGCCGAGACAACCCCCCGAAAAAACAGTGGGTTACTTTAAGGATAATATAGTTTTAAACTTATAAAAATAAAAGATAAAAATAAATGTATTATTATTAAAATTAAAAAAAGGAATTAATCGACCATATAAGCAAACTTTCTATCCTTATTTCTATAATATTTTTAAGCCCTTGAAATAATATTTAAAAGTAAAAGATTAAAGATCAACCCCTCCACACTATTACTATTTTATATTCAACATATTTTAGAAACCTTCTCTAAATTTTTAATTTATTTTTTTCCATTATTCATTGGATTTCCAACCACTGTGCCTAGGCACAGTTCCTTTTGGGCCTTGGCAGACATTTTGGGGAGGGTGGCAGTAGGACAACGTTAAAGGTGGGGAGGGCGTACACACAAAACGGCCGTTACAACCATAAATATCATTTTTTTATTGGCACAACCCTAAATGGCGGCATTTGGCAAAGCAAATTCCAATGCAAAACGGCGACTCCCAGTGGAATGTACTATATATACCATATAATATGGACGGGCATCCGCTCGCATAACGAGTAGTGGACCCAGGTTTTTGGGGGAATTATATTTGGTTGGCTTTTGGGGAGTTCCCAGCTGGGATCGGAAAGACCGCCCCCCAAGAATGTGCGACAATTTGGCGGGCCAACGAGCCGTATGGGTGCGGAGAATTCGAGTCAGTTAAACATCCTGGGGGGATGCTCAAATGTCCATCGCCCGAAATCCTTGTTCGCCAAATCGCCGGATTCGATGGAACGTGACTTTATGGCAAATCGCTGCCATTCTACCATTCTGGCCAAAGGTGCTAAGCGATGGCTGGAGCTTCTGCGTCCAAAACGGATGCGATGAGTCCTTTGCGGCATGTGGTGTTAAATGCACGCTTCGTTTCACCGGGACGCACAGACAATGGATTCGCCGGGGAACGGAAACAATTGCTTGAAATTACAGACGCCATTGCGCCATTGTTGCCAGCAGACGCATTCCGATTCCGCAATTCCCGCCTCCGCCTCCAGGACCCGCTCCCTTGCGGTTTCACCTGCCCTGGACCGCAAAAAGAAGGAGTCGTCGCCATCAACGCTTTCAGTTGATTGTTTCCACGCTTGGCAGCCGCCGCAGCCCCATCCCATCCAGTATCCTTCCCAGCCACACCCACACACAAAAAAAAGAACTGAATCCAGCACCATTCTAAACTTTTCAGGGAACACAAGAGTGATCCGCCCCCTGTGCACTTGGGCGACGTCTTTGGGGCGTAGTTCCCAAATGAGTTTCCATTTTTTCCACCTTTTTTTTGCTTCTCAATTATTCTGCTGCTCTGTTCTATTCCATTCTTGCGGGCGAGGAGGACCTACGAGTATATTTCTTTATCGCCCATTGGGGATTATGTCTCAGGAATTGAAGTTTAATTTAGTTTTCAAATTTGTTTCACCTCGAACTGACTTTGTTGAGCATTCAAGAGTTCAAAACGCTGACAAAGGGATTTTTATCTTGAAATGAGAATTCTTTTATTTGGGTTTTGAGTTTCTAAAGTTTCAGTTTCAGGTCCTCGATTATTTATTAAAATATTATTATTCCTATTAGTTCCCTGTCTGAAGACTAGCATTTGAACTCTAATTTAAATTTCAGAATTCTCGATTCAATGTCTGGCGAATGTTCTTCGGTGCGGTTCTTGTAAAATTTTCGAGTCGCAGCCGGTGGACACAACTGCTCCGGGAAAGCAAATAGAGGCTGGGGGGTGGACTGGTGGGATTGGGGACTGGAGAGGAGCTGGGCAATATTGCGTCAATGACTTGCAAACAAAATTAGAAAAGAAAACCCGAGCGGTGGGTAGCATATGCTGCTGAGTGCGCTCCGGCATCAAAATGACTACACAAACTTTTCAAATTAGATTTCACACCCAAACTAAACACGAGACGATGGCGACAGTCACGGCAGAGGAGAATTCCCAGATAGAATGAGAATTCCAGGGGAGGGGAGGAGGTAGGTCTTTCAGAGACACAGACTGAATTTCAGGCTGGGACCCTGACTTGGTCGGGGCTTGGAGATAGCCACGACACTTGCGCACAGAGTTCGCCACTGTATTTTAGTTTATTTTGTTTTATTAAAACGACTAATGGGTGGTCGGTGGCATGAGTGGGTGGTTGAGTGGGTGGCTCAGCGGTCTCCCCTGGACAAAAGCAACGCCCAGAAATGGACACAATTAGTGTGCAATTTATGCTCCATGGAGCAGCAGTCGGGCAGCCATAATGATTGCCTCTTGTCTGAGCTGCAATTTGAATGGCCAAATTAGAAGACCCAGACCAGACCAGGCCAGACCCGACTGTCTGTCAGCAGTTTATTTATGCATTCAAGGTTCAAGACGCGCTCGGCAATTTGATAACTAACTTGCCGGGCCCGAGACCCTGAACATTAAATTTAATGTTTGAGGGCGTTAGCCACACATGTAAATTGTCCGCATCTCTGGCGCTTTCAAGGCATCCCATTATGGTTGTGGGTATAGCCAGCCATCCCCTCCAAAATAATCAACCAACAACCCCTGACATCAGCAGAAATGAATGCTTGATAATTCGCAATAATCAAAACTCGCAACGCCATATTGTCTGGCGGTCTTTAGAGGGATGCTACAATAATTGTGAAATTATTTTTTAAAAGAAAAGATAAACCTTTCTTTTTAAAGATACTGAAGCATAACTAAAGCTTGAACACACTTTTTAAATTTTATAGAGATATAAAAATTGAGATGAGATGATACCTAACTCAGACACTGTTAACTATATCGAATGCCCACTGTCTGACTGTGCATATGTAACATGTGCCCTGGCTATGTCACGCCTGCATCTGTTCGCTTCACAAAAAAATCCCCGAATATCGCAATCAAAATTCGTATAAATGGAGAGAAAATCAACCCGGCTGTTTGCCATTTTGCAGCATCGCTCCCTCCCCCCAGGGGTGGTTCTATCCTGTTCCTGTCCATGTATGGGTGTTTCTGTGTGAAAAACCGCCCCTGGCAGTGCGTTCGTGTAGGTGCGACTGCGTGTGTGAGTGCCAGAGTGCGTAATTATGCGTTTGGCAGTCGTAAAACTAAACTTTATGGCTGTCGTCTGCCGGTGTCGTTTTGTAACTGATCTCTCCGAGTTCAGGGAACGACCTCTGCATCTCTGCATTCCCGACCGAGAGGGGGATTCGTCGACCTTTGGGTCCGGACTCCGGAGCGGAGTCGTGGCGTTGTTTGATTGATTTATACGCATGTGAAAAATGCAGCTACGACCCGGACCACTCGTTAACTGTCTGTCTGGGCCGTCTGGTTTGATTTAGAGCCGCTAATAAGTAGCCAGGTGGCAGCTTGACCGATTTCGGCCCAAAAACTCAATGCGCCGAAAAATTAAGTATACGCCCCGTGAGCGGTGGGAATATTCTTAGGGTGAATTTAGCGTTGTTCTAACTAAAGGCAAGGTGCAAGGGTTTTTTTAAGAAGTGTTAATCATAGAATAATTGGGTATTAATGTTAGGAGATCTATTATTTGATTTTATAAGGAATAAAAGTAAATATCTTCATATTTTCTATTAAGTCATAAAAGCAGGCATATTTCTTAAAATTCCTCTCATTAAGTTAGCTATATTTAATATTAATAAATTCATAAAATAAACTATAAACTCACCAACCTGTCCAGAGCACTTCCATAGGCCTCTCCGAGGGAAAACCTGCCAAGTGATAACGAGACGGATACCAAATCATGCGAAAAGCCATATTAATGCAATAAAAATCGGTTACCCCAGTGAGTGGCGATAGAAGGAGGGCCATAAATAACCTGCCCCACTGAATGCAAACTGAGGCTGTGAGCCGGCAGCCAAAAACAACAACAAGAACGTGTTGGGGCGGGGCGGGGAAATGTGCAAATGAAAATCATTTCAGTTGCCGGCATTATCATACCCATGATGATGAACTTCATCATGGCCTGCCTCATCAGACTTTTGTCGTAGCACCGTGTTTATTGCTGGCGGCTTTCCGGTCCCCGGTACTTACGCCCCCCCTTGGAGCACGACCCCCCCTGGAAGCTCTGTTAACCCACGAACTGGGCATTTCTGTAGCTATCTGTCTGGCAGTCAGTCATTCTGGGCAATTGTTTCATTCATGGGCCCGCCAAAAAGGCAGAAGGCGTTTATCATCCCAGACGAGTCTCCCTCTCTATCGCTCCGCATCTATGCCTCTCTTTCGCTGCGTAGGCAGTTCGGTGTGTGTGTGTGTTGGTGGGTGTGTGTGTGAGCAAAACAAACCATAAATGTGCGTGGCAAGCAGAAGACGAAGACGACGAAGACGGAAAGCAAAAGAAAAAGCTAAAGTCTATAAGCAAAAACACAAAGTTTTTGTCAAAGGGTCGACCTACCACCAACACCACCACCCCTCCGCCCCTTCTACCCACCCTCGGCCATAAGTCAATGTCAATGGCACGCACACACTCATAGCTATTTGGGGAACTTTGCTTTTCGGGGCCATCCATGTTGACTCTTTCGACGGGGCTACCACGTCTCCATGTTTAATAAGACCTTGACATGCGACAGTGTTTGGTTGACAAACGAAAAACGGCCAGAAAATTTGTTATTTGGTGTTTATGGCGGTGTTAACCACTCACAGCTAGCGGCACGAGATCTGCAAAAAAAAGCAAAATATAGATGAAGATACTTTAGAATCTTTAGAATTGTTCGGAAACTGGTTTGCAAACTGCAAGCTGCGGGTCACTCACACAGACACACAGATACAGATACACCTTCACGGCCGCAGATACAAATGCAGCGGTAAAAGATACAAATGCAAACCAGTTTCACGCTGCGCCCTAACGGTGAACCAAAGCCAGAAAAGCTTCCTCTTCACAATTTGTTTTCTCAAAAACAAAAATACAAACGTGAAATAAAATTAATTTGAACGGCACACACAAACTTAAGAGGCACACTATTGCACACAGTACAGATATCTAGAACCATTCACTAACGAAGTTGCAGTTTTATTTTTAGCTGATGACTTTTTTTGCGGTTGTTTGCTTTCCAACGTTTTGCGTTCATTTGAAGCCGTTGCCCAGCGATTTCTTGCACGCCGCTCGCTCGCTGGTCCGGCGACGGCGACGCCAACTGCTACGCCGACAGCGACGCAGCTGGCAGCGGTATCTGTGTCTGTGCGTATCTCACAGATATCCGGCCTCCATGCGGCCGGAGTATCTGTGTGAGCGCACGTACATCGTATCTGTGAGGGCCATTCTGTCGGTGTATAGGTGTGCCGTTCATGCGCAACTCTCCTGCCGCTTACACGGTAAGCTGGTGTGTGTGTGTGTGTGTGTGCGGCACACGCACGTGCGCCCAAAATTTCCCTGCGGCACTCACACAACCACACACCCCGGCTCTAACCTCTTTGGTACTTTTTTTGCGGCAAGCCAGTTAACTGGCCCAGAATCGAATTTGGGATATTTCAAAGCATATCTCTAACGAAATATCCCAACCACGTGCTGGCTGCTCGGTGGCATTGCTTTTGTTTTGTTTCTGTGCTTTTTTCGCTGCAAACTCTGGTCGGTTTTTCGAAAACGGGGGAGCTTTTTTCGCCGACTCTTAGCTTTTGTTGGGTGCGTACGGTTCGGTATATAACCCCGCCCACGCTGCTACACGGCTCTACGCCGGGCTCTACGGGTATTCAATCCATTTATGAGGCACTTTCGGCCCATCTCGAGTCGAAGCCGAGTTGCTGTTGTTGCAATTAACGACCATTTGAATTATATTTGCGCTCGTAAAGTTTACAAGAACAGTTTGCTGGGTCGGGCCGCTCATCTTCTGGTGCCCCAAAAAAAATATTCGACATCCAGTCTCCGACTTTGACTCTGTCTCTGGACCGGGCAGCCTTTTTCTCATTTTGCCCCATTCATTTTGGCCGTAGACAGCAGAAATTTTTACGACTTTTCTGCACAATGCGCAAATACAACGACAATGGACCATCCGACCCTAGACCTCCTCCTCCCAACTGGGCCGCCCCCTCCTCCTCACCTTGGCATTCCACTGTGACTTGAAACGGGATTGGGGCTGGGGATTTTATTGTTGGTTTTCTCATTTAATAAATCGTTTGTTGATAATAAATTCTGGCCTCGACTTGTATTAAAAAATTCTCCTCCTAATAGTTCCGCCAGCAACCCCAAGCTGCTAGAATCTATTAGTATAATTACAAATATTAAACTCAAGTTGGCTTTAACAGATCGTCAATCATTCGGATGGACGTGTTAATGATTTTCAAAAGATTTAGCATGCAATTATTTATTTTCCAACAAAATGACGCTTAAACTAAGCTGAGAACTTTATTTAAAGTCTGTAATTAAAAAAGTCAACATTGAGTTATAGGTGGAACTATAATAAGCCCTCAATTTTAGGGTTAAAATCAAGTAATAATCCATCTGGAGTGCTTTGTTTGTTAAAGCTATAGAATTGAAGAACTACAATCCTGGCAAAGCAAGATAATGCAGAAAGTATTTGCTTAGCATTCCGAGGAACTGCAATATGGATTTTTCAGATAATTGTTGGCACGGCATGTTCGACGTTCACCCCTCGGTAGATAATTAACAACCCTTAGCCCGCTCCGCCGTTGCACCCTTACGTCCCTGTCGCTGTATGTGTGTGTGAGTCTGTGTTGGTTGGCATGGATGCGCTTACCCCTAATTGCAATGCCATAAAAAAGTGCAATTCAAGCGAAGGACAACCACCGAAAGAAGTTGGTAAATGCTAGGAAGAGACGAGAGAGGAGAAGGCTCTTGGCATTGTGCCATTACATTGCAACCATGATTACGATTAGAACGGGCATTGTCTTGCAACAAGCAAGCGTTGCTGCAAGGACCCAGGACCCAAATAGACAATCATGGCTGGGTTCTGGTGGCTGGACAGGGGATCAAATTATGCGAAACTGCATTTTCACTTTTCGCATCGCCAAGCCACAGCACCATTGGCACCATACGGCTGCCAACTGGCAGCTGCTCCGGATGCGGCAGTAAGTGTCCTTGCCTCGGGCGAGTGCACAGGATAAAGACAAAGCCCCAGCCCCTCGAGAGACCATCAACTGCTGCATGCAAATTCCATCGTTGTTCGTTGTTTGGGGATATCGAAAATCTTGAAAAGTGCAGCCAATCAACTGGAAATGGCCAGGCGACGAGTTAAGTGCACCGCCACAGCCCCGACCATTGCCATTGATAACAGATACTGCAGCAGCAGCCACTTCAGATACTGCGGCAGCAACATCAGTTGCAACGGTTATACCAGCCATAGCAGCAACCTCAGGCGGTACAACAGCAATATCTGGCCGAGCAGCAACATCAGCAATCGCGACGGCAAACACGGCTGATAGGTGATAAGGCGGTGCGAGCGGACCGCCGGTGCCTTCCTCCGACTGTCGGCGATTTCGCCAGCAGCGGCCCGACCGCGCATTTTGGGGGGCGCGTGGGCGTGGGCGTGGCAGTGTGACTAGTGTGCGCCCTGTTGCGCACATGGCCCCAGGCAGTGTCCGCTCTGCTCGCACCCAGCACTGGTGACCGCTGGTGCAAGCGAGAGGCAACGAGGTGGGGCCAAAATGGCGGCCATTTTGGTGGGAGCGAGAAGGCAATGTAGGCAGCGGGTGCTGAGCAGCGCAGCGCAGGCGTCAGCAGCAACTGCGACGGCGGCGACGACGACGACAGCAACTGCAGCGCAGCAGCGGTCCGGCGTTGGAGACTTTCACGGGATGTGTGATGGAATCTTGGAGCTGCGGAGCTCCAGGGAAAGGAAAAAGCGGTCGCCGGGGAGAACTTGTTTGCCTTTTGAGCGAAAATGCCTCGAGTGAAAACTCGTGAAGGCTCCCGGAGGAAACACCAACCATACTCGGACGGAATTGATTTTCCAAAAACTCAACGTTGAAGCTTTTTGTTATTTAAGTGGAATTTTGCCGAGAGAATGAAACCCAATTTTAACCCGGGAACTGTCGTTTTGCACACCTGACGACCTGCCAAATGGCAGCTGGCTTGGCCAAATTGGGTTCAATTAGTTGCCACCAAATGGGGGCTGGCTCTGAGCCGGAAAATATGAAATTTTCATTTGAAAAGCACAAATTTTAAATTATTTCAGGGTGACTTTGCTTGAGCGGAACGAAATATTAAAGGTTGTGTACTAAACAGAAAACAGGGATTACTTTTAATGAAAAATAAAGGAAAATTTTCTATAAATATTAAGAGTCTTTAAAATAAATGGTATTTAGGAATTCGAATGATTTCACATTTGATAGCCAAACTCATTTAAATATTTTTATATTTCCGCTTGAGATCGGATGAACCAATTAATTTAAATCATTTTTACCAAATTCTCAAAAACCAATTATTTTTATTCGAAAACAAACTAAATAGAGCCCCTGGCCTCTCCTCTCGTTTCAGGTCTGTGTCTTCGCGTGTGTGGTGTGTTTTTATAACATTTGTGGATTACGCCTATAAAAACTACACCTCCCCGCGGAGCCAGCCGAGCTGCTGCTCCAGCCAACTCCGGCCACTACAAAAGGGTAGGTATACGAATTTAAATATTCGCCTTTTATTGCCGCTAATATTAATATGAATCTGAGCTGGGCGGGAGATTAAATCAAAGGCGCATAAATCAGGCAGCATTTTAAATAAATTCGGTTTATGGGCGCGCCAAGCCACCGGAGTCGTAAACGTCTTTTGTCTAAGCTGGAATCTGGCAGAAAACCTAATTGCATAATGATTTAATCCCAACAGGCGACTCCGGCGCATGAATCGATCATAATTTTTCTCGGACATCCATTAAATTTCTCGCATAATCGCTTTAAAAAGACATTAACATGGCCATAAGCTCCAACCGACGGCTTTCCATTTCACCGAAAAACAAAAAACACCAAGCCAAGAAACTCGAGTGCTCAGAGTTTGGCTTTTAAACTCTGCTTCGGCGACCATTAAATGGGGAATGGTTCACAAAAATGTGAATAAAAGTTTATGAGGCATGGCTTTGTTTTCGCTTTTGTTGGTCGCGACTTTATGATTTAATTTGGCAACTGCTATTCTATGTTTGGTCGTCACTGGCTGGATGGCACCTCCAATGACCTTATAAATATGATTGGCGGTGACCAATGCACTGGCGAACAGAAATTGCACGATTTGTGCAGTTTTCGTTGCGATTCGATTATGGATGAGGCCATAAAGTGTATTCGTTATTGCCATTAGTCGCTCGTAAATTGGCTAACGAATGTGTCGTCTCCCCGCCCTGTCCCTGCTCGGTCCTGACCCACCTGCCCCCGTACACCTTGCCGCCAAAAGATGGCAAGTTCAGGCCCGTCATTGGCGGAGAGCCTTCACTCGCACATCCAGCCATCAGAATCCACATCCGAGCTTAAAGACACTGACAAAGACGTTATTCCAGTTTTTAATCTGCTCAATTGCCCGGGCAGCGGGGGGCGGACCAGGAGGCAGCGATATCGTCATTGGATTTGCCATCGGATTCGGATTCAGATTCCAATTCAGACGCGGAATGGTTGTGCGAAGGCGAGGTAATTAATATATTGCATTAAATTCTCGTAATCACACATTTTTATGGAGGATCCAAGACTCACAGAAGTGGGATTAGGGCGATGCACTTTGGGTTTAAAAAAATATGTTTTCTAGTCTTGTAGTGTCTAACAAATTCAAACTTAGCTCGAGATAAAAATCAGTTTCTTAAAATATTTTTAAATGTAAAGAAATATTTTTGAGTAACCCTACTCTCCTTTGATTAACTCCATTTATTAGCCGCACCTGTATTATACAAATGAGGCTCTGAAAGCCCCCTAAAAGCTTGTAATCCGATCGAATTACACTCAGTTTATTAAATAAATTACAAATGTTTATAATTATGAACTAAAAGCCTTCTCCTCCATAAACATTTTCGCCTGTCAGGTGCGAATCACGCGCTGCCCAAATCCAATCCATTTTCATTTTTATCAGGGGCTTTAATAATACTCTGAGTAAATCCAGAACCAGATTAAAGTATATAGACTGTCGGAGAGTCACTGAAAATCGCGGCCACAAATCGTAACCTGCAATGGAGGCTTATCATTAAGTGTACATAATGTGCTTTATTGTCACTTAAATACAGATTTAAATAATTTTATGACTTTATTTCATTTGTGGGCAGTGGCCACTGGCCGGCCAGTCGGCTTCGGGTCTATCTCTGCTGGATGTGGAATACAAAAGCAGCCATCTATATAAATAATAATAGCTCATTATAAGTAATCAATGACATTTGCACCCGCATATGAGCTCATTAAGCTTCGCAATTACAATAATATTATTCACTGGTGGACAGAGCAGAGTAATGATAATGGTTCTTAATGATGAAAAACAGCGGAAATTATTATTTTTGAGTTATTTATTCCTAGACACCAAAGGTAGGACATAAATGCTGAATACCAGGTAACTTATAAACTATCCTTGATCTCATTCAACTGGAGGATGGCTCTTAAATATACTTTAACTTAATTAAAACACTTGAGGAATATAAACTTATATTCCCCTGGGTGTCTTGCATAGTTCTCCTCCACTAACGCAGCGAACTAATTTGCGTTAATTGCCCTTCACAGCGCCAGTGCACAATGGAGCTTCAAGTGGTAATTGCAGGCATTTCCATTACAAAAGCATAACAATATCAATATGCCGGGCATTTGCATAAATTGTCCCCACCCAGCTGATGATCGCTGGAATGTCGGGCAAGTCAAATAAATTAGCGCACCGAGCCCCGGACTTGACTAGAAAATCGTTAGTCGAAGTGCGACAGAAATGGATAGTTAAATAAATCGAGCGATGTCAGCCCGACAAGAGTCAGGCTAACTGAAGGAGGAACTATAATCGGGCTTTTGGAGGATTTCGTTGAAGACTGGGGCCTTTGACTTGTGCTTGGACATGCAGTTTTTACACCAACAAAAATATTTTGTGATTAAAAATAAAACATAAATAATAAATAGTCTGAAAGTTATGGCATTTTATTTCTTTTTAAGTACCAGGTATCATATAGTAAATAATTCCTCAGTGCCCCCTTTTATTCCTCAGTGCATTGTGATATTCTCGAGTCTCGATTTTGATATGCAGAACAGTCACTCGCGTGACAGTCGTACTGCGGCATGTTGTCGTTGTGGTGCAGGGCGATGTGGTGCAGAGTGGCTCAGTGGCTCCGAGCGTGGGCGAGTTAGTTTGTTGGCATTTCGCACGCATCCCACATAAATTAGCGAGATTTATGGGCCAGAGACTTAGATTCGCTAGAAAATCGCTTTCAAACGGCGGCGGGGACATGGATATGATGTGGAATCGATACTAAATAATCCTCTTTGGCGACAAACTTCCTCTCTCGGAATGGCCCTGTATCCTCCTCCTATAATGTGTATTTTTTTTTTCGTCAGCCAAAGTCGGGGACACACCCAGAAAACTCTCTTGCGCCGTCTCTGTCCTTGTCTCTGGCTCATTATGCGCACTCGTTTTCGGAGTCGAAAAATCGATGGAATATGCAAAATATTGTTTGAGCTGCCATCGGGATCCGCCTAAGTCAACAGGGCGGTATGCTGAGTAACCCCCCGTCCCAGACAGCAAACTCTTTCGGACGGGAATGTAAATTTGAACAGCGCTTTCTTTGTTTTCTCTGTGTCGCAAAAGGGCCACCGCGCTTTTCAGTTTGTTATTCTAAAATGGAATTTGCTCTCCATATCGCCCAGCTCCCAAGTGCCCGAGCTGCCTAATGTAAGCTGTATCTGGCCGTATCTGTATCCGACAGATACCAGCACCCAAACCACTCAGTCTTTGGGGCTAGGCCCCTGCCTCGAGGCTCGATTTCAATTTCGGGTTTTCAATCGGGCCTCTAATGCTGCCCAAGGTGGTCAATGTTGTCCATTTTCGAGATTTTAATCGCTGGAATTTGTTTTAAGGCATCTAAATTTATGTGACAGCCCAAATTTTGAGTGTGACACTTTAGAAACATTTTTATGGTTTATTAAAAAGAAAAAAGTTCGATTCCCTCCTCTTCGGGCCAATCTCGTTTTTAAATTCAAAATGAAGAAACTAGTTTTTAATTAAAACTCTCAGACTCCCAGTTTCCAAAAGACTAGAGGCTAGAAAGGAGGACCTGGGACCTGGGAGGGAATGGAGAAATTTGGCAAGGCACTGGGCCAAGTGGGACTGCACTTGAGTCCCTTTTAGGCATTGCAGTGGGAAAATGGGGAAATCGATTGAAAGCCATAAAACAAAATGTTTATATTTCGAAAAGTCAAAAGTTAAATAGGAAATGGGAAAGATCATCAGACCGAAAGGCCCCGAGAACTGCAATTGGCTGCCTTTTCCGCCAGGGGGGACGCCCGTGAGTCTGGGGAGGGAGCTGCTCTCTCAGCACTTGGACTTAATTGAAATTTGAAATATGGTATTATGTGCGCGCAGTTCGGAAACAGTTCATAATGCCGAGCTCGAGCCAAGTTCGAGCACACGACTCTTGTGCTTGTTTATTGAAATGCTCGTAATTATCCAGTCGAGTGTAATGAGCAACTGGCTCAAGTGGAGGTGTACGTAGTATATCCCTCATCCCCCTAGGCCTCCAGCCCGGTTACAGCCCACTGCCAATGCCATATGCACTTGCCCATGAAGGCAACTCGTCCGCGGTGTTGGCCTGGCCATTGCGGTTATGGTAATGGAAGAACGCCGAATGCTCAGCCTAATCACCTGCAGATGTACTTCTCGATTGGATTATAATTGGACTGGCTATGCCTTCAGGAATCCAAGATATTTGAGTGGTTTCTCAGTTCTTTGGTTAACAAGATGTTATTAAGCAGAATCCTCGACTAATTTAAATTAAAATTCCTTCAAATAGAAAATCAATAATGGAATAGGTTTCTACTAACTCTACAGTCCCCCATTGTTCTCGACTTATTTATGGCGGCACTTCTATAAATAATTAAGAGTCTAGATCATCACCCCTTCGGATGGGGCATGTGACTGGCATGGCAATGGAAATGGCTCCTTTCGGAATAACTAATTAGGAAAACACATTTCCAGGGTCCGGACAAATGGCGAATGGAAAATGGCAGAAACGCTCGTTTTGCTGTGCTTTTCTCACCAAATGTCCGTCCGCAATTACTGGCCATTTACATAAGCCGTTCATTAAATTTGATGGCCCCTTCGCCCATTGTAAATAAAATGTCAACAAGCTCCACGCCGACGACACATTTGCGATTTAAATTAATAAGAATGCGAAAGCCCAAAAGTGTCTAAAAATGAGAAAAGGAGAAGGCGCCCCCACACAGATCGCCGCCAATTTCTATATTTAAGTGTCGAATTTTTTGACTTCTGTGACACCACAAACGATGAAAACAGAAAATCATGGCAGATGAGAGAGAGACCCCAGCCCCAGCCATGTGGAAGAATGCGATAACCTAACGGAATGGCGGAATATTTTAAAATAATTACGTGCTTTTTCGATCCCGGCGAGGAGCCACCTCGGCGAAATAAGTTTAATGTTAATTTGATTGCGTTTTTATTGATAGTAAAAACATTTATGCGGCATACAGAATGAATTATGAATGATTTGGCGTGGACGGACATTGAAGCGTTGTCAACGATCCGCCCGAAATTATATTCTGAATTCTGAATTCTGATTTCCGAATCTGATCCCCAATCGTCTTCAGCTGTGACAATCCGTAGAATTGCCCAATAACGAATTTACGTTCGTTATTATTTGTATTTTTACGGTTGTTTCCATTTTGATTGGAGTTAATTGGCCAGTTGGCTCGACTCTGCCCGTCTCGACTCGGCTATGGCGAACAAGTTATTTCGGTTCTTATAAAATCATAATGGCTTTTTTATTCGAATCAAATAAGCAATATTAATTTTAAATTTCTTCAACAAACCTAATGGATGAATTTAAAGGGGAGCGAATGCAATTAAGGCTGTTAGACAATTAATTGGCTTGGATGTTAATTATACACCTTGTACACCTTTGTATCTTGAAACTCCCACATCGCATCGAATTCATTCTCAAGGTCATCTGCCTGTAACCCTGTCCCATTAAGGGTTATGCAATTTGCACGGATAGTATTAAGGCATTGCAGGTCCTGCCGTATTCCAAAGTCCTTGAGCTAAGCAATTAGCCTTGCGCCTGCGTTTTTTAAGGACAGCTGCCCCGCGGCCTACCTGTTAACCTTTCTATGGAATATCCTTTCTCCGGATGCAGTTTTTTACTCAAGCCAATGTCCTTGAAGGTGTATACTATTAATAATCGTTTGCCAAAAAAAAAGATGCAACTGGTTAATATCTGAACTCAAGGTAAACGGGTACAGTTCCCGACCAGCATCGATAAATTAAAAAAAAAAAATGTCAAGACTGCCGCAAAATGCTTTGAATCTTCGTTTGGCTGGGTTTTCTCATTTTTTTCGAGTTGGTTTGTCAACGAAAGTGAAGCGGTTAAATGGCGGACAGAGGTCGGTTAAAAAAAAACTCAACAAGGAGGTCTGGCGGCCATAAAGTCCGTAAACAAAAGGTGAGCGGCGGTCGTAAAACGCGACAACATGGTGTGACATTCTGCCTCGGCTGCTTCCATATTTTTACCATATCCTGGACAAGGGGTTTCGAGAGCTGGTCACCCTGCGACTTTTGTTTGCCATTTTATTGTCACTCCTCGAGGGGTTCCCGAGCAGAAAATCCGGCATTTTACGGCCCTTTTCGCAATTGGACAGTTTAACCCTTCAGCCAAAGAAAAAAGGACGCGGAAGTCCATCTGGATTACTATTCTTCACTCCCTCGGAGCCGAAAGGCGTTCAACACACATTTCGTGGTTGTGCTCGCGACGGTTCTACTCCTTTTGATTGTGATTTATGGGTCGAGAATAACCGGAAACCGAGAGTGTAGACACGCAATTCCCGGCAAAGGACATTGTTTCAAAGCGCAGAAGCCAAGTTGCCAACAACTTTTGAATTCACACAAGAATTCATGTATGCCACTAGAAAAAGGTATTGAAAGTTTCTTCAAAGCTTTGCTCAGTTATTTCCACGGAGATTTACAAGGAACTGCCGTTCCTTTGAGGCACTCCTCTTAACGATCGGAAATAAATAGACAACGATAAAGGCTTTAGCATGGCCATATGTTGCATACGCTGAATCTATACTTTATAAGGATTCAAAATTTTGCAGGGGACCCCCAGAAAATTTTACAAAAAATCTAAAAAACAATTTGTTCCTAGATTTTGATGCAGATCGGTGGAGAATCGTGGAGACAATTCTTTTAAGGTATTCCGCTCAAGAATCGGATTAATATTGGCAAAGATATAGGGATCGGTGGGGCTCATATAGTCCCCTCCATACATTTTCAAAATTTTGAAGGGGACCCTCTAGAAAATTTGACAAAAAATCTAAAAAAAAATTTGTTCCTAGATTTTGATGCAGATCGATGGAGAATCGATCCCCAAATCGTTCAAGGTATCCCGCTCAAGAATCGGAGTAATATTGGCAAAGATACAGGCATCGGTGGGGCTCATATAGTCCCTTCCATACATTTTCGAAATTTTGAAGGGGACGCTCCAGAAAATTTGACGAAAAATCTAAGAAATAATTTATTCCTAGATTTTGATGCAGATCGATGGAGAATCGATCCCCAATTCGTTCAAGGTATCCCGCTCAAGAATCGGAGTAATATTGGCAAAGATACAGGCATCGGTGGGGCTCATATAGTCCCTTCCATACATTTTCGAAATTTTGAAGGGGACGCTCCAGAAAATTTGACGAAAAATCTAAAAAATAATTTATTCCTAGATTTTGATGCAGATCGATGGAGAATCGATCCCCAATTCGTTCAAGGTATCCCGCTCAAGAATCGGAGTAATATTGGCAAAGATACAGGCATCGGTGGGGCTCATATAGTCCCTTCCATACATTTTCGAAATTTTGAAGGGGACGCTCCAGAAAATTTGACGAAAAATCTAAAAAATAATTTATTCCTAGATTTTGATGCAGATCGATGGAGAATCGATCCACAATTCGTTCAAGGTATCCCGCTCAAGAATCGGATCAATATTGGGAAAGATATAGGAATCGGTGGGGCTCACATATTCCTTCCATACATTTTCAAAATTTTTAAGGGGACGCTCCAGAAAATTTGACGAAAAATCTAAAAAATAATTTATTCCTAGATTTTGATGCAGATCGATGGAGAATCGATCCACAATTCGTTCAAGGTATTCCGCTCAAGAATCGGATCAATATTGGCAAAGATACAGGCATCGGTGGGGCTCATATAGTCCCTTCCATACATTTTCGAAATTTTGAAGGGGACGCTCCAGAAAATTTGACGAAAAATCTAAAAAATAATTTATTCCTAGATTTTGATGCAGATCGATGGAGAATCGATCCACAATTCGTTCAAGGTATCCCGCTCAAGAATCGGATCAATATTGGCAAAGATACAGGCATCGGTGGGGCTCATATAGTCCCTTCCATACATTTTCGAAATTTGAAGGGGACCCCCCAGAAAATTTGACAAAAAATCTAAAAAATAATTTGTTCCTAGATTTTGATGCAGATCGATGGAGAATCGATCCACAATTCGTTCAAGGTATCCCGCTCAAGAATCGGATCAATATTGGCAAAGATACAGGCATCGGTGGGGCTCATAAAGTCCCTTCCATACATTTTCGAAATTTTGAAGAGGACCCCCCAGAAAATTTGACGAAAAATCTAAAAAATAATTTATTCCTAGATTTTGATGCAGATCGATGGAGAAATGATCCACAATTCTTTTAAGGTATTCCGCTCAACAATCGGATCAATATTGGCAAAGATACAGGCACCGGAGGGGCTCATATAGTTCCTTCCATACATTTTCCAAATTTTGAAGGGGACCCTCTATAAAATTTGACAAAAAATCTAAAAAATAATTGTTTGCTTCATTTTCTTGCAGATTGATGGGGAATCGATATACAAATCATTGAAAGTATTCTGTTTGACTATTTTACGTTAAAAGCCTTTGCAGTGGCCCATTTATTCACCGAAATATCCATAACACTTTGAAATCTTTTCTTTAGCTTTAAGCCAAGTAGTTTGTGAGCCATATTTTTGGCTTGTCTGGGAGTCTTGAAAGCTTCTCACCGCCTATGTGAGACGTCTCAATTGGCCCGCCAAGCACCTGTAAAGTATGCTGAATGGCCGTTTAGGTGAGTTAAGAGATGCGCACCGGGCCGTCGCATGCATATGCATAATGTGGCCAACTGAATTGGTGGGGCGTAATCACGTCTCGATGTGTGGCACGCGATGTGGCAGTGGCAGTTCCATTGCCCAGTGGCAGACTTTATTCGCGGCGAGGGCTGGCCAATTTATTTTGTTTTTTTTTTTTCGCGAGCTAATCCGCCGCATAATTGCGCTGGGAGCCAGACTTTGTCCGACTTTGGACAGTCTGGGGCTCTCGTAAATTTTCAGTTCCGCCAGGCGGACATGGGCCGATGATGGAAGCAAAAGCACTTGAAGAATATGATTTAGATATTATAAAAGTCCAATATTTTTAAAATTTATATTATAGACTATCTTTTAAATATATGTATTATTAAAAATTATTTTAAAATGCATTTTGTAGATTTTTCGCTGAGTGTAGAAGGGTGGCTGCCAACATGTCCGGCTGTGCGCATAATTGTTGTGCGTCCGCTTTAAAGTTGCGACCAGTCGTACAGTAAAACTCCCTTTTAATGGCCGCCGACAATGATAAGGCCCACGAGTTTATGGCTCCAGATAGCAAGTGTCAGCGTCACGTAAATTCGCCAGCCGGCCAGAGGAAATTAGGAACCCAGGGATCCACCTCCTTGTTTCCCAGAGGATTATTGGCGATGGCTTTTATGGAATTTATCTTTGTAAGTTACTGTGTGGGATGCTCCGACCAAATACTCCATGTTTAATCTTCCGACAATTTATGACAACTATCAGAAATCAATTCTCCAATTGAAATTCTTGAAAATCCTGCCCAGTTGGTCAATAAGTCGGTCAATCGATAATCGGATGACTATGACCCGAAGTTTGAATGACGAAAACAACGCATTAGGACAGACAAGAGTTCGACCTCCTCGATGACCGAATGTTTAAGGAAAGGCATTGAGTGCACTGAGAAAAATAATAAGTAATTGAAAGAGAAGTTATTAAATTACTATTTTACGAAATTTACGAAAACTACTATTTTTTAGGCACAATATTTGGGAAACCATGGCTGATATATTTTGTAAAAATTTTGTGTAAAACTAAAAATTAAAGAAAAACCTGTTTCGGATCTTTCTCTGTAAGAAATGAACCCGTTTTGGTTTTTGGGTCTTGAGGCAGACAAAGAAAATTTGCCCTGGAGAAATGCGCAGGGAGAGAAAGCAAGATGTGCGCAGGCAGGCAGGGAGGTGGATGAAAAGGAATTCGCCCTGCCAGGGCTCAGCTGAATCTATTTCGGAATACCGAAGGTCTTTCCAAACAATCCAAAAGCAAAACTATGGCGGTGCAGAGGCGGTGCTCTTATCACGGCCATTTGCCTCCGCCATTGCACCGCCGCCGACGAGAAGTGGTTGATCCGGTTTCCCGAAACCCCCAGAAACCATTCTCAGCTCGTGTGAATCTGTCGGTGGCTTATCGGGGACTCATTGCGGGTCCAAATGTCACCTGAGCGAGCTCCGGCCTGGGGGACATTATAAATGGAAAATAGAAAAGTGAGTGTCCTCCCTCGATTATGCATGCCCACTTGGGCTAATCGATTGGGGAATCAATTTGCTGCCAAACGGAAACATGCAAATGGATCTGACATCGCAATTAGCGGCAAGGTTTTCCATTCACCCTGAATGTCAAACTTACTGGGTTTATGCGTTCAATTAATGTTAATTAATTAAATTGTAATGGAGCTTGTTTTATTGAATGTTTTACAGAGGCACTTTACAACTAATTAGAATTAAATTGATTGTCGAGTTTCCTTTGGTCTAATTGTCTGGATAAATATATTCGAGTTATATAATGTATTATATTAGAAACAAACTATAAGTATTTGGCTACACATGAAACCCATAAACAAATACCATAATTTCCCCAGACTTCAAGTTCTTGGAACGGCAAGTCTTTGAGTTCTAAACTTAATAATTAATGGTTTTCATTGCATACTTAATCACTTGCCTATTTCCATTTTAATCCCGTAGATTACCACTCGAAACATTCCAGTTTCCTCTTAGACGCCAGCTGAACTCCAAGAAGCACTCGCATATCGCAACCAGATGCGGCGCTTGGGGCTTCCAGCCTTCTCAGTTTTCCCCCTCCACTAAGCGCCACCACCCTTTTTCGACCCACTGCTCTGGAGCACCCTCCCTTTTTTTAGGAGCCCATCACGAACTGAGGCAATCTCTCTGGCGATTCGGCTATCGGCCATCGGAGCTGGCGCAAAAAAAAATCTTTAAATTGTTGCAAATTGCGTTTGAAAACGTGCCTTTTCCCGAAGATGCCTCTGGCGATATATTGGGGAATGGGCTGAGATACTCGACGATCGTGCCGCCGCATTTGAGAAGAAACTCATTGGCCAGCACTTCATTTCGCTGGACACTTTAACGAGCCAAAATACAAATCACTCACGAGTGGTTCTGACCCGGGACCCGGGACCAGCCAGCCAATGCGAGAGTTACGCAAAACCATAATTAACAAACATTCGGCGGAATCCGTTTTACGAGCGACAGTGCTCGAACTTTCTGATTTATACGCCCGGCCCGGAGGGACTAGGATGCATCGAGAGAAAAATTACATACCAATTTCTATACAAAATATTTCCAATAAAGCCTTTTTCTTTAAAAAGCCTCTTAATTTTCTCACTATGCATAAAGTTGGATTGGGCAGATGATTTATCCGTGTGGTGGAAAATCGTAGGAAATCCTTTCCACCAGTCACATAACTCTCGCCCCTTGGGCTGATGGATGGCCGCGTCTAATTAAGTCGTGGGGTCGTTGTCACCAGACTGCCAACATTTGTTAGGGCTCATAGGCCATAGATCGCCCTACGTGACTGCACCTACGAATGGCGGCCAATGAGCCCAGTTAGCCAAGTCAAGTTAAGAAGGTGACGTGGGCCAAGATATTTTCATCGAATCGATTGCACTGTCTGCGTTTGTATACGGGAAATAATGATAAATATAATGGTTGTTCCTAATAGGACTTGAGACTTATCCAAGTGCTGTTTTCCTGCATCAATCACCCGGTCTATGGTCATCGTGGTAGTCCATCCTAGCCATCAAACAAACTCAGACATCCATCAGAGTGAGGCGGCTATTAAATAGCTAATTTACTGGTAATTCTACTTAGATTTCCAAGAGTTGAAAACATTTCTTGAAGAATTACCATAATTTTCACAAGCACTTTCTTTTTCACTTTTTCTAAACCAAAAATTTCCACTGCCTGTTTTTCCGTTTTCGTTAAAGCCACTCTCTAAAGAAACTTAAAAACTGAAAACTCAATCAAGTTGAAAGAGATTAGCAACCATAATTCTGCTACTACTCGAACACACCCATTTCTTGACCTTTGCCAGGTAATGGTAGGCAGGCCCAAAGGACCTCCGCTTATCCCTGAATCAGAACTAATGACGTAATGCTTAGACCACGCCCTGCTATTGGCACCTTACGATCGTTATTGGCCATCTCTTGCGTGTTGCGAAAACTCATAGCCTTCTCTTTCTTCCGGGAAATGTTCATTCTCTTCAGGACATCCTATTTTTCTCTCCCACCCCCTTTAGAGTCTTAGCCAGGACATTTAATGCCGCAAGCAGTAAGAACTGCTTGAACTGCTTTTCCAGGTTAACTGGTATACAGCTTCTCGTAATGGCAGCCAGATGGCGTAATGGTGTTCCGCCCATATTATTTGAAATCATTCCAAAAACCATTTCTGGTGCAAATATAACAAGCTCAACCCGTCAATGCATCCGGTAGACACATTTTTGCTGCCTTTAATTGAAGTTTTCCATCCGCAGCATCGGCATTCGCATTTTCTTATCTGTATCTTTGCGGTGCGTGCGCTTGCGTTTTTGTTGTCCCGCAACACCACTTGGCCATATTTTACCGCTTTTAAGCAGCGCGTAAATACTCACGCTTACTGCAAGAGTCCATTAAACGGTCGTAAAAACTTTACGATTCCCAATATGAGATTCTCTTAATACGATTTTTTATGATATTGAAATCTCCTTTCGCTGCCAGCCCATCATCGCCCATCTTCAAACTGAAAGCCATCTGAGTCCCAATGCCTACTTCTTGTCTCCCTTTTTCCGTTTCCCGGCGGTGCTCCAGCTCCAGCTGGGGGAAAAACTGAAAAACCACCGCTGCAGGTATCATAATGGCCACCAGCCACCACCCTCTCGGCAGCCGTCTCGAGGCGTATGCGTGTGTTTTAATGTCTTGTTGAGGCCTATAAAACACGCTCGTCATCCCGTTGCGATGACGAAACGATGGCGATTGGGATGACGGCTTTCATTCACTTCTACTCCCTCCTTCTCCTTCACGGCCAAGGAAAACATTGGAAAAGCCCTAAATTAATTTGAGTCCGATATTTTGTAGCAATTAAGAAGAGTGTATAAAAATATCATAGATTCCACAGGGATCTTTAATTGGTATACATTTTATAACATATCAAGATTTAGAAATTATAAATATTTTTAGCTAATATTTTAATTTAGAAATTATATTTTAGGGAGGGATATTTTTTAGTCGTACATTGAGTCCCTATTTTTATCACTAGTCTCGCTAGTGGAACTGTCAGTATCCCTTTCATCATTCATAACGCAAAAGGATACTACGAAGAGTCCAATGCAAAAAGCACATATTAGAACCCCCATGCCGTTTTGAATCATACCCTTGTAATAGACTCCATCAGCGTCCGATTTAAGAGTTTTCAAGATGTGGAGGCTAAAAATCAAATACTTTAATAATCATTAACCAAATAGAAGTAATTTAAAGTTTTTACCAAACAGGAATAGCAAAACATAGAATGGTTGCAAATAAAAGCATTAAAGCTCCCAAGGATGGCCGGAAGTGTCGACATCGGAAAAATAATATTAAATTGAAAGCTACGATGCTTATAAGGATTAAAGAAAAAACAAAACGCGAATATTTCGAATATCCTGCTACAGCCACAGCTACACTCATCTACAATAGGAATTTTTATATCAGAAGGTCTAACTTAAATAGGGGTCTACTTACAGCAACAATACCACACATCCTATAAATAGTCTCCAAAGTATTTTTTGCTTTTTCTTCCAATTGTTGGGGAATATCAACTTCGGGGTCTGGTGGATCAAGTTCATTATCCCTATTTGGGAGTTCTTGCTCGTGCCTTTTTCTCAGTACCCATGGTGAAGGGTTTAGTTTATTTTTTAAGCCCTGTCTGTTCATGATTACTCCAACTGTAAGCCAGATTCTAAACTAAAATCTTTGTCAACCTGTACCCAAGTCTTTTTTCGAAAAGCACACTTCGAGATTCAATAAGACTAACAATTTCCATTTTTCTTATATTTCCAGATTACATATTATTGTAACGAGTCCTCGGTGAGTGGAAACCCGTTTCGTTTTTATCCTTTTGAAGACCAAGTTGTCCTCAGCATGTGTAACATTTTTTTATGCTTTTAAAATACAGTGTATATATAATTAAAACACAATAAACTCAGAAGGAGACAAGAATAGGGACATTAGGTTTGCAATCGTATAATTTTTATTGAGTAATTCGGAGGTGACTGGAGATCGACGCCGTGCGGAGACCCAGATTCCGGGGTGACCCATAAACCAGACCGCATCGGGGGATTAAAAAATGATTGCGTGAGAAGGCATTTAGTAATCGTCAACGAAATCACTCTCTCGAAAAACTCATTCATCAGACAAGTCGTCCGAGGGCCGGAAGGGGGAAAACCACAAGCCCGGCCAAACAAGCCATAAACTGGCGCTATAAAAGTGTATCAAATTAGGGAATGAACTTGATGTGCAGGGTGTTTTTATTTTCAACCGCCGTGTCTGAGCCGCTTGAGTGGAAAGCGCGTCTCACTCAATGCCATTGATTTTACGGCGGAGTGACAATTGATTCCAGACTCATTACTCACTCCTTGGCCCGGCGTCGTGCCGAAATATTTTACAGTGTTATTATGGGCAATTACTCCTGTCTTCTAGCGGGTTTTACGATCGGCACTCAGAGCCCGAATTGCAATTGCAATAGTTTATTTCACTTCCCCTGTCCCTGGCAGGGCGCCGAGGTGTGAGCACTATTTGTGGGAACCAGCGAAAGGAAAACGGACTGTTTGGTTATTAAGTGAATGGATTTTCAAGTGGGCCATGACTGCCATAGCCTTGTAGTATGTTGTATCTTGCAGATGTGTAGAGTTGAGGATATAAATGTTAAGGATTTATAGTAACTGGTTTATATGTAAATATACTATTTATAGACCATTTTGTAAACTGTGTAAATAAAAATTGTTAAAATATTGTTTAATAAATGGAATAAAACTAAAATGTACTATTTTTATTGGCGGAAAATCTTCAAAATATATCATATATCCTTTTTCACTCCTTCTTAAATGTACTTTATTTTAACCATATCCCTCGCTTGACTTTATGGTTTTACAAGTGTTTTCATTGCTCAGTTCCCTCGTTTTTTTATGCCTATTTTATTTCAGATACAACCTGTCGCACGGGAGATTACAACTGAGCTGTTTCTTTTATGGTTTGTTCCGCTTTTCGTTTAACACTCCCGAGGATCACACGCAACTCCGGTTCCCACCACCACAACTTACATACAGCCTGGAGAGCTCAACTCAAAATAGTGTTTTATTGCTTAAAATTACGAATCTTTTATTTATTTATTTTTTCTTTCTGCTGCTCTCTCACTCACCCAGTTTCAATTTTTATTAGTTTATTACGATTATTATCTTTTAATGGGCCTCGTTTGCACCACCAGCGTTTACCTCATTGTTTTTGTTTTCTTGTTTTTGTGGTAGTTGTGGAGAAGAGTAACGTGTGAAGTTGTTTTATTATTTGTTTTGATTATCAAAATGGGCGTTTTACATTTTTCCGGTCGTTGGGCGGCCCACCTGCCACGGGCCCCTAGCTTATAGCCCCACATCCCATGGCCCATAACCCCGGGCCAAAAAGCAGTAAATCACAGCCCGCTGTGAACGTCTGAGTATCCAAGAGTGAGTACATCATGTACACTTGGCCACAAACTTTGTCTTTATGATCAAGAATCTTGTTCAGTAATATATACTTTATTTCAGTATTTTCTCGCAGTGCCCACTTATTCTTACTGACCCATAAACACAAACCAAAGTGTGGCAAAATGTTTAATTTGGAATTTATGAGTAATTAATTTTAAGGCACTCGACTGGTCGTTAACGCTGTCTTACCCCCTTCTTCCATTCCTCCTGACCATAAAAGATTTAACAAGCCAGTGTGCCAAAAATTGATTGCGTTTGGCCACACTGCTGATTGATCAATTATTCAATTGTTATCGCCCTGGATTTGGCCATCATGGTGCACATTCCAATTGGGCGAAGCTCCGTAAAACCCATCGAAAGTTCATTATAAAAGAATTAGCCGATTGGATGGCCAGGTGGGAGGCCAATTAAATTGGCAGATGTTTGGGATTGCAAGAGCTATTAATCAGATAATTAAATCTAAATAATATTTGATTTGTCTATGGAATAAAATTAATGTTGAATAAATTATGTACATGTTACGATTTAATGAATTGTAGATACTATTAAGTATAAAAAAAAGAAATTATGTAATTTTAAGATAATAAAGATATGTTAAGATTGTGAAAAATGAATTATATTTTATTTAATTTTCATTTAAAAAGGTTCTATTTAGTTTTATATCAGTTTTAAAAAATATCACTCATCCGCCTAGTAGACCACATTGTAGCAAAAAGTCGGATTCCGCTTCAATACCGATTCTGAGCCAACAGCAGTGCAAGAGATAGTTTCCCAGACGGGGGGGGTGAGGGCAATATCTGTGTTGTTGGCCAATTTGAATCGTAAATTTCAAATTTTTCATAAAAATGTCATAACAACCATTCCAGCGACAAACGCCAAACACACACAGAGGGACGGGAAGAAAGGCGAACAAAAGGCGGTGGCCGAAAGATACAAGAGGAAGAGATGACTTTTCGCCGAGTCGGCGTTTTTCATCTCCCGAATTTATGGATTTTTCGTAATTTCAGTTTTGGGGGTAAAAACAACACATAAAGATAGAGACAGCAGCAAAGTGAGGGAGTGGGAGTGGGGGGTGCAATAAAAAATGAAATACAAATTTGCTGTGACTAAATTTCGGCTAATTTGTATTGGAAAGCGCTCACTCAAAATGCCACTCGACATGAATAATGCAGGGTAATTTAATAAATGCCAAACAAAGCGTAAAACACTTAAAAAACCATTCCACTCAACGGTGGCCACTCAAGTCGATAGTTTCGCTCAGCGCTCATTCTCACGTTATAAACAAAATTAACCGGCCACTAAAATCACACACAAGAAAACCGAGTGAGAGTCTGATTCACTCGAGCGAATTTCACTCAAACATCGCGGCAGCCATCATGCGAAAGAGAGGGAGCAATGGATGCCGTTCCGCCGGATACAGCGGCAGGGTGAGCGAGACAAACGGATGAGTTATACAGCATATACAGTATGCAGTATACAAGTATCTTTCTTATTGCCGTCGCTGCTGCGGCCGGCGTCGACGCCAGCTGCGAGTGGAATTGTTGTTGAGTGTGTCGAAATTGTCGCAGCAACCGAAACCGAAACAGAAACAGCATCCATAAGATACGAAACCCATAAGAACGCTCGCATGGCTTTTGTATTGCGCCATAAACGTTTCGCTGCTCGTAACGCCACAACGCTGTGGCAGCGGCCTTCTTCTCGCGCGTAAACATCGGTCTCCGTTCTCCGTTCTCAGTTCTCAGGTCCGGGCCAACAAGAATAGCAAAAAGCCATCCCAATACCCCAGACAGACAAAACTCAACTCTCCAACGACTCAAAGTTGCGTCGCGTCGCTGCCACTGCTCTGCCGCAGTTGGCGTCGCTCTGCCAGCGCCAGCAGCAAGAATTACCAATTACACGAAATTTTTATACTCTTTTAAAAATTTCGTTTTATTATAATATTTATTATCGTGGCGCGCAGTAGTGTCTGCGGAACTCAGCTCCCAATTCCAGACCCAGACTCGGCTTTCAGCTCCCCGATTCCGATTCGGATTATGATTTCCATCCAGAGTCCGATTCCGATTCGCTGTGTTTATTGTTCCTACGCCCGCCGCCGGCTTATTGTCATTTAACTGTTATAGTGCATAAAACAAAAAAAAAGAAAAGCCCATGTTTGCGTGAAAAATCAAAAACAAAAACTGTCAAAACACTCGGTTTTTATCGCCTTTTTGGTGTGTGCGCGCGGTGAATGAAAATAAAAAGGCCATAAAGTTGACATCGACAAGGTTCGAGTTCGAGAGTTCGATAGTTCTGCCAGCCAAGTGTTTTTACGGCATTTTAAACAAAGTAATTAAAAACTGAATGAAAAGAAAGCATTTCTCCAGGAGGCACACAACCACACACACTCACACGCACACTCTTGAGAAGTCGTAAAAAAAGCCGCAGGGAAACCCTCGCTCTTCCATAAAATAACAAATTTCGTTGTGAATTCGCCAGTTTTGAGCGAAATAAAAAGCTGAAAAATATCCAAATTTAACAAATTCGCTAGAGAAATCTCCATAAGGTAACGAAATGCATTTCAAAGTAGCTTAAAGTCGGAAGAAGACTTCCATTTTCCCCTCCCGTATCTCTGTAAAAGTTACTAACTATCTGCCATCTCTATAGATTACTAATCGCGGGCTAAAGTCACTTCTAAAAAAAACCCCATAAGTAGTTCTACTAACCCTTTGGCACAATCCAGAGAAAATTCAAGGCACAAACAAGAATTATATACGTTCTCCACTTGAGGTCTATATCTTGGCTATAAGAGAGATTTATGTTCAATCTAAACATATTCAATTTGGTTAATGTTCTTTTTTATGTTTTCCGAGCAATTTTTATAAAAAGTCTATATGTGTGTGGCTACCATTCGGATGATTCTCTTATTTATAGCATTAAATGCGAACTTTATTTTCGGTTTTAGTATGTTTTAATTTGATCAATTTGGGGAGTGATTTATTAAGTGATTTTATAGTAGTTTCCATTGGATTACAAGTCAGTAAAGTTTAAAGGGGAGCAGATAGAAGATTCACAACTGAAACATCATTTTATGAGGTCTATGAATATCATAGTTAAAAGATTTAATATTCGAGTGGCTCTATATATCGCTTTCAATAAGAATTCAAACAAAATTTGTTAAAGGCAACACCAAATAATAGCTCAATATTCAATAGGTATTCCCCAAAAAACGACTAATAAAATAAATATTCCGAAAGACTCGAAAAATCCGAAATATAAACCATAACAAGAACAAGAAGAATAGAACTGAATTCCGAAGATTCGATCTCCGAAAAAATATGTGCAATGTCAAAATTTGTTTTCGATAGTATGCTGCCAAAGTATCCACAGTTCCAGCCGTTTATCAGTTCGCACCTAACCACCACCCCCCCAAATTCGTCATCTGCAGCAGTAGCCGCCGCCCTTGCAGCCGCCGCCGCATCTGCCAGCGTCTCAGCCACCGCCAGCAGCAGCAACAACAACACCAGCAGCATCAGCAGCCACATAAGCACCATCAACAACAACAGCAGCAGCAGTCCCAGCAGCAGCAGCAATCACAACAACATCACTCTTGCAGCGGGCTCCCTGTCTCCCAGTCCCAGCGGATTACACTTGGGCCAGCACCACCTGGGTCAGTCGCCCCACTCGCCGGTGTCCTCGTCCTCGCCGTTCCAGCAACACCAACAGCAGCAGCAGAGCCTGCACCAGCAGCAACAACAGCAACAGGCGCAGCAACAGCACCACCAGTACTCCTCCTTGTCGGCGGCCCTCCAGCTGCAACAGCAACAGCACCACATCAACAAGCTAGCCGCCGTAGCCGCCGCCTCCCACGGCCACGCCCACGCGCACCAGCAGTTGCTGTTGACTCCGCCGTCAGTTGGAAATTCGCAAGCCGGGGACAGCAGCTGCTCCCCATCGCCGTCGGCATCTGGCAGTTCGTCGCTGCACCGCAGCCTCAACGACAGCTCGCCGGTTTCCGGACCCGCATCCACGTCGGCATCCGTAAACGCGGCCAATTCCGTAGCCGCCGCCGCTGCCGCTGCTGCCGCCGCCGCCGCGGCCAGCTCCTCGTTTGCGATCCCCACCAGCAAGATGTATCCCTATGTATCGAATCACCCGAGCACCCATGGAGGGCTCTCCGGAATGGCCGGGTTCTCGGGGCTGGAAGATAAGTCGTGCAGGTGAGTCAAGTTGAAGGGATAAAGGGGGTATATCTTGGAGATATTTAGATAGATATCTTTCGAGGGGTATCTTCTGATTAGTCATCATATATATGAAACTTTCTTTCCAAGAACCCATTTGGAATGCCTCTGACACCCTCGTCCTCTGAAACCCCGCCATAAACCGCAAACCACAAATCCGTTTCGAATGCGCTCTAATTATCGGCTCGGGTCTGGTCCTCTTGGCTTCCTGACTGGCCGGACATTCATATCGAATGGCCATAAAAGGACGAAAATTAGAACAGCCTGCGGTGGCCGGTGGCAATTTGTTGCCGGCCACCAGATTCGCACGCACACTGACCTTCCGCTGTGGCCATTTGCATATTGAAACTACATACAGTGCGCCCTGCTGTGCGTGGGCGTGTTCCGGATTAGTGTGCAATTAGAGGCGACCGCAGTCGGAGCTGCTGCTGCTCGAAAAAGGGCAAATGCAAATGGCCCGGGGCTCAGCCAGCTCATTAGCATTTGACTTTTCAAATGGCCAGGGGCATGGGTGGGAACGAGATAGGGATCGCCATCACATCCGTATGTTAACTTTTGGTTTGTTCTCCCTCTCACCTGCAGCAGGTACACAGACACCGTGATGAACAGCTACCAGTCGATGAGCGTACCTGCCTCGGCCTCGGCGCAGTTCGCTCAGTTCTATCAACATGCCACAGCCGCCGCCTCGGCGGTCTCAGCCGCCAGTGCCGGGGCCATTGGAGTCGACTCCCTCGGAAATGCCTGCACCCAGCCCGCCTCCGGGGTCATGCCAGGAGCCGGGGGTGCCGGTGGGGCAGGAATCGCCGATCTGCCGAGATATCCCTGGATGACACTTACAGGTGAGTTGTTGTTTTGTTTCTAAGAAATTCGTATCCAAAAGTTATGACGATCTATCTTAAAAATCTTACAAATCTTTAATATTCCCACTTATTAAATCCTAAAGAATCCATTCCACTAAGTACTGATCTTTCTAGTTTTCCATAAAAACAAAACTATGTACTTTGGTTATTTGGAAAAGATACACAATCATTCGACTTCAAGGCAAGAAAATCCAATAAAATTAAGAATGAATCTGTGGGCCATAGAAACCATAGCTCTATATTTTTGTGTATACATTAATCATGGCCAATTACACTGAAAGAAATGTAAGACATTCTAATACCTGCTGTAATACCCAGTGGCCAAATATTGAAAGTGATCTGATAGTTTATACTTCATCATATAAACAACAGATATTCCGATTTCCAACCATTCCCATTGCCGTTTCGCCGACAATTCCGATTCATAATGAACACTTTGCGGGGCACTTCGAAGTCGTTTATATCGCATAAGTCTTCCAGGGCGATATGGATTCGGATCGGAATCCAAAAACCGAAACAAGCTAAAGAGCTAAAAAGTTGGCAGTAAATAAAAATGAAAATAGTTTGAAAAACGCTCTTGTCTGTTGGTCTGCTGGTCTGTTTGTCGTGTGGTTTGGTGGCTCGTCGATTTGTAATTTAAATAGCCTCAAGGTTGCCACACACAAACACTCGGCGTGGATACACACAACAAATGCTGGGGATGTGCCCCCGCGCATACGAAATCCAGCAGATACAGAGATACTCGAGCGCGCCAAAAGATACAGATACAGATATTTTTTTTGTATCTTTTTGCGGGCGGCCGCCGCTTTTTTTTATGCGGCTAACGTAGTATGAGCGAACTCACTTTAAATTTATGTGGGTCAGTTTAATTTACGCGATCCGTTCGCTTTTTCCGCGCATTTTTTTGCACATCAGGATTTATTTATCATTTTGGCCAGAAAGCCAGCGAGGCAGCCATCCACTCGATTTCCACAATGCACACAAGAAATTGAACGAATTCAGTTTTCCAGTCTGCCCCCGCCGGGTTGAATGGCTTGTGATTAATGGCAGACACCATATGAATAGACTGTCAATTGGCCCCAAAGTTATAGACTGCACATCGGTCGCCATGATAGAGAAAACATGCGGCGATGGTGATGCCGATGTATTTACTCGGGAATCACTTGGGATTTTGCTTCAGTTTATGGCCCGGGCATGTGAATTAAAAGGCATGAGTGATTGCCAATTGATGAGCTTGCAGACAGATTAATAAGCGAAAACAAGGTAGCAGCTTTATGGGATCTAAGAAACCTCCGAGCATCTAAGAATTCTCTAAAGATTTCGGTTAATAAATAAACAAAATGCTAAAAAGATAAACGGGTTTTTGGTCAGATCTGGGTGTTGGTAAATCGATAACTAGCGATTGAGATTAAAAACATATATTCTAATGGTGGGAAGACTATAAAACCCCATAGGGTTTTTACACCATTAGTTGGCCCGGACAAACCTGTTTTGGCTAAAACAAAAAAAAAGAATGGCTAGTAAGATAAACGGTATTTCGCACAATGAAATATTTTGCATATCTTGTGCTCACAGCGTCAAGGCGATAAAATTGTCAACGAGATCATAGACGACGCGACGACTGCGGCGACTGGCAGCGATGAAAGTAAATACGAGCATGACGCCATTATGGCAGCCAAGTGCGCGACACGTCGGCGCAGAGCCCCTGCTCCTCCACTCTCCTGCCACATACATAAACTGCTGCATATAGCCATGCAGTTGCATGTGAATCGCCCAAGAATCTTCCCTGCTCCCCGCCCCATTTACCCCGAGAGTCTTTCTGGCTGGCTTTCACTTGGCCAAGCCTCCGAACCCACCCAAAAAACTAAAAACTAGCAAGACCCAAGACCAACACCCGGACTTGCTTGCAACAACAAATGCTGCAACTTTAACAGCAACAGCAACGGCAAAAGGCAACGTTTTACAGCTGAATGCTTGCCAAATGCAATTTAACTAATGAATTTTAATATTTTACGCCAAAGCGTCTGAATGAATTTTCATTTTCACATCGTTGCACCGACTCCGGACAGCAAAATCAACAATGTTGCCAGCAAACTTGACGATTGCCGAGGGGCCGAGGGGGCGAGTGGCTAGGTGGCGTTCCAGTGGGGAGGTGTCTTCCTGGGCTGTGCGGGCGCGCCTGCACCTGATTATGCTGATAAGAAAGCAAAGAGGTTAACTTTTCTTAATTATCTGGAAAAGCGCAGCCCGACAAAGCATGAAAATGGCAAAAGCTTTTCCTCCGCACTGAAAATTCGCAAACTCAGCACGTGCTTTAGGGGGTAGCGGGTGGGATAGGATGGATAAGAAAATGGCTAAAGAAATTACACTTAACAAAAACTAAAATAGTTTTAGTTTTGGAGAAGCACAAAAAATACAAAGTCAAATCATAAAAGTTTGATTAGGCAAGAAGTTTTAGAATATTTTCATTAAAGGATAAAATAATTTTATATTCTTTAGACAAAGTTTTTCTCGTGGTGTAGACTGCCTTGGCTAGATAAGAAGCCACTGGCTCATAAATTGTGCAATCATCAATGCGACAAAGAAGTCTGGGCCTCGCAGAATCTCTTCTATACACGAGATTGCCTGGCCACTGTCCGTTTGTCCGCGGGTCCGCGTGTCCGTCTATCTTTCCGTCAAATAAAATGGCAACAGCGACTGGCAAATGGCAAATGCACAGAAATTTGTGTATTTTAATTAAAAACACGCCAACGATGCCGAGCAGCTTCATCTGCTTATTAATTAGGAGGAGTCGGCGTCTCTGGTCGTTGGCATCTCCTCGAACTCCCAAGCTCCACAAGCTCCCGAGCTCCCCCGTCCATCTGGGCCATTCCGTGGTCTACTTAGAGCGGAGCCGGTTCAACTGGCCAGAGGTTCACTGTGCTGGTGGTCTCCACTCGGCTAATTCTGCTTTTTGTGGCCGGCGCTGACAACTAAATTGAAAACGACCCCATTGAGTGGTTTATGAAAACTGGCATACATATGGGGGGAAAAAAATATAGAAGAAGGGGTTCTCTGGGCATGATTTGAGAGATCGTCATAACTCAGCAGGAACTCGCTCAAGGCTATTGGCGGGCAATTTTGCATTAGCCCAACTCCTTGCCAAACTCCTTGGCCATAAAAAAATAAAAAAAAATATTAACCATCGTTTTTTCCTCATTTTTCATTTCAGACTGGATGGGAAGTCCCTTCGAGCGTGTCGTTTGCGGCGATTTCAACGGTAAGTACTGCAATTAACCGGAACCCTTGAAGTTAATTTCCCGACTGGCATTGAGAAAATGGGTTATCCATCTAACCGGGCATGGAATATGACTGCGTTTTTTAGTGCCGGCTGAGATGGCCTTGAAGCTTGGGAGTGTTACCTGCTGGGAATGCATCTTCCACCCGGCCACTTTCACCGCCGAAACCCTTCTCGGCTGGCCGCCTGCGACTCGACTCGCTCCTGGTGATGTCCTGTCATAAATCCTTCGGGCCATTGTCTCGATCGTATTGTGATTTTCTGGCAAATGTCTGAAAAAGGCACTGACATCCGGCAACTGTTGCGCTAAAGAACAGCTCTCTAGGGTTATCTTATCTTCGCGTCGTGATTTATTCGCATTCCCCGGCCAGCGATAGAGGCGCTATGTGAATAATAAAATATATTATTTTTATTAATTTTACAAGCCATAATTGTAGCGCGGTCGTGATAAGCTCGATCGCTGTGGAATTGAATTATAGGGGTTGTGCCTCTCTCTCTTTCACTGTCTGTGGCTCTGTCTCTTTCCAAATTCCAAGCTTTGAACTCGAACGTCGCGCTTGAAATCAATGCAATATCAATGTTTCAATTCGATTGCGGCCGCCGACGAGAGATCAATGTCATTGGGATCGGGTTTTCGCCTTGCCGCCATCTCGCAGATAAATGCTGATCCCGCTGACCCCTCAACAGCTCCCCTCTCCCTGATGCAACCTCCCCCTCACCCATCCCTCTCTGGTTTTCGGAGTGCTATCTCCCTCGCAACATGGACGACGGCTGGCAAGGGTTAATTTATGAGGCGCGATAAGCGAATTCCATTTCGTTTCGGTTTTTGTTTAATTTCCGATTCCCTGTGTTTTCTTTCGGTTTGTGTTTTCCTTTTTCTGTATTTACATTTTGGTGTGTTCTCTGTCTATATGGCTGCCATCTCCCTCTAATAAAGACTCCCCCCTGGCCGAGGGGGAGTGTGCGACACCGTGTTATCGGCACGTTTCGTGTCGTTGTTTTCAGTTTTTTTTCCATTTCCCTGCCTGCCGCCGGCGGAAAATTCGAAATGACACGTTTCTCTGCTGCTTTTTTTTCGAGTTGTTTTTTTTTTTTTAACTACTCCATGCGGCTGTTAATCTGCGGTTTTAATACCCAAGTGGCGCAAATTGGCAAAGGGGTTTGAATTACAAAGCCGGGACGCAGGATTCGGCCGCACAGACACAGAGATGAGGACAAAATGGCAGCCAGACTGGCGCGGTTTCGGCCTCTGGCATGGACTGGGGGCATGGACTGGGGCATGGGCCTGTCAGACATGTAAATTTTGGCGCAGACAAAATCAAATTAAAAGCGCACACGTTCCACAGACAATTGCCAACTCGATTCCCCAGTCCCCTTGAAGTACTTGATCACAGTTTATTCCCCTCATACTAGTCACACTTGAAGAAAACCTAAGAGTGTTGGAGTAATATCCATATAGGGCTTAAAAATAGCATTGCATGGCTTAAGTCAAAAGTTTTCTTTCATTTCATTAATTTTAATATTTTATTTACACAAAAGTTCTATATAGAACTGGCTGCGACATATTTAGGATATATTCTTCTATATAACTTCTCACATCGCGTGGCATGCGTGACTGCCGCCACTTCGCTCGACTTTTCCGGTTGTGATAAATTCTAAAGACTGGGAGTAGTTAGTATTAATTTAATCGCGGAATTAAACAAGTCGCTGCCGGTGTCGGCTAATGCACTCTTCGTTCTCCGCTTAAATTTATTATTTTACCCGATTAATGGATGAGATTAGAGTTTTTACGATGCACTTAGTTCTCTGTGATGAGCCATAATCATTTCCAAATGCGACTGGTAACTAGTCTACTGCATTTATGAGAGATTCCATACCCGAGAGTCTATCCAACACTTTTTATTTGTAATGAATACGTTGTGAGATTTACTTTTCAACTTTACAATTGTAAAGAATGGGTTCTCCAGGAACGTCTATTCCTCCAGAGGATAAAGGAGCTGATGGGCCTTTTGTGTTTTGGGAATCCTCCCCTAGAGGAACTCGTTATTCCAGTTGTTGGCTTTGTGGGAATCCTTTCGCGCCCTAGCCCCTCTCTCCTAATGAAGCAATTCAGGTAATTGGAGTTGCTATTCCGGCCGAGCTTCGTCTTCTGAAAAGATCAAGCTTCAATGGCCTGAATAATAAAACCTGTCGTTGACAAAAGACCGTCGTCTGGGATCATGGCTGCAGCATCAGCCACCATTTTCCAAGAGCCATTCACAAAAGACCGAGTCCCCGTAAGCCATTAATCAAGTATGTCAGCCACAAAAAAAAAAATCCAAAGGAAATGGAAGATTCGAATTACTAATAGGCGAGGTGGGTTCTCTGTGGTCTGCGGTCCCTCCACAGGACCACACCTCGTCTCTGGCGGGGGGATGTGGCTCCAGGAGCGGGGGGTACACCGGGTATTATAACGAAATTTCCAGCTGAGGGGGATAAGCATGAGTTATGCGCACGCCTAGGTAAATATAGAACCCGCATCGATCGATCTATGCTTTTTATACGAATTTAAGTGTCACGTTTTCCATTTGGTGGGAGGGGGGATTGTGGAGAAGGGAGCTGGGAGATGGCTGGTCTAAGAGGGCGGGGGTGCTTCTTCGAATGGCGTTTTAATACGTCATCGTTTCAAGTCGGCCCACGCAATCTAAGTTATGGCCGACATCTGCCCCCGAGTTCTGCATTCGGAATAATGGAAATAGGAATCCGGAGTTCGTGTTTGTTTTCACCAAATAGGAAAAATTATATGTATTTGTATGCGATATCGAGTGCTTGGACTTGGACCCGTGTGCACTGGGCCGTGAACGTAGTTGGGAAAAACGGGGCCGAAAAAGGCAAGGAAAACCCAACCAAAGCAAACACAAAACACCCAGAATACAATACCAAAATGCGTTCTCAGTCGAAAGCAGTTGGCTCAATTTATATGTATTTTCAATAAAAGTCGATATAATGCTTGCCAAGGTTCATAGAACGAGCAAATGAACTTGGAAACGGCCAACAAAAAAACAAAACCAAAGAAAAGGAGAGAAAAATGTGGCGGTGGCAACCAATGAAGGCAATCAATTTCAATTCAGTTTCCTCGCCTTTTTTCCCCAAAAAACGAGAATAGAAACACGCCGAAGCCAATGAGGCGTCCAAAGGGCAAGACGAGGCCAATTGCAGATATGTTTGAACGGCTTTGAAACCTTTTTTTTCATACCCTTCTAGCTGCTCAGGGTATCTTTAATTTTCAGAAGCCATGCTAAGCAATATTTATATTTAATAATCAATTTTTAGTCAACAAAGATCATAATATATTATGTTTATAAGTAACAGCTGCCTCCAAGTAATAGTTTCCACCAACCATTGTCTTTTCTTAGTCCCCGAATAAGAGTATCCAAACAAAGGAGCCAAAAAGTGTTGATGAACCCTAGTGCCACCCGCTGAAAGCCCCATCTGAGTAGCTTTGTATCTGTGTACCCGAAAGATACACACAAACAATTTCATAGAGTCGCTGTGGCGCCACTTCATTGTGATCATTGAATGGCCGTTGATTGTGTCGCATCGATTCGCGGCGATTTTAATCGCAAGCGGCGCACATTAAACGCCTTTCATTTGCAATTAAATTGCCGGCCACAGACAGATACACAAAGCCAGCTAGCCAGCTAGGCAGGGGATACAGATACATTCGAGGGTGCTCGAGTTGCGGTCAGTTGCGGCGACACGTGTCCCCCAAACGGAGGAAGAACACCCACCCACCCAGAAGTGACAGGAACAGACGCCGTTTGCAAAAATCTTGCGGATTACCAATTCTAGACGCCTAATGCCATTTATAGGCCATCGCTACAAATGCTCCACAGCTGTCCGTCCGCCCAAAATTAGTCCGCCCACCTCTCTCTCGTTCTGGCGCACTTTCTTTGCTCCGTCTCTGTCTTGGGTGGGCCAAGAAATTTATTGAAACCACTTCGGTGCGATGGGCCAAAAAGGGGCAGGGGGGGTCGCCCAGAAAAAGAGTCTGATTTTGCAGGCTTTCCTTACCAGAAAAGCCCTCGTGTCTCAACTCACGGCCCTAGGCCCATTCTGCGGCTGGCTTCTTCCGCTTTCCTTTGGCCCGTTTCGCTTTTCGCTTCTGGCCATATATTTTTCACATTTATGTCGGGTATTTTGTCTTATCACACCCTCGTGTTTGCAGTGCATGCAAAAAATGTTGGGCTGTGGGCGTGGGGCGTGGCTGTGGGGTAAGGTTGTGCCGCCAACCACCCACGAGATTAAAAATGCCATAAAGACAGTAAGGGTGAATGGCTCTAATGGCTGCCGTTGCCGTTATTTGCCATCCTGCTTGCACACACACAACCTCTCTCTCTCTTTTGGTTTTCTCATTTCTTTGGAGAGAAAGGAAAAGGAAAAGTGGAAAAGGAACTGTTACCATGTTGCTATGGCTCTGGCTGGCCCGAGCTGAAATTTAGGGCTGTCTGCACTTCCTGAGATACAATATATCCGGGGGTCTTATCCGAAGAGATAATGTCAAAAGCATATGGTATAAGTACGTACGATCTATGACTTGGTAGAAAATTGTATCTCAAGAGTTCTTAAATCGTAATGGTTTTAAGATTTCGGTGAAAAATCAATATCCTCTCTTGAATTCTTAAACTCTTGAATTAAATAATATTATTTAACTTTAAAGGATATATACGTTATCGGCTTGCTTTGAAAACCTCCTCTATGGACTTCTTAGATACCATTTTAATTGTGAATGCAACCTCCATCCTAGTCTATTCCTGATCCCCCTTAACTAGTATCACGAGCAGCAACGAGGAGTAATTCCAATAATGGCGTGAAATATTTGATGAGAATATATTAATCCCCCGGGAGCTGGAGTATTTGCAACATTTGCCGGGAATTTCCTCCGCTCCGCTCCAGGAAGAGCACAGACAACGACAGCTTGCCATATATTTTCCAAGATTAAGCACACAATTAGCAGTCCTGGCACTCCGGCTGGCACTCTGGCACTGGGGGCGTGCCAGATCGGATAGCCCAAAACAACAACAACAACAACATTGGCAACGCGCTTCACATAAATTGCAGAAGAAGCATCCCCGGGCGAACGCCATCCAGGTTTTCCACCCCTCTTTTCCAACCTGCCTGCGCCCCCTCTCTCAGCCTCTCAGTCCTTCTCGGCGCACAAAATGCTTTGCGCGACTGATTAAATTTAAATAAATTTAATAAACATAAATTATTTGCAATGGCAGCCAGGAGTTGCCTCCGACTCTCTGCCTTGCCACTTTGCCACCCCCAAAAATGCCGAGCAGGAGCGCAATTTAATGGCGGCGCTTACCTGCCCCACCACCCCTCTGCCAACACCCCTCTGCTCATCCTCCCCCTGGATGGCTAAAAGCCACACAAAAGAGCCAGATGTTGCCCGTGAGCCTTGTCAGAACAGCGTTTAAGCGGCTTTTCTTTCAAAGTTTAATTAGTCTTTTTCGCGCATTTGCATATCCCTGCTAGCTGGTGGGGCCTGGTGGGAGAAAGACTGCTCCCCTGGGACATCATTTTAGCCGAGAACATTGCAATTTTCGCTAAATGCCCAAAAGATCGTCTCTGCGAAACAATGAACTGCCTCTTCCAGGAAAGCCAAAAAAACTGTTGAGCCATCAGAAGCGCTCGGGACATGGACTTCCACATTCCTCACATCATCATCCTGTACCATCCATATGGGCTCGGAGGCTGGTGGATCTTTTTGGGCATGTTAAATGTCGGCCGATTGTTTATATATCTTTCAACATGCCATCCGGGAAGTTAGTTTCGAAAATTCATACCAAATATAAACAAATCAGCATAAAACATATGCACCAAGCCGCAAACACAATTCACAAGTGAAATTTCTTCTTTTCCAAAATAAGAAAACGCTTCCATAAATATATGGCTTCAAACAGAAATGGCTGCTGGGAGATCTGTGTCTTGGTGTCTTACAAACTGATAGGTTTATGTCTCCTTAGAAAGCCATTTAAAAATTAATTTTATAGCCATAAAAACAAAGGCTCTTGGCTGAATCAGCGAATATCAGATATATCCCCCAAAAGTAGGAAGCTCTGAAAGATTTCTGGAAATTCTCTTCTGAAAGACAAATACACAACCGAAAATTTGCGCGCCAAAAGTCAACAAACATACTGGTTGTAGATTCGCTAGAAATTTAGGCAAAATGTTTGGTCAAGCTTAGAATTTGAAATTTAAACTGAAACTGAATAAACACGAAAGTGCGGAGCACAATGTTTCAAAAGTTCTTTGTGACAAATCCGGGTATTTTGCCGGAAAAACGCTTGTCAAAGCTTAGAACTCGAATTCAGACTAATTGCCGGAATTGCCGACTTCTGGAACAATAAAGAAATATGGCTACAGCACGCATAGTGCTGCTAAACCACAATGTTTCAAAAAGTCTGTGTCAAGCGATATGTAAATTTGTTTATTATTTACGAAAACGAAAGCGAGAACGCTAGAATGTGGCTAGAAAGGGAGAGTAGGAGCCAAACACTAAACACGAAATACTCGTACAGCCAAAATGTTTGTTTATTGTACAATTTTGTGTCGCTTGATAAACAAGAAGCCAGAAGAAGACCAAAGACCCGTACCCCATACCCGTCATCGTCCCCACGGAACCACTTTCGAATGCACACTCACACACAGCTACTCGCCACAGAAAACACACAGATACGTGGATACAAAGACACATAGATACATAGATACACAGATACTTGGGTAAACTATGGCGCTTTTTACCTCCCCGCCAGCGCCCAATGTCCGTGAGAATGTGTGCGAGTATCTTTATTGTACGCTTTGAATTGTTTTTATGATTTTTATGTCATCATAAGTTTCAGTCTGCGCCGAGTTTTTTTCAGCGTCTCGTTTTCGTATGTTTCTGTGCTTATTTATACGCGGCGCTGTTTATTGAACAATTACGTTTATGATTATTAATATTTTTAATTGTTAATGTCATTGTTATAGAGGCTATCCCCGGGTCTGGCCGGGCCCATTCTCATAACCATTCTCCTCCCCATAACCCATAACCATTCACGGTCCCATTCCGAATCTTGACAGCGACGCCTTGGGACGACTTTTCTGGCTATAATGTCACCTCCCGGATTACGTTTCCCGTCTCCCGATTCGGTGAATAACCCAACCGATTTCCATCCGAATAGGCATCCAAATAGTATTTGTTTCCAACGCCACCGCGTCTGGAATTTCCCTTTTGGATTTGTGGCCCAAATTTTTCGTTTTATTTCGGATTTTTGTTTACTGGCCGCCGCCGCTTCAGTCAATTGCAGCCACGATTTATGGTGCGCTAATTGATTTTTAATTGGAAAATGTTTTTCCTACGCAATTGTGCAACGGACCGGTTCCACCGGCCACCGCAACTAAATTCGAAAAGCCAGCGATCAAGACAGCCGCATAGCGCTTGTCTAGCGAGCGCTTAAATACTGTTTATGATCGAGTGGGTAATTGAAAATCATCATAACGCAATGGGAGAGAGATGCCTTCCTAAATCGGAACGTGGGATTTTATTTTAATAGTTAATATAAACTGTGATTAATTCAAAAGGCATTTGTTTAGAAGTGAGTCAGATATTCAGGTTAGATCATATCAAAAATCGATCATTTATCCTTTCCATCAAACTTAACTAATTTATAATTCAATGGAAAATACATTAGCAATACTCTAAAAATCACTGCCCAAATTTATCAAATTAAAACATACATTAACCAAAAATTAACATAAATCTCAAATATAGGTATAGGATCCGATATAGTACTCAATGGAAGAACATAGTATATAATTCTTGTTTGGGCCACTTTCTTGGCTTTAAAAACAACTAAAAGACTTGTTTTCGAAATGTGTGGATCTCATTGAATGGCCCGAGGTGTAAGGCTCAAATAAACCAATTACTTCTGGTTACTGAAGACTCTTTTTTTTATGGCCACTCTGCAAGGGGAAAATGACTTTTGAAAACCTAAACCACAATCCAGGCAACTGGAACTCGGTGAGTTAATTACTTGTCAAACAGCGGCTATTAGTGCTGTAAATTGCCCGAATGACTCCGCTCAACGCCAACGCCACTGATTTATTTACAAAACAAACACCAGAGGATCCCCAAGAGCCCATACGAGGGAGCAGAGGGTCTTAAACCCGCTCGAATATCAAACGATCTGTGACGCCCAAAGCTGAGCCATGGCACGTACTTCGGCCACTTCTGTGTTGCGAACCCCGGCACGAACGCTCCGATTTCAGCTGATTCCAGACGGCTTGGACACTACTCCGGCCAGGGAATGTTTGGTCAGTGGTCGAGTGCAATTAAACGGCTGGCAATTACATGCCCAAAGAGGCAAGCCAAAAAGGGGTGACCACTATGCGTATGCGCAATGTCCAGATACGGTTGAACTGACTCCCTAATCGATACAAGATTACAGAATTACTTGGTTTTAGTGAAAACTTCTTTAAATCATAAACTAAGCTTCAACTCTAATTAATTATCAACTTGTTTAACAATTACATGCCTTTTATTCAAAAAATCGAAATAATGGCTGAACCACAAAGTGAGCGCCATTAAGTCAAGTGATATGGGAATGGGAATTGGAATCGGAATGTGAATGTGAATGCCGATTAATGACCACCCATTGTAACCAGAAATCAACAGTGGCTACTCGTGTTTACGAGCGCCCTTGTCATTGTACAATCGCTGTACTAATTAAACGGGACACACAGTGGTGATTCGCTAAACAACAATCGTCATTATGAGGGACTATAAAACGAGGATCGGATCGCTCTCGGTAGTCGATCGTTATGCACGGCGCAAGACCATGCGTAAAATCGTAAATAGATCATAAAACGCCCATAAAAAGCCATTTAACGAGCCCCAAAACAACCCGTCGAGTGCAGATAGACGACAGACTGTTGGCACAAATCGATCAATTGATTCTAGCTTTGAGTGAGTGTCTGTTTAACTGTCACCGAAGTCGAAATCGAGATCAATTGTTATGGGCAGCAGCAGCCCGGTTTTTGGGGGGCCCCATCGACCCGGGTGTATAAGAAGGTGATTTACGATCTTGGTCGTGTACTCCACTGGAATTTTGTGCAACTTTCACAGAGCCAAGCCACAACCTATGATGGGGTTTCTCTAGCGAACTTATGGGGAACTAGCTGGCAAGCAGTTATTTCGCTCGAAACTGGCGAATTCACAAAGAAATTTTGTTAAATTTGCATATGGTCTCGGGTTGGCTTGTTGGTGCAGCTGGTGGGATGCAAGTGGTGTGTCTTATGTGGAATTTATTTTGTGGCGAATGCAATTAAAAGGCGACCATCAATTACCCGGAAATTCAAGCTGACAATGTGCCGGCGGGATTCGAGGATTGTGATTTATAGGCCCGCGATCTTTTTTAATGCACTCTTTTATTTTAATTTTTTATTTATTTTATTTTTTATTTTATTTTACATCGGAATCTGGACCTACTAGGGCAGTCCCCAATTTCCTAGAAGGAGAGGTTAAAGGTTCACCTATTCCGTATTGAAATCTAAAGAGCAGGGCTGCTTCCAACTAGCTTATAGCCTAAAATCTAGCATTATATAAAGCTTCAATTTTATTTTTAGCCGTCAGTTTTGTCTATAAAGTCATAATCAGTAATTTTTCAATTATAAAAACTAACTCAGCAATTTCTACCAAATTTTCTCTTGTGTGAAAAGATCATTGAACCCTGAAAGACTCCCACCAAGCCGCTCGTCCAGACGCATTCACTCCAAAAAAAGAAAAAAAGAGAAGAAAACAAATTCCAGAGCCCGATTTGAAAACGTCGATTGTCCGTTTCCCAAGCGGATTTAAGGCTTTCCGAATAGTTTTTGAGTGGAAAAGCAGCAGCGGCCGTGGAAAATCAATAACAAACTCTATCTGCGGCTTGTGACTCAATTTCCGAGCTCTCTTTTCCGCTCAGCTCCGGCTGCAGCTCCACGTGTAGGCAGACGCTCTCTCTTTTCCCGGTGGATGGCATATTCCGGTTTTCCGCGCCGACTCACCACTCAAACCCCCGTCCATCTCTTTCTCTATCAGCCGTTGCCATGCCAACACTCTCTCTCCTTCTCTGTTTGTGTGTGTGTGAATGCGTGTGTCTACCTGTGCGAGGGCAGACACTGCGGCAGCCATGTTGGATTCCATCACTCTCCGGTCCTGCGAGCGCTGTGCAGCCATCTCGCTCGCACCTGCTGCCATTGCAGCGGCCATTGCGGGGGTCGTAAATCTTGTTTAGGGGCGCGTGTGTCCTGGGAGTCGTGATTTATGGGACGAATTGTAGCTGCTCATTGTAGCGTGTAAATAATTTAGATTAGTTTGGTATTCCTGGTTGCGAGAGCGGAAAAGGAGAGGTTGATTAGAATTGAAATTGCTTTCCTTCTTGCTCCTTGCTCCATTTCCCCCTTTCACTTTGTGTCCACTCAGCATCGAATGTTTTTCCCATTTTATGGCAGCTCTCTGGAAATTAAAAATATTCTAGTATTTACTAGTGGAAGAGAAGGAAATTAATTTGCAAGTAGAGCAGATATTTTATCGTATTTTTATTTTCTATTAAATGTAAAAAAGAGAAATCTAAAAGGAAAGTAGAGTGTCTTAACCCATGACTCACCTTAACTCAGCTTATCAGTTCAGGTAAATTCGAATGTCACGGCCTCATCGGACCGTAAATATTTTGCCAACTGCCCAATCTCATAAAAAATGCAACTGCAGATGATGATTTACAACTACAACCGAGAAAGATTTTTCAAAATCTGCACCTTTCATAATATTACGTAAAAATTGTCCCTTTTTTTGCGTACATTGTTTCGGGCTTATGATGTTGGAAAGTCGCAACTTGCAAACCATAAAAAATTGCCGCTGACATGAAAACCTTTTAGGAGAAAAACTCCGCACAATGGCAGCGGCAAGCGGCAAGGAGGAAAAATACAAAAAAAAAAACCATAAAACGGCAAGCGAGAAAAAGTGAGAGGCGGCTGGCACTGGGACAGCAATTTGTAGATAGCGAATTTTTGATTTCCGTAACATAAACACGGAGCCTGTGCCCATTCCAGGCGCAACTCGGCACTGCCGCGTAAAAAATTCGCACAGGTAGCGAGGAAAATTGCTAAAAAAAAATGTGTACAAAAAAACATGGAAAAGGAATGTGCAGGGGAAAATTGAGGAAAAGCGCGCTGGCCACCAGGGCGAGACCTGCTGCTGAGAGCGAATCGGTGCCGGTTGCCTCGGTTGCTTCACCCTTCCATGCACTGTGTGAGATGCGATTCTATAGCGGAATCAGGTCCGGAATGGACCCCGGGGAGTCGGTGTCCTGGGGCGACCGCCTGCTTACGTCAACTCACCCTTTTTGCCAGCCAGGTTGCCAGGTTGCTGGGTAGCTGGTGACTGGTGGCTCGAAAAAACTGTTTGTTTGGCTCGTAATTTGCAGACAGACATTCACAGTGCACCAGTGTCTCTTCCCCACTTCCCTTCCCCCCTAATCCGGCATCCACAGGCCCCAACCCCCGGCCACAAATCATGGGGCGACGCCTGACATGTGTTGCTGGCCATTAAGGCGAGCCAGAGTTCCATTTTCGACTGTCTGCCAGTGTCTTTGCAGCTCATTAAACGCTGCCAAAAATCGGCAACAACATCATCATCATCAACGGCATCTGACGTGACTTTCTCTTCCCGTTTTCGTTTGCAGGCCCCAACGGATGCCCCCGAAGACGCGGCCGCCAGACCTACACTCGCTTTCAGACCCTCGAGCTGGAGAAGGAGTTCCACTTCAACCACTACTTGACCCGGCGGAGGCGCATCGAGATTGCCCACGCTCTCTGCCTGACCGAGCGACAGATAAAGATCTGGTTCCAGAACCGGCGCATGAAGCTGAAGAAGGAGTTGCGTGCCGTCAAGGAAATAAACGAACAGGTGAGTCTGCCCTTCCACGAATTTGAATAAAATTAAATCAACTGATTGGTGTTTTCTCGATTCTTTCTTAAAGGCGCGACGTGATCGCGAGGAGCAGGAGAAGATGAAGGCCCAGGAGACGATGAAATCCGCCCAGCAGAACAAACAAGTGCAACAGCAGCAGCAGCAACAGCAACAACAGCAGCAGCAACAACAGCAGCAACAGCACCAGCAGCAGCAGCAACAACCGCAGGACCACCACTCCATCATCTCTCACAATCCGGGTCACTTGCACCACTCGGTGGTGGGTCAGAACGATCTCAAGCTCGGCCTGGGAATGGGCGTTGGCGTGGGAGTCGGTGTGGGCGGTGGTATTGGCCCCGGAATCGGTGGTGGCCTGGGCGGCAACTTGGGCATGATGAGTGCCCTGGACAAGAGCAATCACGACCTGCTGAAGGCGGTCAGCAAGGTAAACTCCTAAGCAGCTGGCCCCCAAAATGACGAGCCCCAGCCGAGCCAATCTTCCACCAGCCGCACCACTAGCACCACCACCAACCACACCACCACCACCGCCGCATCGCAGTCGCATCTTGTTGCGATAAAAACAAAAACCAGAAGATAAACTCGATAACTAAAATACGTAAAGTTTTACATAGTAAATAATTGCATAAGTCTACAAAAAAAAAACTACATTAACCCGAGAGAGGGAAAAGCAAAACGCAAAGGGGGGCGCCACCGGCTCAGAGGTGATTCTGTTTGGAGAAGGATTGAGTTGTTACTTTTTTTGAGGAGGCCAGCTGAGGTTTCTTTCGGTTGTCTATTTGATAGAACGACTGCCTTTTCTCTAGATCTCTAACGAGAGTTTGTGTATCCTTCCATGCTTCCATGTTTTTCCTTTCACTCCTGTGCAGTCCAACCCCTAAACCAGCAAACCGGCTAACCGGCAATTCAACCCCCAGCGAAGGGCCTCTGGGCCAGGGGGCTCACAACGAGAACGAGAAATGATAATATTAATGGATAATTTGAACTACTTAGAATAGCGGTAAATGCTTAAGGCAGGAGTTAGCAGGAGACGCGATCTATATAATATATAAATGAATATTGACGAAATGAGCGATTTTTGATAGTCAAAGGACCCGTTTGCCTGTCACAGACCCACTTCGCCCTCCATCGAAAAGGGGTAGTAGAGGAATGAGAACGTTCGGGATTCGATTGTAAAATTATTTGCGACTGCTGTAGGATAACCTAGTTCGATATTTAGAAGCCACGTTCGACTATGTTTAACGGTATATGAATACATAAATATATGGATATGCTTACAGATTAAAGATACTTACATATAGAGTTATATAGAGCGTACAAATGTATCTAAATATTTATTGGAAATTTCTGTTTATGTTTTTCGTCAACAAAAAAAAAAAGAAAGAAAAGAAAAGTAAGAAAAAAAAGAAAGTATCTTCCAATGTTTTTGTTTAAGTAAAATGTTTATTGTATGTTTGCTGTATTTTTGTTGTTTGCCATCGCTTGATACAATGATTTCTTCAATGCCATATTAATCTTAATTCGACGAGCGAGCAAACATTGCATACATAATTGCGCAAATATTCCCATAAATACCAGTTTTTAAGGACGAAACGGTATGCAACATACCCAAAAGCATAATCACGATTTCAAATACGTAATAATAATAATGAAGATGTAATAATAAATTGTCGTTTTGCCAGTGACTACAATTTTAAATTAAATACAGTTAAGCAAAAAGTATGTACTACAAATCTACAAAGAAAATTAACAAACAGAAAGGAACTCTGAATACGTATTAGCTTAAGGTTGCAACAACAGACAATGTGTCGAGAGTAGGCCGATAGGGGGGGAAAACGGCTCGAAAACCCATATACGTAGATTTCCAACTTCCCGAAATTAAATTTACTAGCATTATCTCTCGAGGATGGCGAGTTGAATTAAAGTCAAATCTATTTATTATACACAACCGAGGCGGAGGGCTTACACAGCGCGTATTTACATAAACAACAATTATTGACAAATATATATGAATATATATTACAAATATATACAAATATGAACTTATATATGTATAAAAGTACTAAATGTATGTGTATCTAGTATGGTTAATATTAAATGCAGTCAAGTCAGAAGTTAAAGTCTAGCCCACACCCACAAAAAAATAAAAAAAAAACAGCTTCCAGTAAAAACATCTTTTGAGGAACTCAGACTCTCACATTTTCCGACTTTCCCCTTTTAGCCTTGGTTCGAGTGATATTCACGCCTTTTTCAAGACCTGTTCCCACTTCCGTTTCTGTTTTTTGTTGCGTTTCAGTTTCGTTTAAGTTTAGCTCATAAATCAATATTTTGTTTGAACCCTAATGCTAAATCCTTCTGTTAATTTTAGTTTAAGTTTAGTTGTGACGAATTGTGTATTATATAATTTTATGCGATTTTAAAATGAATGCGAAAAAAATTAAAAACCTCCTTGTTTCACTCCGACTGGGAAGCAACTGCAACGACAACCCATCCATACGCTGACCTCTCCGATGAGGTCGAAAAACTCGAAATCAAACTAACTATTAGCTAATGCCTAACGGAACATATATACGTAGAATCAAGTCGATAAAACTATTTACTAACCAAACAAGATTACTCACCCATCCACACAAGTATTCGGATCAGAGCCCGCATATACGTAACTGAATTATATTCGAAGTTTAAAGAGATCCTAGTATTAGACCGAGAGGCGCCCAGAGATATTGGCCATCGTTTTTGTACATAAAGCTGCATTCTATGATAAGAACATGAAACACTGAATATAACACATGAATCGTACTATGTTCGAAAAGATTTGTGTCGAAATATAAACCTATGAGTCAACCGATTGAAAAATAGCGTTAGCCTAAGCGAACAGCAGAGAAAAACTAATAAATAAATAAAATCAAATAAGTGGCTTTCAGACTATCAAAGGGGGCAGTATCTTTTCTTAAATCATCCATTCCATTAGTTGTGGCCATAATGGCTTATATTATTTGCCAAGTTCTTACTTGCATATGCTGTAAATATCAAGGAGATGGCCCAATCCTATGCGAGGCATAAATTACCATTTGCTAATGTCGCCGCCACAAATATTAATTAACGAATGCCATTTTGCGCAAATTGATTTCATGCCTCGTGGCAAGGACGATTGGAGTAAGGACTCGTAAGATATGGGTCTGCAATTTGCAGCGATGCCACGTACCCGGAAATGTTGCAAAACGCCTTTAATTAAATTTAATTAATGCGGCAACAACTCAACGGATTATGATAATAAGCGCACACATAACGACGCCATTTACGACACACCCACACATGTGCACTCCCGAGAAGGGATCCGGGACACGGATACGGCGCTGTAGTGGTGTGGGTAAGGGCCCGTCTTCCTGCCGGAGGTGGAGGCCAGACAACGTACTCCACGTCCTGTTTTTGGAGCTGCGACAGCGTAATGGCAGCGTCAACGAGTGCTTAGTCCTTGGTCCTTGGCAGCGGAAACGGAAGCCCCGGCACCCAAATGGCTCATGTATGCAATAAAAGAAACTTTCGAAAACGTCAAAATGGCGTTCCAAAGATTGTCCCATTGATGGGGGGCCGATTGGGTTGAGTTGGTGGGGTAGGAGTAGGGGCAGGAAGCCTGGCAGTTGGTAGAAATATTTTGGGTCGCCTGCTCGAGATGCCAGGCACGTAGAAGAGCCGGGCATAAGTTCACATTTGGATGCTGTTATTGGAAAAGTTTTCCTGTGTCGCTCAAACTGCCCCAAAAGGCGATCATCCACACGATAACCCAGTGCCAGAAATATATTTTATTTTCATTTTTTTCTGTAAAAAAAACTGTTCCCTGATTAACAGCGAATGCGGCACTATCAATTACCAGGCAAACAAATGACTTTACATTATTAAAATGCATACGATTTCTGAATTAACATAGCCAAGATTTAAAGTCAGTGGAACAGCCAATCCCGGCATATGTTTTATTCATGTTGTATGACTCTATCCACCACTCTGCGATTTAAACCGCGGATGGCTTTAGTCGGCCGTGTAATTCTAATGCCAAATCGCTCATAAACTCTGCCATTTTATGGCATTCAAATTCATTCGCGGGCAGGGCCCATCCCATTCGAAAAAAAAGAATTACAATATTTTGACAGGGCAAACAAAGCCGCAACTGCAAAGCGCTGATCCTACTTTAAATTCTGTTCCAACGACAGTGGATGCTGCGGCATATGCGAGGCCTAATTACAGCGGCGCGCAGATGTTGCCACATGCCTCCCCCGGAGTCCTGGCTTCCGACAAAATGGCGGCCAATTACAGAGCGCGTTGCGTTTAATTGAAACATAATTTTGCATAAATAAAACAAGGCATAAAACACCCTGTTCGATGGCATCCCCCGCTTACCTCGTATCATGTCCAAGGGTGGTACTTTCAGTCCCAATCGCAATCCCAGTCGGATGAGCTTGGTGTCTTTTTTTAGGCCTCTGTTTTTTCTGGTCGACCCACCCAGCTCGCAGGTCACAGCTCATCGCAAATGCACAGGTTGATTTTATCCCCTGACACTTTTTCATGCCTCCGGCGGAAAAGATTGGCCTGTCGCAGCCTCCAGCTCCTTCTCCTCTGGGTAGGCCTTTATGCCCAGCCCGGCTCCCTTCTCCACCTTTATCTTGTGTTGCAAAATTACACATCCCGCCGCGCTGCTACATCATAATTTATTAACACGGCGAAATGAGTTTTGCCTTTTTTGCGCCCAGCACTCGCCGAGAGCAATTTTAAACCCTCGGCGCCCATTTATCACAATTTTCGCTTTTCAATAGGTTTGAAGTGAGTCGGGGAAAGTGGAAAGTCAAGTTTTCAATTCGATTAATTGAAAATGAAGTGAGGGGTTAGAAAATGGCTGTGAGAATTTTTTTGGAAGGTATATAATTGGCCAATGTGTTTTTTTGAGAGATTTTACAATATTTTATTGAGGTCTACCAAATTTCTTATTTTAAATCTAGCTCCATTCAAAATCTAAATGTATTTTAAAGAACAAGTAGTTATCCTTGTATTCAACCCTGATGTCAAAACAAGAAAATCCATCCATCTAATCCCAGGACCTGAAAGTTAACGCCATTTTCCATGCCATCCGGCTGCTGTTATTGCGCTCATAAGACCCCATTGACATTAACACTAAATTTCAACTAAGCGATCTTCAATATATTATAATAATCCGACGAGAAACCAACCAACAAATGTGCACCGCATTCAAATGAAAGACAATCTTTTTAATACGAGTAGCCCCTGTATAGCCCCTGTAACCACCCTCAATCCCAACGCGCCACCCCCAAATCGGCCAGAACAACGGCTACTTAGGACCCCAGAAAGTTCCAAGGACCAAAGACCGAGGGCTGAAAGGGAAACTACAAGCAGAACTGAAGCTGAAACACGTTGCCAACATTGCAAATTTTTGTTGATTTAATAAAATTGCACCCAAGAGACAAATTTATATGGAATGTTGGTAGCCGGGAAGAGAGGCCGAATTGGTTTCAGGTACAAAGCAGACATCCTTGTTGGAGGTACAGTGGAGCAAAGTTAAAGGGAATTGGTGGTTTTGGTAGCATAGACCATCCAAAATTATATTTTCATCAAAAATAGACGGACCTTCATGGGTTATTTTTTACATTTTTCCAATGAAATCATTAATGTTTACTTTCTCTAAAAAACGTGGTTAAAAACACATGTGGCATAACCTTGACAGAGCCCAACTGGCTGGTTCAATGCCAATTATCTTCGTCATTACCCCATTGAGCTCTCGAGCACCATGTGACCACCATGCCTTTCCATTGAACCGGAACCACTGTGCGGGCCAGAAAGTCAGTCGGCTGGCAGCTCCCTTCGCTTTCACGGTGGCTTGTTACATTTTCGGAACTTCTGTTATCATTTCGAATTAAAGTTGCCACCCCCCGACTTACGGTTCACCTTGCCACATCCTTCGGGTGTATGCCATCCTGCCGCCTGCCGCCATTTTCTTTTTTAGTACGTGTGTGTGTTGTGTTTGTGTCGATGCCATTTGCTGATTTATATTGCATAATATTGCTGAGCTGAAAATTGCCTCGGTTATCGCCATCTCGTAGCTTGAAGGAGCCGGAGGAGAAGCGCAATTTGCCAACTGCTCCGTAATAAACGTTATGGCCTGCACCTACTTTCGGTCGGTGGCCAATTGTTTTGATCTGCGACAATTTACGAGGCTCTAGCTCTGGGGTTTCGGGGAAAATATATGGGTGGCAATGATGTGTATCGGCAACCTCATCTAATCGTCGAGTTCCCAATACCGTTATCGCTGGCCCGTCTTTGTTGTGCCAACAACTAACCGTTCTCATAATTTTTACTTTTTTACTCCTTGAACGAAATGGAAGAAAGGGCCGCCTTCTTTTGGCAGCCACTTGAACAGATGTCAGCGCAAATTTTTCAACTTTCACCCAATACAATCGTATTTAATAAGCATTCTGGGGTATGTTTCTCTGTGTCTTGAGACTTTTACCTGAGATAAGAATAAAAACACAAGCAGGAGAGAGTAGCACAGCGGAAAAGGCACAGAGGTGGAAGGAGCGGCCGTGACGTATCTGTCAGATTAAGGAAAGGCCATAAAGTGTGGTGAGCGAGGATGACACCAAGGCACAGAGACACGGGGCTGCCATTGTGCTGCCTTCCACACAAATATGGCAGTTGGCTCTCGTACCCTTCCACTGTCTGCCAGCCTCCCCCCACCCCTGTGAACCCTGACCCACCACTGGTTATAATTTTAATTGCTTTCCCTTTGAAGGCATAGGCATAGATGCATAGAATGTCCGCCCAGAATGTCCGCTGCTCGTTTGCAATTGAACGGCATTTATGACTGTAAACAGACAATAAACTGTCGCCCATCTATCGGCGGGCCAAGTGCTTCCTTGGGAACCGGCCAGAAGACGGCTCTCGAATCTCACATCTTGAATTTGATCCTGGTCCCTGGTCCGGCTTCTGTGCGAAGATCGCGGCATCCCGGCAATTTCCGCTAGCCCAGCGCCGGGGCCATCACTGGCGACAGTTATGACTGCGGACGGCACATTAAACTGACTTTTACGGCGGTAAACAGTTCATAAAAACGAACTCTCACTGGCACACAATCGCTCCCAGATACACGAATCTGCTACTTGAAGATGCTCCTATATCCGGAATCCGGATATTTCATGGCTGAAGCGTGTGCTCCTAAAGGAATTACGCATTCGGAATGTAGTTTCCCAAAGATGTAATTAAAAAGTGGTTTATTACTAATTTTTGTAATTGCAAGTATTCAGAAGAGATAATAGAACAACGATTCCAATAAAAGGTGTTACAAAAATGGAAGTTGTATATCTGATAGCTCCAAGAGCCTCTCCTAGTGTTAAATATTAAACAGATTTTTGGTGGAATCTTTAGATTGAAATACCCCAGATAAAACTAGGCAATTATCTCAGCCATCAACGCTTTCAAAAGTTTTCAAACAAAACTTAAAATTGAAAATAAAGCCACCATCTGCATTTATTTAGTCTCTTTGTGTTTTTTGTGGATACATTTTGATATGCAGATGAGTTTTGAGGAAGTTACAATGAAAAGCACTAAACGAGATAGATAATGCCGGCAGCCTCAAAACAAGATGAATGCATTATGGACGGATAACTCTTTCGGCGGAATCCAAAACAGGTTGATTTCGATTTGGAGATAGAATAACACGTATCCGATGTGGGAGCTGATCGGATTACTTGTCTTACCTCGCAATAATAAGATAAAAACGCCCTGCAATTGGAGACGAGAGCTTCCCGCATTTTGGAATTTTTTTTTAACCGCAGTCGGCCATCATGTGCATATTTTAATGTTTCCATGCTGCGCCTCTACCAGTCTACCTGTGCGTGTGATCCCAAAGATGCAATTTATCTTATTTGTAGCCCCTTTATGGGCCATCTTGCTTTTGGCCTTTTGTCTCGTCTGCTGGGGTCTTTTGTATTGGGTTTCCACGCTCTCGCTCCCCTCCAGTCAGGGGCCTCCAAGCATTCGTTTTCGGTTTCGGTTTTAATTTAAAATGGAATGGTGATTCCAAAGATACGAGACCGCGTCGAAGGCAGAGACCACAAATACACTCAAAGAAAATTATTCTCTAAAAAAATGTAAAATCCAAAGACAATTTCAAAATTTATTATGCTAGAAATGGAGTCGCGAAGATGTCATAAAATGCATTCTAGAGTTTAAAATATATTTTTTTCTGTGTTTCGAACTTAAGCCAGCTTACCCCTATCCCTGCAGCGAAGCCCCCATCCTTCCTACATTCTCCAGCTCCAGCTCCGCCTCTGACTCTGACTCGGCGCGCTTCACTCGAAATGGAACGAATGACTTTGTCTGTGATAATTTACTGCTGGCCTGGCTCCCCAGCTCTTTTCCCGATCTCCTGGCCTGGTCCTTTTCTTGTGTGTTGTGCCTGTGTGTGTTGCCACAAAAGTTTTTGCCATGCGGTTTCGGATTACAGTTCTTAACCCTTTCGGAGGAAGCGGCTGGTCTGGGGAATGCTCGTTTTCGAAATTCTGTGGAAAACTTTTCCTGGAGCTCCGCTCTCTCGAATTAATTAAAGTTTTAAATCGCGTCTGTAACTGTTTCTGACGTGTCGTGTATTCGTGTGAGTCTCCGGATTCAATTTGGATTAAATTTTATTCAATTCCATATGCAAATGTCGCGCATGTTAGCTTGATTATGTGTTAATCTCATTGGGCCCAAACCCCTTTCAGGCCCCGTTTCCGATCTGTGTCTTTATGGACCGCAACATGTCGTAGGCACTAATTTATCGCTGCCATTAATTGTAACATAAATTTATTTTATTTTAACATTTCGCATCGCTGTAGTCGTTGTCGTTGTCGTCGTTTTTTATCGAAGGCGCATTATACTTATAAGTCGGCATTTAGCCAGAAACAGAAACAGAGACAGAGTCAGAGTCCAAAACCCAACTCGAAACCGAGACTGAAACTGCAAGACCCGGTTCAAAATGGAAACTTGTTTCCGAGCAACACTAAAAACCGTTGGCGGCTTTTATATTAGCCCAACCGCCAATTGAATCATTTTTATGGAGCTCATTTAAAGCTCTGAAATACTCGCCCCACATCCCCAGCTGTCGTCTCGATTGGCAGTTGTAACTTTGCATCCGACAGATACAAATTCCGAGTCTGGGAGTGGCAGGGGGAGGGAGTTAACTCGGCCAAAGATACATTCAAAGAAAGCAAAATGTCGTAGGAACCATTATTTTTATCTTTCCAGATAAGCCAAAACTTGTTTATGGCTTCCCGGGCTTTGTCTTTGACTTCGGTACTCTAAATGGTTTATGGGTCTACAAGGAGATGATTTCTCAATTCAAATATAATAATTGTGTACATTTTTATTCAAAAATTATGTTAGAAGTATCAGCCTTAGTCATACAAACCTATGTCCATTGGGAAGTTAAAATTTGAATATTCATACCTCATTTAAACCAGTTCGAATTGAAGCAAGATGTATAAACAATTTAACTTGAGATAAATTATGGAGGTACAAATTAAGTCGCAAAATTTTCTGAATGCAATTCGCGCATTTTAAAGATACAATCAGCAAAGCCATTCAAATAATGCCAATATGGGTTTTATTTATATTTTATGGAGGCTGAGCTTATAATCGGGCTCATAAAGTGCACGTTTTGATGAGCTGATACATTTCATGAATCCGTAATGTTAAAGGGCAGGAGTGTACAGCCAATTAGCACTTTTTGTCTTGGGAGTGGTATGTTTTTTAAACGAACAAGAAAATATATTTTTGATTTGAACGTTTATTTTTGAAACCAAGATGTAGATAGTCATCTTCTTAATGGAAACTGACAATTAAATTATTGTTTATTTGAAACGCGCATGCCCTTATTTATCTCGTTCGATCCTCCCAACATTAATCACAAAATAAGTACATATTTTCGCAAAATGAACTTTTTGAATGAACCTATCGATAAAACCACAAAAAATTTTCGATCTAGTTAAAATTCTGTTACTGCTTTCAAAGGGGCTGATTGCAAACTGGCTTATGTCCTAGGACACCGAATTATTCCTTTCTCTATTAACAGTTCCTTTATTTTTGTTACTTCTTTTTTTTAAACCTTGAGTTAAAGCTCATTGTATAGCCGGGATACTTAAACATTCAAAAACTAGATTCGTTTGAAGATTCGAACTAGCCAACTTCAACTTAATTTTCAAATTTAAACATTCCGCCATTTTCGTCCCTGGTAAATCTAAAACATCAATGCCAGATGTCGCTTCTTAAAACGAACCCTTTTGGCAGGTAAACGAACTATATGCTTGCCACTTAATGCGTTAGGAGGCGCTGTAAATATTTCGAATCTTAAAAATCTAATTAATTACAGATAATTTAATTATTTAAAATATGTTAATCCTTTTACTTTTGATATCCGTTAAAAAGAGGTGGGCAGGCGTGAAATACAAAATGGCAGTATATTTTCAGCTCGGATACAAATTGGCAGAGCTATGGCTATCAGAAGAGGCATAAGTGGGGAAATTTGAAAAATCCTCAATTTCATGGTGGTACCCCTTGGAAAAATTGGAAAAATTTGAAAACCACATTTACTCAATTATTTGAATGAGGAAAGTCGCTTCTGGGTTCGCTGATTACTAAATGGTACTTTATTTCCTGGTCGGATACAAATTGGCAGAGCTATGGCTATCAGAAGAGGCATAAGTGGGGAAATTTGAAAAATCCTCAATTTCATGGGGGTACCCCTTGGAAAAATTCGATAATTTTGAAAACCACATTTAAGCAATGTTTTGAATGAGGAAAGTTGCTTCTGGGTTCGCTGATTACTAAATGGTACTTTATTTCCCGATCGGATACAAATTGCCAGAGCTGTGTCTATAGGAAGGAGCAAAAGTGGGGAAACTTGGAAAATCCACAATTTCATAAGGAGACCCCTTGGAAAAATTCGAAAAATTTGAAAACCACTTTTAGGCAATGTTTTGAATGAGGACAGTCGCTCCTGGGCTCGCTGATTACTAAATGGTATTTTATTTTTTAATCTAATAAAAATGTATGGAAATATGTAAAATATGTTAGTTTATTGCGTCTTTGCTTGAATAAAAATTAAGTTTGAAATAAATTTAAAGAATAATTGAAATCCGTGTTAATTCTTAAACTTCAAAACCAGATGTCGCTGATACAAAAATATAGAATTCGTGTCTGATTGGATTCTATATTTTGATTGCATTCCTTAGATTGGGTTTGAGTGTTGGCTAAACCAAGAGTAGGTTTAAATTCAAAATTTTTATTATTATCTAAATAACAATAAATATTTAAATATAAATAAGTATAAATATGGGTGGTCCCTAACATCTTGAGGCACAATAGGGCATTCCGCGGATCCAACTATTAAAATCATATACATACATACACGAGTGGATTCCGTTTTATTATGGCGGCGCCAAAAAGTATGTAACGTTTGGGTGCCCTATGGCACTTTCGGAAAATGGCAGGCCTTGGCAGCTCAGCTCTGGAAATTTTCAGCATGAGATGGGTGCGAAAACTTCAGTCAGAAGATAAACACCATCAGAAGAAAAAGCCTTTACCCTAGATATGGCGAAAAAAATTATAAGGAGATCAATTACTTAGGAAAGGAATTATAAGGATATACCGAAGGAGATCTTGGAGTTCCCCAATCCACCCATCCCCAAGGCTATATCCATTTAAACTATCCCAAGGACCGAAACTCCACAGAGAAATTCCGATGTAAGAAGGATAACAGGTTGGCTCAACCACAGAGGTTGCCCTGACTCAGATGGAACGTGATAGTTAACCTGACCGGCCCGACAATAAATTCAGTAGTCAACTTCATCATCGCTGTCATTCGCCAGCCGATGTTGAGTGGTTTTTACCTGAATTAATGAACACAACACCGACAGAAACTTCAACAGAAACCGACCGACAACCAACAATGTCGCTGACATGTTGCAATGCCTGATATTAATTATGGCGTGGATGGGTTTTTAAAAAACGCCGGTGTCGCGTTGTTCTTCGTTAATTACGACCTTTGTAGTGTTGGTAACTCAGTTGAAACACCAAGTCCGAGGGCCGAATTTAGCATTGGTCCAGGCCCAGATGGCCAACGGTCGAGCCGTAGGAGTGGCTCAAACGAGTTTTTGTCTCGTAACCGCCTCAGCTGTCTACTTTCGAGCCATAAATCCATTTAATGTTCCTCCGAATGGCTGTTTGTTCTTTTTTCTTTTCTCTTAATAAGCCAAGCTGGTGGCCACCCATGACTTAAATTAAGATGCGATCGAGAGTGGCTAGAACGGGTTTTATTGGCCATATACACATATTTAGATTAAAAGAAATGATTCAAAGACTAAAACCTTTAATGCAACTTTAGATTTTTATAGTTTTTAAAATATTCTTGCAAATAGTGCTTAGGTTTTCAGCTTCCCATGTGCAGTGGAATTTAGAACACAGGATAATTCTCATTTTAATTCGTTCCCAAATTGCACATTCGCCAGGACATTAAAATGCCACCAAAAAAGAATCAACACGACATTTGCGCCACTTGAAAGCGAGTTAGCTGGATGCTTTGGTGGCTTTTTGACTATTTGGTCTGTGTGAGCCCCAACTGGATCTTGATTAGAATTCTCAAATATTTATAAAAACTCAGGTGGGTAGTAGGGGCAGGCCCTGATCCACGCCTACCTTTAGAGGCGCGAAGGCCGTACGTGAGCTGAGGGAATTTACATAGAACACAAATAAATGAAACTACAGTTAGCAGGGCACGATTCGGGTTATGAAATTAACATTTTGAGCAGGCAGCCATGTAGTACCGCCTTTTTACCCAGCCCTGCCTGCCCGCCCCTTGCTGAGGCACATCCTTTGCTGAGGCAGCACTTTCAACTTGGCCGCAACTAAAAATGCGAAAAGTCGACAAAAAGTCTAAAAAGTTTTCGTTCACATTCGTAGCTGCTGCTGTAAATCGGATCTCTGTTGCCAAAACGAAATGAAATTTTCAGTTGAGTTGCCACAAACTCGCTTCCCAAGCGCTCCCCCCCCGCACTCAACCCGCCCCTGTGACCCGCCAGAAATTGGAATGGGGAATTCTGCTGAGTTGCCACTGCTGGGAGGACAGTGCATTGGAGCCTGAAAAAGCAAGCTGGGAGCAGAGAAAAGCTGAAAAGAGCACAGCGACGACGACGACAGTCGACACATTTAACGATTATTGCCGGCCATTAAAAATAACAAGCAAAACTTTTGCGCATAAAGCCGCTTCGGGGATTCATTCAACGGCGAGCGAACCTCTTTGCCGAATCCTTTCTCGATTGCAATTGTTGATCCTTTTGCAGCTGGCGGGTGCGGCCAGCTCTTCAATTCGCTTTCTATCCGCCTTTTCCCGTAGTTTGCGCCTCGAATCGCAAAAGTTTAAATTCAATTGCAGGACCAATCACCTTTTGAATTTGGCCAATCAAAAGGGTTTTTGTATATCAAGAAATGCAAATTTGTGTAGAACGGAAGAATCCCTTGAATAATTTATGCTGAATTCTTTAAATTTTCATCTAATTTAACAATAGTTTTAATTGGTGAGCCCCCAAGCTAAGTGAAATACACTAACTTGCCAAGATTTTCCTAAAAAGTACAAGGAAAACTTTCGCATGTGGTTCGCATACGGCTTAAGCCCGAAACATGAAAGCTGAACACCCCCCATATGTTTTCCTGATATCTGACAGCCCTTATCCGAAGGTTCATGCTCGATAAATAGCCCACGCACTTGGCAATCGAATCACGTATCGTTCATGTTTGGTGATTATAAAGTTTTAATGAATACGCACCACTTGTCCCGCATGGCAACATGGCCACGGCCCCGCCCATTCGTGTTGCTGTTCAGCATCCCGATTGCCCCCACAAGGTCCCCTTTATCCCCAGACGAACAAATGCAATGGCATTTTATTTTTACAATGGCTCCGTGCAGGGCTGCGTGCTCCTCAAGGATATTAACACGTACGAAGTGCGCACCATCGAGCAGGCATAAATATGAATGCCTTGTTCCTGCCCCACCTTTCGAGGGGGAGGGGATGCTTCCATCCACAAAAAAAGAGTTTGACTTTAAAGGGTTTCGCCGTTATTACGTTTCTTATAAAAACTTTAAGTAAGCTATATTACTAGCCTTATTAACTTACATATATATTAGCCATTTTAAACTCTATGAAAGCCTATAACGAAGATTATAGGAAAGTGTAACAGTTGCCGATCTGTTAGGTTTTAACAAAGTTATGGAAATTGGAAATATCTAAATTTTAAAACAAATCTGAATAGTTACCGCTATGATCTATTAATGGTAACCAATTTCAAAAGGGCTAAGATATTCTTGACATATTCACTAGAATGAGTTTTACCAGATTTAATTATTACCAATTGCAATCTTCCCATCTCCATTTTGGCCAACTCCTTTTGAACAAAGTCTACTATTAATTTTCCACATAAAAAAAGAAAAAAAGGCTAAAAAAAGATTATATTTTTGGGTTCTGATAACTTTCTAAAGTCTAACGAAATACTCTTCATCTAAAATTAAAACCCGGGCATCAGCAGCACCCCTGGAGTTTACCACCTTTCCCTTGCTGGTCAACTCTATTTTCTCATTTTAATGGGCATTGGCATACAATTATTTCAATTTGCGCAGAAATATTTTTTTCTAACTGTATGCAATTTTAAATATTCCGCTCCGTAATTATATTTATGCAAATGCGAGGCGCACACAAGCACATGTGGGCGGAGGTTGGGTGGCTCGGTGGCTGGGAATATTGCCATGAATATGCGTGCTTGGCAGCAGCTTCTGGGTAGAATATAATTTTCATTTTTAATATTCTCTTGCATGCACGGAGTTTGTACATTAAATTTATTTATTGCCGCAAATATTGGATCGGATGCCGATGGCTCGGGTCTTTGGCTATTTGCATTATTGCGACTCCTTCTCTGAGCACAACTGCTCGCAAATGGAAATCCAGAGAATATATTTAATATAAAATGGCATATAGTTATGGCATATATGCAAATTATAGACAAGTATTAGACACACAGACATTATGACATTATGCAATTGCTTTCAAGTGGTTTGGAGCTTTAAAACTTAAATGTTTCAAAAGAATTAACTTAAAAATAGAAGCCCCTAGGTTAGATTCCATGGCCAAAACAATAGACAGGGCAAGTAAGCAAGTTAAAGCCTGGAAATTGTTCAACTTGTTTCCATTTATTGGTTCAGTCAAGTCGCCTGCCCCTCCCAGCACAACATGCCTCGGAGGGAGTGAGTGGGAGGAGCCGCCTGTTGTTTGCTCAAATGGAATTTCCAAAGTCGTTTAGCTCCTTATTTTTCTCGTTTCGCTTTTCTTAAATGCCATTTTTTTCCATTTCGTGCGTTCGCATCCAGAGGCAGCTGCCAAGGCAGCCGGAAGCAGTTCCGGGGGTGGCTGTGCGGAATTCCTGAGTGCCAGAGTGCCAAAGGACCAAAAGGATGGCGACGGCGGGGGGAAGATACATAGAAGATGGCTGGCTGCCATCGCAGCTTGGCGAGCCAGGCAACCCACCCTTAAAGATTCCTTGCCAGTTTGTTTGCTTTAGCCGCATTTCTTTGGCCGCTGTGTAGCTACACTAAGAGAAATGATTAAATATAAAGGAAAAAGATTAAAAATCTTTATTAAAAATAGAAGAAGTCTTAAATAAACACTAAAAAAATCATTTAATTTATAAGAACTTATAGAAAGACTCTCTTCTTTTATTGAAAAGAAGTTTTTTTCAGTGCGTCTCCTCTGAGGCAGCAACGTCTTAAGGTCTGAGATGCCATTCGAATAGTTTGCTTAGGTTCATTTTCCGTGGGCGAGCAGGGGGTGGCTGCTGGTGGCTCAGGACGGCGGTACAGGGTGGTGCAGGATGATGGGAAGCGGCCATTGTTGCCAGAGTGTGCGCTCGTAAAGAAGATTTATTGGGAAGACGCGCGCGCTTCTTGGGGCGCACGTAGCCGGCGGATTCCATTTGGCCGGGAAGGAAATTGGGTTTGCTCTGCCACTTCTCCCGCCCGCGTTGCGGCTTGCCCCACTCCACCCCCTCCTCTGGGCAGAGATCCTTGGCTCGACCTCGGCCCAGCAGCTTACTAAATTGCTTTTTCTGCCGGGGAGTCTCAAGAAAAATGACTTTGCCCACACAGCACTTGTCCTATCTCCTGTTTAGTCCGGGAGCCGGGCGGGCCCGGGGTGGATATGTATTCCTATATCACATTTCTCACATCTGAGACTAATGCGATTGTGTTTTTTGAGAGTTTTTCTAATTTGCATTTAATTTTTTGCAGCTGTTACAGTTTCTTTGGCTCCTGGTCCTGTCTAATTCCTTTCAGAGCCTTTAAGTCGTTGGAAATTCAGAAAGCGTTTCGCTTTTAGTTTAACGATGTTCTATATTGAAAGATAACCATTTGGTATGCAACAGGATGTTGCTATTAGAAAGGCTATTATTACAAGGTGAATGATACATTTTTTAACTTCAATTTACAAAGGATGCTGAATACTATCCACAAACTCAAGGACAATCGATTCTTTACGGACAGTTATCCTTGGCAAGGTGCTCATTTTTTGCACTCATTATTTTGCACCGCAAAAATACGACCAAGGTTAATTGCCGAGGGCACTTGCAGATTTCATATTGCACGGTTATTATCATCAGCTTGGAAATGCGCACTTGGAATGGCATAAAAAAAACCGAAACAGGTAAAATGTCCTGACCCGAAGGCCAGACCGGCTCACCGGCCCAAACAAATCCTTGTAAAAAATACCCTAGTCAGTGGGAGTGGAATGTAAAAAGATGCTCGAAATTATTCTTGGCATTTCCCACAAGACCAATACAAGAAAATCGAATCCAAGTCGGGGCAAGGACTAAGGACCAAGGACCCAGTAGCTAGTACCTGGCCCGGTTCCACTCGGTCGGTTTTTTCGCTTGGCAGCAGCGTTCTTAATCTCGTTTATGGGCTCGTATATCCTAAGCAGGGAGCGCAGCTCCCAAAGAGGCGGATGGGGACGGGTCCTTCGTCCTGCGGCGCCGGTACAAAGCCCATTACAATAAACAACGAGGCGCTGGCGTCGCCTTGACGGGGGTACGGAGGGGATCCCGCACCCCGCCCGCCGAATCGCGTATCGTGCCCGTATCTTCGGATGTCCTTTCGCCATTTCCGTTCGCTGGTAGCGAAGAAAAATAAAGGAAGAATGGGGGCAAACACTTTTTTCGCCGCCTTATCCTTTTGGGATTTTGCGCCGTTAACGTGAATTGCTTTTTGGCCAAATTATGTATACCCCGCTCGCAGCAGCAGGAGCAACAGCAATGGCAGGAGCTTTAATGTTTTGTAAATTCACATAAGGAAACCATTATCACCTGAAATATGAAAGCAATTTTCATGCATCCTTTCGACATTTCAGAATTCTCTTATTTCTCATCCCATTTTTACTGGAGCTGAGTCGAGAGTCCTTCGATTGAGTGGCCTTAATCAGGATATAACATAGATTAGGTGGTATGTCAAGTTATTTCTTTAACATATTCTTTCATACTTTCATAATTTACTAGAAAAATTACTTCAAGACCTAGTTGTCTAGACCATAAAGCCATTAAATTATTATTATAATTATTTGTATTTATTAGATCTCAGAAATAGTAAGACATAATCTTTGAACAAAGAAATATCAAGCTGCTTAGCTTTGAGAACTTTTTGTTGCCCAGAATCTCAGATTTTTAGCCAAGAACTTCCATCCAAGGCTCCCTTTCTTTGGTGGCCACAAGAGCCGAAGGAGCTGACGATGTCGTCTGCAGCTTCGTCTCCTTCGGTCCTGGCAATTGCTGGGAGCATCGTTTGGAGCCATTTCGGTGGCCATAACAATTCTCGTAATACTTCGGGCATCGCCGACTAAACGATAATCGCGCGTAAATGCGCCACTAAAATCAATACTACGACTTGGCTCCCGGTTCGTGGAGTGTTCAGTTTCAGTTTCACCTTCGTTGGCTGTGGCGCTGAATTTTTAGCCATCTTGCCATCCTTTTCGCCAGGACACAGCCAAGGAAAACTCGCCACCCACGCAAATGGGCGGTTATGCACATGCGCTTCCCAGTACCAGCTTCTTGTTGGATTCTTTTCTCCTTTTTTTCTTTTGGCCCTTCTGGCCAAGAACTTTACTTGGCCGACGTCTCAAGACGAAATGAAGTCAGTCAGAAAACAAATTGAGTGTTTTTTGGGGTTTATCAGATGAGGATTTATTCATTCACATACGAGTACTTTGGACCATGGCCTTACTTAGTTCCTTCCACCAAACTAATACCAGTTTAGAGACCTAATCATTTCCACAGATAAGAAAGCTTTAAATGTCATTTCAATTAGCGAATGCCTCTAATTACAATTCAATCCAGACTCCCTTTGTTCGTTCCGTTCGAAGCTCACACTCGAATAATTAATTTTCCTTAAATTTCACTTAAAGAAATTATACATTTAAATTTCCGTCAAGACGTGAATAATTAACAGCCCAGAAACCTAACCCCAGGCCGGAGCTGAACATTTTAATCAGCCTGTGGGACCGAAAACATATGGCGGCGGCAGAGTCCTCCATTAATTTACGATCCGGCGGCATGGCCGATCCGATCGGATCGGTTCGAAGAACCTCCAGCACCCAGCGGGATGGCGGGAGAGCGGGACAGGTAAGCCAAATGAGAAATTTATCAAATTTATTGCGGGGGAATTGGGAATGAATTGAGATATAATTCAGGGGAGTTACAAAGGCCAGGACCAGCCACCAAAATGGAGGCTTAAAAATAATTCAATAAATTAGGCAGGAGAGTCCCACGAAAAGACAAAAGGCAGAAGGTCCCGAACCGTCAGCCCAGCCATTAAACAGTGTCTTAAACACAACAAAAAATTACTAAATAGGGATATAAAATTATATATATACGCTTTATTAAATAGTATTTAATAAAACCTCCTTGAAACTGAAAGAAGTATCTTTCCATTTGCTGGATAACAACAAAAAATAGTGTGTTTATTTAAAAAAGTATATTTTTGTAACCTAATACCAATGTGCAGTGGCTTCTGAGTAGCAGCAATCGCTGTCCGGGGGCCTCATGCTGCGACCGTAATTAAAAGTCGTAAACTATTTTTATGGTGGCTCGTATATTTGCCGCAAAATGTCAACCTCGATTTGCATGCGCTGCTCGTGGGAAGGCAGGCTAAGGTATCCGTTGGTCAGGTGAGTGGATTAAATAAATAGCGGATAGATAAATCGACATGATCGAGATCCCAACCACTGAGAATCGGCACACTTACATATTAAAACGATCCAAGTTTTTGCAATGGCGAGCTCCAAAAATTTCGCATTTACTTTTCTGCCATTTATCTCAATGAGAAGCCCAACTGCAGTGGCTCATTAATTGGACTTTATGGCCGTCTAAATCATGTGACAAAATGCAAATTAATATTTATTTGCAATACCCAACAAGATTGTTGCCGTCGCTGCTCTGGAACTCGACTCGATTCCAGTTTGTGCGAATGTTCGCCTCAACGCAACTTTCAGCGTACACAACGCATAAATTCATAAATGTGCCGGCACCGCCAATGAATTTACACTGCAAAACATAACTTTTAATTACGCGGACAAGAAACAGTGCCCAGGAACAGAAAATGTCGTCGTCGACAAAGTTAATTGCCACAAAAACAGTTGATTTCAACCATTTTGGCTTGGCCTGGTGGGAAGTTCCTCTTTCCCAGCGAGTATCTTATCTTAGCTTTTATGCTCATTGGATTCAAACTAAAATTTAAGGCTTAAAAACTTTCTACAAGATGATGCAAGATGGCTTTTGGCCAAAATCGTAATTTTTTTCTCAGTCGTTATTCCGATCTTTAGCTATTTTACATCCAATTTGAAAACGATGGCCCTATTCAATCAGGACTTCAGAGCCGTTCCATCTGTGCCAAAATAAGAAAACACAAATTTTGGTAAATTTTTGGCCAAAATCATGATTGGCCAAAACCCTTTGAAAAATTTGTGAAAATAGGGTCCGATTTTTGTTGTATCCACGATCCAAGATCGGAAAGGAATAACATTCAGTGATCGGTTCATTATTAGGCAAGAAATGTAGGCAAGACCAAGTCAAGCTCTAGGATGGCCACAAAATTATAATTTATGAGTCAGCTTGTATTAAATATTGAAACTATTTTTCATCAGATATGGAAAAGAAATACCATTTACATATCTTAAAATTGTGTCAAACTGCCTAAAAATATTTTGTAAATACCAAAAATAAAATATTGAGTTGAATTTTGGCCAAAATTACTCCTATGAAAATTGGAGAAAAATGGGCCACATTTTAATTGGTAAGATAAGACATTATCAAATAACATTTGATAAGAAATAAAAGTACTTCAAGTTCTAAAATCGGAAAGGTATGACATTCGCCAATCTACCGAATATTAAACGAGTTATGATCCTTGGATGATGTCAATTGTCTAAAATGAAACCTTTAAAAATTCTTAAAATATCCTCCAACTAGCTTAGTTTTGCGAGGGGTAATATGGTGAACTTTAAATAAAACCTCCCATCCCGAAACCGTTTAACTAACCAGAATGTACGACAAGTAATTATACAACCCATTATCCTGCTAGCCTGCAAAAATAGCCAAGGATCAGAACAAAGTCCTGCTGTGGGCGTGCGATTTATAATATTGCATTTCCAAATCCCTCACACTGCTGAAACGGCAAATGGAGTTGGCAATAAACTGGCATCTGCAAATATTTGTTCACACACACATGGAGAGCCAGTCCATATGTGTGTGTGTTTTCGGGATACGCATCCGGGCCGTATTTTGAATTTGTACGGGTATCTGTCCGGGTGTACTTCTGGCAAAGTGCAGATATTTATGCGTATTTGATAGCACTAATGGGCCATTAAATGCGTACGCAAATACACACACGTACCCGTACCACTACACACATGCAGCCCGATTGTGTGTGTGTTTGTGGGGAGGTGGGTGTTTTTGTGGGTGGAGGTGGTGGTGGCAGGATGAAAATGTACCTAAGCGAATCTAAATGGCATCAGGGGCACCGAACATGCAAAATCATGTACTCGTAAATCTCCTTAATGCCAGCGGCCTCCGGAGTCCCGAGTCCGGAGTCCGGACACACTGAGACAACCGGAAAGTATCCGGGGGGGAGCAGGTGCGGCCCGACAAGCGGGGCTGTGGGGTTAAGCTGTTCCACACATCCTGCCAACACACACATATATGAGCCGGGCCTGGTGGATGCTTGTTTACCCCGAAGAAAAAGTCCAAAATGGAAGGAGAGTTTCCGTAATGGAACTCGATATGTGTGCGACTGCGTGTGAGTATGTGCGTGTTGTGGGCGTAAGGTGCTTTCGAATACGTATTACGTAACTAACGAAAATTAACGTTAATAGCCCTGAGTATCAAAATAATGGCCCTCAACCCCCGCCCTCTGGCTGCCCTCTTGGCAAGGCCGCTTTCTCTACACCTCCGTAACCCGAAATAAATTTCAAAAACTCATTCCGCACTTGGGGAAAAACGTGAAAATATTGTTACGACCTCTCTCTGGATCCTGCATCCTTATGGTGTGCAAAAAATATATAGGAGGGGAGGGCTGTAGAAACCAGCTTCCTTGGCCATCGAACTAAATTAGATTTTAGTCGAGAAATTACGATATTCGAGTGGTTAATTAAGAAAAGTGAAGCAGCGATTTTTAATGATGTTTGTGATTGCGGATGGGTGGAGGTCCTTGTTTCCCTGGGGGGGTTCCTTTTATGTTTGTTTATAAGACAAGCTATTAAGCTGATATTAAATATGATCATTGATAAAGGAACATACTCCTTAAAGTAAGGATTCTAATTTAACCATTTTACTTGAAATTAAAGTTAGCCCGAAGAGCTCTCCACAATGCAATTGAGTTTTCAGCAAAATTGAAATTTCCAAATACCCACCAACCGAAAGGACTAACAACCCAAAAATACAAAAAAAAAGGGAGATACTCTGGTCTGACATTTTGTGAACTGTGTATGCGTGTATCGTTAATTTTTATTGGCCAACTCCCGGGATCCCCTTTCGCATTGAAATCGAATGAAATTCAGTTGTTGGTCCTTGTTTGCTTGTTGCTGGGTCGCACATCCGAAGCGGAAAAGGGGCATCGAAGGGCGGCGGCGGACCAGAGGACAAAAACGCAATAAGCAGTTAAAAAATACTCGTAATTGCAGCGGGAGTCAAAGCCCCCAGAGACCCTGCTGCCATGCTGCATGCCTCATATGAGTGCTATTGTTCCTTATTTTTTTTAGCTTTTTTTTTGTTGTATACGAGCCGGAGAAGAAAAACGTGGAACGTGCTTATCACATCGACTTGAATTCGATTCGTTGGAGGACATCGGCGGAAATGACACTCGGCGGACTCGTTCCGCCGGAAATTCATGAATAAGAAGATGAAATTGCTTGTACCGCCCAGCCTCTTTTTAGCATATTTTTTCGATTTTCCCCAATCCTTAGTTTTTGTTTTAAAGTTTTTTCCAACTTGGGGTTCTTTAAAAAGGAATTTTAAAACAGCCTGATATTGCAAGTTTCTTAGCATACTTTTCTGCAACTTTATTTTTTTAGAACATTATGGCTTTCCAGTTAATTTCGATCTTAATTGATTTTATTTCTGAATTTTCCATTTAATTAAACTATTTTGTGCTTTTGGGAACTCCATGAATCTTTGGCTTTCTTCTGAAATTTCTCTTTTCAAGTCCGGGCCACTCCGATGGCATTTGTCCTCGTCCAGGCAACCGGACTCCTTTCTCCCGTACTTGCTAGTTTTCCTTTTGTCCGACTCGTTATTGCCGTAATATTGTTTGGTCCGTAGAGGAGTCGCGTGTGTTTTTGTTGCTGCCGCCGCCCTTGTTGTTGTAGTTATAATGGGCCAGTGCCATTCTGGACGCTCGGCAGCGGCAAAAATGTTTCACAAATGGGTTCATATTTTGACGTTTAATGTAGCGAAAATGAAGCAGGGATTTATGGAATGTGCACGTTGCCCTCGCGGTCCTTCGCCGACTTCGTTTCATCACTGTTATTCCAATATCCCACAAAAAAAACTATAGTGGGGGTAAAAAAAAAACATTTATATGGCTCTGAGAAATCAAGAATCAATTGCATTATTAGAAGCGAATGGGGCGTTATTCCCTTTTGTATAACTCTGTCTGGGAGATGATACACGATTTGTAATCATTTCTGCTTAACGGATACGAGAAAAATTTCATTTTTTGAGATTAAAAGTCTGGCATATTTTGGCCATAGCTCGTAACCTGCCACCGGTGTCCTTTATGGCCAATAGCAAATGATGAAAACGCCATCGGCTGCGGGCCGAAGTTTGCCTAAATATGGCTAATCGACTGCCAGGGGCACTTGAGACCAGCAGTTACCCAAGGCAGTTACCCACCTCCCCTGCAGGCCGTCAGGACCTTACCAAGGGACCCTGCCGCACGCCCGGGATCAAGTAAATTGCGAAAACTATGTGCAAGATGGCCTGTTATTGCAGCCGAAGCGCTTGTAATGATGACTCTAAGTGTCGTTTCCTTAAGTGTATTACCTATAAAAAATTTATACAAACATGCTGCCGAATTGGTTGCCTGATTCCCTGGTTTCCCAGGCAAGACTTTCCCACCACCTTCGAAAACGAAATGAGATACAAACCCAGGGGCAGGGTCTGACTCGCTCCAGATAAGGTGAAGGTAAGCCCGTAGCATCTTGGCGATAAAATGCAACATTAAGCGGCTGATTTCTCGAGACCGCCCTTCTGGGCCCGTCGACCCATCTCGGTGGCAGTTCATTAGGGTAGTTCGTAGGGCTATTGCATTTGGGTATAAGAGGTTATCGAACGAGCTTGTAGGACAACAAACTGGGCTAGATATTAATTGGGCATTATGCATGGAAATGTCCTAAATAAAAGGAGGAACGGTCATAAATTAAGTATATGGAATTGTGATTGTAGTTTTTCATTTGAAATCAGGGTTTATTAAAAATGAAGGTAAGAAGGAAATTCTATGTTATTTATAAAATATTTTTATCATATTCTTTAATCCTATGTGTTTAACTTCTTGTAAAGTTTAAAATTACAAGTGTCTTATAAATTGGAATATAACGTGACAAAAATTCTACTGAGCGAACTGGTTTCCTGGTGCCCGGATTTCATATCCTGCTGGGTGCGCCATCCGCCCCCACCTCGCCCCCTTTTCGCATTAATCCGTCCTTTTTTGAAAAGGGAGCTCGCTCCCTTGGTGCTCGTAGTTTATGTTTACGTAGAAATTAAAATAAACGCCACAATGAGATTTATTCAATGTTTGTATTAAGCTGCTCTGTCCAGGAAACAGGAGCGGAGAGCAAGGAGCCCAAAGCCACCACCAATATCTCCACAAGTCCTGCCAACCTCCCCTCCCCGCCTCATACACGCAGAAATCAGAGTTCCTGGCCATTCGGGGTGATATCCGCCGTAATGGTGTATGCGAGTGGCGTTCTACTCTGTGAGGAGAGGGTGGTTTTCCCACCCTGCCACACTGCCACGGGACTTAAATTCTAATCTAAGCCTGGAGCGCGAGCGTTATGCGTCCTGTGTCCTGCGTTCTGCGACGGTTGCGCACTTATCCGGCATGGCGGTAATAGCTTTATCTGCCGACAGAATTATGGCCACTCGCCTGATTCATGATCCCGGAAAGAGTCCGTTCTCGCCTGCCAACGAGGGGTGGATGGTGGGTGGTGGGGCTGTGTGGACAGGAAGCCATAGCCATTCGATGTAAAAAATACAGTGCGATGCAAATCATTAAGGTTTCTTTTAATAAAAAATTAAAACTAAATAAATATTTTATTAAATCTGAATCTGTATATTTTTAACTTTCTTGCTTGAATTCCTTAACTTAAGAATTTTTATTCCTATAGTCATTCCCGGGAGTGTAATGCTTTCTGCAGTCACTGCCTGATCGACTGTGCAGCTGAATGAGTCTGAATGGGTGGTCGCCACAGGCGGCATCCAGAAGAGGCAGGAGAACCGAAGAGGAAATCCTGTTCGCCATGGAAGACTCCACAAAGGAGACAGCCACCGAAAAGTATGGAAAATCGATATCACCAACATGGCGGGCTCCCTGGCCCCCCACCTCCGGGCCAGCACCAGGCTCCGGGCTTGGCTCAACTGGGGGATGTTTGTTTAATTTTCCGCAGAGCAAGTGATGAAAATCTATTGAATGTGCGGCTGGAAACCTCCTCCGCCTCCGCCGGCGTCCTGAGAAAATATTTATTCAGTGCTGCGAAGAGTGAAGCGGAAACTCGACTGCCAGGCCATGATTTCGATTCTAATTTCCAATCTGGGTGTTGCACGAATGGCAGTTGGATGAGGGGCTTGTTGGGGAGGGTTCGGGCGATGAGAAGAGACAGTGGCTGGGACGGGGGCAGTGGTGGACTGTGAATGACACGCACTCGCTTAAATTGACATTAAATGCCAATACAATGACAGTTATTTTAATTGTGTTTGGGTGCTGCGGGAATTTATGATACGACTGTAATTGTTATGGCCGAATCGAAGTGTTTTTGGGCAGGACAGATAGGCCAGGTTGGTAACAGAGGAGGAATCTATATATCCACCAGTTGAGCTTAGATCCGAAGAGGGTAAAAAATGCAAGACACGTCTCTAAAATTTACAAAAATATATAATTCTTAGGCCTGAAAGCTGACTTTTTTTTTACAAAAATTAAATGCCTTTAAAAGTAGGGCTCTGAAACCCGCTTTTCAGAAACTTCGCTCCCGATTCAAGAACCGGTTTTCCAGGTAAACATAGTCCCTAAACCAGGCTGGAGTAAATAGGAGCTCCCAAAGGAGGAGTGGGGCCGAGGGGCAGGTCTAGGCCCCATTGCGCCGCAGTGCGTCCACATGCCGCTAGATGGCGCGCAGGTCAATTTAGTGGAATTAATGGAATTGGAATTCATGGCGCGGAAATTGAATTTATGGCCCCAAAGGCCGCCGTCCAATCGCAGGAGCGCCCAGGAGGACGTGGGGTGTCCGGGGCAGAGGCAATCGGTTTTTAATGCGCCATTGAACGCTTCGAAACTGTTTGCGATTTTCAACATTGGCAACTGCAGCCAGAAGCCGAATTCCGGCGGAGTCCCAAAGCCAGCAAAACTTTTAGTACGGACACTGGGAAAAGTTTCAACAGCATTTTCCTAAAAAGTTTCAAATAGTTTTTGTTTGTGTTTTAAAATATTTAAGCTGATGTATAAGTTTAAACAAAATCTAAACATTTTTTGGGGGAACCATGAATATCTTTTCACTTTTGTCGTATTTTAGGTAGCTTTTGGTTTTTGTTGGTGTAAGGGCAAAGTTTTCAATGGATAATGTGACACATAAATAGCGAAAGGAGCCGTAGTACGAGTAATTAAAAACACGTTTTGTCCCTTTGGGCCATTAAGACGAAAAAGGGAGCACAAGTTTGTCCGCATTTCTCGCATGCCGTGCTGCCTGGGAAAAGTTGAAAATAAACTTCTGTGGCCAAAACAAAAGGGCTAACACACACACACTCACACTAATAACTCTGTGATGTCAACTTTCGTGTTTGGTTTCGCATTCCCATTTCTCTGCTCTGCTTTGTTTTGGCTTTGTTCCCAAACGGATAACAGCTCCTGGCTCACCTTTCCAGCCAAGTTGATTAACGCAGACGAATCACGAAACGGGCTCTGTTATTTTTGGGCTGCCCGTTAGTCATTTCGCCAAACAAAAGGATTCGAAATTCGGATTTTGGGACTGGGTGGGGCAGGGATCGATAGCCGTGGGGGGAATGTGCCTCAAAGATGGAGTCATCGCCGGGTTAGGCTTTAAGGTTACCAATTGGGCTTTAACGGGATAGCCAGGCTAAGCGATTATCGAACAATTTTAGAGACATTCTTGGTCCCTTTAATTATCCTTAAGTTCCTTAACCGTTTTTGTTAATTTTAAAAGGCTCTTTTGTTCTTGACATGTGAATTAATGACAGGAACTTGGCCAAGAATATTTGGCTTAGGTTCCATTATCTTCTTTCTGGTTAGAGATCATCCTCTTACCCCTCGAATTCCGGGTGTCCTGGAGTTGGGCCAAATTGTGCAAAGTTGCGAAAACTTTGCGGAATTAATTTGTTAAACTTTGCTAAAATATATGTGTGCGCATAAAAGGCTATTGGTTGGAGAGTTTCTGGGTTTGGGTTGCGGCTGAAACGACCACATGACCGCTAAGGCCGCAATAAAGCCGTATAAGCCTCGGCCCGGCGAGGACTCCGGCAAAAACCAATCTCGCAAATCAGGTTGATAAAGCGCCGGCACGCAACCCCGCCAGTTGAACCCTTTTTCAGCAGCCCATCAAGTCATATATGACCGCCGTAAGCCGGCTTTAATTACGCCCCACCCTGCCACCCCAACCACCGAGGCGCTGAACCACCCAACCAAGTGAAACCACCCGCACCCGAAACATGCGACACAATTAAGCATTCATGGCTCCTGGTGAGCTTAAATTTTGACATTTTCCTGTTTGTTTTCGGGATGTTGCTGATGCTGCTGGGAAAGGACACTGCGAATGGACGGACAACAAGGTCCGTAATCAGACACACGTCCTGTCCCTTTTCGCTGATCCCGTCGACCATTTTATAATGTGTGTATAGCAGCTTAGGGCACCCGGGAGACCCATTGCCGACGGCACTAAACAATTTTATCATTTTTAATCATCAGAGTGGATTTGGGGTGGTCTCTCCGACACCGTCTCCTTGTGCCCTGGACGTAGTCCTGGACCGGGATTAAAAACTCATATTAAGTTATTATCGGGTGCCAGATATGAGAGCCAGCCAAGGGAAGTTGGCAAGCTGGCGAGCTGGAGGTTGAAAAATTCATGAAACTCTAGCGAATGTCAAAGAAACCTTGTGGCCAATAAAAATTCATTTCAACCAGACGATGTTTAAAACATTGTCTGCACTGCGGGAACAAAGGATTGCTGCCAAAACGCTCTGGAGGCTGGAGAGGCCACCAAAGGATGGGGATGAAGGTGGACCAGGCTCATGGTTAATGCATGATTTAATGTAATTTGGAATCGCTCGCACGCATTCCCCAGTCGTCGGCCAATTTGGCAGAGCATCAACACGCCATTTGGGAACTGGATTTTGCACACAGAGAATAATTTTCAGAGTCCTTATTGATTGGTCCTAGAGTTCAATGTTAAAGTTAAGGTCCTAGAGTTTTACTAAAGATCTCTTAAATATAATGGTTTGGTCATCTAACAATCTATTCTCTATTTATTAATCTAGTTTTTTTTCCTGTGCAATCACAGGTCCAACTGCTGCATTTCCACCTCTTGAGAGGCATTGCACATGTTTCCATTAATGGCCCCGCATCCTTGGTGGCAAATTGGAGGCTGAGGCTGCGGCAGCCTCGGAGGCACATAACTCTGCTGCTTAGCTGCCATTTATGGCCTGTCGAGAGTTGGCGGCAAAGATGCTCCATTGTTTCGGGCCTACGTAAGTGAATTGGCGGACTCCTCTGCAGATTTCCAGGCATTTAATGAGCTGCTATTTCAGAGGAATGGGCCTCATCACCAAGCCTGCAATACAATGTTGCACTTTGCAATTGCTTGGGGTAAATAGGTAATCGGTGAGGTGAAAGATCACGGATCAACGTTTAAATTATCGAATAAAGATCTGCTAATACAAGAGTTAAGAAGAGTTGGAAATATTCAAGTAAACCCTTTGGTACAACCATTAAGAGAAGAGTCCTGTAAAGTGAACTCAATTCATTTGGCTGGCAGACTAAAAGTTGAAAACACAAATGCTGTAATTGCTACACGTCCGGGCAGGGTCTGGACTCGCAACTCCGGAGGAAAAGCCAAAGCCATTAGGTGGAGCACACTTTCATCCGGATGTGCAGTGCCTCGGCCTGTTGTGAGTCACAATTTTAGAATTAAAACCCGAAATGCATAAATTGCCGTTAACCGCAAGAAACTTTAGCCTTGGCTTGACTCCAGAAGACCTCTCCAGGCTCCAGACCTCATCTTCCGTCTCATCCCCATGCCAGTCATGCCCGTCTCCCATCTCCCGTCTCCAGTCTCTGTCTCAGTTTCGAATGCGGTGAAGCTCCTCTGGGGAGGGCACAAAAAGTTGCTTAATTTAATGTTATTTGCGCTTTAGCATATAAAGAATTTTGTGTCTTAATCTTTTGACTCTGCGGCGAGCACGAGAGCCTCTGGAGGCTTTGAATATGCTAGTGCTATTTATGCCTGGGACGTGAGTCTTGGACTTGGACCTCAGTCCTCCAAAAACCGGGAGAAATATTTTTAAACAAAATATATATCACAGAAAAATTAAATAGGAATGCTCTATTGTTAAACCAAGTATTATAAGTAGTTAAAGTCTCCTGATCTTGAAATTTTCTCTCTAAGTTGGTGCTTATTTTTCTCCGTGTCATGGCTAACTGCAGCTCACATAGATACAAGGATGCTTGAGGTATGCCAGTGTGTGTGCATGATGAGCACAAGAAAGGGTTGCAAATTTATTTCTTCATTTGCATATTTTAAGGAGCTCGCTGCGAAATATATTTTTTTCGCCGACATCCTCCGGCTTGGTCTTGGTCGCTTTCCAATATTCATGTGCGTCTTTTGTCGATCCGACCAAAAAGGTTTTCTTCTCCTTTTCTTATATATTTTTTTTTGGCTTCATCTCCTGATGAAACTTTATGAACTTTGGCTCCGCCGCCGCGAGTGAACTATAAATTTTCGGAGCTCCGCTGATTGCCATTGTTGTGTTTTTCCCTTTCAGAGGCTGCATGTAAATTCTACCCGAGTATCTGTATCTTTGCAATTGTGCGCAATCAGCGAAATTGTAACGCAGCTCGTTTTTCAGCCAACTCCAATGCCAAGTCAGATCCGCGCCCGATCCTCGGAGGCATCGTAAATTGTCCGCCATTGGTCATCAGCTGGAAATGTTTTAATTAAATCCCCGCGCCCCGATATATGGGAGTTGTGTGGGAGTTGGCCTCGCAAATATAAAACAAGAATAATGTAATGAATATTTATATCACTGACGGAATGAGATTTCTCTCTGTTCCAGCAATGGAAACCATCAGCAACGCCTTTATGTTAATTTCAGCGAATGCGGAGTGTTTTTAAAACAAGTTGCAGCATTTGTAGAAATGTTTTATTAATTGAAGGGCTGTGCGATTATGCGTGATCGTGTTTCCCTCTGTAATTGTAAGTACTGCACCTTGCAACATAATTTCTGTACTTAAGAGTTCTAGTTGTGATGGAAGAGCTTGTTAATCTGCAACTTCCCCTCGACTATTTCTGTACAACTTCAATTGAGATTTCCTCCCTGGCACTAGTAATTTTGAATCGCTTTAAATTCTTTTATTCACGTTCAGCGAATTGGAATAAAATTATGCGGCAATCTGGCAGGTTCTGCCGCCCGACCATAAATCGCATTAAAATGCAGAGCAGATCCTTATTGATTCACTAATCGAATCGGCAATGGCAGACTCGCTAGGGCAGCCATGGCGACACACTCGCAAATAACTCATTTGAGGCGCGGACCGTGCGAGGAATCGAAAGCGATTATGCAAATGGCGGTGCGAACGCCATGAACCCATGGGAGGTGGCTTTTTTGGGGGAGAGCTGGCGGTGGGAGTCTTCAAAAAAGAAGTGTTCTGCGGCACAAAGCCTGAGCGTCACGCGCCGCATAAATATCTGCAAAATGTGTCTAATAATAGTCGCATCAGCTGCAAGGAAATGCGAAATGGAAGTGTCTGGGCCGAGTGGCTGAGCATTTGCGTTTTTAATTTGTCCAACAGAATTTATTTAACACCCATGGCTGCCACGGCTGCTCCTGCCCCCCCTTCAAGGATTATTTATGAATATGCAACAGAGACAAAAAAAAAATGGGCAGCAAGGAAACATGCGTTATTGAATACAAAAGCTACTGTGCACTTCTGCCAGCCAACTTTGTTTTTAATTTCATTTATTTTTTCCCATTTCCCATAAATAATAAAATTACTCATCCGCATGGCAATCTACTGATAAAAATATTTAATTGGCTTTTTACTCGCACGGTGCAGCCAGTGCAGTTTTCAGCTTGCAGTTTGCAAAAATCGAACCCGAATCGCATAGCATCGCATCGCATTTTTGCTACCGCGCATAAATCGCGAATGCAGCGATGCAAAAAGCCTGATAAATAATTTAATCGAAATTTTTCCATATCCCTCCCCCAGTTCTCCCAGCAATGAAAAGATAGGAGCCCGAAATGGGAAAAATGGAAAGCACGCACTTCATTTATTTTTAATTTACAATGACGCCGCACCATGTCGGTGCCAGGAGGCAGAACTAAAAAAAAATATATATAAAAAACCTGGGGATCCGGCCATTCTAGGAGATCTCATCTTACAGCGCTCTAGCAGTTATTTTTATAACTAAATTATATACGCCCGTCGTGGCTCCGAGGAGCTCTACGCCAAACCAGAATCTGAACCAGATCCAGGCTACAGAGTCCAGACTCCAGGGTCTCTGGGTCTCTCCTCTTTTTTCCGGCTCGATTTATGGGGCACAAGGAGCGCGAAACCATAAACAGCTTTTATGGCGTTCTACTGGATTATTGCCATCCCGGCCAGGGAGGCCAAGCCCAAGTGTCCGGGCCAATCCCCAGATCCTTTTGATTTAGCCAGCCCAATAAATTGTGGGCCCCACATGCAATTGTTTCTACAAGTTCTGCGCATCGCTTCAATTACCAGAGTACATGGTCTGGACCATTGGCGAAACGTGTTGCCAATATTTGATCGTTTGGCAAGAGAGCTCCAGTTGCAGCTCTTGCTTTGGATAAATTGAAAAAAGCTAACACAAGAAAAATCTTTTAAGAAAAAGCTCTAAAAAAACGTATTTTTATATATATTGCTAGTGTTGGCTGGAATAGCTTTCTTTTGGTTCTTTTCCATTAACTAGGCCTGAAACCAAAAGGCATTAGGCTTATGTGCCAACTAATATATGTATGATTAAATCGATTTTTGCTTTTGTTTCCGAGCCCACAAGTATTTCCTTATGTAAACGGTGGAATTCATTTATTGGAAATGTTTTTGTGCTGCCCCCGAGGAGCTGGCTGGCTTTATTTTTTTGTGCCAAAGTTGTGGCGGGCCAGTTTGCGGCGACAACGTTGTTGTTCCTTAGTGCTCCAACACCACCACCGCCACCCCCCTGGGGTTTATTCATGACGCATAAATCTCAGCCGCAACACTTTATGCGAACCCACAACCACACCAGCGAAAAAATCACCAACCACACGCCATGTACTCCTCGTAAATTTCGTGAGTAACTTTTTTACCAAATTAAATCTTGTAACAACAAGAGCCTAAACAGCCTGTATACATGTATTTATTTATATGAAGGTATGTTTCTTTTTCTGTATTTATATAATGGAGTTTGTGGCCGAGCTTTGGACGGAACACAGTGAAAAAATCAAGTGATATTAAACAATATTTATAAGGTGAATAAAATAAAATCTAGGCTCTTTTCTCACTTAATGTTTCAATAGCGAAAAAATTATAGAATCGTAAATTTAATAATAAGTTTTAAGTTTTTTTCCATCTGTGCATCTAAGGCCTAAGATTTTGGCGCCCAAAAACTGAAGCTGGCCAAACGAGACTCCAAGGTGGGCGTTTTTGTTGTGGGTAATGGTGGTGTGGCTGCCTCCGCCAGTGGGTGGGGCGCTGTCTTGGGCCAACAACGCGTGTTTATTGCCCTGCAGCCGGAGGCCAAGATTTACAGGCCGAGCAGCCGGCTCGCATAAATCTGTCCACTCAGTCGTCCTGCTCCCGGCCAGAAGGGAATTGGAAAGGAGTGTTCAGGAGATGCAGGATTGTGGGCGAGGCTGCTCTAGGAGGATCGGGTTACTGGGGTGGGAGGTCATGAAGAGAGAGAAAGAGAACCAATGGATGCGGTCAACTAATTGTTAATGCACTCGCCATTATGGCCGGGCACTGGGAGAAAAAGCCGCAGCCACACGTGAATGAAAAATGCATTTTAATTACCCGCCATATATATTTCACTTTAAGCATTTCAATGCAAATTGCCGGCCACCTAACCGCCGAGGGGGGCGGAGCCATATTAAATGTAATTATTTGGCACAAATTGCGTGTTTAGGATTAATTATGATACGGCCGGGCTAATAACGCGGCCCAAAGTGCTAAAAAATACATTTTCAAATTATGCGCCCTGGCTTTAAATGCGCTTTGATTGGTGGTCATCGGATAGGATATCGCATTAAAGTTAATTCCGCGGGTCCCAATAATGCAGTCCCCGGGCCAGATGGTTAAATGTTTGTGCGTGATGGGTTTCATAAAAGCTGCAAGTTTATTAAATTCAAAATTTGTGAACTTTCTTTAGCGGAACCCCTTTAAACAGCACACATGTGTCCAAAATTGTAGGCTGAACATGACACTACATAAAATAAATTTAATGAAGCAAATGTTTCCATGTCCCTGCAACGCCTGTTGGCAATGGCAGGATAAATTTTAAGGCAACAGGACGAGGAGGCAACTGCAGCCTGTGGAGGGTCCACTAAATGGGGGTAAAGTAAAAAAGAAACCTTGACTCGGACTTTCCCTAACAATTTTCCAAGCAGGTTGCATCATTTTGCACGCCCTAAACAAAATATGATTTTTGCCAACAAAAGGCAATCATAATTTTCGTGACATGGCTAATAAAAAACTACGCCAACGTCCAAGGTCAGGGCCAAAACCGAGGCAGGTTATACTCATTAAAGGCACACAAGTGCAGCTGCTAATGAGCGATCTCTGCCGTCCTATCTCCGGATTTTTTTGCTACCTTGTCTCACCTTTTTTAATGGCCGCCAGCTATGCTGACCTTGGTGCGAATTTTTAAGCGGAAAAAAGGCTCAAAACACACACACATTTTTTATGGCACATTCCCGTTGCGTGGCGAAGCGTTTTGGATTTGGTTTTTTAGCAGCAGCCTCTGGAAATTTATGATTTATGATGCCGGGCCGTGTCCAAATCCGTCCACATCCGTGACCCTTTTGCATGCGGTCCAGGGATCTGCAGGATCTTCCTCTGTTCTTGTGTTGTCTGGGATCGGGAATCGGGAATCGGCGACTGCTGTTTTGTAAACAATCAGTATGAGTTCCAATTCCCGGGTGCTTGGACGTTGCGGATCGGCTAAAAAAACGCATCGACGGCGGCGGTTTTCCTTTTTTTAAGGCAGCTATCGGAAATGAGTTAAAATGTGTGAAAAATATGAAAATCCATAGATGGCATATGTTTCTCATACTCGCTGGGAAAGTGTTGAATGTGAAGTGTTGCATCCTTTGGATGTCCATGTGGTGTTGATGTGTTTAGTAACAAGAGTCTTCTTCAGGCTACAAAAAAAGGATAAGAATACTATCATTTTGTAAGGATCAAAATAACAGCGTTGTTACGAAATAAATTGGTCAGTATTTTTTAACTTTCACACTATTACTTTAGGACTAAAACCAAGTCTCACTTTTTATAAAGCTTATGGTGTTTCGAAAGAAACCCCTGAGGCCTTGAAACTCTTTCATGAAAACGGCAAAAAACATCTCTTAACCAGGAAAAATAGTCGGAATAAATCAGAGAAAAAATCACTGAAATGCCTGCGCATCTCGTCGGTTAAACATTTCTCGCATTCGTATCTTTCCCCAAGATTTTTCTCAGCGTTTTGAGTAATTCCGCGGAATGAGCGTCAAAGCAGTCGGACGGCCATCTGCCCCCCTCCCTGTGTACCTTTAAAAAAATATATAAAAACAGCTCCAGGTATACAAAAACAACGGCAACCAGATCGGGCAGCGACAAATCTTGAGAGGGCAATAAACAACATGGTTGACAATCTTAAATCTTGTGACTTGCAGGCCATCCCACACAGATACTCAGATACTCGGATACTCGGCCAGATACACTCACAGATACGAATGCGAATGAATGTCGCAGCCATTATGGAACCCCTTGTTTTTGTTTTTGCCTTTCGTATTACCGAAGACATTTTTCCTTTGTGTTTTCTTTATTTTCTTATATCTGTGTAGATATTTTTTTTTACCTTTTTTTCCAAAACGACCAACACTATCGCAATCCCAATCCCGGTTTCAGATTCAGACCCGGCGTTGTTGCGGTCATTGCTATGCTGGAATGCAACAACACCAAGAACAGGGTTCAGGCCGCTTTAAAGGCTTGGCCAGGCCAGGCCAGGCCCGGGCAGATATGGCCCATAGGTAGGTAGAGAAATGCCAAGGTACCCTCAGCCGCAAACGACAATGGGTTGGAAAGGCAGTATTTCATTGTATTATTAATTTACTAAAAAATTTTCATAAAAATTCGTTTGCTTAAGTTTTACATTTAATAAGACTTGGGATTTAAAAGTTTAATCTTTACATTTATCTTTTAATTTAACTAAAAACCACGATAGTCTCTCAAGCCCATTGTACCATTTGTTGACTTGAACCGTAGCAGCATTTTGGCCTTTTGGCATCGAGCCGAGTCTTGGCCTGTTTGTTGTTTGTCTCCTTTATGGCTTCTTCTGGTACCCTTTATCGCCATCAACGGTTGCAGTTGGATTTTCTCCCCGGTTTCTGGTTTCCTTCACTTTTTTTTTGTTAACTTTGGGGTCACATTTTCGTGCTTTGCAGGTAAGAGGAGCCTCAGCGGGATGGCTTTTCCCCCGAAGATTCCGTTTGCGGATATCGAGTGTTTGAAGAGCGAGAATTAAACCATCCAATAACTTTTAAGACCAACCTCATCCCTAGTCGGTAAATCATGTTGGAACCACTTAACGACACTTTAAAGACTGGGAAATCAGCGACTGACATAAAGATTCAATGAGACAAGACATAAAAAGCCACAGACAACAAGCTGGAGCAGAAGCGTTTGGCATTTGATGTTTATTTAATTTGCCGCAATTCATAACAATTTCGTTTACGACATTTTTACAACTCGACAAATGCCGTAAACAAAACACACTGCCGTCGATTTGTTTGACGCCCGCCTCTCCTTTTGGCCCACTGCGGCACACGCTCAGGTTTTTATGGCCCGCTCATGGACTTCGGGACTCCAGATCCCTGGGACCCTGAGACTACGGCTTTCCACTCCACCATACTCTTTTCGCTCAACAATTAAATGCCATCATTGAGTCGATTCGGTGGCAAAAGTGCAGTAGCACCCCGGCGATTTATGTGCGTTTTATAGATCGTAAAAGCCGAGTTCTAACGGCCGGGGCAGATGATTTTACGACGTGTTGAAATGCCACCAGGACGAGCTAGCACTTGTTCCCCCCGGACCTCGACTCCTATTTCGGATCAGATCGGATAGGATGTGGTTCAAGTGCAGCCTCGTAAAACCCTCCCCTTCCCGGCTACTTGAACATTGAGCCGTAAAAGGGCTATAAACAAGAGTGGCGCCCGCAGACTTACGTGTCGTTATCCCGCCGGATTGTGGGAGCGATTCGATTTTGATTTGATAAGGATAATTGTGTCTCATCGCCATAAAAAGGCAGACAATCAAAGCAAGTGGGCGGAAGAAAGAGCCATATGCTTAGTAATTGGCTGGATTTAAGGTTCTATTGAATTTAGAGCACTTTCAGTTATTAAAGTCTAAAATTACTGCTTAAACAAAGACAAAGCGCATAACCCATGATATCGTGCACCGAGTCCATTATTAAACCAACTGAAGACGTGTTGATGCCACAGACCTGGGACCAGACAGCAGACATCAGCATTGCAGACACATCAGACACTGAACCGAAGACAATAAAAACCGCGAACAATTGAGCTAATGACGTGACTATGGACACTCGACGCACTGCTCGGTCATTTGACCAGCATAAAAAATAAACAGAAAACAGAAATAAACAAAAAACCGACTCCATTGTTATCATACGGAATGGCAATGGCCAAACTTATGCATCGAAAGTGTTGTTAAATTACGCCAAATTGCTTAATTTCAATAATGAAACGAATCGGTCGAACCAGAGGAAAGCACTCAATAAAATTATAAATTTTCGGCCTAAAATGATATGCAAAGGGCAATGGTAGAGCCCCAGAATGATCCGTGATCGTGATGTCTCCTCCTTCTGTTCAACTTCAATTCCGATTCCGATTGTGGTTGCCCCTGGGTTTCTACATAGAAAAAAATACGATAAACCTTAAAAAGTTTAAAGTTTTTAAAGAAATCTATTACCAGTTTGATATCCTCTTATCTTAGACCGATTCTATCTTGACAAAATATGCTTGCCTTTGTTTTTCTCCTCCAATAAACTCTAATAATGGCTACTCAAAATATATGATTTCATTAATCTTATATTTTTTTACTGTGTATTACGATCCCGGCCAGACGGCGGCTCAACGCTTCCAATTTAATGGGCCCATTGAATCGCTCGTTAATGTTGCTTTTTATTTGGCCTTTTATTCGGCCGGCAGTTGTTGTGGCTTTATTTCTTCCACTGTTTTAGGTTTTTTTTCGGATATTCTGGCTGCAGACTTACTCAATTGTATTATTGTTTATTTATGCGAGCTTAAGTAATGCGCTGCAATTCCAATTTCAAAAGATAATTTCAAATTTACTGTCAAATAATTTATTAGACGAATGCCAGCCTTCGTCTTTGGGCTCCGGGCCCTGCTCTTCGGACGGAGCTTTATTGGGTTTCTTTGTTTGTTTTCTCCACAGAAATACTTCTAGATTTGTGTATGTTTTGGTAAAGATAAAAGCCGAGCCGCAGCAGAAAAGTTTTTATAAAGTTTCGGGCATTATTTACGGGCCGGCGGTCGGGGGCGTATACGTAATATTTTATAATTCCATAGTTTTTCGGGGGAGGGCCGAAACTAGTTGAGCCAAATGCTTTGTGATCTGACAGGGCAGACAGTTTTGATGGCCCATTTGATATAACTAGAAGGCGTCGAATGTCTACTTAATCAATTGGTATCTATTGAAGCGTGTTTCTGGGAGTGGTCATTGAGAAATCAAAAATAATTTGTGTGTTTGATTTCAAGCTTGGACTTTTATTGTGTTTTAACTTATTACAGAAAGGATAATGTTGTAAATCAATTAATATTCTTTATTTGGCTATAATAGTAAGTCAGAGTCTAGAGCTTATTATTATGAAATATGAATACTTTGGTCTGACGCCATCTAAGTGCAGAATCGGCGACTCACGTCCTCCTCCGGATTATGTCTACTATAGTTCCTGGCACTGCCAGATCGGGAGACATTGCCCCGACGGAGGCGTTCAACTTTGAGTGCTCCATGGCATGGCAATTGGCGCTGGACTGGTGACGTTTGTTGGCACTTTATCACGGCCGTGCATCATAATTTAGGCAGCCATTCCACATCCACCCACCAGCTCTGGCGCGACTGACAAAGGTTGCAAATAATAAAATTCGTTGACATTCGTTGCGCTGACTAAGCGGCCAGGCCAGGAACGTGTGCAAACTTGGCCAAGATGGCCCGGCCCGATAGCAGGCAAAACGCTGACCACGCCCACCCATCTGCCCAGGGTCCCTGGAGGGCCCTACTGAAAGCCATTTCCTGCGACAACTTTTTCGAACTTAAACACTCGTATTAAGCATTTAGTATGAGCATATAATGGTTTTGTTTTCATTTTGCGTCCCAAAAAATGGGAACACTTTGCTCCGGCCCCATTGATTAAGTGAATCGATTGGCCGGCCAGCCAGGCTCACTGGATAGCCGGCAATTGGCCATCAGCTCCTGGCCCAAAACACTGAAATTAGTTGGCATTTTAACACGAGCACCTGACACTCGAGTCCGGCCAGAGCAGCAGCTTCCTTTCGAGCCAAGGCGAGTGCCGGGTGGGGGGCAGGAGGCCTAGTTTCTCTTTAGTTAAATGGATTATATTACAATCGGAGGGGAGTGGGAAGGAGTACGTGGTCCCACATTATCGATGGTGCATGACAACGCAATAATAAAGTATTACACTGGAAAAATAATCATTAAAGGGTTTGGGATGAGATTTGTGCAAATATTATGTTTATTTAATAGTTTTGATAGCTAACTGGAGTTAAGGAAATTTGAGGAATATTATAAATTTAACAAATACCTATAGTATTAGGCCCAAAATTATTTCCAGTGCCTCAATGGGTTATTGATCGATAATTCCATTTAAGCAAATGTTCGCGCTGAGCACCAGAATTGTCCAAATTATATGTGTGTGGCCAAGAGCTTTCGAGCATGAATTAAAAAATGGCCAAGTTTCTTCAAAATCGACCCGATTGCAACTCTTTTTGCCAGAAATGTTGGTAATAACACAGCAGGATCCCGAATGCGTTTGTCGCTGGTGGAGGCCACCAACCCGTCAGAACCCAAAGCCCATACAGGCCATCTTCATCTGGCAAAGCGCAAACACATCCTCTGTCCTCCATGCCCATCCAGAAGATGTATTTTCACTTAAACGCTTTACTCGTCGAATAATGGCTTTAATGACTTTAATGGCGTTCGGATAATTTGGCCGCCGGGCCAGCTGCCCAAGCTCTGTGGTGGTATGTATGGATGCCACGTCCAGCACCAGTTCCAGCTCCAGCTCTTTCGTAATTGACGAAAGTAGATGGCCGCCGGTGAGATGCACATGCAACTGCCACATCCAGGATGCTCATGCGAAATGTATATAATTTGTAATTGTTGTTTCTCTTTAAAATGCACTCGAGTGCGCTTCGAGTAATTGCAATGAGCAGTTGCAAAGTGATCCGAACTGAAATGAATGCAATTAAAGCGAGTTTTCTCTTCGGGTTCATCAAAATATGTAATGGCATCAGTAAGTCGATAACTGTATTTAAATTGTGGAACAATTTTTAGAAACATGAAAAATATGTAATAGTTTAAAAAACTTGATAACTGGTGGGGAATTACAAGCCATTTTTTCTAATAGATTTTCCATTAAGAGTCTTAACTACAAATTGAAGATTTTTCAAAAAACTGAACAGGTCAACGTCATATACCCTCCTTGTGAATGACCTTGAGTTAACATACAAAAAATACAGTGAACATGTTTCGGCGTAAAAGGTAATTGGTAAAAAAAAAGTCATAAAGAATACAGGTATGGCCAAAAGGAAAACACAAAAGCAGAGATGCGACAAACGTCGTCACAAGGCAACACAAATCAAAAGGTGCAACATAAAAAATGGCATTGAAAAAACAGATAATTAAGCCAGCTAGGACCAGGGGAGTGGGAGGTCGCCGGGCAAGTGGAAAACGGGATGCCTGACCCGAAAGAAGAAAGGGTGGGGCTGGTGAATGGCGCAGGGACGGGGGTGGTTGCCGAATGACAAGTCGCACATTTTCAAAGAAATTACCAAAAAAAAAACAAGCCATAGACGACAAAATGCACATAAATTTACACAAACACATTCATAAGCGGACGGGAAAAGCGAAGTATTGGGATCTGAAGTGGTGGAAACCGGGAGGAAAATGCAGCTGCCGGGGTATGAAGAAGCGTTGATGGACAGCAAAAGACATGGGACTGGGAATAGGACTGGGAAATGGGAAAAAGTTCCAAAATTAGTCAAACCATGCGAGTCAATTAAAACGAATGGAATGGCCGGCGAATGAGAATTTATCGGATCGCTTATGGCCGAGATGCTACTTAAAAACGCATTTTCCCGAAGGAAATATCTTAATATTTGTTTACGAAAACATTCTGAACTGTCGCAGTGCAGAATTTACAATCGTTCCATGCCGCCTCTTCTCCCAGGCGACTTTTTAATTAAAATTCCGAATGCATCGGCAGTCGAAAAAATGCTTTTATTATTTTAATTACCCATTTCGGACTCAGATGGCCCCTCGGCACTCAATATTAATTTCATAAAAATAACTTGTCTCTACCGCCATTTCTGTTTGCTTTTTCTCTCCATTACTGTCTCTTTCAAACGTGTCTTTTGTTGCCAGCTGTGCCCCCCAGTGGCAACAACAAAAGGCCAAACTCCAAATCAGACTTGGTCGGATCCAAAGTGTTTTCTCCTCAAAAAAAAAAAAAGAACTCCCGAAACATGCCAAACATTCAGTGAATAGATACGCATTTGTTCGACGTTCGATAAACATTTATTGGGCAATCCAATCACGGAACTCACGTCCCCGCGCCGTGACAGTTTCGTTAAAATGCTTTTTCTTTATCTGAAATATTTTTCTGACTTCATGTTGCCTGGCTTTTCGAATTCCACAAGAATTATGTTTGCCGTATGAGAAAGAAATAAATAAACCATTTTTGTATGCGTCTGGTATAGCCAAAGACTCGAAATGAAATCGAAACTGAAGAAACAATCTACCTTAATAATAAATATCTGTCAATAAGAGTTTACTCAGTATATTTTTCAAAAGTCGGTATTAATATTTCAATTGAGTTATAAGATGTAGTACATAGATTACACTGTGTTGAAACACATATATTTTTATGACTGGTTTATCCTATGTAGGTGTTTTATAAGTTTTTCTTTAGTTTATCAAATATTTTGTGGAATAATAACTTTTTAATTTCAACACCAAGTTTGGTTTACATGAGCTTTCAAAATATCAAGTATACGCAACCGCCTCTTAGAAACTATTAAAGTAAAATGAACAATTTAAAGAAGATTTTTAATTAATCAATTAAATTGGGAATTAAATACAATTATTGTAAGTACAATAAGTATTAAATAATTCTTCCCTGTGTTTAACACTAGTTTGACAATTTTAAAATATAAACTAATATGTAAAATGTAAACTACCATAAAATAAAACTATGACAATCTATGACTATAACTAGATTATCTCAAGATATTAACTATGCTGAACCTTCGGTACCCCTAGAAAACCTCTTTAGAACAAATCTGAAGCAACAACCCACTTAAGATTAAAAGAATGCCAATAAAAAAAAAGGATTTTAACCCTTTTGATGATATTCACTGCTCCATTTCCGTTTTATTTGATATGTGAGCCGGGTCAAAAGTCAAGGCTGAGCATAAGAAGAAGCAGACAAAGGCGAAAACATCAAAACGGTGATTAGGCGCATAATCTTTGGGGCAATTTGTCACCGCAAGGCAGCCACGCCGTCACAGAGCCACTAAAAATCATTTAAGGCGAAATAAAAATATTTTTTACGACCTTTTTATAGTTGTTGCAACAATCTAATAACAATCCAAATAATTATCCAAACAAACAATTTCACCGCCGCCAAAGCGACGGCAAATGTCAAAGCAGCAGCCCGATGAACAACAACTTGAAGAAGAAGCAGCAGCAGCGAGGGGCCATAAAACCCAGTGCGAAGTGCTACTGCGCTGGGCCGATAGGCCACGCCCCCTCCGGAGCAGCAGCACCGCACACGGAAGCCATAATCGGACAAAGTGCCGATAACTCAAATAAAACTGCGAGCGAGAGCGAGACGGATGCAAACTGGGCCGCCATTGGTCAGAGCGGGACGCAGCTAGGGCTGTGAGAGAGCCGCGCACCATAATGGCTGCGCCCGGAGAGCGTAATGGCTGGCGAGAGCAAGATGGGGCATTTCCGGTATGGCTGCCTCTCGCTTGCGCAGCCACGTGTCGCGCTCGCATTAAAACAAGTAAATCGCCGCAGCTGAGCATAATCGATACGCAGCTCTTCGTGAGAATTGCTTTTCTCACGCTCTCCGAGCCATCTCGCCGGCGTCGTCGCCATAACTGTCGTCGTTTATGGCCGTTAAGTGCGACTGAGATGGCCTCATAATCGTTTGGTGAATGTGGCTCAATTGTTTCACCGCCGGCGCTCTTTTCTGGCTCTCTTGGCTGGCCCTCTCTCTTGCCGTGTTTGCCGATGTTTGCTGGAGATGTTTGCCCGCCCTAATTAGTATTGATTTAATTGCCAAGTGACCACTAGACTGGCCAAAAATCGCCCAGAAGAAAGCCTCTCTTCCAGGCTTTCCTTGTCCCTCTCTTTTTGGGGCTGGCAGACTTTTTTGTGTTACCGTTTTTGGGGAGAACTGGGAGAAAAAAGCGCGCGCATCTTGGCCAACTCCACACGGCTGCCAGAATGGGACATAAAATGTGCCAGGCAGTTAAAATGTAGATTTAAGTAAGTGGAAACGAGATCGTTACGTTGGCGCATAAAAATAAAAATCATTGTGCTCGGGCACTGATTGAAATAAGCTGCAAGAAAAGAGAGCCAACTTGGGGCAACAGGCGGCGAAGCGGAAAACTCATTTTCCTTGCTCTCGCATCTTTCCACTCGCTTTTCCTTTGAGTGGAAAAGCGAGCGCGATTTCCCAGCGAGTGGTTTTCCATATCAATCAGAAATCACCTTAAACTTGTTTCCCCATCCCACCTTACCTTCCCCCCCTTGATGTTCATCGCTTCTTTTGCTCGCCGCTCTTTAAGATTCTTTTCATTTTCGTTTTATGTTTTTTATGCGGGTCTTTATGACTTTTATGGGGTTTAGTGCGTGCCAAAAAATGAACGAAAAAAAAACAACACGGCCCACACAACAGCAACAACTTTTAATTGAATAATGCGGCGTCGGGCGATGTAGTTTAATTTTTTTTTTGTTATGGCTTAAAAGGCGTCGGACGGCGCTGGTAATTAGCCAGAGATAAACATTTAATTGGCAAATTTAAAATTGGAAATTGCCATGAAATCCGTTGCCGTCTTCTTCATTCCTGGCCATATGCATTCTAAATTGGGTCAAAGAACTCGGCTTGCAAGCGTCATGCTTCTTGTGTGGCACTCAAATATTTTAAATGGCTTTTTAAAATTAAGAACTAGATTTATTTTTCCAAAGGCTTAAAGGGAAAAGGCCTTGCCTTCCTTAAGCCCCTCCACCTGATGCAATAATTACTTTTATGAGCCCTTTTCCAATTATGCACTCGGCAAGTAAAAAGGCAAATTGATAAATTACTAAAAAGAAACTTTAATAATATAAATATGTCGGACCGCAACCTGTCGCATTGGAGGTGCATGCAACACGGCGGTGGGTAATTGGCGGACGCGGGGCACTCGCCCGAGTTAATTGCAGTTTTTAATATCCTGACCCTATCGCCGGCTGGGGCGGAGTGATGTCCAAGTGAGTGTAAACACGACATGAAATGCTGCACGGTCCTCTACTTGCCACCTTGGCCACCTCGAAGTGCCTCAGATGGAGGCGAACCGAGAGACGACCCCCTGCCGCACTCTACTCCTTTCAGCCGGTATTTATGACTCCGGCCGAGGGCTTGTGTAATTGCCACGCAATGCTGCATCCGCATCCGCACACAATTTTCAATTTACAAAAATTAAAAAAAGAAAAACAAATCCAGAAGGAAAATGTAACGTAAGAAGGGAAATATGAGTGTGGAGGGAAAACAAACAAAGTTGGTGTGCCGTTTGGCACGGCACGTCCTTTCAATGGACAGGACACATGTGGATTGCCGGCGTGGAATGTCCTTTTAATGGACTCGGCACTCTTACAGTTACCGCCGCATCCTTTCACCGTGCTGCTTGATTGCCGTGAATTGCTGGCTGCATGACTTTTATCCTTTCATACTTTTGTATCCTTTTTGTTTCACCGGCGCAGATGTCGTATATTTCCAGGACTCTTCCTGCTGGCAATTATGGCATGGTCAGCTGGAGCTACAATTCTACTTCTTTAATATATAAAATAAAGTTATAAAATAGTCTTTGAATATTAGAGTCCTGCATAACAGAGGAGAAATGAATGGTTTCTTGAAGCTACTTCAGTTGACGGATGAGTACAGTCTCCACAAAATAAACGACCTCTCCAGTGCCCATGTTCTACCCAAGAGTGTCCCCCTTTTTTGGTCCATGGGTCCACCACAGATGGCGGCGTCAAATGCGACGCTGAATTTATTACTGGAGAGGTTTATTTATGCGCTTATCGCGTTGCCAGTGCCGGCCTTAGCACGTTGTCAAGTGTTTATCTTGGCCTCTTAGCCGGACCCGGACCCGCTGAAGCCAAAAAGCCAAAAGCCACACAAAACCAGATCCCCCGGGCCAGACCGAAATGAAATACCAAAAAGCTTAAAAGTGAATTTATGACTGCACCTAAATCATGCCTCGGAAAAAAACAACAACTTACGAATATGCGAGTGTTTTCGTGTTTCGGGAATGAGTATGTGTTTGAATGAGCCTGTCGCATGATTTAGTGCCGCCGAGTAGCAGTCGCAGTCGAGAAATTTAAATAATAAATATTCCATTCCATAGTTACACAAAACGAACGCACAAAGCGAGAAAATGGAGGCGGCCGGCCCTATAATCCTAAACCCGATCCCCGGGCCCGAGACCAATTTGAATTCCAAAATCAAACCGATTCGTAAAATATTCAGAGCGAGCGCGACTAAATCAAAACCCTGTCGAAATAAAACGTTTGAAAATTGAATTTCGCTTTAGACCCGGCTCTGGCAAAATTGAATAGCATTTGTAACGGAAATGAAAATGGTTCAAGGGGGAGGAACTCGACAACAACAAACAAGACCCAAACTCTGGGTTTGAATTTAAATTAAGAAATTTATCTTTTCAATGGCTTTTGTGTATGTGTGGTGTGCCGTTGCTGCCACGCCTTGGCCTTTGTTGTTGCCCCAAAATGTAATTTTTTTTAACATCTCCCACCTTTTTTTAAGCCATAAAAGTAAATGATTTCGATTTCTTTGTTTTGGCAAGCGTTTTCGTTTCAAGTTCTTATCCGAAACTTGATATCTGATATGTTTCTTGAATTTTATAAATTTTAAATTTATTTATTTAATTTTGTAAAAAACGAGTCTTATGAAGTTATTAAAATTAGCCAATGAGATATATTAAATTGCGGCATTTTGCACCTTTTCATTTGAGCCTTCGATTCGGATGCTTTTAACGATTTGTAGTCGTTGTGGAGAGCAACGTTTTTAAGCGTTTTTGAAATGACTTTAACGGCCGACTTCATGGCTAATAAAAATTTGCATTGGTTGGCCGCAAAATATTTGTATTTCTGCTGGCCGAAACCAGATCGACTTTGGCCCAGACCTCGGCTACCATAAATTAGCCAGACCACAACTGCCACAGAATTTGCATACGAAATTACGCTTCTCAAAGATAAATACCTTAAATTGGTTGTTATTTAGAAGTCCATAACATAAATTCGAAAAGCAAATAATGCCATTTGTCAATAGGATTACGAATTCGGGGCTGCAATAATTTCACAGGTTTTATTGTCTCTCGGGCGTCTCAAAGGAGGAGACTCGACAATTTGTCGATAAAAATCATGAAATCATGTGCTAATGACTAAGCCTCAATTTTAATACCAAATTGGGAGTTTTTGTGGGAATCACTTTTTAAGTTTTAAGGCAAAAAAAAAAATAATTCCTCCACTTTTCATTTAATTTTCAATTACAAAGCTCTCACACAACAAATAAATTGGCCAGCAACCCTCAAGGACTCTCCGGCAGGACTGTCTCCATGGTTCCAAATTAAAAATTCCAAAAACGTTTCGGAGGTGAGTCCACATGCCGGAGTACATGAGTTTTATGTGCATTGTATATATTATTTATGGCTGCTGCCGGGTCTGTAATCAAAACTCGGATTCGGACGACATGAGAAGTCGGGAAGTGTGTCAGTGGGCTTCCAAAGGGGGTAAGGATACAGATTTGGGCCACTCGGACACAGCCCCCGGCCAATTTGTGAATTTTGTGCCATGTGTGTGGTGCAACGAAAGGGCCAAAACAAAAAGGGCAGAAAAAAAACCAGATACAGATACAGATGTAGGTGAAGAGCTTGACCGCCGGCCAATGACCGGACCCGGCTCGGGCTCCGGTTTTCCAAGGCCTGGAACACCACGGCTCGAGCAGCTCATTTGCATTTTCAGGAGCAGAGACAGGGAAAGTGTTTCGCCCTGAAAGCCCCTGGAAGTGACCGAGCTGGTATCTCTGGCATCGCCAGCCCCTCCTCACTCTGATGAGCTTGTTTTTTAATTTTAGTCACCAGTTGGTGTGTGTATGTTGGTTTTTCTAATTAACAAAGGCATTTTCCATTTCGTGAGTGCTTTTTTTTTTGGGAGTAATTTATAGTTTTTTATGCCGCCATTTGCTGCCGCCCGACCTTTTGACCTCTTTGAGCAGCATTTTCGGGGGATCTGAAAGTTGTGTCTATTGGTGGATGAATTATTCCGGAGCAGCGATAGTCATCTAATTAAATGAGTTATGGTCCCGGCATAACGCCGAATATCTCGCTCTCGGATAAGCGTTAGCCGCCTATTCCCGCCCCCGGGCCGGAACCCGGGCCCAACTGAAGCCCACAGATAGGACTCGAAAGCGGCAATTTATGAGCTCGCATTTTGCATAGTTTCAAATGGCCCAGAGCCCGAACTTGGACACAATTCATTTTCCAGGGCCACAAATCTCTCGTTTTGCATTCGGCGACCACAAATCATAGATGGCAGGCCGTTGGAGAGGTTGGAGGTTGCCATGTTTAAAGCGGCTTAAAAAAAGATACATTTTTAACCATGGTAATAGATGGATAGATTTTTGGAATTTGTCTAATATTTTTAAGGCCTTAAAAGTAGATAAATTTCTATGGAGGAAGTTGAGGAATATTTAGATGTTTTTAAGGCCTTGTTGCTCTTAAATTTTATGACAAAGTCTTTGGTATTGTTATTTATTATTATAGAACTATTCTTTTAAGAAAACCTGCAGAAAGTTCTGGACAAAATCCACTGTATCTCAAAAGTTAACCCGTTAAATGCATTGCCTCCTGCCGACCCTCGAGCAAATCCCAGTTTCGGGTTGCCGTTGAATGGCATCGGAATTTATGCACATTTTATTGACCATCACTGGGAGAAAAGAAGGGGCGGAGCAGAGTTGAAAGTTGTTGGGCCAACAACATGTCCGAAAGTGTTTTATGGCCGTTGTGGGCGCTCGAGTGGCCATTTTGGGTCGATCCGGGGATCATCGGAGCAGCGTCGAAGCAGGGAGTACGTGTGTGTTTCTGTGGCATACACATGCCAGTGCACTCCTCCATATGCACTCTCCCGACTTGTCCGACAACCACTTCTCCGCCACCAAGGAGGAGGCGACGAGGAACCCTGAATACAGATGAGCCGAGGCCCCAGATGAGTGCTGTACTAAATACTAAACACCCGCAACTCCAGTATTTGCAACTCTGCGAGCTCTGATTTATGGCTTCTGCCTCAAAACAAAAACCGCTTTAAGCTAAGCCAGGCCATCGGAATTAGTGGAAGTGGCTGTGGAAGAACCAGAGGCAGTGTCTGTGGCGGGGAAAGTCAACGACCTGCCACAAAACGATCCAAAGTCAAAAAGTCAATTATACGGATACCTAAAAATACATCGGAGGGCTGCAGGATGGAGTGGCGGTATGGAGTGGAAATCTCGTTAAAAGCCAATAACAGACGCCATTAAATGTGCATGAAAATTAAATGAAAACGGCTTGATGAGGCTGCCTGCGGGAGGAGAAAAGCCACGCGACCACTTGAACTTGAGCGGGAATATCAATTCTGTGTTGTGTTTCTTTCTTTCTCGCTTCTCGGTAATTCGAACTGACCTCGGCCAGTGGGCAGGCCAAGTGGAGGGCAAGTTCAATGGCATGCGAGGGGCTGCCCGCCTGCCAGGAGGGCGGGCATCGAGATAAGAAACTTTCGATAAGTCCAATTTATTCGATTCCCCTACCATCTGTTATAATGCCAAAGGCGGCCCACACTTAATTAATCAATGCGATATGCGTGTATGGTAAACTAATTATAAATGGGTTGTAAAAATATGGATAGTTTGAAGATATGGTTATGCGGGAGAAGACTATAAAAGTATTATTTTTATAAGCCTGCAGAGGGTATTCTAATTTTGGTCAAAAGGGTGCCACGCAGTGAAAGAGACATCTCCAACCCTATAAGGTATATCGGATGAGAATTGGGGAAGATATAGCCATCACTGTGGGCATAAAGGGGAAAACCCCATTTTCAAGGGATCCCTTTAGGAAAAATGGACAAAAAATCTAAAAAATGTTTTGTCTCAGGATTTTGACGCAGAATGGTGGCGAATCGATCTAGAAATCGTTTAAGGTACTCCGCTTGAAAATCCGATGATAATTGGGGAAGATATAGCCATGACTGTGGGCCATATGGGGGAAACCTCATTTTCAAGGGATCCCATCACGAAAAATGGACAAAAAATCTAAAAAATATATTGTCTCAGGATTTTGATGCAGAATGATGGCGAATCGATCTAGAAATCGATTAAGGTACTCCGCTTGAGAATCGGATAAGAATTGGGCAAGATATAGCCATCACCGTGGGGCATATGGGGGAAACCCCATTTTCAAGGAATCCCATCACGAAAAATGGACAAGAAATCTAAAAAATATTTCGTCGCAGGATTTTGATGCAGAATGGTGACGAATCGATCTAGAAATCATTTAAGGTACTCCGCTTGAGAATCGGATGAGAATTGGGGAAGATATAGCCATGACTGTGGGCCATATGGGGGAACCCTCATTTTCAAGGGATCCCATCACGAAAAATGGACAAAAAATCTAAAAAATATATTGTCTCAGGATTTTGATGCAGAATGATGGCGAATCGATCTAGAAATCGATTAAGGTACTCCGCTTGAGAATCGGATAAGAATTGGGCAAGATATAGCCATCACCGTGGGGCATATGGGGGAAACCCCATTTTCAAGGAATCCCATCACGAAAAATGGACAAGAAATCTAAAAAATATTTCGTCGCAGGATTTTGATGCAGAATGGTGACGAATCGATCTAGAAATCATTTAAGGTACTCCGCTTGAGAATCGGATGAGAATTGGGGAAGATATAGCCATGACTGTGGGCCATATGGGGGAAACCTCATTTTCAAGGGATCCCATCACGAAAAATGGACAAAAAATCTAAAAAATATTTTGTCTCAGGATTTTGATGCAGAATGGTGGCGAATCAATCTAGAAATCGTTTAAGGTACTCCGCTTGAGAATCGGATGAGAATTGGGGAAGATATTGCCATCACTGTGGGTCATATAGGGGGAAACCTCATTTTCAAGGGGTCTCATTTTCAAAAGGATGTCTCGTAGAAACATATTTTCCTTTTATACATATTTTGTATATTTGAAAAATTATATTGTCGAATCTTTTAAAACATTCTGGATGTTTCCGTACTAAAAGTAAATAAAAATTTCAATGATTGACTTCCTTATGGTTATTGTATCATTTCCTAGTCCTCCTTGCCTTAAATGTCATTCCATTTGTCATATTCCGAGTTCGTACTACCCCATTTGTTCAGAAAGGCGTTGTAGTCTGAGCAGAGAGGACTACCTTTTCTCAACAAAAAAAAACATTACACATTTAACACACTACACACTCTACACTTTCTGGGAACACCATGAACCGCATCTTGGAAGAGGTCATCCACGAGAATTCCCCGATCGTGGAAAGGATTATAGCCGAGCACACTGCCGGCTACGTGGTCGCCGACAACATGGCCAACGCCGTGGCCGAGACCTCCTTTGACAACACCAGTGCCCAGGCGATCGTGAAGCACCTCAACGGAACGCTGGTGCCGGCCTGCCAGAGTGTGGTCCGGGACCTGGACCCCACCAACAAGCTCACTTACATGCGTGTGGCTACCCGCAAGTTCGAGTACCTGATAGCCCCCGAGGAGTACTTCACCATCACCGTTGTCCAGTAATCGGAGAAGATCCGCAATAGCTTTGAGACTCTTCACTCGACAAGGTCGTTTATCTTGTGAGGAGGCGTATAGGATTGGATATTTTGACACATTATGCTGCGAAGAGCGAAAATGACTTTTAGCAGCGTATTTATAAAGATTTGCCGCGTTGCGACCGAGATTGCCTAAATCTTTTAGGAAGAATCTCCTAATAGGTTGCCTCATAACACTTTGGGAAGTTGTTTCCTAAATCCTCTAGGCAATTGGATGCCAATGTCGTGGGCAAAGAAATTTTAACTCTGGATTCAAGCTGTCTTGATTGAAAAGAGCTGATGTACAAACCTGATACATATCTGAAAACTACTGAAGATAGAGACTACATATTGATATACAAATATTGGCAATGACTACACTACTCAAATCGGAAGATGTCTTTATTGAAATGAAGCTGATGTATAAACTCGAGATATACAAACCTGATATCATCTGAAAACAAACTGAAGATAAAGACCTAATATTGATGTACATATGTTGGCAATGACTACACTAAAGTATAATATAACAAGATTTTCAGGACTTTTAATTGGAAATGGGGGTAACTGGAAATATTATTAAAATTTCTTAAATAAGATGCTCGATGTTGAACCCTTTTTCGAAAAGCAAACAAATTCGAAAAGTTTGCCTAAATCAACAGGGCTGCCCGAAAATCCTTTATAATTCCCCGGCGACGTTCCGATCCTGATTATTTACGACATGGCTTCATCGGGCCGGGAATCTATTCGGATCTGTGAGAATGCGGCTTTCTAATGCGATAATTCAAAAGATTTACTTCTGTCAACATGACCATTTTGTAGCCGTAGAATGTTTCGGGGTGGAACTGTGGCCTTTGACCTTTTTCTACGTACTTTTTTTTTTTTTGGCCGCTTCCATCTTGCGTCCTCATCCACAATGGATGCTGCCTGCTATTTTAATTTAAAATGGCAGGACTCGTAACTCATTTTTACGACGCACCCTCCGGGCAGATGAATGTATCTGTGAGAGCGCGATTGTGGCGGTGTGTGCGAGTGCCTTGTCCTATTTTTACCGAGAGCCTTGCAGGGGTTGCAACAATAACTTATCTAGCCTTTTTACCCGACTTCAACCCGGATCCATAATCACCGGGAGACGCTCCCGGGGTGCTCTTTGTGCTGCGTTGCTCCGGGGCTATCTTTAAGCAGTTTCCCATTGTCTGGCGTCGTTTTGTGGTGCCTGGGTAAATATGAAAATATAAAAATTTGTACAGAAACTTAATTCAACTCGACTGAAAATGCGGCAACTCTCCGGGGCGAGCACAATGGAGCGACTTCGGGTGCTTCGATGGTGGCAAGGTCGAGGGATACGGCTGCCATGCCACCTCGTCCCCGTATCTGTCAGAATTGCGCACTTCATTTCAGGCAGCGTGAAATGAAATTACTCCACGGTCCATTCCCGGTGACGACTTCATCTTCTGGCGGCCGAGGGGGTCTCAAAGCGATTCGTGCGAAATTATCAATGCCCCTGGAAATTAGAAACACTTTGAATTAAATTCGAATAAAACGTTTTCCAAGCCATCCATTGTACGCTTCCTTTGACGCCAAAGGATGTCCACGACGAAGTTTGAATTTCATATTTATGTTCTTGCCGGACGACTACTGTTTCTATTAAAATATTAAATAGAATCATCATGAGAAGGATTATGAATATTTAACTAAGAAGCTGTGAAAAGAATATAACTTTTATATGGTAGACATTATAGGGTTTCTAGCTAAAAAATAAAAATATAAGGATCTGCCCCATGATTAAGAGACCAAGTTGAGGAAACAAGTCAAAGCCAAGCACGGCGTACAAGTCCTGGCTAAATATGGAAATATTTTAAAAATAAGTAAGCCCATTAAACTAGTATTTAATTCCCATTTGTTGTCAATTTTAGTCAATAAGCTAACTAGGAAAAATACTAAGATATAATAGGAAGAAGCTAAATAAGATAATGTATATTACATTATATTTTTGATGCAAAGGTCAATAAGAAAAATCAACTTCATTTTAGAAAAGCATCATTATTTTTACAAAATAATGACAAGCTTTAATGATGCCTTAATTTAATGACATGCCTATACTACGGGTTTAAAAAATATTTAAATATTAAAAAAGATTCGTTAAATATAAAACTAATTTTTTAAAAACCTCTTCCACTTTCAGTGCCCGACGGCTTTCTTCCCGCAAGGAGAGAGTGAGTGGAGAAATGCGGAGCAGGAGAATTGCAGGAGCATGAGCACCTCGAAAGTTACTCACTCAAATCGAAAAGGCCAAGCCCATTTTCTGCTGGTGATGAAATGTTGGATTTTTTCTGGCTCGCTCAACCACCGCACACATTTCCAGTTTCGACGAGCTGCGGCACAGACGTCGCTTGGCAGCGCGACGGATGAGCGATTTTTGGGCCCAAAGACCTCAGAGCCCCGGATGGAAAAAATTAGCAAAGGTAGAGCAGAAAAGTTAAAAAACTAAATTTGTTTTTAATTTATTGATTCCTACAATTTAAAAAAAATATAAGGATTAATCTTTATGAAACATAAAAAAAGTACTTGCAAAATTTAAATATTAGCAAAAATTTAAAAAACATTTTTTGAAGAAGAGAACTAGAAACAAGAAAATTGTTTTAAATTTAAAGCTTAAAATAAAAATAAATAAATATTAAATTTAATTTTTCTGCTCTACTACGGATGCTACAAAGATTTTCCACTAGATGGCATCTTGTAGATAATTTGCATGCGCCATCTATAGGTACTTTTTTCCAACACAGGTTTGGAAGCTACTGTCAGTTCTAGAGCCACTGTTACTCCTTTGAAGTTTTAGTTACTGTTATTGTAAAACTGTGATTTAAAAAAAAATATATTAAAATTAAAAATTTAATAAATCAAAATATTTTATAAAAATTTGACTCTATAAAATGTTTATTTTGAGGGCTTAGCCATTGATTGTGATTTTTTTCAGCCAACAATATTGGTTTAATTTCTGAAAAATAAATACCCCTCGTCCTATTATCTTCAAGTCCCCTAGTTACCCCTCTGACACGTACTCCCTAGATCACCAGTTTGGGTATTCCAAATTAAATCGAGCATCTTAAAATTAAGCATTCCTTGGCTTTATTTATATTGCCATGTTCTGGACTCTCGACCACTCCGCTTTACGATCGTCTTGGCAACTTGTTAAGGGGTCAACGGAGCATATTGCCAATCAAAGACTTCAATTCAATTTCCCCGACTTCTGCCGGAACGATAATGGCAATGGCGCATAAAGCCAAGTGCGGGTGTTGCAGTTGCAAGTTGCAGGCTGCAAGCTGCAAGCTGAAAGCGGCAAACGATTCCGTTCAAAATCGGAGCAATCAAAGCATCAAGATGTCAGTAAACGCGGTTGAGACAACAAAATTACTTTGAGCATCGTTAGGGCCACGATTCGAGCTGAAAACCGAGGGGAGAGCAGCAGGAAAAACATGAAAATCATCTTTCAACGCGATGCGCTTTCGACAACAACCAGAATGCCAAGGTGGTATGGGTAACTGCTCCACTGCAGTTGGGTTTAGTTGCTCACATGATGGCCAGAATATATAGAAAAGAAATAAAACTACAAGACTGCGGCAAAGACAGCAAGCAAGTGTAGGAAAATAAAACGAAGAAGGCCAGAGAACTGCTTTTTCATTTGGCTGCCGGCAGTGTCCATGGCGAACATCGCAGTGAGGATTTAACTGGTTTTCCTCACAGTGTCAGAAATACTTCCACCATATAAACTAAATCCATAAAAACCCTATCAGAGGGTCCAAATATGAAGACTCTCATTAGTTAAAAATAAAGGAAAAATAAAGGCAAATATTATTATTCATATATCTATATTTCCTTTGCATCACTGCCAGGAAGTCTTTTTCGGATTTCTTTGTTTTCTCCACGACTGCTCCATGCTCCACCACCCACGCCACAGTGACCCTTGCAACTCCTGAAAATCCCGACCCCTGCAGCATTATTCCTCCCCCCTGAAAATCATCTAAACTGATGCAACACCGATACAAATACAGTTCCATACAGCTCCACCATCCTCGTCCCGTCTCTCTCGGTGCTGATGGTGCCATCCTTTTCGCCGTCTCATTGTTCGTCTCCTCGGTTCAGTTTGGTTTGGTTCCGTAAATTACACTTTTGATTTTTAGTGGCCGTAAAATAATCGTAAATGTCGTGGTTATTGCGACCGAAAGTGCCCATTTTGAGTGGCTTCCTCCAGCCCCACCTCCGGCAGCCCCTCTCTAACTGATATTTTCGCTCAGTGCAGCTTGTCGATGTCGGCTGGGACGTGCTGCTACTGCACAAGCAGCCCCGAATACCCTCCAGTGCTGTCAGTACTTTAGGGCTGAAAAGGAATCGGAATAACAGGTTTTTCAAAAAAATATATTTTTGATTAACAGGTTTAGTATAGAATGTTTTTTAAGAGGTTTTTTTTTAACTGAATACTATTAAAAATAGGCTCTAAATAAAAACTTATTCTAAATATTAATAATAACACTTTTAAGAAGACTTCTTTGTTAAATATTATTATTCTTATTCAGTTTGGAGTCTTGTTTTTAATTTGGCTTAAAAGCTGCTGGCTTGGCAGTACTGCCACTCCCCTGCCTTCCTCCTCAACCCCCTTTGGGCCATCTCCCTGAGCAAGCTGCACTTGTTGTTTTTAATAAGTTTCTGGTTGTTAGCTGGCTTTTGTTTTTGCTTTTGCTCCTCTGGCTGGCTTTCTTCCTTTGATGTTTCGATTAAGTTCGGAGTTCGCGTTGCCGAACTGGTTGGTTGGGTTCTCCTTCCTCCCCATTTTAACCCTCTGCGGGCACCCGGCCACCCGGCCGCCCCCTCGACCTCGGTGGGAGCATTTTGGCTTAAGTTTATGGCCATTTCGTTTCACTGTCTCTGCCTTTGGCTTTGCTGCTCGTTGGCTTGATTTTCTTGAGCACTTCACCCATTTACCTTTTGGCTGTTTCTGGGCTTGTGCTGCAAATTTTCTCACATCCCAGGTCTGACGCAACTGGTTGCTCATTGGTCCGCTTACCTCCTACCACCACCAACCTCTTACCTCTCGCAAATTTCGAATTTGATTTTATTGTTATGATTTCAATTGTTTTCGCAACGTAAACACTGGAGATTTCCAGAGCAGACCATGTCGAGTTGTTGGTTAAATAATTTTCCGTTTTTATTGCAATGCGCCAGAGAGATCTCTCAGGGGAGAAACTAGTTAGTAAGACCCCCTAAAGTCTGACACAAATATTTTTGAAATAATAACTCTAACCACCTTGTTAGCCTTCAAAGACTGTTACCAAAAGTCACATTAGAACGCCCTATTTCCCGAGAACAATTCCCAAATATGTTTTGGTGATCTGGTAATCCTTTTGAGGCCAGACCCTCCCAGGATCTGAAGGCCGTATTCCCTGTTAAAAAAAAGGACACTAGTCGAAAACCAAATCAATTCATAAATCATAAAAATGTGTCATAAAAAATATTGCTTGCCATAAATGGAATGGGAATGGAAATGGTAATGCTGCCTTTCAACATGTCCTCGAGAGCGAAAAAAATGCCAAGGCTGTAAGGATGCTCCTCGTAGCTGACCTTAGGAGATTTGTTTTGACTCGAAGATAGCGTATATCTAGTCTCTGTTTCGATCCGAATCCGAAAAAAGGACACCCAGGTATTGTGAGCTCGATTATTGCCGGCACCGGTAATAAATCATAAAAATATGCCAGATCGGGCGGCCTCGTTACACGGTGGATTCGTAAATCCCCTGTAAAATTGGTGGTAGGTACAGGGAGTATGTAGTATTGCCTGGGCTTGGTCCTGGACCGATCGCGCCCTCGAGGATCTGATAACAAAACCACCGGCATGGCCAATGCCCAGGCTAACAAAGGGCCAACAACTTTCTCTTTTGCGCCAGACGGCATTCATTCTTGCCAAATATGATCGTTTTGATTTATTTCCCTAAATACAAATTCCTGTAGTGGCGTTTTTGTTTGGCTGTCAGTGAGAGGCGCCTTCGAAACATTTCCATGTATCTGCATTGTTCGTAGAGTTACTGAAAATTAGGAATTGTTTTATTTAACCCTCTGAGTTGGAACTCCATTGGATCTGCATAGATGACTTCATTTTCGGGACCATGTGGCTGTGATGGCAGGGCTGTACTTGTAGTTCTGCCATGACTTACTACAAGCAGATGATTTAATATGACCGCATAAATGGGTATAGACACGCACACCAACAGAGTGCACTTCAGATGCATTCGGCTCGAAACTGGAACCCGTTCAACAGGCTCAGCGCGCCGACACAGACGCCCCACACATGTTGCCACCGAGGCGTCCGATTTTGGAGGAAAACCGGGGCGACAGTTCCACCATCTTGAAAACTGATGCTACTGTAGGATGGTCTCAGAGTTGATAATTCTATTTAAAATTGGAACCAAAAACACGGGTTAAGCAAACACATTTCAGAGCTAGAATACTTGAATACCACAGCAAATATATGTTGTATAATAATCCCCACTTTGTAGTTTTATTTTCTGTAGAGTTCTTATACAATTTTTGTGGGTTTTTTATGGCCTCATTACGATGTGAACTTCCTGGAGTGCGTAAATCATGGCGTCAACGAGCTGCGACCTTGCCCATCGCGATGCTGGCCAAATCCGACGTCAAAACAAATCGTTAAAATGCCATAAAAGCCAACACATCCATATGCAATCACTAAGCAAATGCATTCGAATAAAATTTTAGCGCCGTTTCCTCGATTCCTCCGCATCATCATCAGTGGCATCAAACTAACGGCGGCAACATCCGAGGCACCTCGTAAAAGTAATGATGTCTATGGGCCATCAGCATCGCGCAGATACATTTGTATCTACACGCCTCAGTCCCAGTCTCAGCCTCAGCCTTAGACTCAACCTCATCTGCGATGAAGGGGGGATATCACAATAATTATGGCATACGTCACGGAACTTGGGTTTTTATGTCTTTTATATTGATTGTCATCATGTCACACTAACAGATCGTAAAAAGGTCGTAAAATCAGCAGACTAGAGCTCAAGCCACTCACAACAAAAAGGACTCAGTCTCACTCGCACACCGGAATGAACACACATCCCCCGAAGGTCCGAGGCTCAGGATCACGCAAGGACACTCAAGCCAGAGGATGCTCGGATCGTTTCTGAGTGAATTGCTCAGCGGATTCGGCACTCAAGTGGCGGTGGCGTCAAGTCGTAAAAAGACCATAAAACTTCGGCCTGTGTCTCGGTATTAACCGCAATTTGTTTATATAGTTGTTAAAATGACATTCTATCTTGTTCCGCTCTGTTCTGCTTAGCATTTAATTGCCGACTGCCGGTTTTTTCTTTTTACGATCTAATAAAATTTATTTTACGACAATTTAAATGGTTTCATTCGATGGCAATCCAAAAGGTACGACAAGTGGCACTTTAACTTGGCAACAGGTTCTACCAACATGGCACAGAGTGGAGCCCTGGCATATGTCAGTCATCAAAATATTGACAGTATGAAGAATCCCTTCCGGGATTGGCTTGACCCTATTCCCACCTTCAAAACAAACACCCCAGCCACCGAGGGTCAATCTATTTGCCCACTTTTGATGACTTAATCCACCGCAAAGTGGCTCAGTGGTGCCGAGCACGGTGCTCATTACGGGGTCAGGAATCAATTGCGGCCTGAAACCAACGCTGTGAACCGACTGCTTATGCAAAACAGAAGAAAAACAATACAGACCCTGGACTGGCCATCCAGGCAGCGGCAGACAATGAAGACATTCGTTTCGGCGGGATACTTACCTTCTAATCCTGACAATGAACCCTTGACTTCTGGCCACAATTCATCACACAATTGGCAGAGCATTTGCATGCGGCTCATCCCAACTTTCCGATTCTCGCATTTCCCAGTTATGGCTACTACCTTTCCTTGGCCAAATCCTAATCCGGGGAATGAGGACCGAGGGCGACTAATTGAGCACTTTTGTTTGAGTGCGGTGCCTCGCGGTTTTAGCCTACTTGTTAGCTGTTGGCCAACAATTGGTTGGTCCTCCCACTTGCACTGCAAAAATTGGTTGAAGTCTGTGAGTAAAGTCCTTCAGCTTCCCTATTTGTGGGCTCAGGTAGTGCCCCTTTTTGTGGGCAGTGCACCCTTATTAACTCAACAGTCTCAGCCGTAGACGAAGCCGAATCCTTTTTCACTTTCCAGGGCCTGTGAAAACGTGCAAAGTGGGTGTAAACGGATCGAAATGATGATTGTTTATTGTAATTTTTATGACTGCTTTGCACACAAACACGCCAAGGCGGGATGATTGCACTCCTGGGGTAGAAGGGTGGCCAAGGCCAATTGCTAACAGGCAACAGCCAACAGCCGGATGGCTCAAGCTCTTGGGCCACATCAGTAACCGGCCAACTCTAACTCTAAGGTTGTGGGTGGACCGGAAGGTGGTGCTGAAAACAAAGAAATGGCCGGATAGCGACGACAACTTCAAGCACTCGAAAACTTTCTAATTAAGCCATTTGCCTGATAGATATTGATGGCAGCAGGTAATGTGTGTGGGCGGACACCATTGCCAATGATATGAACATCAAAATTGTCCCAAGAGAAAGCCAATCGGACTGATCTCGAAGCCTTATCTTATGTTGATTAATATGTATATTTTTCTATAAAACCACCAAAGTACCCCCTTTGAAAAAGTCGTATTATTTTCCAATTTTCTCAGTCTTTCTGGCTAAAACAATAAATTTTCAATATTTATGGCTCTGACCAGGTTAATGGCGCCTAATATCAAGTCTCTGGGATCTGATTAAATATTTTGCATGCTCAGAATCGACTTGGCCAGCAACGCTGCTTATCAATTTCAATCAATTTGCCGCCCAAAGATAGTTTACTTCTTAGACTTCTACACATTACGAATCCATCAGGCCAATCATCTGCCAATCTTGGCCATCATCCACATGGGCCTATATACCACATATATGTATATATATCAGCCGTAGCATCGAAATAGCCGGATCGAGTTCCGGCCGGCGGGGTGCCATAACACTAATACGCAACTATTACCTGAGACTGGTTTGGTTTATGGCCAGAATCGCAACTCTCCCCCCTCTCAATGGGGGAATAAATTAAGCCAACGTTTATGGAATGGCGCTGGGGGCGGTTATGATGCATTTTTAATTGACGTTCATTTGAAGAAACGCAAAGAGCGCTTCAATTCAATTATGCGCCGCTGTTCAGCCAACGACGAGGCAGTTGCAAGTTGCTGCTAGCCAGTTGCCAGTTGCTGGTTGCAAGTCGTCAGTTACCAGAGTTGGCAGTTGCAACTCCGTCTACGTACGTCTCTGATTGTATGGGCCATAAAAGGCGCTCGCAACGGTTTTGGGCCAAATTGCCACTTTGTGTGCAAATTTGAATTGTGGAAATGCTGGGCATAAAAATGGAAAATCGCGAGCCTCACAATTGTTGGGCCATCCTAGAGTACACCTGGAATAAAAAGGGATTACTTATATTTAAAATTTAATATATTAATCATCAGAGGCTCCGAGGGGGATAGCTCGTATATTTATACCTATCTATTTTTTAAAAAATCCTTGGGAACTATTCTCCCTGTGTTTTCTGACATTCGTATCTGGTGAATGCCATCTGCAAACATTTTAAGAGCTGCTGCTCGTCAAAGGCATAGCCAGGCCACTGCAAACAGAGCCAAACCAAAGCAAACCACTCCCCCACCCACACACACACCTCAATTACCACCGCCAACGTTGGTGGCACTCAACTGCTAACGAATGTCCCGCCCAATTGTTGCACATTGGAGGACCTGAGGACTTTAGATTGTTGTTGGATTTGTTTTTGCAGTCGCCCGTTGATGGGTGACGGGTGGCGGCGGTTCGTCAGTCGGTGGCCCGGTGGCCCGTCAACTTATTCATTAATTCATCAAATCGCTTTGGAATCCCCTCACGATTTATTCGTACGAATGCAATGGTTGTGCCGGTCGTCGATAGTTGTCTTAATTGGCTTCGATTCGATTGTATAAAATAAACGTTAGGAGACGTGTTCTGCTTAATTGGAAAATTTGTATGTCTTGTCCGTAGATTTTCGCAGGGGGCCTTTAGCGTTTATTGATTTTCCAGCAGGTTGGAAAATTCTCGAAGCCAAGTAGCGGGCTTTTTAATTAATTGCGAAAGATCTGAAAAGTACCTTAATTAAGCTTCTAGTGAGGGATATTTTATTCAAATTATATAGATTTTATCTTAAATGTATAATTTTATTGAAAATTGCAATAAGTTCTATTAAAGCCCAGCTTAAACTCTACAATGTATGGCCACATTCCCACCTGTACCTTGAATGCAACCCGATTTTTGACGACACTGGCACACAAATAGGCCTTAAGCTTAAATCCGCAAATATTTATAATTCCGTATTAAATTCATAATGCAGAATGTTTAATGCATAAATACATAATAAAATTTTACGACTCTTACCTTATCTTGTCACACGAAAACAATAATAAACTTTCATTTAAAAATGAAACAGGAAACTTTTTGCGCCACTCGGCAGTTGCTGCATTTTACGAGTATTTTATTTGTGCACGTTGCAGTTGCAGTTGCATTGGCAACAGCAACCTGCATTACAATAACAACAATAATGAAAGAACACGTTAAAGGGCAGGCGCCACATGCAACATCGATGTGCAACGGCCAATCGAGCGCCAAACAATTTGTCATTTTTTGCCAGCCGGGTGTGGGAGTGGGGGGTCAGAATCGGAATCGGAGTCGCAGTCGGAGGCGATGATCAATGCTTTGAATTATGATGAGGATTTATGCTTGACACTGTCGCAATGTGGCAGATAGTGCCGGACAGCTCGGACAGCAGATGGATGAATGGATGGATGGATGGACAAGCATTTACGGGCCTCCCTTCTCCGTCCGACGTCCGCTGGCCCGGTGGCGCTAGTTTTATGACCGCCACTTCCCCCACCGAGTTCGTCAATGGAATGAAAACGAACCACGGCACCACCCAGTGCCACCCAGACCTCACCGCCCATCCCGGCGGATGCCCAGCCATTTGCCAGCCCCTCCTATGATTTATTAAGTGTTAATAAAGAACTTAAATCCGTTGGATTGCATTTCGCATTCTGTGCTCTGTTTGCGCTCTTTTCTCTCTCTTTCTCTGTCTGTTTGCTTGTCTGGCCTTTTGGGGTCATCCTCTGGATACATCCACCCACCCAGTTTCAGTCTCCTCCCTGCCGGACTCTCTCTGGCCAGGAAAATGCAGTGGCATGGCCCTCAGGATTTCCTTATCAATGCGTTCCATATTCGCGGCGCGCCGATTTCATTTTGCGCTCTCGCCAATTTCGCAATAAAATTTCGCCAGCCTGCAAATTAAAATTGCAATGTAATTGGTTAATCCATGCGTACATTATGGCCATTGTAGCCGGGCTATTCAAATTTGCAGAGGAAGTGCGCCCGGTAGTTTCATTTCGCTTCTTTGCCTCCTCATTGTTTTTGGCTCATTTTTTCCCTTTTTTTGGGGATTACATTTTTCATTAAATTTCTGCGCGAAAAGTACTGCGGTGGGGGGTCGTATAATATGCGTAAAAATTTCCATGATGGGGTCTCCACAGCCTCTAAAAAGAAAATAATATCAATTGATATCAATAATATCAATGTTGCCTGAAAGGTAAAAACCTACTCCATTTTAGTACCAAATGCATCAAACTCAGCCATTTGTTGGTCATTAAGTTTTCATCACCTTCTCGGCCTGCCTTCTCTTCAAATCGGTCTCTTCAAAGCCTGGAATCTAAAAGAGAATGTATTGACTTTGAGAATTGTGAACGATTGGTGTGATAAATCTGAAGGAGGGCGATAAAAGCGCCCTACATAACAACAAAAATATATAAACAGAGGAAAAAATCTACTTGCTATGAGATAATTATATAAACTTGTATCTATAATTGAAGAAAGAACATCTTATTAAATGGTATGCATTACAAACCTTTCCTTAGTTTCTTACTAAATTAAAGAATTTTTCTTGATATACCTTTCATTTGTATATACACATTTTCTCTCAGTGCCTCATCCAACAGGTGCCTTGCAGCATCAGGCTGAAAAACGCCGAAAGAAAGAGCCAAAATCTTTATAGACAATACGTAAAAAAACGGCCACTGCAGGCAGGCACCCCAGCACCGATGAGTATTTTGTTGAACATTTCTGTGTAAATAAACCTCTGGGCCACACAACTTTGATCTTGGCTGGAGGAGGGGAATTGGGTGGAGTAGTGGGTAGTGGGCGGTATCTGGTACTGCGATCTGGTACTAGTCTTTTGATGTTTCGGGACTGGCGTCAGCGCCGGCGCTTCCAGCTGCCAAATTGCTGCTTTATTAGCTGCGTAAGTGGCTCCCCACGATTTCAGTATCTGTATCTATGATTAGATTGGTAGCACCTATCTTTCTATCTCGCGGATGCCCTGGCTCGATTTGAGCGATTGTGGCCAATAAAGCAGCGGGAGCTGCCGCCAGGGGGTGGGTAACTGCTGAGGTGGCAATTAAATCGCTTGTCTAATTGCTCTGAACCAGTTCTGGAAGGCAAATACGACCCATCCATCAAGTCTACCTGTGAACGGGGAGGAGTTGGAGTCGGAGTCTGATTTGGTTTCGGCTGCCTCGGGGCTAATTGGCCACATTTAGCATTGTCCATATCCACTGGGCACTCTCTGGGCAGGTGTGAGCTTTCCTTACTATTTTCCCCCATGGGTTTTCGCAGAACGGAAGCTCTCGTAAATTGCTGCAACAAGCTACCGTTGACAGGGCGACCGGGACAGGGGTGGGGGTGGTATGAAAATGAGATCGCTTTGTATGCAAATTCCTGGGAATCGAATTGCGAATCGGGAATCGCACAATCTCAATGGGACTTTATACGAAGACAATCGAAGCATTCCCGTCCAGATGTGTGGGCGCAAGGAGACGTCCATTGTTGAAAGTGTTTGTCTATTGAAAAAATAAAAGAAATGGTTTTAAATTCAACAAAAAATATATAAATAAAAATAGTTACTCCAAATTTGTGCTTGCAACTATTTTCATACTTGTTGCTCTTCTGGGTTCCATTTCGAAAGAGGCTGTCCTTAATTTTGCAGGGGACCTCAAAAAATATCAAAAGAATATCGAAAAGAATCGAAATACAAATCATTTAAGGTATTCCGCTTAAGAATCGGATGAAAACTGGGAAAGATATAACATTCGTAGGGGCTCGTTGTGGCATTCCCATACTTTTTCAGAATTTTGAAGGGGACCCCCTAGAAAATTGTACAAAAAATTTAAAAAATAATTTGTTTCTAGATTTTGATGCAGATTTGTGGAGAATCGAAATACAAATTATTTAAGATATTCCGCTTAAGAATCGGATGAAAACTGGGAAAGATATAACATTTGTCGGGGCTCGTAGTGGCATTTCCATACGTTTTCAGAAATCAGGTCAAATTTCGAGAAGTTATACACATCGGACATGCAGAAATTTTGCATCAAGAACTGTATTAAGAATGTATAAATTTTTTTTAGAATGTGACTTTAAACTTAACGCTATTAAAACAACTTAGCATTTTCTTGAAATACTTCTTAAAAACGAAATACTGAAAAGCGTACAACCAAACCCGAAATCAATCATTAATTGAATTGTCAGTCCAACCACATCCTGGTTTTCCTTCCGTTCAAAAATGCACAGCTGAGGAAAAACAATCATCGATGCTGAACAAAAACAAAATCCAGTCTCGCAACTTTTCGCCAACCGAGCGGAGCTCCTACAGGAGCAAGAATCCAACGGGGCAGAAGGAGCAGGAACAGGGACAGGAGCAGGAGCTGGAACTGGTACAAGAACGAGACAGGACTGGCACATTGCATACCCCATAATGTAGCAAGTTTGAATATACTCGTACTCGTAAGATTCCCGAGTATATTAGGTAGCAAAATTTTTACGAGCTCATTATGGCTCATTTCGGCGATTGTTGTGATCCTTTTATGCGCCTTCGAATGGCTTCAAATGGTTATGAGGCTATTTCTGTGTCATTCCCGTCACTCCCCCGCACCCTCTCTCGACATTCGCATTCGCATCCGTATTTTCCCTTGGGTTTCTGGGGAGTCCTGAGCACTGAGCACTGAGCCCTGAGTTCTTGGTCCTCAGTCCTTGTGTCCTGTTCCCGACTCACGATATTTAGTTTGCAGTTGCGACTGCGATTTTTACTTTGGCTTTGCTTTGGTCTCCTCGCTTTTCCTTGGGTTTTTGGGCCGCATATTTGGAAAATGTCGCCGCGACTCCGATTCGAATGTGTCTGTCTGTTTGTTTCTGTGTGCGCTTTGTGCAAGTTTTTTGTATATATTTGGCTTGTTGTTGATTTTACAGACTTGGCACCGGGGGTGGAAAAAAGGAAAATCCTTTGGAGTTGGAGAAAAGTAAATTTCTTCTTATAATAAGTTTATTTTGCAAACACTTGTGGCAAGCAACTTTGTTTGTTCGTCGTCGGTTTCTGGCTTAATCTACGAGCCGTTTGTGCGAATGTGGAAACTTTGACAAATATTTGCAAAAGTTTCGCGAATGGCTCGGCGTTGTGCCGCTGCAAGAACCCGATCTATTTGCATTATGCATATGAATTTATTAGCATCAATTCGATGCCATATTTACATTGACATTAATATCCCATTGAAAGTATTGGCGAAAGGATTGAGCATTTGGTTTTGCATTCGAGGCTTGCATTTGAACAGGAAAACCGCAGAACACAGTATTTCCGCAAGAGAATGAGGAGAATAGAATGGATACATTTGTATTCAAACATAAATTATGAAATTTAAAACAATTGTAGCATATTTTTTGGGTCCAGAGCTTGTAACCTTTTTCTTTCCTGACTACAGTGAATTTTAATATGAAAATGTATTATATTAGGATAAGAAAACCTTTTGGTTATAAAAACTATGTATTATATTTGTTGGCCCTTGAAAAGTTTGTCTATGGGGAGTCAACAAAAAGCTTGAAAGTTTATCACTCATACGCAGTGTTGGCTTCAAATCGATTTTCCATTTTTAAAAGTGGGCGGAGGAATACTTTGATAATTTATTTAAAATTGTTATTATTTAAATTCAAATATTTTTAACAAACTTATAATAAAAATACACGTTGCAGTAGTGATTTTATTTAGCCCAATAGAAGTTGCGTCTCTTTGAAATTAATTTACATTGAAAGTTAGAGTTAAATAAATGTTCAAGAGCATACATATTTTAAAAATAAAATATGTACGTTGTTTTCCCTTTTAAGAAAATAATTAATAGTTAATAGTAATGTATAAAATAGGCTCCCTTTTAAGTTTGCAGAAAAACTGAGTCAGCGAAACCTTTTTCATTTTATTATTTATTAACGGCAGTACACGAATGACAAATAGTAAAATATATTGAAATAATTATAAATTACGAATGTTTTTGATGGCTAAGAAGTAATTTATATTGAGCTATTAAATGTCTCGTAAAATAATAAATATATTTCAAAAAGAAAAAACTTCTACTTCCAAAATTAAGCTAAATGCAATCGAAAAAAATCGAAAATTTCGCGACTGCCAATGGAAATAAACTGAAAAAATGCAGGCGGCCAATGCGCTCAAGCAGACCTCGCAACGAGATGTGCAGTGCTTGGCGAGAAACTGGCAACTGGCGGCTCAAACGGCCCAGAGCGGTTCGCCACTCAGTTGAGTGAGTTGGCCGATAGGAAAATCAGCCCTCCCCCATGATGAATTTCCCGGAGCCGAGCGCATTTTCCGTACGCGCGAATGATGAACGAGAGTCGCCCACCCCCAGAGCCCGAGAAGAGAGAGCAGCAGAGCACTCAAACGGCACACTCATTGGCAGAAGAATGAACACATTCGAGCAGACGTTCATCCGGGGACTGGTTTCTGGCTGCTCTTATCACTGCCAGGCACAGGGTCTCTCTCGGGTTTTGCGCTCATTTCGGCTTGAGTGGATTCGAATGTGAGTCTTGAGTGGGTCGGGACTGCGGACTGCGGAGCGAAACTACGCTGGCAAAGTCAAAACACTGGCCACTGCGATTTGGTGGAAACATTCGTTCGATGGCAACGGTTTGGATAACAGGCGCGCGCTTTGTTTTATTATCCACATTATCAGCGGCATTATTGTTATTATTGGCCCTGTGCGCTATATCGTCGCAATATCGCAGTATCGCCCACGCGTCCGCCCGTAAATGCCGCGCGGAAAAGCCGCTTTTCACACCAGTCTCGATTTGAATTTTGGGATTCGAGGGCAATCCGTCAGGCAGACGCGCGCCCCTTCGGTCAGTAGTGCTACTACTACTGCTAATAATCGTAAAAATCATAAAAATAATAATAATAATCGCAATAACAATAAACATAGTAATAATCGTAACGCTTACGAGCCCTCGATAGTGCCACGGCAGAGCAACCAGGAATTCAAATTCAAATTCGAATTCAATTAACATCCGATCCGAGTGCAATTGGCTAAAAAAAATATAATAAACAAAAAAATAAAAACTCAAAAGTTAATCCAAACCAAAACGCAACTAAGTATACGAATATCACTGGTGAAACTAAAGAAACAATTGTGAGAAAATTAATTTAAGATTTAAGAACAAACTGCAAACATTTGTGAACAAAGTGCTAAATAAAAAATAAATACCAAGAGGCCCCAGTGGAAAGTGCAATACGTAATATTAACATTTAAAATATACAAAATATACTTTTAATAAATATAAAAAAAAATATACAACCAAAATTCAATAAATAAAAAATAAAAAACATTTTAAAAGTTTATTAATTCTCTACTTCATCCAAAGCAAATGTCCATAAAAAAAATTATAAAAAAATCCTCATAAAACAAATATTAAAAAATAAATCGAAGATCATCAAAGATCAAGTACTCACCTGAGTAGTATCCTTTAGAGCCGCAAGGATCCGTCTCTGACGGAGCACCGCCAAAATTCTCACCGCCAACAGCGCTATGAACTCGTACTTCGAACAGGCCTCCGGCTTCTACGGCCATCCGCACCAGGCCACCGGAATGGCGATGGGCAGTGGCGGACACCACGATCAGTCGGCCAGTGCGGCGGCGGCAGCCTACCGAGGCTTCCCCCTCTCGCTGGGCATGTCCCCGTACGCCAACCACCATCTGCAGCGCACCACCCAGGACTCGCCCTACGACGCCAGCATCACGGCTGCCTGCAACAAGATCTACGGCGACGGAGCCGGCTACAAGCAGGACTGCCTAAACATCAAGGCGGACACGGTGAACGGCTACAAGGACATCTGGAACACGGGCGGCTCCAATGGCGGCGGGGGCGGAGGAGGCGGAGGCGGCGGCGGTGGTGGCGCTGGTGCCGCAGGAAATGGCGCCAACGGTGGTAACACAGCAAATGCCAATGGACAGAATAATCCGGCGGGCGGTATGCCCGTTCGTCCCTCCGCCTGCACCCCCGATTCCCGAGTGGGCGGCTACTTGGACACGTCGGGCGGCAGTCCCGTTAGCCATCGCGGCGGCAGCGCCGGCGGCAATGTCAGCGTCAGCGGCGGAGCCGGAGGCGGCGGCAACGGTGGCGTACAGAGCGGCGTGGGTGTGGCCGGAGCGGGCACCGCCTGGAACGCCAACTGCACCATCTCGGGCGCCGCTGCAGCCCAAACGGCAGCCGCCAGCAGTTTACACCAGGCCAGCAATCACACATTCTACCCCTGGATGGCTATCGCAGGTGAGTGTCCGGAAGATCCGGCCAAAAGTGAGTGTCCACTTTCGCACAAGAGTCCACTTAAGAACCTTTATTCCCCGTAACCCTCCCTAGTCCACCACCGAAGCTTTCTTGTTTTCTTAGTTGGTATTTTGTTATTTTTTACCTTAAATGGAACAGAAATTTATTTTGTGAGTAATTGTTGTCTTTTTTCGAATAAACAGAAAGGGTAAATAATGAGTTATAAATGATGGATCATAATCATATCAATTTCATTTCCAAAACAGCCCTAGGCCAGGTTTATTTAAGGGTTCTTATTGAAATGAAATCTTAAAAATTGGAAATTATTTTAATTAAGCTTCTGATTGATTTGAAAATTGTTTTCCACTTAATCTATTTAAAGTCCGGTAGTCTAGTTGGCAATCTGTGGATAGTTTATTAGCTGGCCGCCAATTTAAGCGATTTAATCGCTCTAAGCAAGCTCAGAGAACCGAACCCATAAACAAGAGCCACGATGGGGCATGGTGGCCAGAAAACTCGATTCCACCTGCTGGAGTCTCGAATCTCGTATACCGACTTCCCTGTTTCTCTGTTCTCTGTGCCTCGACGACACCTTGCAGCGCTATGGCTGCCTCATAATTTTCAACACTTTGTTTACTAATTTTTGTCACCTTTGCTTTTAATGATGCTCGGCGGTAATTGTTGCACGTTGCAACGACGGCAGCTCTGGCTGAGCTGCCCAAGTGAGCTGCAATTTGTGCAGCGGAGTAAAGAGCAAGCCCGAACGAGGAGCGTGAATTATGGCATGCGGCAACATAGCAGAAACACAAAAAAAACACACACACACAACAAAACAGTGGCAAGAAAAGGGCGGCAAGGATAGAAGGAGTCGAAGAATCCTTTCAGGACACACACTGAGCGCAGGAGTCGCGCTTATTACGGTTAACTACGCCATTATGTAATTATGTTCAGCACCTCGCCCTCGCTTTTTATCCTACGGGTTGGTTTCCAGCCGAGCGAGGCGAAGGGCTTGAGTCTCAGATTTGGCCCGTTTGGGCCAAGAACAATGCCAAGAGTAGGTCAGCAGAAGGAGGTCTAGGTGCTCGAAGATCGAACATAAATTGCGCACAGCTTTACACAGAAAAAACGAAAACTTAATAATTTAATCCATATTTTATTATAATAAATATTATATTTTATAAATTGCCTTGAAAAATCAATCAAATTTCACTTAAAGCCATCTCGAAGAGCTGCTCAAAAAACAATTAAAGTTGAACTAAATTCAGGACCCTTACGACAGGTTTTCCCCTCCAATCAATCGACTCGGCGAGATGATCAGCGTAATGAAATTTATGCGCCGTTCCAGCCCAGTTTGAAGTGTCGGTGATGAATTGGCCGGGCCGAAACCGTTTCCCAAAAACCCTCCATACAGGGTGTCTCAATTGGCAGTCTTTCTTAACAAACTCTCAAAGATATAAAATTTCCAACGTCTTCTCCTAAGAACTTCTAATGGTTCTTACCTGGGGATGATCTTACCTTTTTAATGGGTTTCTTATAAGAAAACGAGACGGCCTGTCAGTTACGATATTCGGGCCTAATGTGTGTTGAGTTTTATATTAAGAGGGGAAGTTTTAGAAAAAATATATTTAATTTTTAATACAATTTCATTGATGGTTATCGTAAAATAAAATCAACATGATTGCCATTTGTCGACTGCTATCGCTGTTTTGATTTATTCCAAGTCCAAAATCAAACCATATAATGCGAAAATAATTTAATTTGAAGCGATTCGCTGTGAGCTATCTGAGAACTGATTAAATCTAACAAATGCAAAGGCAACGCAAAATCAAGTCATAAATAAATCGGCGCACACTTCCAGCGATCATCGATCATTTGCCGCTGATCCGCCAACCATGGACCTCAGCCCGAAATGCAAACCGAATTCAATTTTTCGTATCTAAAACATGGCTTTGCATTTGAAAAACCCACATGGAGGGGCTTTTGTGGCAAGTTTGATGGTGTTGGCGTTGCTATGTTTTTTTTTGGGTTTTTGTATGTGCGAACACGGCGAGCGAGGAGCATTAAATCATTGTCCTGAAGGCTTTTAAGTCATTATCGATAAATTTCAACATAAATTCGTAAATTTGCTTTATTTGAGCCACAGAGCAAAGTGTGTGTGAGGTTCAGGTCGGCATGGCCAAGTGGTTTATAGCTTGTCCGAAATTTGTTCGATGCCTAATTTTTGGCCCTGAGGTGCACTGGGAAAAAATGAGTCCCTCCTGAGGTTGGGCTCTTTTTTTTTGTTACACAGTGACCTTGAAATGTACTGACAATTGACACGTTTCGAGCAATCATAATTCATATTTGCCGCAGTTCCCAAAAAAAAAGGACTCTCACGCTGTGACGCAATTATCGCAATGCCTTGTTCAGTGACTTTACCTGCCATTATGGTCATCACGTATAGGGACCAGAGGCACGTTAGTCCTTCTCAAGGTTAATGGGCTGCTGCAATACTCGGCCTATTCCGAGTTCAAATGCCCATCATGCAGAGTGCAACCGCATCCCACCCAAAAATAAAGCCCAGAGGAAATGCAACCGACCCAGATGCTGCCCCAGATGATTATGTAAATGGCGAGTGCGGAACGCACTCACAGGAAGGCATTTCAACGCGCGCTTTTAATCATTTTTTCGCCACACTGCCGTGGAGCCCCCAGAATGCAAAATCAGAAACAAATCAAAGCGCCTCAACCACACATATACTCGTATATATCTTTTTATATTTTATTTTGTGGCGGATGCTAGGGATATCCCCTTGTGATCGCCTCCTGCCCCTGCCACGGCCCAGTCGATTCACTTTTTCGGGGATTGGTTTTCGGGTTCTGGGGCAGCTTCTTGCATTTTTTTAATGTATTTTTAAATAAGGAATTTAATAAGCACCTTGGCGGTCCTCAAGTCGTTGGACTCCTCGGTTTGCCGGCCCGGAGACCAATGTTGCAAGACGTCGACATCGACAACGACGACGACAACACAAAGTGGCCCAGACACATGGCCCAGGCAACATGCAACATCGAGGAGCTGCTGCAGGGCGAGGAGCAATTTTTGGGTCTCCTCTTGTATCATTTTTTTGAGGAGCACATGGTAACAATGGGAATATACATAAAAAATCTATATAATCTATTTAGAAAATAAAAAATATTTAACATTTTGTAATTTCATGCTAAGTTGATTATGTGATTTATTTTGCATTCTCTGTGTGATTTATAAAAAGCGATAGTGATGGCCGATAAGGAATAATTAATGGAGTATATAGTGTACACCATATTTTTCTTCCGCGTTCCGACATTGGTTGTTTTTCGAGTAATCGATCATCTCTGGAACATACAAATGTCATGTGAACTGGCAATTATTGTGGCTTGGCCAGGCTAGTTCCACTGTGCAGCGGACGTCTTCTCGCGGCGGTTGCAAAATCATGTTTTAAGGTGTTTTTGATACCTAATAAAAACAACAACACGACCGGGCCAACAGGGCACACACACACGTCCAGGGAGCAAAAGAGACGGGAAGTATGAGTGACAGAGAGGGAGTGAGGGAGAAATGCAGCCATGCCGTGGCCAGGACAAGGGTCGTGAATATGGGGGAGTATGAGAACATACGGCAGACGTTAGTGACCAAAAGGGTGCCCCTCTGCCCCGCGATAACCCTTTGCTGGCTACGTCATCCGAAAGACCAAGACCAAGACGCCAACAACGTGGCCCGGCCGTGTTTATTATAAAACAACAAATCATTCATTATAACCACTTGTGTGTGTGAAAGTGGCGTAAACATGAAAAGAAACACAGCCACACACATGTATAGCCAGTTCCATGTTGTTTCTGATAATATGCATATTTGCGTATTATTTTGATTTTAATAATGATTTATTTATTATTAATAATTCATTGGTGGTGGCCTCTTGCCGGGATTTGGTCTGATTGCGATCTGATCTGATCCCAGACAGCCCTCGATCGCTGCCTCGGCGGCCGTGCGGAGGTTTAGGTTCTCCGGTGTGTCGGATTGGAGTTCCAAAATCCAAATCCAAGTGCGAAAGCTGCCCACGATCTCGTTTGGGGATTGTGTAAGCCAAGTTGGCTACCAAAAGCCAACGCATAGGAAACGCATATTATAATGAGCTTCAATTAAGATACGAATCTCAAAGACTAAAAAGACAAAGATTTATGGGTTCACAATTGCCAGACTTCAGGTGGCTAGAGTTACACAATGAAAAATTATGTTTCAAGATCTTTTTCAAAAGAACTCTAAGACTAGTTTTTAAAGCTATTTCTAGCAGTGTAATAGTTTAAAGATATTCTCAGTTTAAAAGGGCATTTAATATTCGTTGGGGAAATAATAAAAAGAATTCCTGTTTGCCAACTCTCTGTGATTTACGGCCATCTGCCTGGCCTGGCCAAAATGTGGGTAACTGTTATACCAAAAGGCCAATGGTATTTTTTTCATTGTTGGGTCATCGATTTGTTCGCCGAATTCTCCAAACATTTGCCTACAAACTATAATTTATAGAATACTATTTTGATTTATATACGCCCTGCAATGGACGTTTCTAGGTGGCCAGAATGTCCTGCTTCTAGTGCCCTTGGCTCCTCCCATTCGGGCCACATTAATGTCAATTTAATGTTTCCTTAATGACTTCTTTCGCCCGGCAACTTGTTCAAGTTGTTGTTATCAGTTTTGTGGTCAAAAGTGGGAAAGTGTTTATGCTAAATAGCCGGCCGGACTGGCTAACGAGTTTTCCCCTGGAAAGTAAAGCCTTGGCCATATTCGAGAGATGTTCCAGTTGCATTTCTACTCAAAGTCTCGAATGCCACATGCTCGGCGTCTATTTATTTGGGTCGGCAATTAAGATTTATATCAGCCCCTTTGATGGGGCAATAAAAGGCCGAAGACGCCGCAAGCTGCAGCCGGCTCTCACTCTTTCTCTCTCTTGAGAAGAATTCCCCCTGCCCTCCAGAGGAGAATCTCTCATTTATGCGACTGGCGGCTAATCCTCCCACAAATGGTGCGTGCGCCGCCTTAAAGAGTCATAAAAATCATTTTATTGCCCCTCGACCCCGCGCTGGAAAAAGGTGTGAAAATGCCAGTTGCACGATAAGGGGAGTCCGCGGGGCAACCGCAAACTAAATGTTTAATTTTTACAAGTCGCGTCGCATGTAAACAGCATCCCCCCACAGCCAGCCATTTGTTTGAATTTGTCTAAAGTGCCTGGCCCCCTTTCCAGCTTCCCAGATAGCTAGCCTTTCTTTCATAATTTTCATTGCGGCTGCCACTGCAAATGCCAAAGAATAAAAAAAAATCAGAGGGGGTTAGCTAGTTTTTTTTTGGCAGTTTTCTTTTTTTGTAATTTTTTTAATTTAAAACCATCTTTGTTGTTTCTTTTTGTCTGGTGGGTTGTCTCTCTCTTGTTTTTTTGGCCACTGTGTGTAAGCTGGAAATTACGTTTACTCAGGCGCCTGGCGCGCATATTTAAATACACACGTGTTTTATCGCTGCCATTAAATCATATTTTTATACTTTTACCTTTTCTACGGCAACCTGCCCTCAACCTGCCTGCCTTTCGAGGCGTTGGCATTTCGGATTGTTTACATTTTGCACTTTCATGGCATAAACAAAGCTGCGGCGACGCTAAATATCGCGGCAGAAGGCGAGACATCCAGCAAACCCGATCGAAACTGAAAGATAATGGCCCTAGCCGTGAGTCAGCCTGAACGGGATTGATGGCTATGGCTATTGAGAGTCACTTGTAGTGCCAGACTAGTGAGGACTAGGTTTTTGACTTTTTGGGAATTTAATTTTAAATATTTTCGAAAACAACAAAGCTTCTTAGACCTCCTCTTCCTTTAAATATCCCCTTCCCAGAATCCCCATCTGCATCCCACAGATCTCTTCGGAGAGCTTACAATTTTGATTCAACATTTTTTAAACGTTTTCTCCTCTCTGTTTTCGCTTGCATTTTCAGGTAAGATAAGATCTGATTTAACACAATACGGCGGCATATCAACAGACATGGGTAAGAAAATTTCCACTTTTATTTCGTTA